>NC_088241.1:36070439-37270439 GCF_036934945.1 Oncorhynchus masou masou | reverse complement strand
TGCATTTTTTGGACTAGGCCTAAAACTTAAACAAATCGTAAGAATTATTTGACTCTCCTCCTGAACTGCCACTGTAAGCCTGCACAGCATTGGTCAAGCAGCACACAAAAAAGCTTTTGATCATCAAGAAGAGAGCAGGCTGGGGCTCAGGGTTGGCACATCCATTGTAGTGTGTAATGCAGCCTAGTTAAATGTACACCAGCTATCTTCGAAATATCACTTTGCTCTGTGCTTCACCGAGCATGCACTTTATAGCCTATAGTCTATAGGCTATGGATCATTTTGATTGAGACCACAATAAATAGCCTATAGGTGCACTTGATATTGCGCGCACGTGGGAATCAGAGATGACATACAGTATAGCCTAATATCGAATTCTAAAACAGCAACTAATTCTGACATTTCATCAATTACAAATTTCATGACCATCCCCTGGACTAGATTTTTTTTTTAAATACTAAACCCTCCCCTTGACTAAAATTGAAAAATCATGACCATCCCCCATTGTCTTCCATGTACCAATTCAGTTCATTTCGATCCATCTCTAAGCAGGATATGTGAAAATCCTCCAACCAGGATTTCTGGAAAACCTGTGAATTTTGAGGTTCCCAGGATGTTTCACCCCTAGATCTTTGTACTGTACTGTAGTTGTTGGCATGGACTACATTGACTGTGTCAGTGTGACAGCATGGCTACAGTCCCTGTGTCTGCGTGTGCAGATTCATATTGGTGTGCCTGAGAACTTAGCAGCAGCAGCAAGACACATGACTTCCTGGTTCTGTGCGTACCAGTCGCCAGCCAGGGACTCTAATTAGACAGATAAGCAGCGCAACTGGAATCAGCACTTCCTGGTAATCAGCCCACAGCCCAGACAGACCGCTAAAAGAAGAGGAAATGAGGCATTCAGCCCAACAGGTGTCCTTAAAGAGACATATAAGGATGCACAGCCATAGGATGTCTATAAATAGGGCTCTATGCTGATTTACAATATCTACAGATGTATCTTAAATTTGATCACTGTACCACAGGAAATGCAAATTGTAGCATATTCAAGGTTTAAAAAGGCTTCTAAAGTTTGTAATTTCCACTTTAAAATGTCAGACTGATTTATCCTAACTAAAAATATATCAACCCCTACAAAAATGTCCATTAATTATAATACTTATAACACAGTATTTCACATTTCCTGTTGCTGCAGTACTATTTTCCTGCTTTGAGAAACTGGTCCAATTTTACATCTGTAATTGTACACCTAGTATTTAAAACTGTGAGTATGTTGGAATATGTGTTTTCTGTGCACTGTTCCATGGTTCCTGAAGCTTCTTGTTCCTGTCTGTGGATATATACACTCCAAGATATGATCTAGGGTCAAACTAACCAACAAACTACATGGAAGCATGCATGAGAGCACCTGCTGTTCCGTACGACTGTGTGATCACCCTCTCCATAGCTGATGTGAGCAAGACCTTTAAACAGGTCAACATGGGGCCAGATGAATGATCAGGACGTATGCACAAACCTTGCGCGGACCAACTGGCAAGTGTCTTCACTGACATTTTCAACCTCTCCCTGACTGAGTCTATAATACCTATATGTTTCAAGCAGACCACCGTAGTCCCTTAGCCCAAGGAAGCGAAGGTAACCTGCCTAAATGATTGCCGCTCCGTAGTGCTCACGTTGGTAGCCATGAAGTGGTTTGAAAGGCTGATCATGGCTCACATCAACAGCATCCTCCAGGATAACCTAGACCCACTCCAGTTCGCATACCGCCCAAACAGATCCACAGAACGACCACAGTTACCATACACGGTCTGATAGGTGGTTGCTACTTAAAGTCCCCAGGACATTCACACTATTAGGCAAGACTGCCTTCTCTTCTTGTGCACCAGACGCGTGGTATAATCGACAATCCATGATTTATCTAGATATGTTAGTGCCATTGAATGAATGTAAAATATTGATGGGAGTGTAAATGCTTTTTTTAGGCTGGATCCTGTTGTTGTATTATATTGTTGTATGTTTTAATTCTGTAATGTATTGATTGTTACTGCCTTCTTGGCCAGGTCACCCTTAAAAAATAGATTCTGGGTTTCAATGGGCTTTTCCTGGTTAAATAAAAGGTTAAATAAAAAAATTAAGCAATCTCAATCGCACTCCACACTGCCCTTTCCCACCTGGACCAAAGGAACACCTATGTGAGACTACAGCTCAGCAGTCAACAACATATTTCCCACAATGCTTGTCACCAAACTAAGGACCCTGGGACTCAACACCTGCCTCTGCAGCTGGATCCTGGACTTCCTGACGGGCCACCCCCACGTGGTAAAGGTAGACAACAACACATCTGTCACGCTGATCCTCAACACTGGGGCCCCTCAGGGGTGCATGCTTAGTCTCCTCCTGTACTCCCTGTTCACCCACGGCTGTTTGGTCAAGCACGACTCCAACACCATCCTTAAGTTTTCTGATGACAACAATGGTAGGCCTGATCACCGACAACGATGAGACAGCCTATAGGAAGGAGGCCAGAGACCTGGCAGGGTGGTGCCAGGACAACAACCTCTACCTCAATGTGAGCAAGACAAAGGAACTGATTGTGGACTATAGGAAAAGGAGGGCCGAACATTAACATCAAAGGGTCGGATCGAGTGGAGCGGGTCGAGAGTTACAAGTTCCTTGGTGTCCACATCACCAACGAACTATCATGGTCAAAACACACCAAGACAGTTGTGAAGAAGGCACGACAACACCTTTTACCCCTCAGGAGACTGAAAAGATTTGGCATGGGTCCCCAGATCCTCAAAAAGTTATACAACTGCACCATCGAGAGCATCTTGACTGGTTGCATCACCTCCAAGTCATAGACTGTTCTCTCTGTTACCACACGGCAAGCGGTATCAGAGTGCCAAGTATAGAATCAAAAGGCTCCTCAACAGCTTCTACCCCCAAGCCATAAGACTGCTGAAGAATTAGTCAAATGGCCACCCAGACTAATTACATTGACCCCCCCCCACACTTGTTTTTCTACTGCTGCTACTTGCTGTTTATTTCCTATGCATAGTTACTTTACAAATGACCTTGACTAACCTGTACCGCCGCACATTGACTCGGTACTGGTAACCCCTGTATATAGCCTCGGCATTGTTGTGTACATTTCTTGTGTTACTTTTTTATTACATTTTATTACTTTAGTTTATTTATGAAATTATTTCTTAAACTTGTAACTAAGCATTTCACGGTAAGGTACCTGTTGTATTCGGCGCATGTGACACGTACAATTTTATTTTATTTGTGTGAGTGAGTGAGGAAACCAACTAGCCGCTGTTGTGCTACACAGCTGGATGGTAAAAATCAATTTTTTGGTTTCTCTCCAGCAGCCTACCTAGTTTCTACCTTCCCTCTCTTTATTTTCCTTTCTCCCTTATCCATTTCTTCCTTTGCACCAGTATTGGTCTTTTCAGCAGTCAGATATAATAATAATAATAATAATAATAATCATATTTTGTCCTGAAGCAATATGAAGGAAAAATAACAACACATCAGGCAGATAGAATACAAAATTAAATTCAAATACCAACTCCGGCAGGAAATGGAATGTTTCTTAATCTGACACTTGCGTCAGTGTTTGGTTCCACTTTCCTTTTACACCCACAACTCCGTTGAATACAGCATAGCAGCTGTGCAAGATTTAACTCCGTGATTTAACTATTTATTGAAGGAGGGCATAAAAGAGCTCCAGCTTCCTCCTCTTCGTAGTCACAGATAGAAACGGACTGGACATAGGGTAGTTCTGGTAAATGCCAGATGAGCTGGTCCATCTTTAGCTCAGTGGGCCTGTCAAAAACAAAAAAGTTGGTTTATTTGGCTCATAATGGGGGTCTGGTGTGTTCAAAATGTATGGTCCCAGTCCATCCCTGGCCGCATTGGTGATACTGTCACGTTCTGACCTTAGTTCTTTTTTTATGTCTTTGTTTTAGTATGGTCAGGGCGTGAGTTGGGTGGGTTGTCTATGTTAGTTTTTCTACGATTTGCTATTTCTGTGTTTGGCCTGGTATCGTTCACAATCAGAGGCAGCTGTCAATCGTTGTTCCTGATTGAGAACCATATTTAGGGAGCCTGTTTTCTATTGTGTTTCGTGGGTGATTGTTTTCTGTTGTGTGTCTGCACCAGCCAGAACTGTTTTCGGTCGTTTCTCTTTGTTATTTTTGTTTTTTATTTCCGCATTCATTTGAATAAATATGGACACATACCACCCTGCACCTCGGTCCTCCTCTTCTCCTTCATACGACGACTGTTACAGAATCACAAACCACCAAAGGACCAAGCAGCGTGGTAAGGAGCAAAGGACCAAGCAGGGTGGTAAGGAGCAAAGGACCAAGCAGCGCTATCTGGAGGAGGTTACAACATGGGACAAAATAGATAGGTGGTCGGTCGACCCAGAGAGAGTGCCGGAGCCCTCCTGGGATTGTCTGGAACAATGTGAGGAGGGATACCGGGGAATGGAGTTGGCATGGCGGTCAAGGAAGCCCGAGAGGCAGCCCTCCAAAAAATGTGGCTAAGTCAGGTAGGAGACCTGAGCCAACTCCCCGTGCTTACCGTGGAGAGACAGGGACCCGGGCAGGCACTGTGTTATGCCGTGAGGCGCACGGTGTCCCCGGTGCGCAGGCATAGCCCGGTGCGGTACATAGCAGGTTGGGCATCGAAGTCAGGTGCCATGAAGCCGGCTCAGCGCATCTGGTCTCCAGTGTGTCTCCTCGGGCCGGGGTACATGGCACCAGCCCTATGCATGGTATCCCCGGTTCGCCAGCACAGCCCATTGCGGGCTATTTCACCTCGCACACTGGCCTGGCTACGGGGAGCATTCAGCCAGGTAGGGTTGGGCAGGCTCGGTGCTCGAGACCTCCAGTGCGCCATCACGGTCCAGTCTATCCGGTGCCACATCCATGCACCAGCCCTCCGGTGGCAGCCCCCCGCACCAGGCTGTCTCTCCGCCTCCTCCCTAGAGGTGCTGCCGCCTGTCCAGCGCCGCCAGAGTCTCCCGTCTGTCCGGAGCCGCCGCCCGTCTGTCCGGAGCCGCCGCCCGTCTGTCCGGAGCCGCCGCCCGTCTGTCCGGAGCCGCCGCCCGTCTGTCCGGAGCCGCCGCCCGTCTGTCCGGAGCCGCCGCCCGTCTGTCAGGAGCCGCCGCCCGTCTGTCAGGAGCCGCCGCCCGTCTGCCAGGAGCCGCCGCCCGTCTGCCAGGAGCCGCCGGAGCCGCCCGTCTGCCAGGAGCCGCCGGAGCCGCCCGTCTGCCAGGAGCCGCCGGAGCCGCCCGTCTGCCAGGAGCCGCCGGAGCCGCCCGTCTGCCAGGAGCCGCCGGAGCCGCCCGTCTGCCAGGAGCCGCCGGAGCCGCCCGTCTGCCAGGAGCCGCCGGAGCCGCCCGTCTGTCAGGAGCCGCCGGAGCCGCCCGTCAGCCAGGAGCCGCCGGAATCGCCCTTCTCTCCAGTCCGTCCGGTGCTGCAGGAGTCTCCCGTCCATTCGGGACCCATGGTTAGGGTCCCCAGTCCGAGGTCGGCGGCGAGGTTCGCCGCTCTAAAGCTGCCACGGAGGCGGGCTAAGAGGCGGACAAGGACTATGGTGGATTAGGGGCCCACGTCCGGGCTAGGGGAGGGTTTGGCCGGGGGAGCTTTTCTTGGCTCACTGTGCTCTAGCAAGTCCTTCTGGCAGTTTGGCTGACTTCGGTCGTCAGTTGAACGGTGTTTCCTCCAACACATTGGTGCAGCTGGCTTCCAGGTTAAGTGAATGGGTGTTAAGAAGGGTGGCTTGGCGGGTAATGTTTCGGAGGACGCATGACTCGACCTTCGCCTCTCCTGAGCTCGTAGGGGAGTTGCAGTGATGAGTCAAGATCGTAATTGGATATCACACAATTGTGGGGTAAAAATTACAAAATAAAAATACAAAATTAGAAATACTGTGTGCAATCATCCGCCAACATGCCAGAATTGACCCGCATTTGGCGGGTGTTAATTACCCACCCTGATCTTAGTCTTCCTAACTCAGCAGTCATTCTGAATGTTGGATATCCCCACTTTGGCTGGATTCCAATAGGAATTACACATCACTTTGCAATCCATCATACTGTGACTAGGTGCCTATCATGACTACAGGCTGCTGTATTAAGGTAAAACTAGGCCCTCTAAATAAGGCCTTATTAAATACTTGTTGTATTGTGTATAACAATTACATTTTAATAATAACATATTTGCGTAGGATCTCACTTGGTTAAGTTCACTGGACAGAAAATGGATGAATGCAACAACCATGCATGTCACTGGTATTTTATTAGGATCCCCATTAGCTGTTGTGAAAGCAGCAGCTACTCTTCCTGAGGTCCACACAAAACATGAAACATGACAATACAGAACATTGGTAACTCTATAATTCAATCTAATGGCACTCTGGGAAATATGCAAATAAGGCTTTACACTAAGCAGTATGTTAATTTAACACTGAAAAGAATGGACCCATATAGACACTGAACCAGTGTTAAATGTAACACTTAAGTGCTTTGTTCAAGGGCACATCAACAGATTTTTCAGTCAGGTCAGGGTTTCGAACCAGTAATTTTTCAGATACTGGCCCAACACACTTAACTGCTAGGCTGCCCTGCCACCCCCTGTGTTGATTTGACACTGGAGAATTTGCTGTGTACCTCTGGCAAAACGCGTTAACATTTTCAAGTATTCGACAGCTTTTAAAAACAGAAAGTCAGACAACCTCAGAAATAGTCATGTAGAAGACAAGGCAGCATTGTTTGTGATAAAAAAAAATTGTGGATGATTTGAAGGTTGCGTTTTGGTTTGCGGAGAAGAGAACTGTTACATGGAACACTGAGGGTAGTGTGAAGGGTTTAGCAAACACAATACTGTGCAGGACTAGAACTATCCCTCTTATGAATTTAAGTTGCCCCCCCCCCCCAGAACAGGATTTCAAAATGGAGGCTGCTGCTCTGGATTCGGCATATCACATCTTTCAGACAGACCCTGCAGCTTTTTATCTATCCCTTGAAACAAAAGGGGAAATTAAGTAAGGGAATAGTAATTTCAAAAGCCACCCTATTAATGAATATCAGTGAGGACTTATATAACTCTTCACCTCCCTCCATATTTAGCAGCAGGCTGGAGATAACACTTTATTAGAATAAATTCCAGTATTTCAATTCCTCATGATTAAACAGTATGGCTAATGCATAAGCTGAAAGTTTTAAACACATTTTTTGTAATTGGAATTGTATTCAAAGTTTTAGGGGGGGGGGGGTTGAAGTTTGTATGCAAAACAAATTCACAAATTGATATTGAGTACTTTATTATTTTATGAGCATTCACATTGCAATTGTTGTTATTTTAGATAATCACAACTCTAGACTAAGCCATAATTGTCTCTCCGTCCATCCCCTCTCTCTCTCGAAAGATTTGAGTGACAGAGTGAATGATTTCTAATGACAGTCGGAACAAATCTGTCATAATGAGGTCACCTTGGGCGTTTTTTTTTTCTCATATTCGCCTTCACAGCTCGATGCAATTAACCACTACAGTATCTCTAACACATAGAGAGACACTGATATGACTCTGCTCTAGCGGATTTTAGCTCCACTGAGCATGTGTGAGAAAGATCAAATCTTGGGTATGTTCCAATAATCTCTTCTTCTTCCTGAAGTGTGCACTTGTTCACTACGCTCCACAAATTAAACATCATTGGATAGGAGTAGAGATGGTCTGGAGAGAGTTTCTTATCCCTGTAACTTCCTGTCATATCCATAAAGGGAAGTGTACAAGTGGACACTTTGGGAGAAAGGAGAGAGTCATTGGGAGGCAACCTAAGTCCTTCCCCTGATTGGCCATTGGCCTCTGTTGTGCCAAAATGGCCAATTGACCGCCCTCCCACGAAACACGTGTCCTGTTCACCAGAGAGCAAATCCTGGGCTGTAAATTCATGCTGTTCTGTCTCCAAATGCTCAAGATAAATGTCTATGGTGAGCAGGATTTCAACATCACCAGTTAATTTTAATTTATGTAAGCCATTACCTTGTGGACTGTTAACCATATCTAGGTGTTGTGACTGAGGGGTAGGTTGAAAACAGGTGTGTGTGCGTTAGTGAACTGATAACCCGGTCAGCTGGTTGTTCATCCGCACAAATCCGCATTTGCTAATAATCCATCCGCAAACACCTGACTATACACTACCGGTCAAAAGTTTTAGAACACCTACTCATTCAAGGTTTTTTTTATTTTTACTACTTATTTTTACTACTTTCAGAGTGAAGGAAAGCAGTCAACAAGGGCTCAGCATATGTGGGAACTCCTTCAAGGCTGTTGGAAAAGCATTCCATGTGAAGCTGGTTGAGAGAATGCCAAGAGGGTGCAAAGCTGTCATCAAGGCAAAGGGTGGCTATTTGAAGAATCTCAAATATAAAATATATTTTGATTTGTTTAACACTTTTTTAGTTACTACATGATTCCATGTGTTATTTCATAGTTTGGTTGTCTTCACTATTATTCTACAATGTAGAAAGTAGTAAAAATAATAAAACCCTTGAATGAGTAGGTGTTCTAAAACTTTTGACCTGTAGTTTATAGTCAGGTGGTTGCGAATGGATTATTAGCAAATGCAGATTGGTGCGAATGAACAACCAGCTGACCCACGCACCACTTGGATGCGTGCATGTACTTCAGTGCACGTGCGTCCGTCCAAGACTGTGTGTGTGGTGAGAGCAGAGTAGCAGCTCAGTGATGTGGTTAGTAATGTAGAGCCCTGCTGGAGATGGTCCGTAGAGAGAGCTTGCTGGATAATTGCTGCCACAGTGACAGGTAGGGCTGTCTCTGTCACTGTTCTCGCTACAAGAAGGGTACAGGTATGTCAGAGCGTGTGTGTTGGTGTGTGTTTGCGTGTGTTGGGTGTGTGTTTGCACGTGTGTGTGAGTGAGCTCCTCCATCCCCAAACACCTGCTTCTCTGCATAGACTGCCTTCAGACGGTGGCAAACTGCCAGATGTTTTCAACTGTGTGATAGGAGTGTCACACACACACACTCAGGGGAAGTAAATTAAGATCTCTGGTCAGAGAGCAATATTCTTAAGCATTTGAATATACATTTGACGTATAGGGAAAGGTCTCTCTGGTAATTGGTGTACTTGTTGTAGGCATAAAGAATTATATGTATGATGATGAATCCACTATAAATTATCAATGAGTATAACTGGCATCTGATCCAAAGAGCATTCCTGACACTTGGATTCCTTTTTAACCCAATAAAGTTCTAAGGAGTCTGAGTAATGGAGTTTATTTTAATATGGTAATACTAATGTTTGAATTACAGCCAGATAGTTTGGCAAGGGAAGAGACATTCATTTTTCACTACTCTATTGTATTCTATTCTATCCATTCTAATAAGAGTACCTGGGGGAAAAAGGGACAGGTCAATACGCCACTCACACTATGATTGTTTTAGATTTGTATGGTAAATCTCGTCAACCAGTAGGCACCACTGCAATCTATAAACCTCTCTTTTGAACAATTGTCAAATGTAATTTACGCTGAACATGTCATGCATCTGCAGATTGTCAACTGTAATTTATGTTGAACATGTCATGCATCTGCAGATTGTCCACATTGAAGGGGGAAAAAAACAGCAGAAACAAATCCCTGGGTGGATGTGGAGTGACATCCATGGGGTTTGTCTCACATCTGGAGGTGCCTAAGATCCAAATCATTTGCTGGGACTGCTTCGGTTCCCTCCTTCTCTCACAGTCCGTGAAGAATTTGTGTCAGCGCCTATCAAACGGAAAATGCCTATTCTACACAGTGTCAGAGGAGCCACAATCTATTAATCAACCGAGTGGAAGGGAAACTGATAGAGGAGAGAGAGAAGGACAGAGAGAAAACAGGGGGTGGAGAAATACGCAGTGGGAGAGATCGCATGCATGGCGTATGTGTGTGAATGCATGTGTATGCGCATCTAAGTGTGCTTGTATGCGCATCTTTTCTGGGTGTGTGTGTCTGTGTCTGTCTCTGGTGGAGACTCATCCAGACTCATCCAGGTGGCCATCTTTATAAAACTAACTGTCACAGGCTCACATCAGAATTATAGACTTTCATCCATGTTTCTCAAACATCAAATGTCGAAGTTGTTGCAAATGTCAAATTTCGGAGTGCTTAAGGTTAAGTTTTGGCATTAACCCCAAATTGTTACGGTTAGGGTTAAGTTTAGGCATTAACTCTGAAATCTTAATGTTAGGCATTAACTTCAAATGGTTAAGGTAAGGGTTAAGGCTTGGGATAGGCTTAAAACCACAATCTCAAAAACAACTTTCTATCGCTGGATTTGAACATGCACCAGAGGCAGATGCTTACGCTCTTCCACCATCCCCGTCCACAACGCTCTCTAGCAAATCCATCCCCCGGTGATGGGTTGGACAGACCGCACCACCCTTGGGAGAGCCCTGCGGTTGTGGGCGGTGCAGTTGCGTACCTAGCGGTGATACACCCCCACAGGTTGCTCTCAATTGTGCATCTGCAAAAGTTTGTGAAGGTTTCAGGAGTCAAGCCAAATTTCTTCAGCCTCCTGAGGTTGAAGATGCGCTGTTGAGCCTTCTTCTCTTCACTGTCTATGTGTGTGTGGACAATTTCAGTTTGTCAGTGATGTGTAGGCCAAGGAACTTGATGCTTTCTACCTTCTCCACTGCGGTCCCATCGATGTGGATAGCGGGATGCTCCCTCTGATGTTTCCTGAAGTCAATGATCAGATCCTTTGTTTTGTTGACGTTTAGTGAGAGGTTGTTTTCCTGGAACTACACTCCCAGGGCCCTCACCTCCTCCCTGTAGGCTATCTCTTCATTGTTGGTAATCAGGTCTACTACTGTTGTGTCGTCTGCAAACTTGATGATTGAGTTGGAGGCATGCGTGACCACTCAGTTATGCAGGGAGTACAGGAGGGGGCTGAGCACGCACCCTTGTGGGGCCTCTGTGTTGAGGATCAGCAAAGTGGAGGTGTTGTTTCCTACCTTCAGCACCTGGGGGTGGCCCGTCAGGAAGTCCAGGACCCAGGTGCACAGGGTGGGGTTCAGACCCAGGGCCCCAAGCTTAATGATGATCTTGGAGGGTACTATGGTGTTGAATGCTGAGCTATAGTCAATAAACAGCACTCTTAAATACAGTTGAAGTTTACATACACATAGGTTGGAGTCATTAAAACTCATTTTTCAACCACTCCACAAATTTCTTGTTTAACAAACTATAGTTTTGGCAAGCCGGTTAGGACATCTACTTTGTGCATGACACAAGTAAGTTTTCCAACAACTGTTTACAGACAGATTATTTCACTTATAATTCACTGTATCACAATTCCAGTGTGTCAGAAGGTTACATACACTAAGTTGACTATGCCTTTAAGCAGCTTGGAAAATTCCAGAAAACCATGTCATGGCTTCAGAAGCTTCTGATAGGCTAATTGACATCATTTGAGTCAATTGGAGGTGTACCTGTGGATGTATTTTACCTTCAAACTCAGTGCTTCTTTGCTTATCATGGGAATATCAAAATAAATCAGCCAAGACCTCAGAAAAACAATTATAGACCTTCACAAGTCTGGTTCATCATTGGGAGCAATTTCCAATCGTCTGAAGGTACCACGTTCATCTGTACAAACAATAGTACGCAAGTATAAACACCATGGAACCACGTAGCCATCATACCGCTCAGGAAGGAGACTCTCTCTGTCTCCTAGAGATGAACGTACTTTGGCACTGGAGGAAACGGGTACAAAAGTTTCTATATCCACAGTAAAATGAGTCGTATACCGACATAACCTGAAAGTCCACTCAGCAAGGAAGAAGCCACTGCTCCAAAACCGTCATAAGAAAGCCAGACTACGGTTTGCAACTGCACATGGGGACAAACATCATACTTTTTGGAGAAATGTCCTCTGGTCTGATGAAACAAAAATAGAACTGTTTGGCCATAATGACTATTGTTATATTTGGAGGACAAGGGGGAGGCTTGCAAGCCGAAGAACACCATCCCAACCGTGAAGCACGGGGATGGCAGCATCATGTTGCGTGGCTGCTTTGCTGTAGGAGGGACTGGTGCACTTCACAAAATAGATGGCATTATGAAGAAGGACAATTAGGTGTATATATTGAAGCAACATCTCAAGACATCAGTCAGGAAGTTAAAGCTTGTTCACAAATGGGTCTTCCAAATGGACAATGAGCCCAAGCATACTTCTAAATTTGTGGCAAAATGGCTTAAGGACAACAAAGTCCAGGTATTGGAGGAGCCATCACAAACCCTACCTCAATCCTATAGCAAATTTGTGGGCAGAACTGAAAAATCATGTGCGAGCAAGGAGGCAGAAAAACCTGAGTCAGTTACACCAGCTCTGTCAGGATGAATGGGCCAAAATTCACCCTACTTATTGTGGGTAGCTTGTGGAAGGCTACCCGAAACGTTTGACCCAAGTTAAACAATTTAAAGGCAAGTGTACCAAATACTAATTGAGTGTATGTAAACATATCCCAGTCCGCGTGATTAAAACAATCTTGAAGCGTGGATTCCGATTGATCAGACCAGCGATGAATAGTCCTTAGAACGCGTACTTCCTGTTTGAGTTCCTGCCTATAGGAAGGGAGGAGTAGTGATATCTTATACCAGGGGCCATGGCTGGATTTGCAGAGGACATGCAGTGCAGACGCCGTGTGTACAAGAATCAGAGATGATGCGAGATGGTGAAGTATCTCGGAAACCCTGTCTGCTTTGCAAATGGCACCCTATTTCCTAGCCGTGTGGGTCCTGGTCAAAAGTAGTGCACTACATAGGGAATATGGTACCATTTGAGTCACAATCCCTGTCGCGTGGTCTATTATACCACAGCTTTAGGGATTTCATCTTTTCACACTGTGTACTTTGTGTAAACAGAAAACACACACCTTTGAAACACATTTTGACATCATGAATACGTCATATTCATTATGGCACACTATCAAATTGCAACAAAACGTTCTGCAATGGAAAATGAAAACAAGCATTTCTTATTGGAGGAATTCAGGTGGTTCCTCCCTGTTTCAGTCCATTTTCTTCTGTTTCACGCCTAATGAATGCAACCCAGGTATTTGAGCACTATGGAGTATTGGTTCAGACTGAGTAGTAGTTGGTTGCCAGGCAGTAGTGCCTCTCCTCATACTCCATAGGCAGGTATTGATCAGGGTAAATAAACAGAAACTCAATCAGCTCCGCTCCCTGCTACTAACAGCACGACTACCATGTGACGTGACACAGACAGTATGCTTGGTGTTTATCTTTCTGCATTAGCTTCTAATGATGTCATACACACGGAGACAGCGAACGCATTACTTTCGCAATTTGATCGGAGCAGGAAGAAAGTATTTTGTTTTTCTGAAACACTCTCCTCCTCTATTTTCCCTCTAATTTTCTCCCCCCTCCCCCTCCCCCTCCTCGTCCCCTTTTTATTTGTAGGTTTATTCAGAGGTATAAGGTCTTTGATTTGGTGTCTAGATTTATCAAAGCGGAGGGAAACAATAAACCGATGATATTCATGAGAACAAAAGACAAGGGAGAGGAGTGTTCCTTGATTATCTGGGGATAGATGGCTTTCTTTGTGTGTGTGTGTGTGTGTGTTTATGACCGTGGTTACAGCTTTGAATATGGGTACACACTAAAGTATTTTTCTTGTTACTCAACATTGTCTAACCACACCATTGAAACATGGCAGGATACAAATAATATGTGATGTATATTTTTTTTCCCGCCCATCTGAACAAAATACCCCATAATGGCAAGGTGAAAACATGTTTTCAAAATTTGTAGCAAATTTATTGAAACTGAAATACAGATATCTAATTTACATAACTATTCACAACCCTGAGTCAATACATGTTAGCATCACCTTAGGCAGCGATTACAGCTGTGAGTTTCTAGTACAATACTTGCACATTTATTCTTAAAAAAATTATTCAACCTCTGTCAAGTTGGTTAGTGATCATTGCTACACAGCCATTTTCAAGTCTGCCATTTCAGTCTGCCGGTTTCAATCAAAACTATAACTAAGCCACTGTGGAACATCCAATGTCATATTGGTAAACAACTGCAGTGTAAGGTATATTTGCCTGGTGTTTTAGGCTATTGTCCTGCTGAAAGGTAAATTTGTCTCCCAGTGTCTGTTGAAAAGCAGTGTCTGTTGGTTTTCCTCTAGGATTTTGACTGTTCTGTTCATTTTCATCCTAAAAAAACTCCCCAGTCCTTGCCAATGACAAGCATACCCATAACATGATACAACCACCACCCTGCTTGAAAATATGAAGAGTGGTACTCTGATGTATTCTGTTGGATTTGACACATTTGAGTATTTTGAATGTATTAAGTTAATTTCTTTGCCACATTTTTTGCAGTTTTAAAATCAGTGCCTTATGTATGTATTGGAATATTTTTATTCTGTACAGGCTTTCTTATTTTCACTCTGTCATTTAGGTTAGTATTGTGGAGTAACTTCAATGCTGTTGATCCATCCTCAGCTTTCTGCCATCACAGCCATTCAACTCTGTATCTGCTTTAAAGTCACATTGGCCTCATGGTGAAATCCCTAATCGGTTTCCTTCTTCTCCGGCAACTGAGTTAGGAAGGACCCCTGTATCTTTGTAGTGACTGGACGTATTGATATACCATCCAAATTGTAATTAATCATTTCACCATGCTCAAAGGGATATTCAATGTATGCTTATATATTTTTACCCATATACCAATAGGTGCCCTTTTTTGCGAGGTATTGAAAAACCTCCCTGGTATTTGTGGTGGAATCTGTATTTGAAATTCACTACTTGACTGAAGGACCTTACAGATAATTGTATGTGTGCGGTACAGAGACGAGGGAGTCATTCATAATTCCTGTTAAATAAACACTATTATTGTACAGTCGGTCCATGCAACTTATTATGTGACTTGTTTAGCTCATTTTTACTCCTGGACTTATTTAGGGTTGCCATAACAAAGGAGTTAAATACTTATTGACTCAAGACATTTCCACTTTTCATTTTTTATTAATTTGTAATTCCACTTTGACATTATGGTGTATGTACAGTACTGTACCTACTCAAGAGTTTTTTATCCATTTTTACTATTTTCTACATTGTAGATTAATTGTGAAGATGTCAAACGATGAAATAATGGATATGGAATAATGTAGTAACCAAAGAAGTGTTAAACAAATAACAATATATGTTATATTTGATGCCAAGAGTGTGCAAAGCTGTCAAGGCAAAGGGTGGTTACTTTGAAAAATCTTAAATATAAAATATATAGAGAGATTATTTTAACACTTTTTTGCATTCCATATGTGTTATTTCATAGTTTGATGTCTTTACTACTATTAAAATAAAGAAACAAAACTTGAATGAGTTCAAACTTTTGACTGGCACTGTATGTGTAGGCCAGTGACACAAAATCTCAATTTAATCCATTTTAAATTCAGGGTGCAACACAATGAAATGTGAAAAAAATCAAGGGGTGTTAGTACTGTATGTACAATGTACAATTTCATAGATGTTTATTTGTCTGTGCTACAAAGGCAGATCATGAGATATTTTTTTTTCATTTCATCCCCCTGATTTTGACTGAAAAATAAATAGTGGGAGATGCATCTTATCTGTCTCGAGGATCGGATGCATCCATCCCTCCCTCTCTAGATCCTCATCTCCCCCTCTCTCTCCCCCCCTCTCTCTCACTCTCCTCCTTCTCCTTCTCTTTCTCTTTCGGAGATGGCTATGTACAGACAGCCTTCATATGTGCAGCAGGGGAAAGTGGCAGCTTTAATATTGGAGTGATAGCCGCTGATAAGGGTAACGGCTGTGGAGAGGCGTTAGTGTCATCCCTCCCTCCTCCGCAATAAACACTTTCATTTTGTTTTTCCCGGAGAGATGGCTGTAAAGATAGATGTGTTGAATAGACGACCTGAGGAGCAGTAGAGGGAAGGAAGGAACGACGGATGGAGAAGGAAAATGGGAGGGGTGGGTATGCATATTCAGTATGAAAAGATCAATCAGAGGGTCGTGAAATATGCATTTTGTCATCTACCCTTCCTGTTTCATCGGAGCACCAACAACGCTGGCCACTCTGCCGACTCAAAATGCAAACCGAACTAACTATGATCTATATGGCATCCAAATGATATGCAATTATTAGTAATATGTGTGGAACAATAGAATTTCAACATAGTCATTGTGCCAGAATCAGTGATGAGCAATGCCTGAATATTGTACTGAAAAAAATCATTAGATCTGTAGGGTACAGTGTACACTGTCCCCATAGAATAACCCTTTTTGGTTCCAAGTAGATTTTGAATACCATGTAGAACCCTCTGTGGAAAGGAGTCTACATGGAACCCAAAAGGGTTCTTCAAAGGTGTCTCCTGGCCAAGGACATTGAGGCCTCAGATTACTGATTTAAATGATCTCCTTTTCCAAAACTCAGACATCTTGACTTCTCAGGACAGGGCTGGAGGCTGTGAGGAAAGGCCGCTTCTTATGATGTTATAATATGTGTTGTGTTTCAATTATTCCACTGTCCTCAACTCCAACCCAAGGCCTTCACTCCAACTCAAGTCAGCAGTTCAAATGATGTATTCCTGCACTGACTTTTCTATTGCATATGTTTTGTGGTAACATTTTACCTTTTAGGGTAATCACATTATTAAGGGTACATAGCTTTAGATGCTAAGCTTTAGAGGCTAAAGCTGCTAGATTTGTTTGGTGTGTGTGTTTGTGTTTAATTTGTCTCAGGGCAATTAGACTGCGTGACCAAAACGATTATGTGAACAGCTGGGTAGCTGAAATCTGCATATCAGAAATAAAATCAGGGAGACACAGACGATTGCTCATTAAAATCACTGGGAAAACAACTTGAAAATGAGACTTGACATCAGTTTTCAAAGTCTGTCAAATATTTGTGGATGTTAAAATGAATAATAAGGTTGCAGTATAAGAGCATAAGAGGAATACTCTTAATCTGGGTATGTGTTTATTCTGTAAATGACTCTAGCTAAAGGAACAGAGAATTTTAAACATCTCAGAAAGCCCAGGCCAAGCATGCATCCCTGTGGACATTTACTATTGCCAAATAATGCACATTTTGAACTCTCATGTAAACTCAGCAAAAAAGAGAAACGTTCCTTTTTCAAGACCCTGTCTTTCAAAGATAATTTGTAAAAATCCAAATAACCTCACAGATCTTCATTGTAAAGGGTTTAAACACTGTTTTCCATGCTTGTTCAATAAACAATTAATGAACATGCACCTGTGGAACGGTCGTTAAGACACTAACAACTTACAGACGGTAGGCAATTAAGGTCACAGTTATGAAAACTTAGGACACTAGAGAGGCCTTTCTACTGACTCTGAAAAACACCAAAAGAAAGATTCCCTGCTCATCTGCGTGAACATGCCTTAGGCATGCTGCAAGGAGGCATGAGGACTGCAGATGTGGCCAGGGCCATAAATTGCAATGTCCCTACTGTGAGACACCTAATATAGCACTACAGGGAGACAGGACGGACAGCTGATCATGCTCGCAGTGGCAGACCATGTGTAACAACACCTGCATAGGATCGGTATATCCGAACATCACACCTGCGGGACAGGTACAGAATGGCAACAACAACTATCCGAGAAACACCAGGAACGCACAATCCCTCCATTAGTGCTCAGACTGTCCGCAATAGGCTGAAAGAGACTGGACTGAGGGCTTGTAGGCCTGTTGTAAGGCAGGTCATCACTGGCAACAACGTCACCTATGGGCACAAACCCACCTTCGCTGGACCAGACAGGACTGGCAAAAAGTGCTCTTCACCGACGAGTCGTGGTTTTGTCTCACCTAGGGTGATGGTCGGAGTCTCGTTTATCCTCGAAGGAATGAGCGTTACACCGAGGCCTGTACTCTGGAGTGGGATTGATTTGGAGGTGGAGGGTCCGTCATGGTCTGGGGAGGTGTGTCACAGCATCATCGGACGGAGCTTGTTGTCATTGCAGGCAATCTCAACGCTGTGCGTTACAGAGAAGACATCTTCCTCCCTCATGTGGTACCCTTCCTGCAGGCTCATCCTGACATGACCCTCCAGCATGACAATGCCACCAGCTATACTGCTCGTTCTGTGTGTGATTTCTTGCAAGACAGGAATGTCAGTGTTCTGCCATGACCAGCGAAGAGCCCGGATCTCAATCCCATTGAGTACGTCTGGAGCCTGTTGGATCAGAGGGTGAGGGTGAGGGCCATTCCCCCCCAGAAATGTCCGGGAACTTGCAGGTGCCTTGGTGGAAGAGTGGGATAACATCTCACAGCAAGAACTGGCAAATCTGGTGCAGTCCATGAGGAGGAGATGCACTGCAGTACTTAATGCAGCTGGTGGCCACACCAGATACTGACTGTTACATTGACCCCCCTTTGTTCAGGGATACAATATTCCATTTCTGTTAGTCACATGTCTGTGGAACTTGTTCAATTTATGTCTCAGTTGTTGAATCTTGTTATGTTCATACAAATATTTACACATGTTAAGTTTGCTGAAAATAAACGCAGTTGACAGTGAGAGGACGTTTCTTTTTATGATGAGTTTATTTACCCAGCTAGCGCATAACATTCTGATAACCATATGTTTCTTAAAGCTTGTTCCCGATTTACAATTCCGTGTTGGATGACCGTTCAAAACGTATTTCACAGTCGAGCTTGTTTTTTCCAGAATTCCCAGTTGACTTGAACTCACTGAAGTCAGATTTTCGCAGTTCTGAGTTAACAGTTGTTTTGAGCGCAGACCAAATCATGCTTCATTGACAGCATGGCCAATTTTGAATGTTTATAATTTTAAACTTGGAAAAGAGACACTTAATCCCAGATTTGGGACCACACAGCCATTCCACTGAATAGCAGGCTAGTGGTTGCTTTGCAATGTTTGTCGTTAGCCACTGTCACTGATTCCTTCCAAACCACTCATTGTTGAATTTGTGATTTCCAAATTGTTGTGAAATGTTTATGTCCAATGGCCGATGAGCACCGATACATTTCATCTATAATTTCTCTTCATTATTTCTCTTCACATGACAAAGATTTAAAAGGATTTACCAGTAGATTGTCGACTTGATTCATGATGATGACTGATAGTCTAATCAAAGCTACTGTAGATATAATGAGATTTGACGTCATTTATATCTGTGGCCAATGACCTTGAGCCTTCTTGGATGGGCACTTCTAATGTAACTCTATGGCAGCAGCCAAGAGGCTTGAATTTTCAAGGACTAACATGCAAAACAGGTAAGCCCCCCCCCCCTTTAGCTAAAACATAACTCCCTGCCCTGAATGATGGGTCACAATAAAAAAGATACATGTTTGCATGATTAATGCTTAAGGAAATTAATTTCCATGTGTCCTATCTGTGCTTAAAATTCAAACAAGTTCACCCAAAATATGCTACCAGTCTTATAGAAACATTCAGTGAATCTTTTAAGTTATTAACAAACATGTGGTTAGAGTATTGGGCCAGTAACCGAATCCTCAAGCTGACAAGGCAAAAATCTGCCATTCTGCCCCTGAACAAGGCAGTTAACCCATTGTTCCCCGGTAGGCCATCATTGTAAATAGGAATGTGTTCTTAACTGACTTGCCTATTTAAATAAAGGTTACATTTAAAATATAATTTCAGTTCTCAGAGCATTAATAAACCCTCCCAGGGAAACTTTCAAGGAACCAGAGTAAAATGTTCTCAGAACCTCCCAACAAAACTTTCCCAGAACAGGCTAATTTCCACAACTGTTCTCAGAATGTTTTGTTTTACCAGTCATGAAATGTATTGCTCTGTTGCCACAACCACTGTGAAAACAAAAGCATATGTTCCCACAATTCCCAAAGAACCAAATGTGCTAGCTGGGTACATGAGTTCGATGAGTTGAAAGTTCAACTAGAGATAGATGGTGACCTTCAGGCTTCTTTGGTTTTAGCATACACTGTGTCCTTTTAGCTTGTCAGGCAAACTGCCAGCAGATAGAAGTTAGACTGTGTTTTGATGTCAGGCTCAACTCAATGTTTTGACTGGCTCTCTACTCAGCCACAGCTCCAAGGGGTCAGGGTTCTGGTCTAGAAGCACCAGAACCCTGGCCCTACAGTTTTTACTACAGTTTTTCTTGGTTACTGCAGTTTAATAGATGCCAGGCCCAGAAAGATAATGTCCTTAGATAGCCACATAGGGAAGTTTGATTTGAAAATTCCTAATAAGACACTTTATTCATCACCTTTGTGCACAAAATATCTATTGAATTATTCAAATAATTGTTGCTGAAGCCGTATCGTCTTTTTCATCACACAGGCAAATTTTATATTATTCTAATGTCTGCCATGTTTTTGGATGATGTGATGAAGTCGTCGCTGCTCTCGGTAATCCCTGTGTGCACTGAGTGCTAGTGTGCATGTGATGTTGATCCGTTTCAACCGGATACAACCTGGATATAGACGGTCCATGAATCGGAGTATGTGAACGTGAGTAGATTACCTTGAAAACAACGGTTGGACGCAGTCTCCACTTCTTATTATACCTGAGTGATCAGCTCCCTGAGAGGTCCTCCTTAATACTAAATGCTGAGTGTGACCTTTCTGTTGCCACTCCCACCCAAATGGCCCTATTTACAAACCGCATTACTACCCCCCCCCCCCAAATAACACACCGATCCAAGATGGCTCCCTTATTACCCACTCCTAAATAACACCAGCACCACCAGGTTGAATAATAATAATTTGTGGGGTGTTTATATTTGACCTGTTACACACTTGTACAAGTGTTCATTGTTCCAAGTGTGTAATGGAAATGTATTTCTTGGACATCCCAACTCCCCCTAAGACACCCGCAGGGAGACGGGTCATGGATAGGGTCACCATTGTCCAACACGCCTGGAGCAATTGGGATTAAGTTCCTTGCTCAAGGACAGATCGACAGATGTTTCACCTTTGTCGGCTCCAGGATTAAAACCAGTGACATTTCAGTTACTGGCCCAACCATAGAGAATGATAGAGGCCTCTTGTAGACAAAAGGCTGTTTTAGCATTTGCAGCACCATTGAGGGCTTCCACCCTTCTTCCACCATTTTAAAGTAGTCAAAGTAGTCAACTGGGTGGGGATTCCTATGGGTTGTAGCCTCAATGGCGCTGGCCATGCTATCACAGATGCTATAATGGCACAGATATAAAGATGAGTCCTCTATCTATCTCTATGGGCCCAGTGCTCTGACCTCGAGGCTATCTGCCACCCGAACCAAGATAGCTTCCTCATTTGACCCTCCTAAATCACAACAGGTAGATACACAGATCCAAGATGGCTGCTACTCCCCACAACTGATTTTCTATACTCTCTGCAATCTTTGTGTTGACATTTTAATGAACTGTACTGTAGCTTGCTTGATGCCTGCTGGCCTAATGGATATCTGTGCTCTGAATGGATCCCCCCTATTATTTCTCTCCCCCTCCTCCCGCCAGATTTCACTCCATAAGTCCTGACTATATATTCAAGACGTCGCCATCACTATGGTGATCGCTGATGAGACGATAGGGTGATCAGCGCTTGCAGGATATCGGACAATAAACTGAGAGAGAGAGAGGGCTGTAATTAGCCTTCCTAATGATGGCACTAAAGTAACGTGCTTAATTATATGGAATGCTGCATAAATTGCCAAGTGTGTGGAATCATTGGAATTGATTAAAATACTAATTAAACAGGCCCTTGCAGAATTTGGAGAGTGAGGTAAGGTTCAGCTCTTCAGAGTCATTTGCATACCCTTAATCTGGGGGAATGGGATTTAAAGGACCCTCTCTCTCTCTCTGGCTTTCCCTATTTCTCTTTTCTCCCTATTTCCCAGTTCACATGCTAACAAACTCAATTAAAATTATACTCTGTTTTCTCTTTTCACCATATAATTTGGCATAAGACCCCTTTTGATTTTGTTTTTCAATATAAATGTATCCATCAAAGTGAGTGTTTTCAAAGGCTAAACATGCACAGAAAAAAAAAACAAGTCTGCCGAGTGTATGATCTTAAATGTTGCATGCCACTTGCTTTGATTTGTGTGAGAATATCTTTGTTAAATATTGCATTTAGAACTAGCGGGGGCATCCTTTAATAGATTTATGGATCAAACTCATATTGCAATCGTATTAACTTCTGCAAGAACCAAGAGAAATGAATTACGCAGTACATCGACTAGCACTTTTACATTCAAATAAATATTAAACATTCATTGGTACAGATATATAATCTTAATTTGACCAGTTTCTCACAGCAGACAAAATTGTCCTGCAGCAACAGGAAATGTGAATTATTGTGTGAATTATGATTGGACATTTTGGAGGAGTAGATTAAAAAAAAATGTTAGGGCAAATCAAGTAGGACATTTTAAAGTAACAACTACAAACTTTAGAAGCCTTTTTATACCTTGAATATACTTCCTGCAACAACAGGGTGATCAAATTAAGATCTTACATATGTACCTCGGCAGCTGACAGTGTGCAAAGGTCTTGCTCATAAACCACTTTACAACCATTTTAATAATCGTCAGAGCAAAGTAACAAGAACATTTCCGTTGTGCGATGCCTATGTGCTCGATTCTAGACACTGTACTGTAGGGTATTCTGTGGTCGTGTACAGGTGTAGGATCTTAACTTGATCACCCTGATGTTGCAGAACATTTTTAAATCTGTAGGATCGTTGGGCTAACTCTTGCATGTGTACCGTAGCCAACAGTAAGTGAAACTTTGACTGGTCACTGATGAATCTGGAGTTTGAGTTGAAGTCACATGTTGACAAAGACCTTTGGGTGAAAACTTTGCAATAAACTGTGAGAGAATCATTGTGTGGTTATCTATCTTTAATTTTCACTCACACTATGTCACACACTCTTTCGGTCACGCTCTCCTGTTTCCCTTCAAGAATTAGACGGTCTAACATGTTCTTCTGCGTCATTCATTCTCCTCACTTAATACTCCTCACACACAACTCATTCCACTCACTCATTTCACTTTCCACTTACTCATTACATTATGTTTCTTTTCTTTTTTTTTTACTAATTCCACTCACACACAACTCTGGTCTTGTGCTGGTGTCTTCCCAAGCAGTTCAGCAAAAGAAGCAGCTGGAGAAGGAAACTGGTGTGAAGATCCTGGAGGCTGGTGTCAGTGATGTAAGTCCTGTTTCATTGTCTGTTTCAAGCCGGGAACCATATAATGATTGACTTGAATGGGGTTGCCATTTCTAGTTACTCTATTTCTGCGCTGTGAACATCCAACACTGACTATATTGGTGTCGAACGAAGTATAAAACTGCCCCCCCCCCCAAATGATTTTTATCTGGAAGCCATCCGGATGCTGGATTGCTTCAATGTGATGTTATGTGACATTACAATGGTATTCAACTGAGGCTGTATATTGAATAGCATTTGTGTGATATTGTATAGTTAGATCTTACCCCGTAAAGTCTCTAAAGAGAATACTGAGCTCATCATCCAACACCCAACATGCATCATGTTCCATTGTAAAGGAATTGAACCGAACCTGAAAGCTCCCGGATCTTATAGAAACCATAGTGTCTCGGGTACACTGGGCTCTCTCCGGTGATATGACTCCAGATTTGGCAGCTTGGCCATCTATACCGCCTGCATCCTTTACGAGGCCCCCATTATGCGACCAGACATTGATCGTGAGCTGAAATTAATGCAAAATGTATTTCCTGTTAACTGTGTCACTTTGATACACATCCTCTGTATTCATTTCCTGTCCTCCTTAGGGTTGTTGGTTCCCATGGAGAATAAAGAACAACAAGACAAATTGCAGTGTGTTTTGACACTTTCAATAGCAGACAAGGAACAATGAGCAGATTATCTAGAGAGCTGTCATTTTATGGCTAGACATTATGGCTGGCGGTGACATATTCATAAGAAAAATTAAGAGTCCAAAAAAGATACTGAAGATGAGTGCCGGGATGAGAGCAGGGGAGATGTGCGTTCATTCGATGGCGACGCTGCTAATAAATATTCATAAGTAGTGTGGGGTAGGTGAGGATCTAATCAAACAGCCATTGATGGGCTGTAGCCCTCCTAGAATTTTTTCTACGGAAATGAGACAGACAGCGGTGGCACTGTGAGCCATGAAGATCATCGCGAGGCATGCTGGGAACTAAATGGACGTGGCCTGTGTGTGGGCTGCTGCCGTCGTCAATAGCAACAGGGTAACATAGTCGGGACCGTTTTCCTGGCTCAATCCCTCCTATGGACTTTGTCACACTCTTTTCGATTGATTTAATCCTACTGTGAATCTCTTGCTTATGCCTACGCATTTACCTCCCTCTTTTTTTAAGTCCTCTTTTCCTTTGCCTCATCTACCATTTTCTCCCTTTCTCTTGCCCTCTATCTTTCTATATTTTTCTCCTCTTACTCCATCTTCACTCTTGTCCAACAGCCAGAAAGCACAAGGCAAACAGTGACGGAGGGCTGTGATTTGTCATATTTGTGCTATTTGTTGATAATTAGCTGCAATTATAGGAAACCGGAGTGAGAGAGAGATCCTTTACCTCAGGAGTGGGAAATCAGAGACAGATGATGTGTGTGTGTGTGTGTGTGTGTGTGTGTGTGTGTGTGTGTGTGTGTGTGTGTGTGTGTGTGTGTGTGTGTGTGTGTGTGTGTGTGTGTGTGTGTGTGTGTGTGTGTGTGTGTGTGTGTGTGTGTGTGTGTGTGTGTCCGTGTGTGTGAGTGTGATTAGAAAATGTGTATTTGAGGGAAGTACAGTGAGAGCCAAGCCCTGTAATTATTAATTTTCTGTATTGGCATTGTCATAGTCCAAACCCAAATAAGGCTCAATTCATCCCAGTGGTTTTTAGTCCCTGAATGGGGACAGAGGGATAATTTTCTGAAAACGGTGGCAGAACATGCTGCTGAGAGTGCCTGTGGAGAGTGCTCTCAGAATGCATTAGTTTAAATGGAATTGAGCACAACTATTAGTTGGTGAATTTATGGGGTGACCGCTGATATATTGTTATTAGTGGGTACCTCAGCTAGATGCCAAAGCATGGGTCGGTAACTATGCATTAGCTTGCAAAACACAAGTTTTAAATGGTGCCCTAGGTTTAAGTAGATAACTAAATACATTGGCAAATAAAGTAAATGAAATTAAGTTAATAAAGGCACAACCAGTTAGATGTGATGGGGTTTATATCCTGTCGCAATCAAATTGGAGGATTCCTACACTGTAGCACAGGTTTACAGAGACTGGTTGGAGTGTGCCTGCTCTTGCATGGAACGAACCAACCTGGTATTGTTAAGAGGACCGAGAGTGAAGCTGCATGGAATGAACCAACCTGGTATTGTTAAGAGTATCGAGAGTGGAGCTGACACAGGTTGTGTCCCAAATGGCAAACTATTTATTTTATGTTGCACTAATTTTGACCCTCTAGGCACCCTATGTCCTTTATAGTTTAACCTAGGGAACACAGTGGCATTTAGGACACAAGCATTGCCTCTCCGTCTTAACCCTGTCTGACTTTGTTAAAATTGGGGCAGAATGACAAAACAGCTTAAAAACCACGGACATCGATTGCAGAAGATGTTGACCAAGATAAGCTCATGTCAAAGTGAGGAGATTGGACCCTAATCGATAGACTTCACAATATCTGGTCCTCCTATAGATTTTCTAGAACCCATTTCCTTAAAAATGTCCTTGTTTTGCGACTCATTAGCTACATTTACCACAAAAACAGAACACAATTTAAAGAGCAACTGAAATCACAGATTCTGCATGTGTTTTTATGGTGCTCATTAAGATTTCAGTCTTGGGGGGTGTGGTTCAATGTGGGTGTTTTATCGTACTCTGGCAGTTACTGTTGTTTGTCCCTGTTGAGACACTGTAGCTGCTGCGGTGTCTCAGGAGAGACCAAAAAACAGTATCAACAACATAGCCACTAACACTTCCTCGAAATAGTCAGAAATCTTCTATGATAAATCAAGAAATTAGTCATTATTTTTGCCACGCAATTTTACATCTAGTTAATTAAGGTGTTTAGTGCAGTAGTTCTCAAGTAAACAAATGTGCATGAAAACTAGTAGCTATTGCACTGCAGACAGTTTCGAGTTTACTGCTGTGCTGAACTGATTTTTGATCATTCATCAGCAAGCTGTGAAAACTATACATAATAAAGCACAAGATACACACTGTTCATCAGTGCCCAGAATCACTGGCTAGCTAAATTCCATCTGTGTTTGTCAATGAAGCTAGCTACTGGTAGCTAGCAGGCGCATTAAGCAGGCAAGCCATCAAGTCACTGACAAGACGTGTGTGCTTCGGTGCCATTTTGTATTACAACTTTCTCACGATCTATTACCAGAGTGTGCATCTGTCTGGCAGCGTTTCATAGGGAATCATGTTACAAAATCGGTTGCGTTGTGACAAGATGCTCGCGAATGGATTTTGAATTTGAAAAATGGACAAGTGGCAATTGGGAGACAAGTGCACATCATCTCAATTGTTTTCATTTTGCCCAAATCAGACTCAGTGCTTCACTTGGGCAAGAGGTCATAGGGACTGAGTACCGGCAGGTCACATTTTCTACTGCTTGAGCTCCTGCACCTCTTATAGAATATTAGATACAAAGTATTATAGCGTTCCTGCATCTAAATATAAACCGTACCGGCACCCAAAATGAGTAGGCTACCAAATCAATTCAAATGTTATTGGTCACATACACATGGTTAGCAGATGTTAATGCGAGTGTAGTGAAATGCTTATGCTTCTAGTTCCGAACATGCAGTAATATCTAACAAGTAATCTAACAATTTCACAACTACCTTTTACAAACAAGTGTAAAAGAATTAATTAGAATATGTACATATAAATATATGGATGAGTGATGGTCGAATGGCATAGGCAAGATGCAGTAGATGGTATAGAGTACAGTATATACATATCAGATGAGTAATGTAGGGTATGTAAACATTATATAAAGTGGCATTGTTTAAAGTGACTAGTGATACATTTATTATATCCAATTTTTTTATTATTAAAGTGGCTAGAGATTTGAGTCAGTGTGTCAGCAGCAGCCACTCAACGTTAGTGATGGCTGTTTAACAGTCTGGTGGCCTTGAGATAGAAGCCTTTTCAGTCTCTCTGTCCAAGCTTTGATGCACCTGTACTGACCTCGCCTTCTGGATGATAGCGGGGTGAACAGGCAGTGGCTCGTGTGGTTGTTGTCCTTGATGATCTTTTTGGCCTTCCTGTGACATCGGGTGGTGTAGGTGTCCTGGAGGGCAGGTAGTTTTCCCCCTGTGATGCGTTGTGCAGACCTCACTACCCTCTGGAGAGCCTTACAGTTGTGGGCGGAGCAGTTGCAACACCACACTCCGAGGGCCCTCACCTCCTCCCTGTAGGCCGTCTCGTCGTTGTTGGTAATCAAGTCTACCACTGTACCGGCACCTATTTCAGTCCAAGTCAAGCACCTCGCATACTCGAGTTATCAGTATTGAACACGTCAGCAAGTGGCAACTCCAAAAAGGACTAGGGGCCAAGTGTTCTTTCAACATAACATTGGCGAAGTGTTGTCTTATGTAAACAAGTTCGGGGTGCTGTGTAAGGGACAGGTCTGTGTCACTGAATGGTTCTGGCTGCTACGATTTGGATAGAGCTCAATCAGTGTAGCAGATAGAGTGTGCATTCATTGCAGGTGTTTCTCTGTGCATGACAATTCTCCCTAGGCATTATCCCGTGTTAGTGGGGAAGTGGGCATGATCAAAATCAAAACCCAACCCTCCTGTATATCATGATGACCTCAGTTACTCAAATCTATTAAAAAAGAAAACTTGCAGAGATTATTTTTTACCAATGATATTGCTGTCCAGATCACGTTATTGTCTCCATAACAGCACTCCTGTGAATGTGTGAAGAAAAGGGGCTGTAAGAATGCCTAAAATATACAATGTTTTTGTTCATCTCAATCCTAGCACTCTATCATCAGTTCTTCGCTAGGGCTGTGAAATGTTGACATTGACAGTAAATGGAAATCCTACGGAGAATATTAGTGTGCACCTTGCAGCACCCCAGGCATCAGCTTGGAGAATCAGCCTGTACTACTGGTACCATAGCAGTCCTCCGTTTCATGGAGAGATGTTCCTAAAAGGCACACAGAGCTTCGTGACTGTGCATACTCTCCTCTCCTCCCGTCCTGTTTGTGATCAGGAGGGGTTGAGAGAGAGAGAGAGAGAGAGAGAGAGAGAGAGAGAGAGAGATGCGTTAGCCAGCTATATGCAGACATAGGCCCTTTTTGTATTTACATTGACGAAAGTTGGAGATTCTTGAGAGGTATCGAACAAAATCCTGAGACTATACTTATTAATGTAATGTAAACTTGTCAAGTCTTGACTACTACGTCCGGAGGTCAAACTCGCACTTGGCCCCCAGTTTTCCCCCTCCATGCAGGGGAGTGTAAACAGAATTGTCGTGTTGTGCCCAACACTGATACAGTAAAAATGAAATGTTTTAATTATATTTTATATTACATTTATAACATTTGAATTAAATTTCAGACTTGTTTTATTGAGGTTTCACCCGAAAATTGCAGTAAAAGCCTGTTCCACTCTGAAATTGATGCCGTAGCTTAAAAAAAAGCTAATCTCAATGGTGTTTTTTACATTTACATTTACATTTAAGTCATTTAGCAGACGCTCTTATCCAGAGCGACTTACAAATTGGTGAATTCACCTTCTGACATCAGTGGAACAGCCACTTTACAATAGTGCATCTAAATCATTTAAGGGGGGGGGTGAGAAGGATTGCTTTATCCTATCCTAGGTATTCCTTGAAGAGGTGGGGTTTCAGGTGTCTCCGGAAGGTGGTGATTGACTCCGCTGTCCTGGCGTCGTGAGGGAGTTTGTTCCACCATTGGGGGGCCAGAGCAGCGAACAGTTTTGACTGGGCTGAGCGGGAACTGTACTTACTTTTTCCCCCCTTGACTGCACTGATAATCCAGGCAAGATACAATCTAGCTTTGCAAGCAGTTTGCTTTTCATTCGCAGTTTGCTTTTTACCTCATATAATGACTTTCATGATATTGATAAAATTAAGCCTGCTTTGTTCTAAGGTAAGTTTAAAACACTAAAGTTGTAATGTAGGCCTAAGAAGTATCTAGCTATGTTTCAGCTAACATAACAGCTAGCACAGTGGATCTGGGCCAATTCCGGCTGAGAGTCGGGGCACTCGGCTGAGATTCAGACTCATTCGACTTCATGTAGCCTAAGTCTGGCCCGCCTTTGGCAGTATTACTTATGGCTAGGATGCGGCGATTGAGCTCCGTCTGATTCCGGTGTGAGTTATATGGCCCAAATATATTACTTGGGACACGGTCCGATTGTGGCTACTCTCTGGCAGATGATTACATGGGCTGATTAATATAGTTAACATTTCATTGTTTATTTTTCCATATTTTCTCATAGTTTATTTCCATAAAATGATAGTTCAAATAGAATTGATACCGAAGACAAACTAAATTTAGATTTCAGCTTTGAAAGTAATTTGCGTGGCCGTATTCATGGCTATCAGCTAACTAGCTGATGCAGCTATTACGATGTAGCTAAGAAAAATTCAGAAATAATTTTGTTTAGCTTGCTACCTAGGAAGGTATTTCTATACTATGAACCACACTGTACTATGCTTTTGTATTTGTATGAGAGGAGTAAACCTTTATGCTCGATATGCTAACATTACTAGCTAGCAGTAGCTAGCCAGCTGTGCTATTTTTGTGCAAGCTAATTTAATGTGTGGATAAACAAGAAATAAACCCTTTAATTGTCTGCACATTATGAATTGTTGCATTATTGAAGAGTGTAATATGGTTTGGTTGCATTATTCAAGTGTAATTATGTTATGTTTTAAATTAAAAGTTGCTCGACATTTTTGAGTAGGTAAATTGGAGCTGAAGAGCATTGGGGGAGGGGGGAGTAGTAATGTGTAATAACTTCTTTTAGCACCTGAACATTTGGTGCCATCACAGTGGGCGACTGTGTATCATGTCCTTAAAATACAACATAATCAGGTTTTCCCTGAAGTTTTTCAACGTTTTGATTTTCAAATCATCGCATTTACACTAACGACTATTATTAGAATGAATATATGTTTTTTTATCAGAGTACCAGTTGTCATTTTTTTATCAGAATTTCTGAGTGCAGTGAAGGAGGAGGCTGGAGTTTTACAGTTACCTGTCCACAATCTGATTAAGATGGTGGGTAAATTGAGATTCATTGACATTTTGACAACTTCTGCAAACTGCATATGTGGATAGGCACTTATTAAGCATAGAATTCCCTGAGCTGCATGTCAACAGATTATTCAACCAATTGTAAATCATTTACAGGGCATTCAGAAAGTATTCAGACCCCTTGACTTTTTTCACATTTTGTTGTGTTACAGCCTTATTCTAAAATGCATGTACTCTAAAATGCATTAATTAACTTTTTTTCCTCATCAATCTACACACAATACGCCATGATGACAAAGCAAAAACGGGTTTTGAGTAATTTTAGCAAATATATTAAACATTCAAAACTGAAATATCTTATTGATGTAAGTATTAAGACCCTTTGCTATGAGACTCTAAATTGAGCTCAGGTGCATCCTGTTTCCATTGATCAACCTTGAGATGTTTCTACAACTTGAATGGAGTCCACCTGTGGTAAATTAAATTGATTGGACATGATTTGGAAAGGCACACACCTGTCTATATAAGGTCTCACAGTTGACAATGCATGTCAGAGCAAAAACCAAGTCATGAGGTCAAAAAAATTGTCCGTAGAGCTCCGAGACAGGATTGTGTCGAGGCACAGCTCTATGGAAGGGTACCAAAATATTTCTGCAGCATTGAAGGTCTACAGGAACTCAGTGGCCTCCTTCATTCTTAAATGGAAGAATTTTGGAACCACTAAGACTCTTCCTAGAGCTGGCCGCCCGGCCAAACTGAGCAATCAGGGAGAAGGGCCTTGGTCACGGAGGTGACCAAGAACCCAATGGTCACTCTGATAGAGCTCCAGAGTTCCTCTGTGGAGATGGGAGAACCTTCCAGAAGGACAACCGTCTCTGCAGCAGTCCACCAATCAGGCCGTTATGGTAGGGTAGCCAGACAGAAGTCACTCCTCAGTAAAAGGTAGATGACAGGCAGCCTGGAGTTTGCCAAAAGGCACCTAAGTGATTCTCAGACCATGAGAAACAAGATTCTCTGGTCTGATGAAACCAAGATTGAACTATTTGGCCTGAATGCGAAGCAACACGTCTGGAGGAAACCTGGCACCATCCCTACAATGAAGCATGGTAGTGGCAGCATCATGCTATGGGATGTTTTTCAGCGGCAGGGACTGGGAGACTCGTTAGGATCAAGGGAAAGATGAACAGAACAAAGTACAGAGACATCCTTGATGAAATCCTGTTTCAGAGCACTCAGGACCTCAGACTAGGATGAGGTTCACCTTCTAACAAGACAAGGACCCTAAGCACACGGCCAAGATAACACAGGAGTGGCTTCGGGACAAGTCTCTAAATGTCCTTGAGTGGCCCAGCCAGTGCCCAGACATGAATCTGATCAAACGTCTCTGGAGGGACCTGAAAATAGCTGTGCAGCAACACTCCCCATCCAACCTGACAGAACGAGAGGATCTGCAGAGAAGAATGGAAGAAACTCCCCAAATACATGGCAGCGATTACAGACTCTAGTCTGTAGTCGCTGCCAAAGGTCCTTCAACAAAGTACTGAGTAAAGGGTCTGAAAACAATTTTTTATGAATTGGCACAAATTTCAAAAAAACTGTTAGTGTGTAGATTGATGAGAGAGAGAAAAATGATGTAATAACGTTTAGAATAAGGCTGTAACCTAACAAAATGTGGAAAAAGTCAAGTGGTCTGAATACTTTCTGAATGCACTGTTTAACAGACAGGGATCTCAGGTGAGTCTCCGCACGGTGTGTGTGCACGAGTGCGCATGTCTGTGCATGTGTGTTGTGTTTATGCATTTGCGTGTGTGTCTGTGTGTATGTATGTGTATGTATGTGATTGCACATGTTCATGTTTTGTAGATCACAGGAGGTTGGTGGCACCTTAAATGGGGAGGACAGACTCGTGGTAATGGCATTGTTATGAGCCGCCATTATCCAGCCATTATTGTGAGCCGTCCTCCCCTCAGCAGCCTCCACTGATGTAGATGTGTGTCTCCGAAAGTAACATACATTAGCAAGACTTGTATATGTCTGTGTACGCGTGCCTATGTGCGTTTGTGGTCTGTGTGTCTGCTTTCGCTGCGGAATTGCATTACCTGTCTTTCTGGAACCTTTAAGGATGACCATTATAATGGAAGTGGATGCAGGAGAAATAAACATTAGTGTATAATCCCATCATATGTCATGTAGGAATAAATGTCAACGGTAAATGCCACTATCATAGAATTGGGGAAACCACTCATGGGCTCCCCCAATCAGAGTTCTGGGGAAGCACGGGCAATGATGACCTCTGGCAACTGGATTTGGTGGCTTTCTTGCCTATTTCCTGCACCATAATGAATGTGAGGGCTAGAATGAGAGCAATGCCATTTGAAAAGATTTGAACATCTAAATGATAGTGTAAAATAGGGGCCTTCTAGCAGTCGTAAGGACAAAGGTTCAACAGAAGGCAGTCAGGTAGAGGTGTAAATGGTGGGTGAGTCCAAGTGAAAGCTATGATCCCTTATTGATGTCACCTGTTAAATCTGCTTTCCACACCTTGTAGTCCCTGGCCCAATGAATTTAGGCAGTTCTGAGGGCAACTCAATATTAAGATGTTGTTCCTAATGTTTTGTACACTCAGTGTATATACAAAGTTCTGCCTTCCACATGTCAGTATTCAAAACCAATCATAACCAATAAAGAACAGGCACCCCGCAAGACTAAGATACCAGACTCAGATACAGCCTTCCCTTGAGTAACCTAAAAGTGAGTAACCTAAACGTAAACTGCGGAAGGCCAAATGGCAGGCTATCTATCGACATCTATTTGCGTTCAAGCGCGTGCTGTTCACACAACGCTGAACAAGCCGGAGAAACCAGACATGTGCTCCGAAACGAAAGACAATGAAGCCATTGACATAAAACAGGTGAATAGAGCTAAATAAACCAAAGCTTCTTTATAACAAGTGTTGCGCATTTTGTGAGCTCTCCAAACAACATTTCCACTTTGAGAATGAGAACGGTCAGAATGTATATTATACTTAATTACTGAACAGAAATGAGCGTAATCCATGGGGAAATGCATGGATTAAAACCTGTTGATGCGAGGGGTTCCCCTACGGGAACTCCACCCCCCGTTCAGCTGAAAAGGTGGCGCAGGGAATGCAAAAATATTCTTTAGAAATATTTAACCTCCACACATTAACAGTACCTCACGAATGAATATACAGTATATTTAAACGGGGAATTGATAGACATTCACAAACAAATGGCAAACAACATTGACTCAATTAGTACGCACAAATTGGCGCGATTCTGTAATAGTCTGGGTAGCCATTTGATTAGATGTTCAGGAGTCTTAAGGCTTGGGGGTAGAAGCTATTTGGAAGCCTCTTGGACCTAGACTTGACGCTCCGGTACCGCTAGCCGTGTGGTAGCAGAGAGAACGGTCTATGACTAGGGTGGCTGGAGTCTTTGACAATTTTTAGGGCCTTCCTCTGACATCGCCTGGTATAGTCAATGAGAATGGGGGCGTGCTCGGTCCTCCTTTTCCCGTAGTCTACTCCTTTGTCTTGATCACTTTGAGGGAGAGGTTGTTGTCCTGGCATCACACGGCCAGATCTCTGACCTCCTCTGACCTCCTCCTATAGTCTCGTCATTGTCGGTGATCGGGCCTACCACTGTTGGGTTATTGGTGATGGTGTTGGAGTCCTGGTAATCTGTCTGGCCCTGCGGCCTTGTGAATGTTGACCTGTTTAAAGGTCTTACTCACATCAGCTGTGAAGAGCGTGATCACAGGCGTTCGGAATAGTGGGTGCTCTCATGCATGTTTCAGTGTTATTTGCCTTGAAGCGAGCATAGAAGTTGTTGAGCTCGTCTGGTAGGCTTGTGTCACTGGTTAGTTCTTGGCAGTGCTTCCCTTTGTAGTCTATAATGGTTTGCAAGCCCTGCCACATCCGACGAGTGTCGGAGCCGGTGTAGTACGATTCGATCTTAGTCCTGTATTGTTGCTTTGCCTGTTTGATGGTTTGTTTGAGGGCATAGTGGGATTTCTCATAAGCTTCCGGGTTAGAGTCCCACTCCTTGAAAGCGGCAGCTCTAGCCTTTAGCTCAATGCAGATGTTTCCTGTAATTCATGGCTTCTGGTTGGGGGACGGTTACTGTGGGGATTACGTCATCGAAGCACATATTGATGAAGCCAATGATTGATGTGGTATACTCCTCAATGCCATCGGAAGAATCCCGAAACTTATTCCAGTCTGTGCTTGCAAAACAGTCCTGTAGCTTAGCATCTCCTTCATCTGACCACTTTTTTTATAGACCGAGTCACTGGTGTTTCCTGCTTTAATTTCTGCTTGTAAGCAGGAATCAGGAGGATAGAATTATGGTCAGATTTGCCAAATGGAAGGCAAGGGAGAGCTCTGTGTGTGGAGTAAAGGTGGTCAAGATTTTTTTTCCCTCTGGTTGCACATTTAACATTCTGATAGATATTAGGTCAAACGGATTTAAGTTTCCCTGTCTTAAACCCCGGTGACTGGAGCGCCACCTCTGGATGAGCGTTTTCCTGTTTGCTTATGGCGGAATACAGCTGATTGAGTGTGGCCTTAGTGCCAAGCATCCGTCTTTGGTGGTATGTAGACAGCTACGAAAAATACAGATGAAAACTCTCTAGGTAGATAGTGTGGTCTACATCTTATCATGAGATACTCTACCTCAGGCGAGCAAAATCTCAAGACTTCCTTAGATATCGTGCACCAGCTGATGTTTACAAATATATATAGTCTGCCCCCTCCCCCCTCCTTGTCTTACCAGATGCCGCTGTTCTATCCTGCCGATAGAGCGTATGTTGATAATGTCGTCTCCATGAATCATACGGTATTACAGTTTCTAATGTCCAGTTGGTAGTTTAATCTTCCTTGTAGGTTGTCAATTTTATTTTCCAATGATTTTCCATGTTCGCTGGTAGATCGGAAGGCAGAGGGGGTTAATTCGATCACTTACGAATTCTCAGAAGGCAGCCCAACCTCCGTCCTCTTTTTCTCCATCTTCTCTTCATGAAAATGACGGGGATTTGGGCCTGTTCCTATGAAGCAGTAAGTCCTTCAAGTTGGTCTCATAAGACTCGTTAAAGAGAAAAAAAGCTGCTGCAGTTTGTGGTGAGTAATCGCTTTTCTGATGTCCAGAAGATATTTTCGGTCATAAGAGACGTTAGCAGCAACATTATGTACAGAATAAGTTTAAAAAAATAAGTTATAAACAACACACAAAAAAAGTAACAAAAAAACACATTCGGTTAGGAGCACGTAAAACGTCAGCCAACTGATGGCAGTTAGCTATATTATGTTCAGTGTCTGATAATAATCACTACTTACATATGTGCTGTATAATTTAAAGGTCCAGTATGTAGCTTTGTGGGCAACATTTTTGGTAATTGAAAAGATATTTCACAGTGGTTTAGATTGTACAATGATTGTCACAAACTGAAATTAGGCAAACATGATAGAATCTTTGCAACAGGGTAATGGTGAAGTTATTTCTACATATTGCACCTTTGAGTGCTTTGCATTTAGCACATTGTCATTCTAATTTGGCTATAAACATGTTCAGTCCCCAAAGAATTATGGGAAACATACTTTTTTTAGGTCGGAAATATGGCCCATGGTCAGAAATAGTGCACTATAAAGTGAATAGGGTGCAATTTGGGATGCACAACAAACACCTATGTGACATTGAAAGCTTTTATCAGCCCGTGTAAAGATCACCTCTTCATCGCTACCAGGACAAGCATATTTATCAATTCCCTCAACAACTAATGTCCTTCACACCAACCTCTTAAGGATAGGACCCTTTTTTTCAATTTTCGCCTAAAACTACACACCCAAATCTAACTGCCTGTAACTCAGACCTGAAGCAAAGATATGCATATTCTTGATACCATTTGAAAGGAAACACTTTAAAGTTTGTGGAAATGTTAAATGAATGTAGGAGAATATAACACATTAGTTCTGGTAAAAGATAATACAAAGAATTGTTTTTAGTTTTTTTGTCTTTTTTGTACCACCATCTTTGAAACGCAAGAGAAAAGTCATAATGTATTATTCCAGCCCAGGCGCAATTTAGATTTTGACCACTAGATGGAGGCAGTGTATGTGCAAAGGTTTAGACTGATCCGATGAACCATTGCATTTCTGTTCAAAATGTATCAAGACTGCCCAAATGTGCCTAATTGGTTTATTAATACATTTTCAAGTTCATAACTGTGCAATCTCTGCAAACCATAGAATGGTATTATTTCACCGTAACAGCTTCTGTAAATTGGACAGTGCAGTTAGATTAACAAGAATTTATGCTTTCTGCCAATATCAGGTATGTCTATGTCCTGGGAAATGTTCTTGTTACTTACAAACTCATGCTAATCACATTAGTCTACTTTAGCTCAACCATCCCGAGGGGGGTGCACCAATCCTGTAGAGGTTTTAACAGCGCCAGCAGAAACACTATCTCTAATGGCTGTTATCTGCGCTCTCTGCCAAACCCATGTCACAACACTGTAGTACATCACTGGCAAGATTGATCGAACAATTGAGTTGTCTATTAAATGAAACTACAAAATGCTCATTCTAAAATGTAAAATGTCTCCTTAACAACAACAGAATTTTGGAGAGAAAACATTTGATTGTTTCCCAACTATTGCATATAATGGGCCAGCTACTGTATATGGAGTTAATGTGATTTGTATATAAGCAAAGTACAACCCTCCATTTACCATGACCTTATTGGTGACCCAGCTATAGTACAACTATAATATATCATGTGTATATATAATGCGAAACCCCATGGAGGGAATTCATCTCTTTACTGAAGGCATCAAAGTAGACCCGCTCTGACCCCTAGCTAGTGAAGGGAAGAAACATACATAGGGAAATAAATAAGTAAATACGTACAGAGTTAACATATTGATCTTGAAGTAGCATGGCTATATGCTCTGCTTCAAAGATTCTCAACTTCATGTTTCTACACTTGTATTCTTTTTATTTTTTTAAGCTTGTGCCTTTAAGCTTCCACAGAAGAAAAATATGCAGTACGGTCAATTATGTAAATAATGACGTAGCGTCTAATTTCAATTGATTTCATGTTTGTGTATTAGTGGCAGACATGCACATTAACTTTTTTTTAATGTTGTCTATGGACTCTACCATCTTCAACTGTCGACTGTGTACGAGTGCTACAGTCTTAAAGGATTAATTTAAAACTAGGTTTAAAGGTTTGTATAAAATTATTAAGAGATGAACCTTGATTTAACCCAGTTTAAGAGTTAATCCATGTTGGTGCAACCCATCCTAAAACTGTTACTCACAGATTTAAAAAAAAAAAAAAAAAAAAAAAAAAAAAAAAAATGTATTTGTATTTTATCATACACCATTTGTTGTTCAGCCTGTATGGGCGTAAAGGCATAACTTATTTGAGTACTTTTTTACATTTTAACAAATTCAACAGCTATAATCGAGACTATAATCAACCATAGGGATAGTATGTAATTTGCTTACTGTATGTTGTGAGGAGAGTGTGTTTGTGCATTCATGTGTGCGTGTCTTTGTCTCTGCCTGTGTGTGCATTCAAATGAGGTCGCTGGTTCGATTACCCGCGCCGATCAGGTGAAAAATCTTTTGATGTGTCCTTGAGCAAGGCACTTAACCCTAATTTGCTCCAGGGGCGTAATACTATGGCTGACCATGTAAAACAAGACATTTCACTGCACCTACAATATACAGTGTATGTGACAATAGAACACATGTTTTGTTAAACATCCATGACGGCCCTTAATTCCCACATTCAAGATCCACCAATGATCTTCCAAACAAATATAACACACTATCAAACCTGGGGCGGCAGTGTAGCCTAGTGGTTAGAGCATTGGACAAATTCAAGTTCAAATCCCCGAGCTGACAAGGTACAAAATCTGTCGTTCTGCCCCTGAACAGGCAGTTAACCCACTGTTCCTAGGCCGTCATTGAAAATAAGAATTTGTTCTTAACTGACTTGCCTAGTAAAATAAAAAAAATTTAAACTCAAAACGCTTCCTATAAAAATTTCATCATCTTTGCCGACCAGGAAGCCATTCAAGCCATTGAGGCTGTTTTAAAAGTGCCTTAAATGCCAAGGCAGTGGCAGATAGATCTGGATGAGAAATGTCATGTGGGAGCAGCCCCACTGTGCCTGCAGCCCTGTACAGATCTCTCTCTTCTCTTTGGAGACTCCAGCTGTTGCAGACTGATGAAAGCGAAGCTGCAGTGGGCTCCGTAACCCCGGCAACCTTTAACCATCACCTGACCTTATGGACTGGAGAAATGCCTTTGATACTGTGCCATGTGGTTTGGTATTTTGGAGAGAGAGCATCTCTCTCTTTTTTTTCTCTCTCTCTCTCTTATTCTCTCTCTCTTTTTCTCTCTCTCTCTATTTCTCTGACATTGTCCAAAGTAACGTCTGTCTTGTTTTTAATGAGAGCATAACAATGTTAAGTATTCACACGGACACCTTTGACTTACTCTAACCACTGTGGTTGTTAGCTCGAGGCATACCTGGATATTAATCGCTCATTTGGAGAACATTCCGTACTGTACTGAGAGGAAAGAAAGATTGTGTTCTGTACATTTAATGATTGTTTGATGATTCTGTTTGAAAGAAAAACATTACACATTTGGCTGGGTTAATATAATTAATAATATATTTACAAAATGTATCATCTTCCAATCCATAGTAATGTACATTCAGATATCCAAGAAGTCCATTCAGTGAGCATTGACTTAGAGGAATGCTGCACCTATGACTGGCCCTTTCTGCTGCATATGAATTGGAGAGGCAGTGAGTCTGTGGGAAGAACGAGCATGGTGTGTTTAATCTGAGATGTGTTGGTTGGCATCGGGGAGCAGAGGAGTGGGAAGGTTGCAGACCCCCCTTGGGGTCACAGCTGGAGTGGATGCTGGAGTTTAAATGTCACGGTTGAAGGGGCACACACGGGTGCCATTTTGCCTGACACGCTGCATGCTATGGGACTGCTAGCAGGACTCTGGCAGGTTAGAAACCGATGCTGATCCTGGCCCACGAGCCAGAAAAAAAGCATCCTTTTCCATTTATCATGCGGCTGCCCAGTTAATACATCTGGCAAGTTAACGTGGACAGGAGCAGAAGTATTCTGCGGTATCCTACAGACTCACAAGCAGATGGTGTATCTGTTATATGAGCCCTTAATGATGCAATATACTTACTGTAACGGGTTAGCACAAATTAGCACAAATCTTACTCTCGTTATAATTTGATATTGATGGGAGTTAATGAATGAGGGAGAACCAGAGTATTAGTATTGTGGCCAGGGGTGGCATTGAGTAGAGTGGTCATACTAGACGTGGTGATTGTGATGGCTCGGCGTGACGACAAAAGTGTCAAGCACAGACAACTCTGAAGAGCAACAACAGATGCCTTCAGAAAGCACACTCTCTCACTATAAAGCTGTAGGAATTGAACACAAGGACTGGGCCGTTTCCCAGCGGTGGGCCACAGTACAGTACAATGCTGTGCTGTGCACACCTCCTCTATAAACAGCATGACTCTTTCCTATTTTGATATTCTTCTCTAAAGGCACAACCTTGCCCAGTACATCTGCTCATGGTTACAGGTTACACGTGCATACTCTGTGACTCAATGCCACTACACACTAAAAGATCTCAGTATTTGTGGGGGGAGGGGCGTGGTACTGAAACTGAGCTCTGACAGAGGTATACTAAAGGTATACTGAAGTAACTGAGATATACTGGACTATTGATTTATATTCTAGACTACAGCAGGGACAGACTAGGACCACAAACTGGCACAGGTATTTCTAACACATTGGCCCATTTTTTTCCCCTTGAGGCCCCAACACCAACCCATTTTCACTTAGAGGCCCCCGTTATTAGCCAAATAATGATATTTCTGCACAATACAACAACAAAAACATTTTGACAAGCCCACTGTACTAAAGATGGACCAGCCCATCTTGCATTTGCCTGGACTGCCCTATGGCCAGTCCGTTTCTGTACTAGAGGCCAACAAAAAGGCAAAGGAAAATACAATTACATTGCAATAACAGAAAACATATTCTGCAACGGGTTGGTCAAAATAAGCATTGTGATTGGTTGAGATGCGTACTAAATTCCGTACTAAGAAACCTGTACAGCAAGGGTAAGCGTAAATATTGGCATTTTGTTCCATCCGAGAAATCCCTGCTCATGCAGTGTCCCATCAGCCCAGGCAGTCAATCCTTGATTGCCACTGTAAACTTGATCTCCAATGTAAAAAGCATTGAAACATTATTTCCCCTTGCTTCTAGCCTAACATTTGGTTTGCATCAACGGGGGTTTGTACAAATGTTCCTGTCTGTCTCTCGTCACGTGCAACACTGTCCTGTTGAGAATGAGTTAACATGTCAGGATGAGACGGACAGCTTTTCTCAACCAGTTGAAATCATGAATCAGCATCATTTTTATGGATATATACCAAGAAATGTCAATAGAAAATAAGTCAAACAACATGAAATGCAGCTAGTTTGCTCTCTTACCAGCTTCAGTTTAAAGTGATTGTGTTAGCTGTGTAGTTGGCTATCTCCTCTGAACAGTGTCCTAACGAGAGAGCACATTTCTATCCCAGGAGAAATCGCACACAGGAGAAATCGCACATCATTGTCGTGGATGCTTCCAAAACAGCTTAATCAAATGCAATTGCAGCTACTTTGCTGTTATGTTGGTTCTACTGTTTGACCTGACTGTGTTAGCTGTAGTTGGCTAGCTAGCAAGCAAGATATAGAACAAAAAAGACTTAACGACTGGGTCATGTCTCTGGCAACCTAACCAGAATGAACGGCCAGCTGGCATGGCTACCAACCATAGATGTGTCGAGACTAGGCCAAATTTTTGTTGAGGATGAAATAGTACCCTTTGAATACATTTATCAAAATATTTAATTTAATTGGTAACCCGTCATAGAAAAGCAATTGTACACTCAAGGTTGTGTGTACGTACTACTATTTTAGCATGGCTACATGATTCCATAGATGTTATTTCATAGTTTTGATGTATTCACTATTATTCTACAATGTAGAAAATAGTCAAAATAAAGAAAAACCCTTGAATGAGTATGTGTGTCCCAACTTGGGTTTGGTACTGTTTATATATTTTTTTATAATTTAACCGCTGAACTATTTTTCTTCAATCACAGTATATTCAATATAAATGTATTATCAATGCTATTTAGCAGATTTGGTTGATTTTGTGATCTCAAACCAGTGAGCTTAACATTCTTCATCAAGAACATGGGCAATAAAAAAGATGTGACTGAATTTCCTACATTATATAATTGGTACATTTACTATCAACATAGCATTAGAAATAGCTTTCCAGATTGCATTTTGGCAACAAAATAATCACGATGGGAATATTGGATTGTGACTGAGACAACCTGGTTCAATTTCAGTCCTGAGGAAAAACTAGTTGATAACCACTGGTCTAAAATATATTGTTTTTGTGCCAACCGTTAGTTGAAGTGGATTTATCGTGATGTTGTTGAAGGTTGAGTACTTATTTTGTCCATGTCCAATTCTACAATCGTTGTGAAGGTTTTTGACAATCAAGAGCTGCACTGTTATATGTTATACTGCATGTTATGCACTTGTTACGACTTTACATCACATAGTTGGAGAGTTACTTATCAAATATAACATCAGTTAAGCACAGTGCAGTATCCCTCAGGGCAGTTGCCTTGGGTCATTACTCTTCTCTATTTTTACAAATTATTTGCCACTTCTCTTACAAGTAGATAAAAGTATTATGAATGCTGATGATTGCACACTCTACACATCAACAACTACAGCCAGTGAGCTCACTGAGAGTCTTAGCAAGGTGTTAGTCAGTGTCAGAATGGGTAATTAACAATAAACTGGTCTTAAGTGCATCTGAAACCAAAAGCATTGTATTTGGTTCAAAACATCCTCTTAGACCTAAACCTCAACTGGGGTTGTGCATAAAGGGTGTGACCATTGAGCAAGTTGAAGAAGCTGAACACCTAGGAGTAACATTGGATGGTCAATTATCATGGTCAAGTCATATTGACAAAGTTGTTGTCAAGATGGGGACAGGCATGTCTGTTTATAAAAAGTTATGCGTTTTTTTACGCAAAGATGAACTGTTCTAGTTGTTCATGCTCTGGTCTTGTCCTGTCTTCATTACTGTCCTGTAATACGGTAAGGTGCAGCAAAGAAAGACCTAGCAACGTTTCAGCAGTCTCAAAGCAGAGCAGCACGGCTTGCCCTGAACTGCCCACACAGAACGAACATCAACAGCATGCATGATAGTCTTTCATGAGAAATGGACTATGCTTTTTAAGTTACATTTGTGTGTTGAAAATGCCTAACCACTTGTATAATTTACTTGCATATACTTCCGACATACACTATATATACAAATGTATGTGGACACCCCTTCAAATGATTGTGGTTGGCTATTTCACCCACACACGTTGCTGACAGGTGTATAAAATTGAGCACACAGCCATGAAATCTCCATAGACATACACTATATATACAAAGTATATGGACAGCCCTTCAAATTAGTGGATTCAACTATTTCAGCCATATCTGTTGCTGACAGGTGTATAAAATCAAGCACACCACCATGCAATCTCTATAGACAAACATTAACAGTAGAATGGCCTTACTGAAGAGTTCAGTGACTTTCAACATGGCACTATCATAAGATGCCACCTTTCCAACAAGTCAGTTCATTACATTTCTGCCCTACTAGAGCAGCCTTGGTTAACTGCCCCAATGCACAGTGTGAACTGTAACGTTTGGTGGAGGGAGGAATAATGGTCTGAGACAGTTTTTCATGGTTCGGGCTTGACATGCTGCAGTCACCTAGCTATGTAAACCACACCCCTCTGCAAACATGCCTTCTGCTGGTTACAAGGCGGTACCTATTTAAATTGGGTAAGATAATATGACATTACATTGGTGTATTAAAATTAGGCTTTTTCTGATTCCACCTCCTGAATCAAACTGTTTGACATGGAGGAGGGGACCAGTATCTTTATGATCAAACTTGATCAATGCAGAAGCAACATGTCACGCCTTGGTCTTAGTATTTTGTGTTTTAGTTTATTAGTTGGTCAGGCCAGGGTGTGACATGGGGTTATTGTTTGTTGTATTCTTAGTGGGGTTTTTTAGTTATTGGGATTGTAGCTGATTAGGGGTGTGTGTTACATAGGTTTGGCTGCCTGAAGCGGTTCTCAATCAGAGTCAGGTGATTCTCGTTGTCTCTGATTGGGAACTGTATTTAGGTAGCCTGGGTTTCGCTTTGTATTTCGTGGGTGATTGTTCCTGTTTCTGTGTAGTGTTCACCAGATAGGCTGTAATAGGTTTCACGTTCCGTTTTGTTGTTTTGTATTTATTAGTTATTTCATGTATAGTTCCGTTGTTTGTTTCACTAATAAACATGAGTAACCAACACGCTGCATTTCAGTCCGACTTTCTTGCGACAAACGAAGAACGTCGTTACACAACAGTCATTTTTCCTACTTTCACAGTCCTACTTTGATCTGGTTTCATCCAAATATCATCCAATTTCATGGACCTTTAATGCATCGCTCAGTTATGTATTGAGCTAGGTCAGTGTGGAATGCTCTGCCACCAGAGGTTACTCGGGCAAAAAGCAAGTTTAGCTTTAAAAAACAGATTTAAAAAAATATTGTATCACAGTGGCTCTCCTCTTTCTAAAGATCTAATATAACTGTACTGTATATAACAATATTAATATGTACCGTGCCCTCCATAAAAATTGGGACAGTAAAGCAGACGCACAAATATCATACCCCCCCCCCAAAAGTGCTAACCTCCCATGTTATTTTAGTGGTGAGAGGTAAGCATGTCTAGGGGGTATGATATTTGTGCGTCTGTAATTCTCACTCATCATAATTCACAATTTATTCAGGACTATCCGTAACCATGGCACCACCCACATTAATGTAGAAGAGTTTATAAACATATCCTTTTCTTATTTACAATAAAAGTGACTCCAAAATGACACAGTACATTGTTAACCATTCATTTCTATTGGGCACAAAATAATCTGAAACCAAAACAAAGAGCAGACGCATCCAACAAATGTGTAGAGTCACAAGATGAATGTAGTTGTCGTGTGAAATGAATATGGGAACAAAAACGTAACTTTTTACTACTTTAATACACATACTTGTGAATTTGTCCCAAATGTTTTGCTGTCATTTCTAAACGGTTCACCCGATGTGGATGAAAATACCCTCAAGATAAATCTGACAGTCTGCACTTCAACCTTATAGTCATTGTTGGACTTCAAATCCTAACTTTTGGAGTATAGAGTCAGAAGAAGAAACAATTAGTCCCACCGTATATACTGTATGGATAGTGTGTAAATCGTATTTTTTTGTTGTCTCATGGTGTCTTTCCAATATAAAACTTTATTTTATTTACATTTTTTTATTTTGAATTTCAATTGGCAGTCAAGTCTACTTTTGACCTAATTTAACACTTGATTTACTTAACAAAAAGCACATATTAATAGGTGGTCCAGACAAGTCATGACATGGCACAAGTAGGGGGGGCTTTCCTATTTCGTCCTCTATTGTTCCTTAAGCAAAGGGGATGCCGATGACATCAATGATTCTGATTCCTAGGGGGTACCGGTACCAACTCAATGTGTGGGGGTACAGGTTAGTCAAGGTAATTGAGGTAATATGTACATGTTGGTAGGGGTAAAGTGACTATGCATAGATAAAAAACAGTGAGTAGCAGCAGCGTAAAAACTGCATAACTGTTCTGTACTTTGTTATTTATTTGTATATGTTATGTGGACCCCAGGAAGAGTAGCTGCTGAATGTGCAGTAGCTAATGGGGATCCTAATAAACTAAACTGTTAAGAGGTTACTTTGCATTTCACAGTAACTTAATGGCAGCTTGTCAACAGGAAGTTAATGTTTAATTTTCAATAACTTACTGTCAGCTAGTTGCAAGTGTGTTATTGATGCATTTGCTGTGGCTGATCTTGGTCATGCTCATCGACCTGATGGTGGGGCAGGAAGGGCTCTTTGCAGCCAACCAAAGGCTGAGGGTTAAAATCCTATGTAAGGCTGAGTTACAAGTGTGCTCACAGTAAAGAATGATTAGTAGAGTCCCCATGTTGTCATCAGAAAATGTAATTGAAGGTACAGTAAATCACTGGCATCTCTAGTTGCAACTGAGTTACTTTGAATATTACTTTAACCTAAATTACAGATGCCATTGAGTTACTGGCAGTAAGTTATTGTAAAGTTATGTATAGTAACCCCAGGTGTAAAATAACAAATAATGGCTACTTTTCAGAAAGTATTAAACTGTCAAGAGGAGTAAAACAAGGATGTCCACTGACGGCATATCTTTACGGAACAAAAATATAAACGCAATATACAACAATTTCAAAGATTTTACTGAATTACAGTTCATATACGGAAATCAGTCAAATGAATTAAATTCATTAGGCCCTAATCTATGACTGGGAATACAGATATGCATCTGTTGGTCACAGATACCTTTTAAAAAAGTAGGGGTGTGGATCAGAAAACCAGTCAGTATCTGGTGTGACCTCCATTTGCTTCATGCAGCGCGACACAGAGTTGCGTTGATGGTTGATTGTGGCTTGTGAAATGTTGTCCCACTTCTTTTCAATTGCTGTGCGAAGTTGATGGATATTTGCGGGAACTGTAACACGCTGCTGTCGTACATGTCGATACAGAGCATCCCAAACATACTCAATGTGTGACATGTCTGATGAGTATGCAGGCCATGGAAGAAGTGGGACATTTTCAGCTTCAAGGAGTTGTGTACAGATCCTTGCGACATGGGGCTGTGCATTATCATGCTGAAACATGAGGTGATGGCAGCGGATGAATGGCACGACAATGGGCCTCAGGATCTCGTCACGGTATCTCTGTGCATTCAAATTGCCATCGCTAAATTTCAATTGTGTTCGTTGTCCGTAGTTAATGCCTACCCATACCATAACCTCACCACCACCATGGGGCTCTCTGTTCACAATGATGACATCAGCAAACCGCTCGCTCACATGACTCCATACACGTTGTCTGCGATTGTGAGGCCGTTTGGACTTAATGCTAAATTCTCTAAAACAATGTTGCAGGTGGCTTATGGTAGAGAAATTAACATTAAATTATCTGGCAACAGCTCTGGTGGACATTCCTGCAGTCAGCATGGCAATTGCATGCTCCATCAAAACTTGAGACTTAAGACATTTAGAGTGGCCTTTTATTGTCACCAGCACAAGGTGCACCTGTGTAATGATCATGCCGTTGAATCAGCTTCTTGATATGCCACACCTGTCAGGTTTCCTCTTAATTCCACAATTTGGATCCTGCACAGTCTCATAGAGGATCTAAATAATTTTTCAAACCTCTCTGGATTACAACCAAACTATGATAAGTGGACCATATTACGTATTAGATCGCAAAATAATTTAACTTTTAAATCATCGTGTAGTTTAGCAATAAAATCATCTGAGAGTGAAGTGGACACACTCTGTATTCATATCCCTTAAGAAATAAAATTGGAATGAAAGAAATTGGCCCAAAAATTATTTTGTTTAGTGTAGTTAACAATAACTTCTTGACAGCTAGTTGCCAGTTAGAGAACACTAAATTCAAAGACATTTTCTGTCACCTAACTGCCATTAAGTTACTGTGAAATGCACAGTTACCTCTAACAGTGCAGTTCTTTTTGTCCTATGCTTTTACATTGACTGGCAAACTTAGTGTCAAAAGAACTAGTCAGATGTTTATAACACTTCCACTAACGTTTGGCAGAAATATACATATATTAGAACATGCCCCACAATATGCTAATGAGCCCCACCAGTACATTGTCCCCACCTACTAATAAGTAGAGTGCCTTCAGGAAGTATTAACACCACTTGCCTGAATTTAAACAAATGCAGATTCATCCGCAAGGAATAGGGAGTACTACTGCAATATCTACCTTTTTGTCATGAATACAAAATGTTATGTTAGTGGCAAATCCACTACAACACATTATTGAGTACCACTCTCCATATTTTCAGATATAGTGTTGGCTGCATCATGTTATGGGTATGCTTGTAATCATTAAGGACTGGGGACGTTTTCAGGATAAAAAATAAATGGAATGGAGCTCAGCACAGGCAAAATCCTAGAGGAAAACCTGCTTTCCACCAGACACTGGGAGATTAACTCACCTTTCAGCAGGACGATAACCTAAAACACAAGGCCAAATATACACTGGAATTGCTTACAAAGTAGACAGTGAATGCTCCTGAGTGGCCGGGTTACAGATTGACTTAAATCTGCTTGACAATCTATGGAAAGACTTGAAATGGTCAACAACCAATTTGACAGAGCTTAAAGAATATTCAAAATAATAATGGGCAAATATTGTACAGTCCAGGGGTGCAAAGCTCTTAGAGACTTACCCAGAAAGACTGATGGTTCGTTGGAGGGTATAGCGGGATTTCTTATAAGCTTCCGGGTTAGAGTCCCACTCCTTGAAAGCGGCAGCTCCACACTTCAGCTCAGTGTGGATGTTGCCTGTAATCCATGGCTTCTGGTTGGGGTATGTATATACAGTCACTGTGGGGATGACGTCATCAATGCACTTATTGATGAAGCCAGTGACTGATGTGGTGTACTCCTCAATGCCATCGGAAGAATCCAGGAACATATTCCAGTCTGTGCTAGCAAAAAAGTCCTGTAGCTTAGCATCTGCTTCATCTGACCACTTTTTTATTGACTTAGTCACTGGTGCGTCCTGCTTAAATGTTTGCTTGTAAGCAGAAATCAGGAGGATAGAATTGTGGTCAGATTTGCCAAATGGAGGGTGAGGGAGAGCTTTGTATGTGTTTCTGTGTGTGGAGTAAAGCTGGTCTAGAGTTTTTCCCCTCTGGTTGAACATTTAAAATGCTGGTAGAAAGTTGGTAAAACGGATTTAAGTTTCCCTGCATGAAAGTCCCCAGCCAGTAGGAGTGCTGCCTCTGGATAAGCATTTTCCTGTTTTCTTACGGCCATATACAGCTCATTCAGTACGGTCTTAGATTATTAAGAGCGGGAATTTTTTTCTTTGTCAAATGGCAGTCAAGCATCGATCCTCAAGTCACCATAATAAGACCCTCGATATTTATAAACTGCATGTTTTCACAAGTCGTAGTGGGAGGACCACAGAACATGTCATTGCGTGACTCCAAGTTTACTTCGATATTATGGTTATTATATCAATATTTCCCCATTATGGCATTTCCACCACCATTTCTCACATAATTAATTTTACAGACACAAAAATATCCCACCATGTCAAACAAATAAATAGCAGTAAAAACTCAGTATCGTATTGCATATTTACCATATTTTCACAGCAACCAGTAACATGTAGTGTACCGTAAAGGACATTTTTAACAGTGAGTTACCTGTAAGTTTACTTGTAAGTTACCGTAAAACAACGGTATCAACGATTACAGTAAGAGTATTTGTTAACATAAAATTATTTCAGTAGCATTATTGGAAAATCAATTACAGTAACAGTAGTGAACACTGTAAAATACAATAAGGTAACATTCTGTATCGTTTTTTTATGGTACCTTTTTCTCTTACAAGTAATTGGCAGCCAATATGTTACCCTATAAACAACAGGTCATGTTTTTGCGTAGTGTATTGTACAGAAACCATTTCCCTCACAGTATATGAAATGTAATCATCTGTCCTATTAACTTTGATTGACTTTAATTTACTATAATTATAAATTTTGCTGTAATTGCTGGATCCTCTCCACATTAGAAGGGCAAATGACTTGCTGTATGAGTTTGAATGTCCCTAGAAGTTATGGCTTTGACTATGTTCATTATTAACAAAAAACTTAAACCCTCAATGATAAAGCGGTATAAAATTACATTGACTCAACGCTGTGGATGCCAAGAGAGCATGCTTGGGGTACATCAACTACCTATATTACACGTTGTGTTCATGTTCCAAGTTTGTTCTCTGTCTTTGCAAAAAAATCCATGAAACTTTCAGTGAAATGTGGTTTTATTTTATCACATTTTGAAATGTTGTCATCAAGTTGTCACCTCTCTCATTGTCTGTGCCTGTTTTTTTTGTGCATGTAGATTGGACACTAACTGTGACTCATTTCTAAACAATTGTTATTTATTCAGACATGATGTTGTTGTAACTCCTACCTACGCTAGACGTATGTGTGTTTGCTGCCTACACATGCCCTAATGGCCTTTCGCTGCCCCATATTTGACATGACATTTTTGATTCAAATGCCAGGTACAATTATCCCTTGAAAAAAAACAACACTCCATTTCAAGCTTTTAACCCGTCATGACTTTCAGACTAAATTTCCCTTTTAAATGTATTTCCCACTTATAACGAGACTGATTAAATAGAGGTTGATAAGAAAGACATTTTGAATAAATCAGTGAAGGGTTTTTATGTTTATTGGAGGTATAGGCGATGCAACTTGCTCTATTTCTGTGAAGGTAAAGAGATGGTTGGTTTGAGTAAAATATTGCATTCACGGCTGATATGATAAAAGGATTCAGTGGCTAAGACGTTGGTGTGTGTAAAGCCCATGGCTACAGTACACTCCATATGGCAGCATATTCCCTCTATAGTGCCTTACTTTTAACCAGGGCCCAATAAATATCATTTAAATATAATAAGGAGTAGAGATTCATGGCTGGATCTGTGTGCTGTTAATCATGATAAAACCACCATGACATGGTTGTGAGAGCCGGTCCAGAATGCCATGGTTGGCATCATGCAGGACACTGGTGAGGCAAATAGTGTGACATGGTGTGGTTGGACCCAGGTGCAGAGAAGAGACTAGATGAGAGGAATCAGTGGTGAAGGAGAAACATAATCCTTTACTGAGAAACGGTAGGATCACAGCAACACTAGGAAAACACTCAGTCTCAATACCTCACTCAGAAGACAACCGCACACTGCACACAATTCAAGCTTCAGCAAAGGGACAACAGAAAACACATAAAGGTAAATAGGACACACCAGAGTGTCGTTAATGTCGCTAGGACATTTTCTGCCGCACTCTGGTGACAAGGTGGAACCATGACATATAGAGCAAGGAGGCTGAGATTTCACAGACGGAATAATCCATTCAAAAACTATCTTTTGATCTTTTTTTCATTAATCCACTGTTGATGCAGTCTCAAAATGTTTTGCATGTCAGCAATACCATTTTCAAGACATAACTTCAATAAACAAATTGTAACTTGCCATTATCGTCATGATGATGCAAAATGCATCATATGATACAAAACGCATCCTCATGATGAGCAAGTTACAATTAGCTTTTTGAAAGTCCTATATCTTGTAAACTTGATTGCTGACATGCAAAACAAGTGCTAAAAGATAGTTTGTGAATGGATTATTCTTTTAACCCTTACTCCTTTACCTGAACTACAATCCAACGTGTCTTGTAACAAGATACATTCGAGAGCTGTCATTTGTATTTTAGTTCCACAATTTTGTGGCCCCCTTTCACTCTGCATTGGTATCAGAAGTCTGATGGGACTGATGAGACCAATGCTGTATATAAATCTTTGATTGTTGATACTATGTAATTGCCAATGAGAGTCTTTGAAGCCACTGGTCGGCCATATTGGCACTCTCCAGAAGAAGCAGCCTTGCACAGGAATTAATGGAATTCATTATTCAATTAAATGTTTCAAAGACAAAATTATAGTGAGGACAATAACATAAGAACTTTAAAAATATATATACTTTAAGGAAAATGTTTTTATATATACAGTACCAGTCAAACGTTTGGACACACCTACTCATTCAAGGTATTTTCTTTATTTGTACTATTTTCTACATTGTAGAATAATATTGAAGACATTAAAACTATGAAATAACACATATGGAATAATGTAGTAACCAAAAAAGGGTTAAACAAATCAAAATATATTATATATTTGAAATTCTTCAAAGTAGCCACCATTTGCCATGATGACAGCTTTGCACACTCTTGGCATTCTCTCAACCAGCTTCATGGGGTAGTCACCTGGAATGCATTTCAATTAACAAAGTGCGCCTTGTTAATTTGTGGAATTTCTTTCCTTCTTCATGCGTTTGAGACTGTTGTGTTGTGACAAGGTGGAATACAGAAGATAGCCCTATTTGGTAAAAGACCGAGTCCATATTATGGCAAGAACACCTCAATAATCAAAAATAAACGACAGTCCATCATTACTTTAAGACACGAAGGTCAGTCAATCTGGAAAATTTCAAGAACTTTGAAGGTTTCTTAAGTGCAGTCACAAAAACCATCAAGCGATATGATGAAACTGGCTCTCATGAAGACCCAGAGTAACCTCTGCTGCAGAGGATAAGTTCATTAGTTAACTTCATTAGAGTTCATTAGAACTCTTGGAAAAGAGATGTTATCTCAATGAGAAAAACCTGTATAAATATAGGTAAAAGTAAAAATTAATAAAAACTGCACCTCAGATTGCAGCCCAAATATATGCTTCACAGAGTTCCAGTAACAGACACAACTCAACATCAACTGTGGCTACTTTGAAGAATCTCAAATATAACATATGTTTTGATTTGTTTAACACTTTTTTTGTGGCTATTCTACAATGTAGAAAATAGTAAAAACATAGAAAAACCCTGCAAGGAGTGTGTATATATATTAGTGATGTACCGATATGACATTTTTGGCCGATACCGATATCCAATATTTTCCTTGCCAAAAACAAAAACGATACAAATAACCAATTTTTCAAGTTTTAGTGGCCTTTTAAGCAGTCTAGTACAGTTAACTATTTAACACACACATGGACGCAGCAGTCTAAGGCACTGCATCTCAGTACAAGAGGCGTCACTACAGTCCCTGGTTTGAATTCAGGCTGTATCACATCCGAGGTAGGTCGTCATTGTAAATAAGAATTTGTTCTTGACTGACTTGCCTAGTTAAATAAAGGTTACACAAACACGCACCACACTGACCAAAAAGTTATTTTGATGGCATTTGCTTATGTCCTCATTACCAGTAAAACATAATCAAAACCTATTTCTTTCACTTACTTGCTGTGCTGTTTCGTTGTTCATTTGTTCAGTCATTTCCTTCTCAACCAGGATTTCTGTGGAACGCCATTTGGGTCTTTGCATGTCAAAAAAGATTCACGTTAAATACCACTATATGACGTGTCAAATAAGATTGTTGACCAATCAGGACCTGAATATGACTGCACGTCACATAATAATTTAATGCGTTCATGCATTTGTTATGTAATTATTACACATTGGTTACACTATTTCATATGTCACAATGATTCATCGATATGTATGCTATGATGCTGGTAAAGTTGTCTTTACCACCATCTATGTGAAGCTAGCCACAATAAGGATTAGCCACAATAGTGGACTTTGAGGGTTAGCCTTCAAAGTAAAAGTATGTAATTGACAGTGATGCAAATTAATACAAATAGTAGAATTATACCATAATTTAATAGATCATTCTAAATGAGGTTGAAATGTTGTTATATAAAATCAACAAAATACAATCATTTGTTAATTTGACAAATATCTGTTGAAATCACACTGGATGTATTATACTACAGAACTGCATTGGGGGCATCCTTATTTCACTGTACAGCCTTACATATGGATTGTGGATCAATGACATGGGGTATCAGTCTACTCAGTGACACCCAGAGAACATTAGCATCGTAGCTGTCACGCCTTGGTCTTAGTATTTTTGTGTTTTAGTTTATTTGTTGGTCAGGCCAGGGTGTGACATGGGTTTATGTTGTATTTCGTATTGGGGTTTTTGTTGGTATTGGGATTTGCGGCTGAGTAGGGGTGTTGCATAGGTTTGGCTGCCTGAGGCGGTTCTCAATCAGAGTCAGGTGATTCTCGTTGTCTCTGATTGGGAACCGTATTTAGGTAGCCTGGGTTTCACTTTGTATTTCGTGGGTGATTGTTCCTGTCTCTGTGTAGTTTCACCAGATAGGCTGTAATTAGGTTTCACGTTACGTTTTGTTGTTATTTATTTATATCAGTTATTTCATGTACCGCGATTCATTTGTTTCATTAAAAAACATGAGTAACCAACACGCTGCATTTCGGTCCGACTCTCATTCAACAAACGAAGAACGCCGTTACAGTAGCTCTTATTTCGGGAGTCTGAAACAATTGTGAATTGAGACACATTTATTGTCAACCTAAGTCTATTGAACACTATTCCCGAGGAAAATCAATAGTACGTGGATGTTTTGGAGTCTGATAACTCCGAGGAGAACGTTGGGAAAAAATATATTGGGTATTGAGTAGACTGTTACCCCATTTCATTGATCCCCAATCCTTAGGTAAAGCTGTACAGTGCAATATGAATGTCAATATACACAATAGGCTGACTGGGGAGGTGATTTCACACAGTCACAGTCCTGCGATAAGAGCTACAATACTAATATTTGTGCAAACTATTCACAGTTGTGTTCTGTGGGTGTCACAAAGTAAACTGATTCCCCATTTCATTGATTCACATCCATCCTTGTTTAACATTATCTAGCCTAAATATGGCGTGATTCCACCAATTTGAAACATTCTGCATCACTTTCAAAGAAATACTTTTTTTTAAGGCAAAACACAAATTCCACTATTGTGCCTAATCCTTATTGTGGCTAGCTTCACAACACATAACCTGGTCAGGTGAAACTAGCTGGCTGTTTATAACATTAGCTTTGGGCAACAGGGTTAAGTAGCTGGCTAGCTATTTATTTTCATGAACTGAAGTTCAATTTCAATAGGCGAACAAGAAGTGGCTACCTAGCTACTACTTACTCACAAGGATTCCTAAATCATTGCTAAGAATAGTGAAAAGGACTGCAGTTTCTACTAGTCATTGTTTTCAAGGTGGTTGTATTGGTGCTATCTAGGTACCAAGCTAAAGCTAGCTAGCTTCTCCAGAAATAATGCTTTGTTACAAATGCGGTGTTGTAAACACATCGTTTGTGGTCAGTGTTTTCTTGTTTGCAGACTCTTTTGTACAGCTTTGACGGTGCTACTGACAGTAGTAGTGGCACTTGACTTGCACATACAAACACATTCTATAATAGAACTGTGTTATTTTACGTGTCAAATTAAAAGCTTATTTAATGCATCAAATAGTGTTATTGTCAAATAGGGTTATTTGACGTGTATTTTTTTTGACATGCAAAGACGCTATTAGTGTGTAACTCCAGTAGGGCAACATCTGAACAATAGCTCATTTGGTAACATTAGTGTGTAATGGTGCTCGACCAGTCGCGAAAGCCAACATCACCCACGACAGAGAACGGTTGATTGTCAAGGGCAATGAATTCCATGATCTTGCCGTTAATGGATTACACCTTTGAGTTGTCTCGCTGAAATTTACTTACTCTTTCAAAATGACGGCTCGACGTGTTGACTGCTCGATCCATACAGCAGACATTGTGGGCTAGGTTAGGAATGCTGTGTTGCACCTGTAGCGCAAAATGTTACTTGGTATCATTACGTCATATACCTAGGTATGCACGTCAGCTTTGATATCGGTTTTTTACATCGGTGTTAAACTAGACATCGGGCTGATACCGATGTTGGCATTTTTAGCTAATATCGTCCGATTCCAATATGTTCAGCGATATATCATGCATCCATATTATTATTTTGCTCTCATAATGCATACTTTGAAATGATATTAAGGTTTATGTGATAGAATAAACATGGCCAAAACAAATAGTAGTAGACATTTCTATAGCTTCCAAAATATTTTTACAATGGTGGGTGCCACGATGGAGATGAGGTGGCTTGAAAACAGCAGTCATCTAGTCAGTCATCTAGTGTATATATAAATCGTTGGACGTCAATATGGTGTGATAACAGCGTCTGCTAAATGACCAAAATGTACATGTAAAAATGAACACAGCGTACAGTTTACTATGCATATAGGCATGCTACAAGGGATGATGAATTAGTCACAAATATTGTAAAAAATATGAGCATTCGTTTATGCCTACACAAACTGTGAACAAACATGAGTATATAAAACGTTATTGTGAGCAGACATGTGAACATACAAACACAATATTTAGAGACAGAAACACACACAATTACATAATCACACATGCATACAGTACACACACACACACACACACACAATAATATATTATCACACATGTACATGCAAGAAAAATAATCTTCATTACAACATACATTGAAAAGGGCATTACATTTATGGGTTGGGGGGATATTGTAAGATTGATTATATGCATTTCCAATAATGAGCTATTCAGCGTATGATTATGCTACAGTGCCTTAAAATTCTAACATAAATCATCATTTTTGATCAGCCAGTTATACACTGTGTTTGTAGAGGCTGGCACGGAGAAGTGGGGGGGGGGGGGGGCAACAAAACAACCCTGGTACGCTAGAGCTCCACACTCAGACACAGACACACACACCATAGAATGAACATCATGAATTAACTGAGGTTGAGATGAGCAACACTGCTTTAGCTCCGGGGCAGACTTTTAAAACCTGTGTGAGACACAGATAGTGCATCCAGGCGGGCAGGTAGGGAGTGTCTGTCTGTCGGCACGGTGGTGGCAGCGGTGCAACGCGGTGGTGACGGAGACACTCCTCGACCCCATTTCTCACAGATTGGTGTGGCTTCATTAGCATGGGCAGCGGCTCCTCAGATTAGCGGTAATTAAACAGTGAAATCAGAGTGAATGCCTTTGAGTCCAGACACACCGCAGCCTCCCTCCCACCTGTCAAGTGAGATGAGGGGGGATGGAACAAGAGTCCTGGCTGCTCGCCACGCGATCCACCTCCCAGGGCGGAGAGAGGGGAGGTATAGGGCCATACATGTGCACTAGAGTATCTGTTATTGAAATACTTTTTTCTGTATATTTGAGTATTTTCAGATACACGGCCCAAAACATGTACATTTATTTGAGTATTTATTTATTCAAATACTATTTTCAAATACCTGGGTTAAATGCAGGTGAGTGTATTTGAATCAGTGTAATTCAGTATTTAAAAACATGTACTAGCAAAGGTTCCTCGAGTCACTACTAATTCTAAGAGTGTACTGCGGACCCTCGTCAGGGAGGTGTTGCCATGGAGAAGATAGGGCCAGGGGAAGGTGTCTCCGCAACCACTAGTTGTGTCTAATGAAGACGCTAATGAGAATTTATGCGGCCGTGGCTTTGAGCATTTATTTATGTGTAGCAGTATCCAAACACCATCCCCAATAGTGGCGCACGTTGCCTATCCGGACTCACTCGCTGATGAAACTAATTGGTTAATAAATTGTTTGTGAGTAGTGAGGGTCTAACAGCCTATCCAACTGGTTGCAATGAAGCCTTAACATATAATGCAATGTATGTATCCTTATGTAATATATACCCAAAGTGCCCAAATTAGCCAGTTGAGTTTCTATTCAACTCATGAGTAGAAGATGAGATATTTTCTTTCACCTAATAAGTCATTCTCTATACCTCTGAAATGTTAATTTTATTCCTCATGCTGTCATACACGCTTCGGGATAAAGTTTCGCCTAGGTACAGATCTAGGATCAGCTTCCCCTCTCCCAATCCTAACCTTAACCATTAGCGAGGGAAAATGCAAATCTGACAAGCCCAGTAAGCCTCATGTGACTTGGGTTTCAATTGTGAATGCTACTAGTTGCTTTATTATTCCATAGTGAATACCTGTATAACACTGGCATCACTCATGTGTGACTTGATTGGGTGCCTTGCTTAATGGTCTCATACCGTCTAAATAATTGCACTGTTTCCGAGATTTTAACAGTATCTTGCATGCATGCAGCAGAGCAGCAGGGCACAATTCCTAAACATAAGTGTAAATGGTGTGTTATATATTTTGATGATGGACATACATTTTTGAGCAATTTTAGTTTTCAATAGAGCTCTTTTTATTTCATAGTCAAGCATCACTCCCCAAAAAAATTACACAGGCATTTTATGGTTGGCTGGGGGTTTCCTTTGTGATCATTGTTAAATTACATTTTGTACTTTTACGTTTGCTCACGGTGTGGGGGATATTTAATTGGCTCACACTGTCATAAAATGCTCACTCACACAAGCTTCAGCGAAAAACTCATTACATCTTCCCGAAAGAAGTCTTCTCCATTTTCCCTTGGAAAAAGCAATCAGAGCTTAATTTGACTTGACACATGGTAACAATCCAAACACCTCTGCTGATGGTTGTTGACTTAACTTTAATTGTTCATTTGTAAGTGATACTTACAGTAATTGTTTTGAGCATTTCTCTGGGATTTGAACCATAACATGGAAACATTCCTGGTGTCAGAAAAGTATCTACTTTGATTAAGATGAACCCCCCCTCCCCCACCCACCTCAAACAATGACACTTTGTTTAATCAGGGTTGATGCCACTGGATTTCCAGTGGACTATAAAACCATATGGACTGATGTACTGTAGATCTTGGGATTGTATTTTACCTGTTGTGTTAGTTATTCTAACTCTGCACCTCCAACCCAAACTCCAGATAAAAAGTGTGTCCAGAGCACAACTTTGCAAGCAAGAATAAACCTGCACCTCACTAGTTAATACCAAGTGTTTTACTCAGACCCTTAGGTCTTTTACCATGTATTCCATCTTTAAACATGAAAAGAAACGTAGTCCATTGAAACCCGTAACTGTAAAACATCTTTCAAGCGTGTGTATAAACAGTGGGGAGAACAAGTATTTGATACTCTGCCGATTTAGCAGGTTTTCCTACTTACAAAGCATGTAGAGGTCTGTAGTTTTATCATAGGTACACTTCAACTGTGAGAGACGGAATCTAAAACAAAAATCCAGAAAATAACATTGTATGATTTTTAAGTCATTAATTAGCACACAGACTCAAACATAACAAACCATATCCTGAAATGTTTATTCATGGAGTGCCATTTAAAGCATAATGTAGCGATAGGGGGAAAATATGCCAAAGACTTAACTTCACATCTGAGACTCCTACCATATGCGCCATACACACAGTCGATTTAACTCAAGCATAGGCATGTATCTATCTTCAAATGCCAGGATTATCAATCCTAACCCCATTTTCCTCGCCAGATTTGGTACATTTTGATACTGGCAGCAATACCATCACCAGGCGTTTCTCTTTTTTTGAGCTGACATTGTTGTGAATGTGTGTGTGTGTGTGTGTGTGTGTGTGTGTGTGTGTGTGTGTGTGTGTGTGTGTGTGTGTGTGTGTGTGTGTGTGTGTGTGTGTGTGTGTGTGTGTGTGTGTGTGTGTGTGGGTTGCTACCATGTCTTTAAATATAGGCAAGATGAAAGGCATAACATTTACCTTGATCAACAACATGTTTACAGCTTTGAACTACTTGGCATGGGCGATGGTTGGGCTGAGATTCACACACAATGAGAAGGTTTATTTAAAGCTAATCTGAGAAGAACGCTAGAATGACATGGTTGACAAACATTTCGGGGTTGACACACATTTTCAGTTAAACAGGTTCTCCAAGCTAAGGGATGAAAACACAAGACAGAGCAATTCAGATGTTTCAAGTGGAACATGGAAATGGGAACTTTTTCAGATTATCAATCAAGAAAGATGCTCGCTCACACATTTACGTTCCTTGTCTCCGTCAACTCTATTTCTGTTTTCAAAATGAGAAGAAAGAAGGAGGACTCCAGATGGCTTTGCGTGTTCGAGTTCTTTCTCTCTCTCGATCCACTCTGTCGTTCGCCCTAGGATTCTATCAAGATGCAATAGGCCTAATGTTATTGCACTCAAACACATTCTAAATCTGCTACTGCGCTTGATATTTTTTTGGTCAAATCACTAGTAAAAACATATGAACGGCTCAATCAAACATCAACAATCATAAGATTGTTGTGGAGCCCAGACAAGATGTCATGTTTTCTTCTCTCACATCTTGTAATACGGAGGCAGCAACAACAATAACATCTGGAGTATCTGATAATAATGACCCCTAAGTGTTTTGCACAACATTTCCTCCGCATGAGAGAAAAACCTAATCCTCCAACACCTTCCCTAAACGTAGCTGCAGCTAGAGACGTAAATAATGCTCACATAAATCATTTATTCCCCCCCACCCCACCCACCCCCCATTTCAAAGACCATTGTTCTGTTTTGGTATTAGTACACATGTATTCACAGTTATCTGTGAGTGTATAATACATTTGAATGGTTTGTCTCCCGTACATGGCCAGGTAGCGAGCGAGTAGCAGGCAAGTGCCGAGGCAGTGTGTGGTGCATTAGACTAATCTGATCTCATTATACCAGAGTTTGTATGTGGACCACACTTTCAACAGGCCTTTCATCAACCCTCCCTGCTCTGCTCCCTCAGCTTTATCTCCTGTTTACTCAAATATATTACAATACCTGAGGAGTCTCTGTTGTATGGCCTGTGGACATACACACATACACACACACACACACACACACACACACATGGTTACGTGCGCACGCCCACATATACACACATGGTTATGTGCATGCACGCCCACATATACACACACACAAAGACAGAGGCTGTCATTGCTGTGTGGGCACTGTGTTTCTGTGCACTGTACTGCTAGCTGTGACAGTGCACTTGATTCTGACATTTGTTTAACATTACTTCTGCTCTCTCCCCAACATTGTGAGGTGAATTGTACTTCCTGCCCCTGTGCAAACATTGTCTCTCCTGTTTTAGTTTTTTAAATGAAAAATGTGAAACGTGTCATAAAGGCAAACAGTGGGACAGCTGTAAGGTGTACAGATAGGGGCTGTTGAACTTGCTGCAAGGATTTCATTATGAGATGGTACTACCGTCCCAGAATAACTTTCATAAAATGGCTACTGTCATTTACTATTAGACTGATACATTTGTTTGATGTGTTTTAACATGATCCTATCTGACTACTACACATAAGAGCAGACAGTACATTTCACTGGGCTGGATTCCAATAGGAATTACAAATCACTTGCAAGCTAGCAACCATGACTGTGGATGCTTCCAAAATGGCACCCTATTCCCTATGCAGTGCACTGCCTTTGACTTGGGCCCCTGTCAAAAGCAGTGCACTGCATAGGTAATTGGGTGCCATTTTGGATGCAGACGGTGACATTTAGGCTTATTTTCTATCTGTGACGAGATAATCCAGAGTTCTATAAGGTTGAGTCTGAACCCGAGCTGGCTTACCATTGGTGAAGGACAGCCTTTTTAATGTTCTGCACAGGATGTGACACGAGTCATGAAATCTAGTGTGCAGCGTGTAATGGTTGTATTGTGTTAAATGTGGCCATTGTGCTGCTGAAGAACTGTTGGAGTTGGAGTGACTCTTCTCTTTCTCTTCTCTTGTCCTCCACTCTCTCTTCAAGGAGGTATAGTGTTGCTTGCTGGTGATCGGAGCTTGTCAACCATTTTCTAGTGATTCCATGGAGTGTCAATTTGGTTCCTGCTGCTTGGTTAGATTGAGGATGGGGTTAGGTTGGGTAAGTGTAGGGTACAGACCTGGGTTCAAATACTAATTTAAAATCATTTAAAATACTTTATCAAAAAAGGCTTGGTTTGTTAGTGGACACAGGAAGTCCTTCCAGTTCAGATCAAAATATACATAATGTACTTTCAGAGGAACACATCATGATCTCACATGGTACTGTTCAGTACCTTTTACGATATACACTGAGTGTACAAAACTTTAAGAACACCTTCCTAATATGTGACTTGTTTCAGGAAACTAGGCATATGTCACACGTCACCACTTCACAGCAGAGGCATTTGAACATATACTGTTTTTTTTAAATCAAAATACGTTTTTGGGCAAAAATGCCTTCTGGAACATGAGAACTTTCATGTGCCTTAATAACAACCTTGTATGCCATCTGTAAATACAAATACAATTGTTCAATTACGAGCCTAGTTGGTTTAGCCACATAAAAAGGCAGGATGGGCTGGACATGCCAAGAGATGAGTACGGACTGGTCTGCCATGTAGTGGGCTTCTGTCTATAACATGAGCTGGTCATTATGTGTGGGTAATCCTTTCTAACGCTGCTTTTTTGAAGATATCACATAGTAGAAATGCAAAAGTGTTGTCCTCCACTTTCTGGAGATCTGAATTTTGAAATCAGTGGAATTAGAATATGATAGCTAAGGAGAAGGAGATTCTGGCTTTTGATTGCAAATATGCAGAGGGTGTCAAAAAGAGAACACACAGAAGGCTGGTGTATAAAACACCTGTCTCCGAATTACATCTTAAAACTAAGGGCAACCATGGCATCTGTGACAGAGAGGGAGAAGCGTCCATACATGTATATGGGTAAGATAGTTAAGTTAGTTACATTTTCAGATTTTACACATTTCTAATTTTATCAGAAAGTCGATTTCATTTCAAGTTAAAGCGTACTGTTAGCTATATAGCTAACGTTAGCTGGCTGGCTCGCTAGCTAACTTTACATGTATGTTCTGTGTAGTAATATTATTTGTTTCTCAGAGCCATTTGCATTGCTCGTTATAGCCTAATGTTAGCTAGCTAACTAACGTTCAACCTGGTTTGCTAGCTACCTGCAGATTCATGCAGGGTAGTAACGTTATGAGATGAGATTATGGTTTATTCTTTAGCTAGCTACATGTCTAAACAAAAGACTCCACTATGCAAGTAACATAACCTAAAAAACGTAATTGAATTGTTCCCAGCAGCACAGTTAGTCGCCAATGCTCTGGATAACATAAAAACAGCTAGCCCAGCTCTGCTAGGGCGAGTAAGATGGTCAGAGTGAGCTGTTCTCTCATTTGTGTCTGGAAGTAGCTAGCAAGTTAGCAAACGTTAGCCAGTTAGCTTGGATGCTTGACTGCTGTTGTTAGGTCAGAACGCTCGGATCAACCCTACTCCTCGGCCAGAGCATCCTGTGTGTGCTCTGAGTTCTCCGAGAGCAAAAAGCTCTGAATTTACGAATGGACAATCTGACATTGCTCTGAGTTTATGAACGCCCAGAGAGCACTCTGAGCACACTCTGGCACTCCAGATTGAATTTACGAACACACCTGTAGTTTTAACCTATCAAGGCACAAGGCGAGACCCAGGTGCAGACACAGGAGGCAGATGGTTGGAGTCTTACAATGTTTAATAATCCAAAGGGGTAGGCAAGAGAATGGTCGTGGCCAAGAAAGTGAAGGTAACCTGCCTAAATGATTTCTCCCCTTAGAACTCACGTTGGTAGCCATGAAGGGCTTTGAGAGGCTGGTCATGGCTCACATCAACAGCATCCTCCCGGATTCCCTAGACCCACTCAAAATCGCATACCGCCCCAACAGATCCACAGATGTCACAATCTCAATCGCACTCCACACTGCCCTTTCCCACCTGGACCAAAGGAACACCTATGTGGGATACTGTTCCGACAGTGCGGTAAAATCTAACAAATTCACAAAACTACCTTATAAACTCAGCAAAAAAAGAAATGTCCTCTCACTGTCAACTGTGTTTATGTTCAGCAAACTTAACTTCTTGAAACTCCCCATCCCGGATCCGGGTTTGTGACTAAAGCCTCAGGCTCATTAGCATAACGCAACGTTAACGATTTCTGAAAATCGCAAATAAAATGAAAATAATGCGTCTGCTCTCAAGCTTAGCCTTTTTTTAACAACACTGTCATCTCAGATTTTCAAAATATGCTTTTGAACCATAGAAATTGACTAATTTGTGTAAGAGTATGCAAAGCTAGCATAGCATTTTGAGTAGCATTTAGCACGTAACATTTTCACAAAAACCAGATAACCAAATAAATAAAATCATTTACCTTTGAAGAGCTTCTGATGTTTTCAATGAGGAGACTCTCAGTTACATACCAAATGCGCAGTTTTTCCTGAAAGCGTCTGTGTGTAGGAGAAATCGTTCCGTTTTCTACATTGCGTCTGGCTACCGAAACGAACCGAAAATTCAGTCACCTACAACGTAAAACTTTTTCCGGATTAACTACATAATATCGACCGAAACATGGCAAACGTTGTTTGGAATCAATCCTTAAGGTGTTTTTTCACATATCTCTTCATTGATATGCAGTTCGTGGAAGCTTGCTTTCCTCTCTGTATCGCATGGAAAAATACTGGCAGGTGACTTTTGCGCACCAATTTCGGCGCAGGACACCGGGCGGACACCTGGTAAATGTGGTCTCTTATGGTCAATCTTCCAATGATCTGCCCACAAATACGTCACAATGCTGCAGACACCATGGGGAAACGACAGAAAGGGTTGACTCACTCCTCTCGCATTCACAGCCATATAAGGAGACAATGGAAAACAGAGCCTCAAAAATCCTTGTCATTTCCTGGATGCCATCTCATCTTGGTTTTGCCTGAAGCTCACGTTCTAGGGCACGCACAGAGAATATCTTGGTATTTCTGGACACGTCAGAGTGTTTTCTTTCGAATGGTATCAATTATATGCATAGTCGAGCATCTTTTTGTGACAAAATATCTTGTTTAAAACGGGAACGTTTTTCATCCAAAAATGAAATAGCGCCCCCATAGATGTAAGAGGTTAACATGTGTAAAGATTTGTATGAAAATAGGATTCAACAACTGAGACATAAACTGAACAAGTTCCACAGACATGTGACTAACAGAAATGGAATAATGTGTCCCTGAACAAAGGGGGGGGGGGTTAAAATGAAAAGTTAGTCAGTTTCTGGTGTGGCCACCAGCTGCAATAAGTACTGCCGTGCATTTCCTCCTCATGGACTCGACCAGATTTGCCAGTTCTTGCTGTGAGATGTTACCCCACTCTTCCACCAAGGCACCTGCAAGTTCCCGGACATTTCCCAGACGTGCTCAATGGGATTGAGATCTGGGCTCTTTGCTGGCCATGGCAGAACACTGACATTCCTGTCTTGCAGGAAATCACACAGAGAACAAGCAGTATGGCTGGTGGCATTGTCATGCTTGAGGGTCATGTCAGGATGAGCCTGCAGGAAGGGTACCACATGAGGGAGGAGGATGTTTTCCCTGTAACGCACAGCGTTGAGATTGCCTGCAATGACAACAAGCTCAGTCCGATGATGCTGAGATTCACCGCCCCAGACCATGACGGACCCTCCACCTCCAAATTGAACCCGCTCCAGAGTACAGGCCTTGGTGTAATGCTCATTCCTTCAACGATAAACACGAGTCCGACAATCACCCCTGGTGAGACAAAACCGCGACTCGTCAGTGAAGAGCACTTTTTACCAGTCCTGTCTGGTCCAGCAACGGTGGGTTTGTGCCCATAGCCGAGGTTGTTATCAGTGATGTCTGGTGAGGACCTGCCTTACAACAGGCCTACAAGCCCTCAGTCCAGCCTCTCTCAGCCTACTACAGACAGTCTGAGCACTGATGGAGGAATTGTGCATTCCTGGTGTAACTCGGGCAGTTGTTGTTGCCAGACTGTACCTGTCCCGCAGGTGATGTTCGGATGTACTGATCCTGTGCAGGTGTTGTAGCACGTGGTCTGCCACTGCCGAGAATGATCAGCTGTCTGTCCTGTCTCCCTGTAGCGCTGTCTTAAGTGTCTCACGGTACGGACATTGCAATGTATTGCCCTGGCCACATCTGCAGTCCTCATGCCTCCTTGCAGCATGCCTAAGGCACGTTCAGGCAGATGAGCAGGGACCCTGCATCTTTCTTTTGGTGTTTTTCAGAGTCAGTAGAAAGGTCTCTTTAGTGTCCTAAGTTTTCATAACTGTGACCCTAATTGTCTACAGTCTGTAAGCTGTTAGTGTCTTAACGACCGTTCCACAGGTGCATGTTCATTAGTTGTTTATGGTTCATTGAACAAGCATGGGAAAAGTGTTTAAACTCTTTACAAATGAAGATCTGTGAAGTTATTTGGATTTTTACGACTTATCTTTGAAAGACAGGGTCCTGAAAAAGGGCTGTTTCTTTTTTTTGCTGAGTTTATGTATTTTTATATCCATTGTGACCTACACCCTCTCTTGATCCCATGTGGCATAGGCAAGATGCAATAGATGGTATGAAATACAGTATATACATATGAGATGAGTCATGTAGGATATGTAAACATTATTAAAGTGGCATTATTTAAAGTGACTAGTGAAACCTTTATTAAATCCATTTATTAAAGTGGCCAGTGATTTTGATATCTATGTTGGCAGCAGCCTCTTCATGTAAGTGATGGCTGTTTAGCATTCTGATGGCCTTGAGATAGATGCTGTTTTTCAGTTTTTCGGTCCCAGCTTTGATGCACCTGTACTGACCTTGCCTTATGGATGATAGCGGGGTGAACAGGCAGTGGCTCGGGTGGTTGTTGTCCTTGATGATCTTTTTGGTCTTCCTGTGACATCGGGTGCTGTAGGTTTCCTGGAGAGCAGGTAGTTTGCCCCCGGTGATGCGTTGTGCAGACCGCACTGCCCTCTGGAGAGCCTTGTGGTTGAGGGCAGTGCAGTTGCCGTACCAGGCGGTGATACAGCCCGACAGGATGCTCTCGATGTTGCATCTGTAAAAGTTTGTGAGGGATTTAGGTGACAAGCCAAATTTCTTCAGCCTCTCCTGAAGTTGAAGAGGCAATGTTGCGCCTTCTTCACCGTGCTGTTTGTGTGGGTGGACCATTTCAGTTTGTCCATGATGTGTACGCTGAGGAACTTTCCACCTTCTCCACTACTGTCCCATCAATGTGGATAGGGGGTGCTCCCTCTTCTGCCTATACTGTAGGAAGGTACGAGCAAGATTGAGTCGTGGTCGGATTTGCCAAAGGGAGGGTGGGGAGGGGCCGTGTATGCATCGCGGAAGTTAGAGTAGCAGTGGTCCAGTGTTTTGATCGAGCGGGTACAACAGTCAATGTGCTGGTAGAATTTCGGTAGTCTTGTTCTCAAATTAGCTTTGTTAAAATACCCAGCTACAATAAATGCATCCTCAAGATATATGGTTTCCAGTTTACATAGAGTCCAGTGAAGTTCTTTCAGGGCCATCAATGTATCTGCTTGGGGGGGATATACACGGCTGTGACTATAATCGAAGAGAATTCTCTTGGGAGATAATGCGGTCGGAATTTGATTGTAAGGGATTCTAGGTCAGGTGAACAAAACGACTTGAGTTCCTGTATGTTGTTATTGTTACACCATGAGTCGTTAATCATTAGCAGACGCTAATGTCATTTAGCAGACGCTCTTATCCAGAGCGACTTACAAATTGGTGAATTCACCTTCTGACATCCAGTGGAACAGCCACTTTACAATAGTGCATCTAAATCATTTAAGGGGGGGGGGTGAGAAGGATTACTTATCCTATCCTAGGTATTCCTTGAAGAGGTGGGGTTTCAGGTGTCTCCGGAAGGTGGTGATTGACTCCGCTGTCCTGGCGTCGTGAGGGAGTTTGTTCCACCATTGGGGGCCAGAGCAGCGAACAGTTTTGACTGGGCTGAGCGGGAACTGTACTTCCTCAGTGGTAGGGAGGCGAGCAGGCCAGAGGTGGATGAACGCAGTGCCCTTGTTTGGGTGTAGGGCCTGATCAGAGCCTGGAGGTACTGCGGTGCCGTTCCCCTCACAGCTCCGTAGGCAAGCACCATGGTCTTGTAGCGGATGCGAGCTTCAACTGGAAGCCAGTGGAGAGAGCGGAGGAGCGGGGTGACGTGAGAGAACTTGGGAAGGTTGAACACCAGACGGGCTGCGGCGTTCTGGATGAGTTGTAGGGGTTTAATGGCACAGGCAGGGAGCCCAGCCAACAGCGAGTTGCAGTAATCCAGACGGGAGATGACAAGTGCCTGGATTAGGACCTGCGCCGCTTCCTGTGTGAGGCAGGGTCGTACTCTGCGGATGTTGTAGAGCATGAACCTACAGGAACGGGCCACCGCCATGATGTTGGTTGAGAACGACAGGGTGTTGTCCAGGATCACGCCAAGGTTCTTAGCGCTCTGGGAGGAGGACACAATGGAGTTGTCAACCGTGATGGCGAGATCATGGAACGGGCAGTCCTTCCCTGGGAGGAAGAGCAGCTCCGTCTTGCCGAGGTTCAGCTTGAGGCGGTGATCCGTCATCCACACTGATATGTCTGCCAGACATGCAGAGATGCGATTCGCCACCTGGTCATCAGAAGGGGGAAAGGAGAAGATTAATTGTGTGTCGTCTGCATAGCAATGATAGGAGAGACCATGTGAGGTTATGACAGAGCCAAGTGACTTGGTGTATAGCGAGAATAGGAGAGGGCCTAGAACAGAGCCCTGGGGGACACCAGTGGTGAGAGCGCGTGGCGAGGAGACAGATTCTCGCCACGCCACCTGGTAGGAGCGACCTGTCAGGTAGGACGCAATCCAAGCGTGGGCCGCGCCGGAGATGCCCAACTCGGAGAGGGTGGAGAGGAGGATCTGATGGTTCACAGTATCGAAGGCAGCCGATAGGTCTAGAAGGATGAGAGCAGAGGAGAGAGAGTTAGCTTTAGCAGTGCGGAGCGCCTCCGTGATACAGAGAAGAGCAGTCTCAGTTGAATGACTAGTCTTGAAACCTGACTGATTTGGATCAAGAAGGTCATTCTGAGAGAGATAGCGGGAGAGCTGGCCAAGGACGGCACGTTCAAGAGTTTTGGAGAGAAAAGAAAGAAGGGATACTGGTCTGTAGTTGTTGACATCGGAGGGATCGAGTGTAGGTTTTTTCAGAAGGGGTGCAACTCTCGCTCTCTTGAAGACGGAAGGGACGTAGCCAGCGGTCAGGGATGAGTTGATGAGCGAGGTGAGGTAAGGGAGAAGGTCTCCGGAAATGGTCTGGAGAAGAGAGGAGGGGATAGGGTCAAGCGGGCAGGTTGTTGGGCGGCCGGCCGTCACAAGAAGCGAGATTTCATCTGGAGAGAGAGGGGAGAAAGAGGTCAGAGAACAGGGTAGGGCAGTGTGAGCAGAACCAGCGGTGTCGTTTGACTTAGCAAACGAGGATCGGATGTCGTCGACCTTCTTTTCAAAATGGATGACAAAGTCATCTGCAGAGAGGGAGGAGGGGGAGGGGGAGGAGGATTCAGGAGGGAGGAGAAGGTGGCAAAGAGCTTCCTAGGGTTAGAGGCAGATGCTTGGAATTTAGGGTGGTAGAAAGTGGCTTTAGCAGCAGAGACAGAGGAGGAAAATGTAGAGAGGAGGGAGTGAAAGGATGCCAGGTCCGCAGGGAGGCGAGTTTTCCTCCATTTCCGCTCGGCTGCCCGGAGCTCTGTTCTGTGAGCTCGCAATGAGTCGTCGAGCCACGGAGCGGGAGGGGAGGACCGAGCCGGCCTGGAGGATAGGGGACATAGAGAGTCAAAGGATTCAGAAAGGGAAGAGAGGAGGGTTGAGGAGGCAGAATCAGGAGATAGGTTGGAGAAGGTATGAGCAGAGGGAAGAGATGATAGGATGGAAGAGGAGAGAGTAGCGGGGGAGAGAGAGCGAAGGTTGGGACGGCGCGATACCATCCGAGTAGGGGCAGTGTGGGAAGTGTTGGATGAGAGCGAGAGGGAAAAGGATACAAGGTAGTGGTCGGAGACTTGGAGGGGAGTTGCAATGAGGTTAGTGGAAGAACACCATCTAGTAAAGATGAGGTCGAGCGTATTGCCTGCCTTGTGAGTAGGGGGGGAAGGTGAGAGGGTGAGGTCAAAAGAGGAGAGGAGTGGAAAGAAGGAGGCAGAGAGGAATGAGTCAAAGGTAGACGTGGGGAGGTTAAAGTCGCCCAGGACTGTGAGAGGTGAGCCGTCCTCAGGAAAGGAGCTTATCAAGGCATCAAGCTCATTGATGAACTCTCCGAGGGAACCTGGAGGGCGATAAATGATAAGGATGTTAAGCTTGAAAGGGCTGGTAACTGTGACAGCATGGAATTCAAAGGAGGCGATAGACAGATGGGTAAGGGGAGAAAGAGAGAATGACCACTTGGGAGAGATGAGGATCCCGGTGCCACCACCCCGCTGCCCAGAAGCTCTCGGGGTGTGCGAGAACACGTGGGCGGACGAAGAGAGAGCAGTAGGAGTAGCAGTGTTATCTGTGGTGATCCATGTTTCCGTCAGTGCCAAGAAGTCGAGGGACTGGAGGGAGGCATAGGCTGAGATGAACTCTGCCTTGTTGGCCGCAGATCGGCAGTTCCAGAGGCTACCGGAGACCTGGAACTCCACGTGGGTCGTGCGCGCATGGACCACCAGATTAGGGTGGCCGCGGCCACGCGGTGTGGAGCGTTTGTATGGTCTGTGCAGAGAGGAGAGAACAGGGATAGATAGACACATAGTTGACAGGCTACAGAAGAGGCTACGCTAATGCAAAGGAGATTGGAATGACAAGTGGACTACACGTCTCGAATGTTCAGAAAGTTAAGCTTACGTAGCAAGAATCTTATTGACTAAAATGATTGAAATGATACAGTACTGCTGGAGTAGGCTAGCTGGCAGTGGCTGCGTTGTTGACTTTGTAGGCTAGCTGGCAGTGGCTGCGATGTTGACACTACACTAATCAAGTCGTTCCGTCGAGTGTAATAGTTTCTACAGTGCTGCTATTCGGGGGCTAGCTGGCTAGCTAGCAGTGTTGATTGCGTTACGTTACGTTAAAAGAACGACAATAGCTGGCTAGCTAACCTAGAAAATCGCTCTAGACTACACAATTGTCTTAGATACAAAGACGGCTATGTAGCTAGCTAGCTACGATCAAACAAATCGAACCGTTGTACTGTAATGAAGTGAAATGAAAATGTGATACTACCTGTGGAGCGAAGCGGAATGTTGACCGGGTAGTTGAAGTTCTATTCGGTAGAGGTTGGCTAGCTGTTGGCTAGCTAGCTAGCAGTATCTCCTACGTTAAGGACGACAAATAGCTGGCTAGCTAACCTCGGTAAATTAAGATAATCACTACACACTCTAAACTACACAATTATCTTGGATACGAAGACAGCAAAGACAACTATGTAGCTAGCTAACACTACACTAATCGAGTCGTTCAGTTGAGTGTAATAGTTTCTACAGTGCTGGTGGACAGTGGACGTTAGCTAGCTGCTTAGCTAGCTGCTGGGCAGATACATTTACATTACATTTAAGTCATTTAGCAGACGCTCTTATCCAGAGCGACTTACAAATTGGTGAATTCACCTTCTGACATCCAGTGGAACAGCCACTTTACAATAGTGCATCTAAATCATTTAAGGGGGGGTGAGAAGGACCACTTTATCCTATCCTAGGTATTCCTTGAAGAGGTGGGGTTTCAGGTGTCTCCGGAAGGTGGTGATTGACTCCGCTGTCCTGGCGTCGTGAGGGAGTTTGTTCCACCATTGGGGGGCCAGAGCAGCGAACAGTTTTGACTGGGCTGAGCGGGAACTGTACTTCCTCAGTGGTAGGGAGGCGAGCAGGCCAGAAGTGGATGAACGCAGTGCCCTTGTTTGGGTGTAGGGCCTGATCAGAGCCTGGAGGTACTGGGGTGCCGTTCCCCTCACAGCTCTGTAGGCAAGCACCATGGTCTTGTAGCGGATGCGAGCTTCAACTGGAAGCCAGTGGAGAGAGCGGAGGAGCGGGGTGACGTGAGAGAACTTGGGAAGGTTGAACACCAGACGGGCTGCGGCGTTCTGGATGAGTTGTAGGGGTTTAATGGCACAGGCAGGGAGCCCAGCCAACAGCGAGTTGCAGTAATCCAGACGGGAGATGAGAAGTGCCTGGATTAGGACCTGTGCCGCTTCCTGTGTGAGGCAGGGTCGTAGATAGCAGTGTAGACTACGTTAGGACGACGAAATACGATAATTACGCAATTATCTTTGATACAAAGACGGCTATGTAGCTAGCTAAGAAGAAATTGCTAAGATTAGACAAATCAAACCGCTCGCTCCAACCCGGAACCGGAAGGCATAAGGCATACACCCCCGCCCTTCTTCTTACCAGAGAGATGTTTGTTTCTGCACGGCGCATGAAGAAATCCGGTGGCTGTACAGACTCTGACAACATATCCCGAGTGAGTCATGTTTCCGTGAAACAGAGAATGTTACAATCTCTGATGTCGCTCTGGAAGGCAACTCATGCCCTAATTTCATCCACCTTGTTGTCTAGAGACTATACATTGCTGACTAATAGGCTCGGAAGTGCTGGGTGGTGTGCTCGCCTTCTAAGTCTGACCAGGAGGCTGCTCCGTCTGCCTCTCCTCCGGCAACAACGTTGTTTTCGGTCTTTAGTGGCTTCCTTTCCTTTTTACCATAGCCACTGCCCAAGCCTGAAGTGGGGTTGTTTGGTACGCATACAGTCCACACTCAAGGTTTCCAAACGGCCAAACATTCAATGACATCCAGGGATATGGTGCAACAAAAAAGTTTATTCTTCTTATATCTAACAAAGAAATGATTCTCCAATCAACTTAAAGCATAGATTACTCGATATGGAAAATACATATTATGACCTGTACGTATGTCTGTATGTCTGTATGGTCAAAAAACTATACCGCTCCCGCATCTAGCAAGGACTCCCTCCCCCGAAGGCCCAACTTCCTGCCTTTATCCTAACACACTTACCACAATACAATGAATAGGTAAGAGGGGGGGCCAAAAACTGAATTACACTAACAAATGAATATATCTCAATCAGGTAAATATAAATCATAAAAGGTACGTACCTAATATTTCATCATATACATTAATATTTAATATATTTACACAAATGTACATGGAGCTCCATATGTTCAGTCTTTTATACAAATATGTCCAAATCGGCTCTAACATACCCCTTCCCCTAATTGTTGACTGCACTGAATGCACAACAGTTACTTAATATTCAAATGTATCGCCAATACACAAAACATTCTATACCAGAGCACTATTACAGTTCATAGCTATACACAAATATACAAGGTGCCATATAGGAAAATAGTCCATAGATCTCAGTCTGAGTTGAAGTGTAAAGGTGTTCAACTTCCAAAAATGTCAAGAGTTTGACGCCCAAAAATGTATGCCTATGACATCAAAGAATGTGAGAGTACGACATCAACGAATCAGAGGTGCACCTGATTCTAAGATGGAGCACTGAATGTGTGTATGTGTGTTTCACTCCATCTCCTCAAGGAGCTTATTGATAGGTCTCTGTAAAAATTGGTCTTAGTCTTAACCATGACGCTCCGGACAAGACCTATGGTCCCTGGCAAAGCCTCTACCACACGCCCCATTAGCCAAGAGTTCCTTGGGGCGGTGTCATCGATTATGACCACAAGGTTTCTCTTAGTTTTGTTCCACTTGTTCCGCTCCTGCTTAAGTGGAAGATACTCCCTGATCCATCTCTTCCAGAAGATGTCAGTGATATATTGTACTTGCTTCCATCTCCTTCGTGAGTATAGGTCGCTTCTCTGGAATAGTCCTGGTGGCAGGACTGGCTTAGCTTTCAGATGAAGCAGATGGTTTGGAGTCAGGGGTTCTAGATCATTAGGGTCATTTGTTACAGTAGTGATTGGTCTGTCGTTCATAGTCACCTCAACTTCACACAAGGCTTTCTGCAAAGCCTCATCATCCAGTACTTGCTCTTTAAGGACTGAATAGAGGATCTTTTTCACCAGTCGGATCAACCTCTCCCATACCCCCCCCTGGTGGGCTCCAGAGGGAGGGTTGAATGACCATGTCACTCCTTCCTTCAGTAATTCATTTTGAATCTTGTTGTGATCCAGCTCTTTCAGAGCTTCTCCTAGCTCTCTGTGTGTTCCAACAAAGTTGGTGCCATTGTCTGTTCTGATACTTGTACTGGGCCCCTTCGACAGATGAACCTGCGCAGGGCATTGATGCAGGAATCAGTATCCAGATAACTAACAACTTCTAGATGGCCAGCTCGACTCTAAAGATCACACCATACCGCTTCACATGAACGCGGCCTCGCTTCACCTCTATGGGGCCGAAGTAATCTATGCCCACATGGGTGAAAGGCGGCAAATCAGGTGACACCCGATCTTGTGGAAGGTCGGCCATCTTCTGTTCTCCAGCTCTAGCTTGCATCTGCCTGCAGAAGACACAGCTCTTAAGGATCTTCCTTGTTAAGGAGTTGGCACAGGGTATCCAATATGGCTGGCGTAGTCTAGAAAGCATGTGACCTCTCCCAGAGTGGCCTACCTGCCCATGGATGTGGAGCAAGATCAGTCTGGAGATGTAGGAGTCTTTGGGCAGGATCATAGGATTCTTTAGTTCCGTAGGCATAGCAGCTTTGCTTAAGCTTCCTCCTACTCTCAGAATGCCATTGTCAACAATTGGATCAAGCCTACAGACTGCGCCACTTCTCTTGGCACATTGTTTTCCTTTCACAACTAGTGCAATTTCTTGTTTAAAGTGCTGTTGTTGCTCAAATCGAATGATGACCTTTTCTGCTTCATCTAGGTCATCCACAGACCGACTTTTCCAAACGTCAGTTTAAACTTGTCAATTTGTTCCTTCAGTGAGTTTGACAGACTCTGATCTGATCTTGGATCAGTTTGAGAGAGAATTTTCCTTTTCTGGCTTAACTGTAGAAGACGTTTCTTCAGTTTCAGCATCCAGGCAACTGCTTTCTTCAAGCTGTTCCATGTTGAATAGTACTCAATCAGTTTGCTGGTTGGACTCTTTTCCTCCACACCTGTACTGTTTACGATTACGTCTTTTCTCACCTCTGGATCATCCGGAGGGATGGAGCTAAGCTCCTCGGGGACTTTCGGCCATTGAGTTTCTGGTGTCTCCAGGAATTCTGGTCCATTGCGCCATCTCTTTGAGTTCAGGAACATTTCAACATGTAATCCTCATGAGGCATCATCGGCTGGGTTGTGTTTTTAGTTCAAATACCCCCACTGTTGCTTTCAATAGGTCACGGATCATAGCAACCCTATTCGCCACAAAGGTATGGAATCTCTTGGTATCATTGCGGATGTATTTTGGCAGACTGGGTGTCTGTCCAAAAAGTTGACTCCTCGAGTTCAATCTGGAGCTCCAACCTTAACATCCTGTCCACTCGCACTGCCAATGTTGCTGCAGCAAGTTCCAGTCTGGGGTTTGTCATCTGCTTGAGTGGAGTCACACTTGATTTCCCCAGTATGAATGCAATGTGAACCTTTTCCATACCGTTTGTGAACCTAAGGTAGCTTGCCGTGCCATAACCTTGTTCACTTGCATCACCGAAGTGATGAAGCTGTGCGGTCTTGACTTGACCAAAGTTCTCAGGCATCATACACCTGTCTATCTGGAATCTGGAGAGCTGGTCCAGCTCTGAGAGCCATCTCTGCCATGAAATAGAGTGTTCTTCAGGGATGACTTCATCCCATCCACACTTTAGCTTGTAGAGCACTTGAAGAATTTGCTTTGCCTTTAATACAAATGGGACGAGGAAACCTAATGGATCATAAATAGAGCTGACAGTTGAGAGAATACCTCTTCTTGAAAGGGGTCTGTTCTTGACAGTGACTCGGAAGGTAAACGCATCACTTTCAATGTTCCATCGGATTCCAAGTGCTCTTTCAACAGGCAGCTTTTCTCTGTCCAGGTCCAGTTCTTTTATCTGCTTGGCTTTGTATTGATCGGGGATAGAAACCAGCACAGTGCTGCTGTTGCTGACCCACTTGGTCAACTTGAACCCACCCTGAGAGCACACATCCCTGAAGTTTTTTGTGAGAGCTATGGCTTGTTCTTCTGTGGCCACTGACTTGAGGCAGTCATCAACATAGAAGTTGGACTTGACTGTTTGAATCAACTCTTCATCGTACCTCTCACAGTTGTCTTCTGCAGTCTTTCGCAGTGCAAAGTTTGCACAACTTGGAAAGGATATAGCACCGAAAAGATGAACCGTCATTCTGTACTCCTCCAATCTTTTGTTAGTATCACCGTCCGGCCACCATAGGAATCGCAGGAAGTCTAAGTAATCTTCATGGACACGTACTTGATGGAACATTCCTTCGATGTCTGCCATCATGGCAATGTGCTCTTGCCGAAATCATAGCAAGACTCCTATAAGCGTGATGTACCTTTATAGGATGATGAATAGTCAAACACCACTCATATCGTTCCTTTGCGCTTATGGTGAACGCTATGGTGTGGTATGTACCATACCTTGCCTTTCTCTCTGAGGAGCTGCTCTTGTGGTACCTTCTCGGCGTAACCTTTTGTTATCATCTCTTCCATGAAGACGTTGTACTCTGCAGCGTAACCTTTGTCCATCTTGAACTTCCTGATAATATTTAGAGCCCGCCGCTTTGCCATGTCACGATTGTTTGGCAGGACTACATATTTTTTGCGAAACGGCAACGGTAAGTAGTAGTGATGGTCTTTGAGGGTTATGGAGCTTGATACGATCTCCATAAACCTACGATCCTCAGCTGACATCTCACTTTTCTCTTCATACCCTCTCTCGGGGAAGTCATGGTTGTACTGATTTACAAGAAGAACCGCCAAGTCGGTCATTGAGATACGATTGGCCATAACAGTAGGATGCCCAGATTCTTCTGCCATGGTACAATTGTTAAGAGGACCGTTCATCACCCATCCAAAGAGGGTTTTCACTGCATAAGGTCCGTTGCCTTGACTATTTATGATTTGCCAGGATTCCATTGCCTTTGGAGCATTTACGCCAATCAGGAGTTCGACGTCGGCGTCAATTTCCTTCAACTGGATCTCTTTCAGGTATTGGCCATCTTTTGAGATCTTTCCGAGTGGGAATATTCTCTCTTGTCACTGGGATCTTATTTTGGGTGTAGACCTTTGGTAATGCAAGAAATGTGTCACCTTCCACATTGCCAATCTCTAATCCAGATATCGCAAAGCTCTTGGTAGGACTCTCCTGCCCCATTGTGCGTAGCAGAATTTCAGTCTCACTGCCTTTAGCTTGCAACTGCCTCATAAGTCTCTTCATACAAAATGTTGCTGAGCTACCAGAATCGAGAAATGCATAGATTACAGCAGACTTGCTTCCATTTGCCATCTTTACTTGAACTGGCACAATCGCAAGTGCACAATCTGTACCGGCCCGGTATCTTCACCAGCTTCCAGTGAAACAAGAGCACTGCTGACAGTCTCCTCCCGCTTTACTGCTACACCCCTCATATCTGCCTTAAGAGATCTAAATCTCTCTCTTCCTTCAATGTGCAGGATAGTGGGGTGCTTTCTTTGACAGCTCTGACAGGTCATCCTTCTTTTACATTCTTTGCTTAAGTGTCCTCTCATCAAACAGCCAAAAAAAAGGCATTTTGATCTCAGAAACTCAACCTTGGCTTCGTGTGGCTGTGCCTTCACCTGTTGGCAGTCGACCAAGAAATGCTCACCAGCGCAAAATACACATGAGATACTGGGACCATCAGAAGGGTAGGTGCCTGGTTTCTTGACTTTGAATGTTTGTTCTTTTAGAGGTTTTTCAGGGTCACAATCTGCCACTACAGCTACTGCAGTGGCAAAGCTGCTTCCCCTACTCTTGGATTTGAACTGCTGTTTAAAGTCAGCTTCTGTTTTGGTTTAAAAAAACTTTTTGTTGGTCAGGGGATCTTGGATATTTCCGTACAACGGATCCTGCAGTATTTTGGCCTGTTTTTCCATGAATGTCACAAGGTCACTGAACTGGGCCCCCAGGTGGCTTCTCTCTAAAATATCACATGCCGTAGACCTCCATTTTTCCCTTAGTTTGTAGGGAAGTTTTGACATGATCAACTTTATATGTTGGAGGGAAGATTAAGCTCTTCCATGTTCTGTAGGTCTGCATAGCATTACAGCAACCTCTAAGATAGAGTGCATAGCCACCCAGTCCCTTTCCATTATCCGGTTTGATGTTTATCCAGTTCCAAGCTTTTTCCATGTAAGCAGTGGTGACTTTGATTTCATTGCCAAAGTGTTCCTTTAACAACCTCTTATCCTCTGCATAGCCTCTTCTGGCTTCCATATGCAGACAACTACAGACAAGATCCTTGGGCTGACCAGAGGTGTACTGTTCCAGGTAATAGAGCAGCAAACTCAACAGGTGATGGTTCAGGTTCCTTATAGACATTGGGTTCCTGGTTCTCAAAATAAGAGTTCATTCCATTTTATTGGCTTAGAAAATGGGCTGTCACAGCATGGGATGGAAAAGTTGACTCAACACTCTCCAGGACCTTCAGTTTGGCATTATATGCTGCTATGTCTGTTTCCAGTGCCATGTTTTCCATCCTAACATTCAGTTGAGCTTTCTCCAGTTCCAATGCATGCTTGTCCTGTAATGATGCTTGGCGAGCTAGTAGAGCTGCTCGTTCCGCCTCAGCTTTTAAGCGTACAGAGGACACTGAGGAAGCAGTCTTAGAATACTTTGTTTTACTTGATGTTTTTGACACATTGGAAGTGCTGTCATGTGGTTCAATGAGCATTTGTGGCTCGATTTCAGCTTTTTTCCATATTTCGACCTCTTTCAGGAAATGTTCATAAGTTCTCATTCTTGGTTGATAATAGTTCATGCTCTCCTGTTCCTGTTCCTCCTCTGTGATCAGCTCTAGCACAGAATCATGAGCATTCTTAAAGTCATTGAGAACAGCATGAAATGCTTCAAGACTCATCCACAGTTTCAATGTTTACTCCATCAACAAGAAGGGCTTTTATTTCATTCATTTTGCGTGTACACACTCCAAGTTTGCCTCTCCGGGCTGCATAGAGTGAATTTAGATTCTCCTCTGCCCTCTCCAGTGGAGTCTTATTTGGGATTTCATCCTCCATCATTCACCTTTCGTTCACTCAATTTACAATGACACAGTTGTTGGTTTTTGATTGTTAAACATAATGCCCCTATAGACCTTTAACGCTTTAAAACACAGTCCTCCATTTCAGCATATTGACCCATTTTGAATTGAACATGTGCAAGTTTGGCATTTCAGATGCATTTTAAACATTTCATCCCATTGTAAGTTGTCCCTTTAATGAAGTTTAAACACGCAGTATCTTTGGATCCTTAAGTTGCATTCGTTGCGTTGATGCATTGCGTTTCCACTTTAGGCCAAATATTAGACATAAAATTAGGCTACATTGTGCGTAGGATCTCAGTGTTTCCCAAACTTAAACTTCTTAATTGTTTTCACAGCACTGTGTTTTACATTTACATTACATTTAAGTCATTTAGCAGACGCTCTTATCCAGAGCGACTTACAAATTGGTGAATTCACCTTCTGACATCCAGTGGAACAGCCACTTTACAATAGTGCATCTAAATCATTTAAGGGGGGGGGGGTGAGAAGGATTACTTATCCTATCCTAGGTATTCCTTGAAGAGGTGGGGTTTCAGGTGTCTCCGGAAGGTGGTGATTGACTCTGCTGTCCTGGCGTCGTGAGGGAGTTTGTTCCACCATTGGGGGGCCAGAGCAGCGAACAGTTTTGACTGGGCTGAGCGGGAACTGTACTTCCTCAGTGGTAGGGAGGCGAGCAGGCCAGAGGTGGATGAACGCAGTGCCCTTGTTTGGGTGTAGGGCCTGATCAGAGCCTGGAGGTACTGCGGTGCCGTTCCCCTCACAGCTCCGTAGGCAATTCCACTCCCAAGTTTATCAAACATTCCAATTAAAAGCACATTTGCACTTCCATAATATGCATGGTCAAATGATCACATTGAAAAGGGCAGCTCATTCAATCACGGCTGGCGAATTCTAGGAGTTCGAGATGTCCTTATGGTCCGAATGCAATGACATATATAGAACAATATCCAGCGTGTGTCCGAACTGGAGATTTCCTTCTGATAGTAATCCTTCACTGAGTTTTTTGACTTGATTGTAGTGGCTTCCTTTCCTTTTTACCATAGCCACTGCCCAAACCTGAAGCGGGGTTGTTTGGTACGCATACAGTCCACACTCAAGGTTCCCAAACGGCCAAACATTCAATGACATCCAGGGATATGGTGCAACAAAAAAGTTTATTCTTCTTATATCTAACAAAGAAATGATTCTCCAATCAACTTAAAGCATAGATTACTTGATATGGAAAATACATATTATGACCTGTATGTATGTCTGTATGGTCTAAAAACTATACCACTCCCGCATCTAGCAAGGACTCCCTCCCCCGAAGGCCCAACTTCCTGCCTTTATCCTAACACACTTACCACAATACAATGAATAGGTAAGAGGGGGGGCCAAAAACTGAATTACACTAACAAATGAATATATCTCAATCAGGTAAATATAAATCATAAAAGGTACGTACCTAATATTTCATCATATACATTAATATTTAATATATTTACACAAATGTACATGGAGCTCCATATGTTCAGTCTTTTATACAAATATGTCCAAATCGGCTCGAACACGGTCGGTCTCTGAGATTAGATCCCATGTCCAAGGTGGAGGTTCAAACAAAGGATCCGCTTCGGGAAAGTCATTTTCCTGGTCATAATGCTGGTAAGTTGACATCGCTCCTATATTCAATAGTTCTTCCTGACTGTATTAATAACATGAAATAAATCATATATAAATAACTAATTATTGCGTAGTTTCCTAAGGCCTTGAAACGAGGCGACCATCTCTGTCAGTGCCATCTTGAAACATTTTTCCACTTACAAAGAAAAAATGGATTTGTCACTGTGATGGTACTAAGTACACTGCTCAAAAAAATAAAGGGAACACTTAAACAACACAATGTAACTCCAAGTCAATCACACTTCTGTGAAATCAAACTGTCCACTTAGGAAGCAACACTGATTGACAATAAATTTCACATGCTGTTGTGCAAATGGAATAGACAACAGGTGGAAATTATAGGCATTTAGCAAGACACCCCCAATAAAGTGGTTCTGCAGGTGGGGACCACAGACCACTTCTCAGTTCCTATGCTTCCTGGCTGATGTTTTGGACACTTTTGAATGCTGGCAGTGCTTTCACTCTAGTGGTAGCATGAGACTGAGTCTACAACCCACACAAGTGGCTTAGGTAGTGCAGCTCATCCAGGATGGCACATCAATGCGAGCTGTGGCAAGAAGGTTTGCTGTGTCTGTCAGCGTAGTGTCCAGAGCATGGAGGCGCTACCAGGAGACAGGCCAGTACATCAGGAGATGTGGAGGAGGCAGTAGGAGGGCAACAACCCAGCAGCAGGACCGCTACCTCCGCCTTTGTGCAAGGAGGAGCAGGAGGAGCACTGCCAGAGCCCTGCAAAATGACCTCCAGCAGGCCACAAATGTGCATGTTTCTGCTCAAACGGTCGGAAACAGACTCCATGAGGGTGGTATGAGGGCCCGACGTCCACAGGTGGGGGTTGTGCATACAGCCCAACACCGTGCAGGACGTTTGGCATTTGCCAGAGAACACCAAGATTGGCATATTCGCCACTGGCGCCCTGTGCTCTTCCTAGATGATAGCAAGCTCACACTGAGCACGTGACAGTCTGGAGACGCTGTGGAGAACGTTCTGCTGCCTGCAACACCCTCCAGCATGACCGGTATGGCGGTGGGTCAGTCATGGTGTGGGGTGGCATTTCTTTGGGTGGCCGCACACCTCCATGTGCTCACCAGAGGTAGCCTGACTGCCATTAGGTACCGAGATGAGATCCTCAGACCCCTTGTGAGACCATATGCTGGTGAGGTTGGCCCTGGGTTCCTCCTAATGCAAGACAATGCTAGACCTCATGTGGCTGGAGTGTGTCAGCAGTTCCTGCAAGAGGAAGGCATTGATCCTATGGCCCGCCCGTTCCCCAGACCTGAATCCAATTGAGCACATCTGGGACATCATGTCTCCAACAACGCCACGTTGCACCACAGACTGTCCAGGAGTTGGCGGATGCTTTAGTCCAGGTCATCAGGAGCATGCCCAGGCGTTGTAGGGAGGTCATACAGGCACGTGGAGGCCACACACACTACTGAGCCTCATTTTGACTTGTTTTAAGGACATTACATCAAAGTTGGATCAGCCTGTAGTGTGGTTTTCCACTTTAATTTTGAGTGTGACTCCAAATCCAGACCTCCATGGGTTGATAAATTTGATTTCCATTGATGACTTTTGTGTGATTTTGTCAGCACCTTCAACTATGTAAAGAAAAAAGTATTTAATAAGAATATTTAATTCATTCAGATCTAGGATGTGTTATTTTAGTGTTCCCTTTATTTTTTTGAGCAGTGTATATAAAGGCAAAAAGCATGCTTTTGTACCTGTGGAGAAAGGTACTATCTGAGGTATGAGCTGGGGTACTTTCATTTACCTATAACTAAAAGTACAAAGGAGGACCTTACAGGGTGCCACCCTAGTGACAAGCGGTTGTACCCTTTAAGGAACAAATCTAAACCTTTGTTTCTGAGCATGGAGCCAGAGACAAAACAGTTGCAGGGCCAGTTAGTGTTACGCGCCACAACACTGCTGGATTGGGTGTTCCTGATGTGTTGTATGCTCAGTGAATACTTGCAAGTAGCATACTTAACTACAACATTCTCGGTAACATCATCTTTGTACTTGGAATAACTGTGGTATATTCTTGTTTACCTTAGTTTGCACTGACTGAAAGTCGCTCTGGACAAGAGCATCTACTAAATGACCAAATTTAAATGTAAAAATGAACAATTGCAAAGCACACTGCTGGGTATTATTCTAATGACCTCCTCCCCCAAATAAGGCCACATTTTTTTTATCAACATACAAATAGTTTGAGGGCAGAACTCATTAGAATAATCACCAGCAGTGTACTTTGCAAATGCTCATTTAAATGTTGGTAGTTTAGCAGACACTCTTGTCCAGAGCGACTTTCAGTCAGTGCATGTAATTTAAGGTTAATAAAAAAACATATCACAGTCATAGCGAGTAAAAACGTTTTTGTAACCATTACTGGGAATGGTGTTGTTGTTGTTGTTAATAATACATTGGTCAAAATAAATGCTTTATTTGTTACATGATACCTTTTGAATGGATCTCTGGCGAGTGCAACATATGTTATTGTAATAATCACAGTAATTTGCCACCAGCTTTCTGTGAGTTGCTGTAAAATGCAGAGCAATGCTATAGTGCAATACTGTAAAATGTACCTACTATACTGTAAGAAAGTTAATGCCACTGTAATCATGTTGGTATTTTACTGTAATTACATGGGATTCGTGCAAGCAGGTTGGCTGCTAGGTATGTGTATATCACAGAATATTTATGAATATTTGGTGTTTTATATCCTTCACACTTCTAGAGGCATAAAAGAATGCGTCCAAACTGACTGATTACAGGGAAAAACAGATCAAAAGGAAACGGTTTAATATTCAACCATTAGAGGTTTAAGACCCGCTGTGACTCTGATCTTTCCCGATATAGGTTAAATTGTTGGGCACTACCATATATCACGTAAATTGGTACAGCTCTCTCACTTACGGGTGCAACAAGTATAGCGTCTTACAAGGCACACCTCAAGATTTATTAATGAGCCACAATAATACCATGCTCCACAAAAGGTTTTTGGTACTCCAAATGTACAGAATGGTACTGTATTCTGTGGGGGTGGTACTTAATTACAGTAAATTACTGGCAGACAGTAGGTTATTGTAGATTTACAGGACAAATATAAAAATAAACAATTGTATGTTACTGTATTCTGTGGGGTACAGCATTCTCACTACTGGGTGTAACAAATATAGCCTCTTACAAGTCATGCCTTAAAATATCTTAATGAGCCAGCGATTTGTTCGCCTCCCACAACATTTTTCCACAATGCACAACAGTTTACAGTATGATGCTGTAAATATATATCAAATCAGGTAATATAGTACTACAGCAATTACTGTAATTTTACAGAAGTGTAGCGGAGTCCCCATAATACATTGCTCTTTACAGCACTGTACTGTAATATAGAACTACAGCAGCTAATTCTGAAAGTTTTGCAGCAATTTGTTAGTGATAACGTAGACTCTCGTCATGTGAAGTAGGTCCTGTTTGACATGTAGTCTGTGAAATTATAAGACTCCTGTGAACCACCCCTCAGCTGCAGCTCAGTGGGGGCCAATGCACTGGCTGAATTCTGAATATACACTCCTGGTGTAGGATAGAGTAGTGGAGGACAGAGCCTGTTTTTTTGTCCCCCTGTTCACACTGACAACTCCAGCTGTCACGCACAGGGACAATGGAGAAGAGGGGGTGTGCTCTGAATAGAAAAAATTAACTGGAGACCTCCCCAAAGACTCGTCATCTGCATTTGACAGGAACCACCCATACCCCCCCCCCCCTACCTCACCGCCCCTTCCCTTTCTCCCTCCTTTTCTCTCTCCTCTCTCCATAATCGTCCTCCTTTCCCTGTAGCTCTCCGCAGGGTAATTTGTCCGCTAAATAACTAATTAGGAGTTTTAGTGGGATTTTGTCAAACTGATTTCTTTCTATGTTTTTCTTCATAGATTAGCATTTACTTATATAGGCTATCAGCTCATATGTTTCGCTCAGATAGGTCTTCACTGAACTTGTTGTTCAGTCTATGCTGTTATTACAAATTAGAATACTAGAATAGGTGTAAACCTTCTTATGGTGGTCCAAAGGTCACTCATGTTGGTCAGGGAGGTGGCCAACTATGGTTTGCCAGTGCTGTGATAAGATATTGTGTAAAACAATGAATGTGAAGAATTTAGATAGCCAGACAGTTTTAGAGGAATGATTCCATACATTTTTTAAATGAACTGCCAATATGCCAACATTACATTTAAACAATGCAGTAAATCCACAGCCATGCATACATTGGCTCATATCAGTTGATGATAAAGCTTAGACAAGTTGTAAATGCAACCAGGACTGATATTGTATCATATAATAGTACTCACAGCTTTCCAAGAAAACAGAATCTGAGACATGTAGACCTATGGTCTATTTACATATATTTTAGAGGCTTGAAAGAAAATTGGTATCAAACCCATATAAACTGTATTTATAATTATATGACAATATTTCAGGTTGACTATAATTCCATTACACAATTTCTGGTACATCACATGCCTTACCTGTATACGTAAAAGCAGGAAATGCATCAGTTATGCCTCTACTATCATTCATTCCAATTAGACTGGTTTGGATTTTTCCCTGACTAAGATGGCTGCCATTTTCGTACCATTACCATTATGGAACTAGACTCTCTAGTAATGTAATTGGTAAAAGGTTATACAGTCACTACTGATGGACACCCCATCCCCTCTTTCTGTAATGCATGCATTCATTCTGGCTATTAGCCAACTGTATTATTATAGGCTACTGTATTTAGGAGTGATAGGGGGAAAGGGTGGAGAGCGCGAGAAAACAGCAATTCCCACAGAACACAGAGACCCCAAGTAGCTTAACAAATGAGTGGCTCACCCAATGTCCATTCATGTCCCCCCTCAGCCCACAAGCCTATTAGGCAAGCATCCCTCCTTGAGCATTCACTGTCGACAACATGTGGAGGCATCGCTATAGCAACCAGTGGCTATGACATGTGCAACAGACAGGGACTCCTAAGGGCTGAATAAAAGGAGTGTCTCAACCATATATGATCTCAAAAAACCCAACCCCTCTCCCCTTCTTTCCATTGGGCACAGAGGCGCTGAAAGGACCCACTATAGGCATCTGCAGATTATTGCGAGGCTCAGGCTTGCATATCACCTCGTTCGTTCTCCTCGTCGTTATTTTATTTTTCTTCTCAATCTTCGTGCGTGAGCATTGGTAGCTGCAGTCTTTTGTTGACGAGGGAGGCGCACCGGACACTGGTAACTTTTGGGGAGGAGAGGTTTGAGTGGGAGGCTGGTTGTGCGCCGGCCACACTGGAGCTGCGGTAGTTGCACCTGCTCTCTGGAATACAACACATATTTCCTATGTATTGCAAACCATCTGATTTGCGGATCAACATGGATTTTGGTAATTATTTTCCAGCTTGTGTTACATTTTGGCTGGTGCTGCTACAACTAGTCTACTGCAGCGAGGAAAGACGTGCACGTTGCACACTTGTCTGGAAGGCATGTATAGGCTAGCCTATCAGTTTTATGTGGAATTAGATTATATATGTTTTTTTGAATTAATATTTTGACCACTGCTTTTGTTTCTGTAATTGATTGCATTTCAATTGATTTGCAATGCTTGCGTGAGTTGCCTCATTTCGTCATTCTGTCGATGCTCCAGTTACCCGAAAGATGCTATAGTGTCGGGAAAGAAATCGAACAACAACATAAATAGTTCAAATTTAGACGAGGATGATTAATGCGGTAGTAGGCTAGTGTTTTAGGCCTATTTTAAGTTATAAGCTAACCGGTGTTGAAAATATAGAAAATATGTTCGCTTTACAGCAGCAGAGCGGGAAGTGTCCAATCGTCACATCTGTATAGGGAAGATACAAAGTTTTCAACCCTGAAAAGCAATGGCATTAATTGATGAACGAAGCGCATTGAGTTTTTGAGAAGATCATTGTCTTCCATTTGCGAGTTGTTACCTTTAAGTTAATTTTGCATAAAAAGTTTGAGGATATTTCTTTACGACCTTTGCTATTTCTAAGCATTAATTCGGTTGGTTTATTGTCTACAGACCGAAATTGATTTGAGATAGGAACATAGGCTTATTTTTTTAATTACAGTTGATTGGCAAAGCAATTATTTATAATACAAAATGAAAAGCCGCAAGGTTCTTATTAACCGCATTAACACTTTTGTATAACTTTTAATTGAGGAATACTTGTATATTGCAAAATGTGAAATTATTGTTTGATTTGACATAATCAGACTGGAAAATGGCTGAAATTTATGGAATAAGTGATCACAGGCATGTGACCTTTATCTCAGTCATTTGAATAAACCAGAGCTACCGAAATCCATCTGCCCTTTGTCTTCAGCTAGGTCTACTAATCCGAGAGAGAGAGAGAGAGAGAGAGAGAGAGAGAGAGAGAGAGAGAGAGAGAGAGAGAGAGAGAGAGAGAGAGAGAGAGAGAGAGAGAGAGAGAGAGAGAGAGAGAGAGAGAGAGAGAGAGAGAGAGAGAGAGAGAGAGAGAGAGAGAGAGAGAGAGAGAGAGAGAGAGAGAGAGAGAGAGAGAGAGAGAGAGAGAGAATAAGTGAGTGTAAAAACTTCACTGAGCATCCTGTTCCGATGCAAGAAAATTTCAAGTAGACTGTTTTCATTCAAGGTGAATTAAAAATAAAAATAATAATAATTCTGATTCTGGCAGTATATAAGAATATAAGAGATTTCCTTAAGAGTGTTATTCATAATTGCACACGTTAATTAATCTAAATGTTAAGATTTATTAACTAGGCAAGTCAGTTAAGAACACAGGCGCATTGACAATGACTGCCTACCCCTGCCAAACCCCCACGACGCTGGGCCAATTGTGCGCCGCCCTATGGGACTCCCAATCATAGCCGGATGTCATGCAGTCTGGATTCGAACCAGGCATTGCAGTGACCGTGCTTGTACTGAGACGCAATGCCTTAGACCGCGCGCCACCCGGAAGCTCAATTACACCTGTCAATAATCATAGTGTGATTTTATAATGTTTATACACGTTAATATTTATAACATACATGGGAATGATGATCTGCAAACAAATCAATGTGATTTATTTGTTTATACTTTTTTAAATTGTTGTTTGGTTGTTTAAATGTTGTTGTTTTTTCCCTTCTTAGTTGACTACCTCTACGTTTCTCCATTCACGCTAATTAACAAAAACTCCTCTCTGGCGTAAAATGGGACTCCTCTCTCTCTTTCCCTCAAGAGAATATGCTCTTCGTTTGTTATCTTTATCCTCTTAGATACATCTGGAAAGGACATATTGAGGGGTGTGAAGATGATTTAAATCTGCATTTTTTTGCTAGGATCAATTAACAACTTCCTACAAAATATATTTTAGTCACTGCATGTTGTCATTATAGCGGTTTTATATAATATGAAGTTATATACCAGAATAATATTTTGACTATAGCACAGTATAATATTGTTGTATTTATGGCATAACATATTTTTATACCATAAAAGCACAATCTGTGATTTTTCTCCCCAACATTTAGCAGAGCAAACATGAAATAAACACTTGACATGTCACAATATATTTTCATGTTAATTGAATTCAAACTGATGATTTACTGTCATGTAAACTAAGAACAATTATTTTCATGGAGTCCCTTTTCATGTGGCTTGCTTAGAAGTGTTAAGCTGGTGGAGAAAAAAAAAAGAGAGAGAGAGAGAGAGAGAGAGAGAGAAGTGGTGCAAGGGCTGCTGTAGGAGACTAAATCTACCTTCCTACAGTTTCATATGCACATACCAAGCCTCAACAATCCAGCTTACATTTATCCTTATCTATCATATTTAATCATTTCCCTCATATTCAATCTGTCAAAGGATAGCATTGATGTAATGGCTCAGAGGTAGCCAAAGCTTTGTTTCACTGTATGTTCTCTGCGGTTTATTAAAGGACTTGTTTTAGACCTCTCTATTGGTTTCAAATCCATTTGACTGTTGATTGAAGCTGTATTTCAGAGTTACGTCCATTGTAATCAACAGAAACACACACACACACACACACACACACACACACACACAGATAACCTTGTGGGGACACACAATTCAGTCCCATTCAAAATCCTATTTTCCCTAACCCTAGCCCGTACACTTACCCTAACCTTAACCCAAAAAACCTAACCTTAAACCTTACCCTAAACCTAACCAAAGCTCCTAACCCTAACCCTAAAACTATCCCTAGCTCCTAACCGTAACCCTTAATGTAATTCTAACACTAATTCTAACCTTAACTTCCCTAGAAATAGCATTTGACCTCGTGGGGACTAACAAAATGTCCCCAGTTGGTCAAATTTTTATTCTTTTACTATTCTTGTGCGGTCTTCTGGTCCCCACAAGAATAGTTAAATATGTCCATACACACACACTCATCAGACCTGCATGGTAATCTGTGTGAGCATATAAGCAAAGGCCTCAGCATCCATAAAGTCACCAAAGGTTAAGTTGTTCATGCGTTGTAATTATGAATGTGTTTATCTGATACAAATTATAGATGCTGCTAAATGTGTACCTTACCCTTTTGCCCCCTAGGACTAAGTACCATGTTTCAGCGTTTGATGATTGTTTTGTGCTTTTGATTCGATTGAAGTTGAAAACCCCTCTTTAATTCTGATTGTTGGATATTTGAGTGCATTGACTAGATCGAGGTCGACAGGATACTTGATGGAGTTGGGCCGCTCGTCCAAAGTCTCTGCAGTGCATCTGGGTTCATATTCTATTAAAAAGTGCTAAAACCTTCCCAGGGGTCCATGCACTTACTGAGACCCAGCCAGGCAGCCATACAGGGACCTGTGAGACAATACCATGCCAATACCAAGCTATTCTCTTGGGCTTAGATCTGACCACCGGGGAGGTGGTTAACAACATCTCTGAAAGGCCCATTCTAGTGGGCTTCTGCTGGATACACACAATCTAAGATCCCACGTTCAGGTGTTCCTAGCCATTAGATCAGGGGCCTGGGCCAGGGCCTCAATTCAGCCAAACTCAAGGCTGGAAGGCTATTAGGGAAATATTTTACTGTCCAAACCTCCTGTAGCTGCACAATGGCAGGTCTCCCTATTCCAGGACAAAATGTGCCTAAATGACTATAGAGCAGACAGTTTGTGGGCTGGACAGGAGAGAGTAATAGAGTTTGAATGCACATTATAAAAACAACTATTATTGTAAAGTAATGAGTGGGGTGGGCAGGAAGTTAATCTAGGTGGGGATGAGTGGGCGTGGATGGGATAGACAGGGAGGGAAATACTGTGTGAATTTGCTTCTGTATTTCTGTAAGACAAATGACAGAAATCCCAAGTCTTTTCTAATATGGAGGTTATGCTTTTCCTTTTGCTGCCAGATTTATGTCCATTTCCTTGTTTGTAAATTTTGTCACTGATGTAGGATCTTAATTTGATCCAATTTGCTACAGCAGGGAAATAATTCTGCAGCAACAGGAAACGTGAATTATTATGTGGATTATAATTCATGGACATTTTTGTAGGGGTTGATACATTGTTTGTATGGGAAAATCAAGACTGACATTTCAAGGTGAAAATTACACATTCCAGAAGCCTTTTTAAACCTCAAAGCACTTTACGTTTAACATCTGTATGTGTGTGCATGCAGATGTGGAGGGCATTTAATCATCCCCTTTTCTCTCTCTCTCTCTCTCTCTCTCTCTCTTCCCAGAAGGGCAGCTTGAGACAGATCCCGGTGGTCAAGGAGAGTCATCTGGAGTCTGGTCAGTTCATGGTCTTGACCATCATCTCCATGGTCCTGATCATGGGGGCGCTGGCAGTGTCTGGCTGGCTCTTCTGCCTGCGCCACCGCTCCCACCTCCAACTGAAGGAGAAACTAGCCAGCCTAGGGACTGACACCAGCGCTGATGCAACCGCAACCTATCAGGTGAGAGGAGCCTCCTTTGCGTCAGCCAATCACAGTGCAGCCGCTGAGTGCTCTGCTGGTAGAGAATGCACTCTGGTCCCGGTCCCTGACGCTAGCCTTATTCTGATTGGTCTGCAGTGGCACGAAGTCGTTATGTTTTGAATTACTTGATTTGAAGGGAATATCTGGTTGATTTTGTCACATTTGTAACAGTTGTTTGTAAAATGTATCTTTGTTCATGATAAGAGCTAGGTTGTGATTTAAGTGTGGTTATCAATAGAATGTAAAGTATGTAACGTTTTTGTAACCTAATTGCAAGATTACCCATCATTTGATTTTGTATTAAGGAGAAATGTAATTTGTGATTTGGTTGGTATTTAAAATAGAAATAGAATAAACAATTGCTTTTTTACCATCCAAGTCAAATGTTAGCCTTGTGAAACCAGACTGACCGCTGCACTCAGGCTGGTTTAACAAGGCTAGTCAAATGTATCCAGAGGTCTAAACACCAGACAAAGCCTTGATATTCCATTGAAGGTTGTATTGGCTATGACCTGTGACTAGGGGAGAGCCTTTTCAGCAGGGGAACGGGTTCATTGTATGACCTATTCCTTCCATTCCTCCAGGACCAGCGGCTGGCTGGCTGGCTGGCTGACTGACTGACTGACTGACTGGGTGGCTGGCTGGCTGACTGGCTGACTGGGTGGGTGGGTGGCTGGCTCATATTGATTTTGTCCTGGGCTCAGCTGTGCTCAGCATGGGCACTCAGTGCACATCCACCCATCACATTCACATGCTCAATATTTAATCAGCTTTCCACAGTGTCGCCTTTCCCGATTGTACACACTAAAGAGGGACAATCATTAAAGAAAGCAGAGAAAGGTTTTGTTTTGTAACCGTTCATTCGGGCCCCTGTTTCTTCAATGTTCTTTTATTTTGTTGGTTTAATGGACTTTTACAATATTTTCAATATATATGTATTTATTTTTACAATAAAATAGGTGTTGTTGGAGCCTATCATGTTTACTAGCAGAACAGATGAATTGCTATATGAATGTAGCGTGTCAAATGTTAAGGCAGGTATTGCCAGTTAAGTGGTGTAGCAATCAATCTCAACTCTATACCGTCCTTTTTTATGTTGTTATTTGCTTGAAGTTGAAGAAATGAGAATGTCTGGCATCCATGTGTGTATAACATACTTCATGGTTACAGATATAGCTCTAGGGTATAGCAAGTATAAGGGTTGCACAATTCCGGTAACTTTCCCCAAAATTACCAGGTTTTCCCAGAAATCCCTGTTGGAGGCTTCACTGATTTCCTGCTCATTCCCTCCTCCTTCCTATTCCAAACGGGATTTCAGGAAAAATTGGACATTTTGGCAAAGTTAACTAAATGTGGCAACCCTAGCAAGGACAGTAGTACATTCTCAGAGTAATCTGACTATAGTTTTAGCTGGATTACAATTTGTTTTCCCTTGTTGAAAAGAAACCGGGCTTGCGTCCCAAATGGCGCCCTATTCTCTATTTAGTGGACTTTTTCCCCCGCCAGAACCCTACGGGCCTATGTAGGGAATAGAGTGCCATTTGAGACGCAACCCTTGACTCTGTAAAGGTGTAGATTAGAGATACTGGATTAATTAATAAGTGGACATGGAAAGTTCCCTAAGGCCGTGGCCCGGGGCAGATTCACATGGTTATGATGATTAAGGTTAGACGTAGGGAAAGCTGATCCTAGACCAGGGCTTAGGTGCTGATCCCCGGAGGGATAGACTAGTAGCTATGTGTTGCTTTCAGAAGACACTGCCTTCTGCTCTTCTGGCTTGCTGTTATGGGCCCTGGTCAAAGAAGTTCACTTCATAGGGAATAGGTTGCCATTTGAGATCCAACTCTGGTTATTAATTGAGGTTGACGATCCGTCCGTGGGTCTGACTGGTGCAGGCCACACACCAAACACGATGGGCTTCACAGATTACTGTGAATATAATGGAGAAATCTCCAGCTCCACATAAGACTGACACTATCGGGAGTAGGGGAGGAAGAAGGGGGAGAGAGGGGGTTCGGGTCCTGTAAGATTGCACCCTTCAAACAATGAGGTGGTTTTTTCTCTTCTTCTCTTTTCTCTCCTTTTTTATATGTGGGAAGATGAGTGGCTGGCTAGATAACGCTCAGGCTCTGAATCCCTAATGGGGCATCTGTGAGCACAAGGCATGATGGGAGAAAAGCTGAGTCAATATGTAGAGAGGAGTAATCTTCATGGTGGGGTGGCAGCAGAGGGAGAGTTTTTTTCATATAGAAGTTTCTTCTGAATCCAATATAATCACACGTGCAGATGTACGATCTTCATTTTGTCGCAGTGAAATATGTTGTTTTACAGGGTCAGCCATAGAAGTGCAGCGCTCCTGGAGCAAATTGCCGTTAAGGGCTCTGCTCAAGGGCAGATCGGACAATTTTTCACCGATGTAGGCGACCTTTCGGTTACTGGCCCAACGCTCCAAAACTCTTAACCGCCAGGCTACCTGCCGCAAACGTACCTTACAAACCTCCGAAGCGGGTTTTTTTAAACCTCAAATGCATTGCAGGGAAGTTCTCCTGCAACAGTGTGATCAAATGAAGATCCTACATCTGTACAAGTTCAATCCAAATGCCAAAGTAAAGGCCTACTTGCACATGTGAATACGTAGGTTGCTCATCCCTGTTGTAGTTCTGTTGTTACGAATAAGGGTGGATGCTCAATTCAAAGAAAATCCATGGGGCTTAAAGTATTGATACCTTGTTCAATCCCTTTGAGTGATGGAAGCAGATATATTTCTTACCGAAAGATGAATATGGTTGTTAGATTTTGAACGTGGGCAGTCTTTTTGTTGCTCATGGGCAGTATCATTGATTTTGGTTGTTTTTGTTGCTCATCTTTTTATTATCTATTGTCTTCATAATAACTTGTGCCTCCTTGTAAGAAAATACATCAGTAACTAATGCATTATTAAACAAGTGGCTCATTGAAATTGTTACCACATTTACACAAATGGAAATCAATACTTTAAAACAAATGAACACATCCCTTGCGAGCCAGCCACCCAATGTATTCTTACAGTTTATTATTATTTGCTTTGTCAAATGGTGGCAATACACTGGCTTGACCTTGGCAATTCAAGTTTTTTTGAAGGTCACTTCATGAACCTTAACTGTATTTCTACTTCCTGACATCATTTATATAAATAGGTTTGCTACAAACCATGCTCCATAGGTCACAGTGATATCCCCGTGTGACACAATCTCAATCTCAAAACAATGTACTTTTGTACTGGAGTACTATTGTATTGTAATATTTTGCCTTGACATAACAGCAAAGTCCTACACCATTTAGAAGTCCTTTTTATTTGCAATGGTAATGCACTAAGAATCAGCTAAGAGTCAACCAATGCCTGATCAGGTTCTCCACTCTCCTTTCCAGGAGCTGTGTCGCCAGCGGATGGCTGTGCGGACATCGGAGCGTCCGGAGCGTGCAGAGTGCCCGGAGCCTCTGCGGCGCCTCTCGCGGCTGAACAGCTCGTCTTCTCAGTTCAGCGACGGGGGACCCATAGCCAGCCCCTCGGCCCGTAGCTCCACTTCCTCCTGGTGCGAAGAGCCTGTCCCTTCCAACATGGACATCTCCACCGGCCACATGATACTGGTACAACAACATACGTGCCGCTACAGTACCCTATAGTCTGCCTGTCTTTCGGTCCTTCTGTCTGTCCTGTCTGTCTGAGTGTATGTTTATATGCACAGTATGTCTGTCTGATGCGAGGAGCCTGATGTTTGGAGTCAGTATGAAGTATAGTGTGTGTAATTTATTGGATGTCTCCCCTCTGCCCTCAGCTTCCAGCTTTGATTCTGTTTGTCTGTCTGGCTCTGTCTCTCTAACCCTTTCCCTCACTATGCTCGCTACATCTCTGCGGTTATCTCATTTTATTTCCAGCTCTGTCTTTCCTTCCACCTCTATCTCTCTTCCAATTTTTTTTTTCTTTTTCTCTCTCGCTTTATCCCGCCCTGCCATCTCTGCCATTCTTTCTCTTGCTCTTGTTTTCTCGCTCTCACTGTCACCCTCTTTATCCCTCCTCCTTGCCCCTCTCCTCGCTCGCTCTCTCCCTCTCTCTCTCCCTCTCTCTCTCTCTCTCTCCTGCTCGTTCTCTATTAAAGCCAAAGTGATACGGAAATTGCTTTGTGTGATGAGAGCTGCTCTAAAGTGAAATATCATTACCCAGCTGATTGTCAGTTGAATGTTCCAGAATTATTATTATTCTTTTTCCTTGTGGGGCCCCTCAGTTGCACACACAATGGATTGTTTGAATTTGGCACAACTTCTGTCTTATTCACTGCAGACAAGCTTGATAAAAGAAATGGAAAGATGCCTGGCAGTGTTTTCATTCGTGGGGTAGAATTCATCATCACAGTGCATGTCAGGCTTTTCCTATAAGGAAGGGAAATGGGTTTGAATAACGCGTTGAATTTGTCATAATGAATGGGCTTTATTGCAAATGTCAAGGCTGGTTGAGACACCTCTTTTGAAAACATTTGAATAGAACATATTTGACCTTTACATTACAACAAAGTTCTACACCATGTACAGGCCTTTTACATTTGCCTTGCTAAGAATCAACCAGATTCACTGCAGATTCTTCAGAAAAGCTGAGTATAATGCACATAAAAACCACACAGACCTTGACTCTGTTTTGACTCCTGAGTGATCGATTAACCACATGTGAGATTGCCTTGGTATCGCTGATCTCAGACCAGATTTTCTTTTTTTCATCTATCCTGTCCTGTCCTCTGTGGATCTCATGCAGCGTGGACTGTGGGAGTGATGAGTACCTTGCTCTCATGCTGGGTGGGGCTATCTTATAGCTCACACCTACATCTAACACACTGGATGGAGTAGGAGGCTCTTTCTAGCCCAATCTACACTTATCCATGCTTCACCTGGGTTTTTCCCCCAATGGCACTCTATGCCCTATGTACTGTAGTGCACTACTTTTGCCCTGAGCCCTGTGGGCCCTGTTCAAATTTGTGCACTAAATAAGGAATAGAGGGCCATTTGGAATGTCGACCTGTTAATATTGTATCTGTAGTTCTGGCTCAGATCCATGAACCACATGCTGTTATGTTACTCCAGGAGATACAGTCACACTTTAGTACAGGTGTTCAGCACTGTAGAGTGAAATGTATACAATAACTTCCTAGGTTCAAAATCAGAGTCGGTGGGATGGTGGGATTAGTTTGTATGATTGCCTAGACTTTATTCTCTCCTATTTTGGTAGACCTTCTGGTGCTGAGGCATGTTGAAACATGCAGTCTGTGTGTTTCGGTCACCCATATTTATGCACCATAAATTAGAATGGGTAAGGATTTTTCAGTGCACAATATGTATCCAATTTCAAACCTATTCAAAGACAAACAGCCTTTTTAGGAGCAGTAACACCAGCTATGTAAATTCTACTGACAGGCTTTCAGCACCATGGATAACTCCATACAGTAATGCTTCTATTGCTTTTACATAGTTATGCTTTGTTTTTGGTACTGTTTTTATGATGTCCAGTAGATATGGTTGCGATGTTGATATAATTGCCGTTGTTACTGTATATGTACCCTCTGTAAATGCTTATTTGTTTCCTTTAGAAAATCGATAGCAAGCCCTAGGCAAGATTTCATTATTTTGATGACTTACTTCCATGTCTTAAAAAAATCTAATTGAAAATGAATAATTTGTTAGAGTAAGGCAGGCAATTTATTAAGGACAAGTGAGTTGTTTGCTTTTGATTCTATCCCTGATTGATTGGACTGATTGCAATGCCCTTTCTCTCCAGGCTGGAGAGAAAAGCTACTATGCTTCTCAGATACTTTCTACTTTCCCCATGGCATTCCCTGTGACTTCTCAGTATTTCATATTCATCATCTTCAAATAGGTGTCTTCATATAGCCATGTCGGCTGACTGTACCCATTATTACAGTAGCATTACAGTGGCACAACAGTAGCAACGTTGTGTCACTTGTTGTGTCTGTATTTCCTCTGTATCTAATGTAGCAGCTCTTTATGGCCAATGAGGGCTATTGTTAGGGGGATTACTCAGTGTTTCCTTGACATCCATCCTCTCAGAACCTCTGATTGACAGCCCAGTTACTAATCCCTTATTTGCTCAGCCCTGTTACTCTTGTTACGTTCCAAATGGCACCCTATAGCCCATAGGGCTCTGGTCAAAAGTAGTGTACTGTGTAGAGAATAGGATGCCATTTGGGACGCATACTCTCTGCCTCTAAAAGATGAGGTGATCCGCTGCTTCATCCATCCACAATCAGGCTGCTACATCACCACATACAAATCCCAGCTCCCACATAAACAACACAATTATTACAATTTGTGATGAAGAGTAGGTGCATAAGACAGTGACTGGCGGCAATTCTGTAGCCCTTCTGAATGTATTGATCAAATATTTACTCATATAGGGTGTATAGGTCTGTGTAGGGAAGGTGGATGGGGTGTCATTCTGTGGAGCTGCAGTGTATGGGCCCTGGTCAAAAGTAGTGCACTATATAGGGAACAAGGTGCTAATTGAGACACACTTGTTCCACTCTGTCAAGAGAACTGCATGGAAATGGCTCTGTCAAGTTTTCATGACACCCTGTCATTCAACCGTCACTTCTGAAAAGACTGCATTGTTTGTTTGTTGCGTCGGCGACACAGCAGCCAACATGCAGATTGGTGCTCACTGCTGACAAAGAACAGTCAACAGAATGATATGATAGAGATGGTGACAATTACTTTTTTTGTGCACATTTGGTAATTTTCACTCAAAAGGAAAGCAAAGAATTCTTATTTAAAGTAGTTGATGTATATTCAATGACAGCCAAACCCTCTGAGTTGCTAGTGACTAGAGTACATCTACTGTTATTACTGCAATGAGGCATAATAATTGGACCTACATGTGCCCTCTAATACACTGCTTGTCATTTGGTGCATTATCTACTATGACTGGGGCTGCATCCAAAATGACACACTATCCCTGACATAGTGCATGACTTTTGACCAGAGTCCTATGTGCCCCGGTCAAAAGTAGAGCACCATATAGGGAATAGGGTGTAATTTGGTACCCAGCCTGTAACGTTAGAAACAAAAAACTGCTTTGAAATACGATCTACTGTTTTTTGACAAAGATATGACTGGAAGTTAATATTTTCTCCTGATAGTGAATGGCGGAAGAGTGGATATTAGAGGGGCTAATGTCCTGTACTGTGCATGTCCCTGAATATATTTACATGTCAGTTGTATCCATGTTGAGATTGAATTGACAGCCTTAACTGTACTATAGATAAACACGGAGCATCACCTCTCTCTCCCGACTCACCTCCGCTGTCTTTTTAATGTTTGATAAAAGCATTGCACTACTGGGTATAGCTTTCATTGTATTACCCGGCTGATCCCCCACATCAGTTTATGAGTCTGTAATCTCCTGCCTTACACAATGACGGCCTAAACCGTTTAACCCTGTGGGGAGCGGGGAGCGTTGATACATGCGTCAGGCGAACACTGTTCCTCTGAAAAAGAGTCTTCTCCAGAGCCGCCCCAGCCTCTGAGCTCCATGAGACCTGGTTTGTTAGAGGAGCAACGTTGGCTTTTTTTTTACCCCCCCCCCCCCCTGCTTTTCTTTTCTCCTTGTCTCTCTGGCGAATTAAATTTTGCTGTTCTCCAAGCGACAGCTTAAACGCAGACAATCTTATCAGGAGCTGTGCAAGCGGTTTGAAAGACGATGATTGAAGCACACTGAAGTATTTCCAATGTAGAGAAACCTTTCAGGAGTCTTTAATTGCGAGGAGCGGTTTTTGGTGGCCCCTCCCCCCAACACCTCCATAACTTACCCCCCCCCCCCCCTTAGAGATCCACTGAAATAGAGCAGGTCTACAGCATAGGCATGAATTGCCTTTCATTTGATCTATTCCAGACAGTGAATGACAATCAAAAATATTCTGGGGGTACTCTGCCCATCCTTCCCCTCTTAATGCTGCTATATGTAGTTACTTTTCCATTTCAAAATCAGTATCTTTTGTTTGATTATTTAGTTATTGATTATTTAGTTGTTTTAAAATGGCCACCTTTTCTCTCTCCTTAGTCGTACATGGAGGACCACTTGAAGAACAAGAACCGCCTGGAGAGGGAGTGGGAGGCGATGTGTGGTTACCTGGCTGAGCCCGGTGACTGTGACGTGGGCCAGGGCCAACACAACACCAAGAGGAACCGCTCTGACGCCGTGGTTGTCTGTAAGTGTTGTTACACACCTCTGACCGTGTGCAGTCTGACCACATCTCTCAGGAGCCGATTACTAGGTTATTCCAGTGTTATTACTGGCCATGTGAACTGACACTGAAATACAGTATTTTCGATTCCATGTCATTTATCAACAATGAAATGTTTTAATCGAGGAAAAGCAAAAAATGTGTGGTGTATTATGTATTTCTACGACAGATGATCATTCCAGAATCACCTTGAAGGCTGAGAATAACCATGGCAACTCGGATTACATCAATGCTAGCCCAATTGTGAGTATCATTCCGCGTCCCATACTCCTTCACTTTGTTTCTTTTAAGCTTTGTGGTTGCAACTCTACACAAAGACCTGTTGAGGTTGGATTTTATATTGAAATTAAATGTGTTTTTGTGATTTGTCATTAATTTTCCCATTGAACCTTTTGCCTTTGTTCCTCACATTTTGCACCTCAATGGATTCGCAGTGTCTTGTGAATTAATAGTTTGTCACCTTCCCTGTTTTGAAATGGCTGCTCTCTTGAGATACCAGCTCTGCTTTGACGTATTCATCCCAAAAGAATGGTGGTTTATTATTATTTGGACTCGGTAATGTTTTCCTTGAACAAATCCAAAATGGCCCAAATATCGGGAAAGTTTAGGGTTATCTTCCTGTCTTTTTCACATTTCACAATAAAGGCTATTTCTGATTTCCCCTGCGGCTTCTGGAGAAGGATTCCATTAAAAAAGAACAGTAAACTATGCATTTCAAATACAGTAGGAAATCTCTTGGAGAGAGATGGGGATGGGTTCCTCCACATTTGGGCTAAAAGCCTATTACTGTATAGCACAGAACAAAACTAACTGGAAGTTTGCAAGCATCTATTTATTGTATATTCTTCATTTTAATGCATACATAATGCATTACGTAATAATGATACCATGTTTTTTATGATAACAATCTATTTTTATTTTTGCTTCTGAAACCGTAGTATTTTGAGTGATTATCAGACAGAAATTCACTTTCGACTATGTCAAGTTATTCTACTTATCTGTGTTGTGGTTGAGCTGAATCTGCTCTCTCTCCTCCCTAATTCTCTCTCTGTTTAATATGAAAAATGTCCCTTAAAATATCTATGATCTATTTCTCCATTTGCATCTCTCCAATATTAGAAGGTTAAACTAAATTATCTCTTCCCTGTATTGTGTTTTCGTTCAAAGAGGAAAAAATGCTACATGGCGCCGACAGATATGGTCGCCTCGCTTCGCATTCATAGGAAACTCATAGGAAACTATGCAGTATTTTTTTTTACACTGTTACCCCAGGAAATCTTAAGTCTTATTACATACAGCCCGGAAGAACTATTGGATATAAGAGTAACGTCAACTTGCCAACATTACGACCAGGAATACGACTTTCTCGAATCGGATCCTCTATTTGGACCACCACCCAGGACAATGGATCGGATCCCAGTAGGTGACCCAAAACAACGGCACCGCAGAAGGGGCAGACGGAGCGGTCCTCAGGCTCCGTAGACGGGCACATCGCTCACTGCTCCCGAGTATACTACTCGCCAATGTCCAGTCTCTTGACAACAAGGTAGACGAAATTCGAGCAAGTGTTGCCTTCCAGAGAGACATCAGAGATTGTAACATTCTCTGTTTCACGGAAAACATGGCTCACTCGGGATACGTTATCAGAGTCGGTACAGCCACCCGGTTTCTTCACGCATCGCGCCAAACAGAAACAAACATCTTTCTGGTAAGAAGAAGGGCGGGGGTGTATGCCTTATGATTAACGAGTTGTGGTGTGATCATAACAACATACAGGAACTCAAGTCCTTTTGTTCACATGACCTAGAATTTCTTACAATGAAATGCCAACCGCATTATCTGTCAAGAGAATTATCTTAGATTATAATCACAACTCTATGTAAACTGGAACCACATATCCTGAGGCTGCATTTATTGTAGGTGGGGATCTTAACTAGGGGTGTCGCTAGCAGGATGACTTCCGGTGAAACTGCAGGGTGCGCAATTCAAATAAATAATCATAAATGTTATGGATTTTAAACATTTATGTACATATACAGTGCCTTGCGAAAGTATTCGGCCCCCTTGAACTTTGCGACCTTTTGCCACATTTCAGGCTTCAAAAAAAAAAAAATTCAGTCTCTCGATGTGCAAAACTGATAGAGACATACCCCAAGCGACTTACAGCTGTAATCGCTGCAAAAGGTGGCGCTACAAACTATTAACTTAAGGGGGCTGAATAATTTTGCACGCCCAATTTTTCAGTTTTTGATTTGTTCAAAAAGTTTGAAATATCCAATAAATGTCGTTCCACTTCATGATTGTGTCCCACTTGTTGTTGATTCTTCACAAAAAAATACAGTTTTATATCTTTATGTTTGAAACCTGAAATGTGGCAAAAGGTCGCAAAGTTCAAGGGGGCCGAATACTTTCGCAAAGCACTGTAAGTGTCATATATCAGCTGAAAGGTTACATTTTTGTTAATCTAACTGCACTGTCCGATTTACAGTAGCTATTACAGCGAAAACATGCCATGCGATTGTTTGAGGACGGCGCCCCACGTCAAAATATTTTTCCACCAGCACAGGTTTCATACATTCACATATAACGCTACATTATTCACTTACATTTTGAAAATATTCCTCTGATTTGTCATCCAAAGGTTCCAAGCAATAACATGTAGTGTCATTTTGTTAGATAAAATCCTTCTTTATATCCCAAAAAGTCAGTTTAGTTGGTGCCATCAATTTGAGTAATCCACTCGTTCAACTTGCAGAGAAAGGAATCCGAAAATCTACCCCTAAACTTTGTTTCAACAAGTCAAAATACGTTTCTATTTACTCCTCAGATAATCTAAAATGTAATCAAACTATAATATTTATTTCGGAAAGAAGTATGTTCAATAGAAAACCAATTTTAGCAGGTGTGTAATGTCTTCATGGCGCGTGCAAACACGAATTTCCAAGACTGTGTCCCTCTACTATAACTAATGTATATTATTCGTTTTTGAAGTTACAAGCCAGAAACCTTGAACATAGACTGCTGACACCCTGTGGAAGCCATAGAAATTGCATCCAGGGAGCTAATTTTCAGTATTACCTGTCTCTTGCTTTTGTAAGAGGATGGTATCTCTTTGGATTTTCTCCTACAATATCTATGGTGTTATATTCTCCTACATTATTTTAACATTTCTACAAACTTCAAAGTGTTTTTTTTTCTCCAGTGGTACCAATTATATGAATATCCTGGCTTCAGGGCCTGAGCTACAGGTAGTTTACTTTGGACATGTCATTCAGGCAGGAAGTGGAGAAAAATGGGGCCTAGCCCTAAGAAGTTAAAAAGCTAACCTGAAAACAAGGCTCCCTAAATTTTATGAGCATATCGAATGCGCTACCTGACCTGACAGCATTCTGGATCATTGCTACTACTACTAACTTCTGCGACGCATGCAAAGCCCTCGCTCACCCTCCTTTCGGCAAATCTGACCACGACTCCATTTTGTTGCTCCCAGCCTATAGACAGAAACTTAAACAGGAAACACCCATGCTCACGTCTGTTCAACACTGGTCCGACCAATCTGATTCCACACTTCAAGTTTGCTTCGATCACATGGACTTGGATATGTTCCGGATAGCCTCAGACAACAACATTGATGTATATGCTGATTCGGTGGGCGAGTTTATTAGCAAGTGCATCGGTGATGTTGTACCCACGGTGACTATTAAAACCTTCCCCAACCAGAAACCGTGGATTGATGGCAGCATTCGCACAAAACTGAAAGCACGAACCACTGCTTTTAATCATGGCAAGGCGACCGGAAACATGACTGAATACACACAGTGTAGCTATTCCCTCCGCAAGGCAATCAAACAAGCTAAGCATCAGTATAGAGACAAAGTAGAGTCACAATTCAACGGCTCAGACACGAGACGTATGTGGCAGGGTCTACAGTCATTCACGCATTACAAAAAGAAAACCAGCCCCATCGCGGACACTGACGTCTTACCCCCAGACAAACTAAACAACTTCTTTGCTCGCTTTGAGGACAATACAATGGCACTGACATGGCCCGCTACCAAAACCTGCGGGCTCTACTTCACCGCAGCCAACGTGAGTAAAATATTTAAACGTGTTAACCCTCGCAAGGCTGCCAGCCCAGACGGCATGCCTAGCCACGTCCTCAGAGCATGCACAGACCAGCTGGCTGGTGTGTTTACGGACATATTCAATCAATCCCTATCCCAGTCTGCTGTTCCCACATGCTTCAAGAGGGCCACTATTGTTCCTGTTCTCAAGAAAGCTAAAGTAACTGAGCTAAATGACTATTGCCTCTTAGCGCTCACTTCCGTCATCATGAAGTGCTTTGAGAGACTAGTCAAGGATCATATCACTTCCACCCTACCTGACACCCTAGACCCACTCCAATTTGCTTACCGCCCCAATAGGTCCACAGACGACACAATCGCAATCACACTGCACACTGCCCTAACCCATCTGGACAAGAGGAATACCTATGTAAGAATGCTGTTCCTCGATTACAGCTCAGCATTTAACACCATAGTACCCTCCAAACTCGTCATTAAGCTCGAAACCCTGGGTCTCGACCCCGCCCTGTGCAACTGGGTCCTGGACCTTCTGACGGGCCGCCCCAAGGTGGTAAAGGGTAGCAAACAACATCTCCACCCCGTTGATCCTCAACACAGGGGCCCCACAAGGGTGCATTCTCAGCCCTCTCCTGTACTCCCTGTTCACCCATGACTGCGTGGCCATGCATGCCTCCAACTCAATCATCAGGTTTGCAGACGACACTACAGTGGTAGGCTTGATTACCAACAATGACGAGACGGTATACAGGGAGGAGGTGAGGGCACTCGGAGTTTGGTGTCAGGAAAATAACCTCATACTCAATGTCAGCAAAACAAAGTAGATGATCATGGACTTCAGGAAACAGCAGACAGAGCACCCCCCTATCCACATCGATGAGACAGTAGTGGAGAAGGTGGACAGTTTTAAGTTACTCGGCGTACACATCCCAGACAAACTGAAATGGTCCACCCACACAGACAGCGTGATGAAGAAGGTGCAACAGTGCCTCTTCAACCTCAGGAGGCTGAAAAAATTGGGCTTGTCACCGAAAACACTCACAAACCTTTACATGTTCACCCCGCTATCATCCAGAAGGCGAGGTCAGTACAGGTACAAAGCTGGGACCGAGAGACTGAAAAACAGCTTCTATATCAAGGCCATCAGACTGTTAAACAGCCATCACTAACATTGAGTGACTGCTGCCAACATACTGAGTCAAATCTCTAGCCACTTTAATAATTAAAAATTAAATGTATCACTAGTCACTTTAAACAATGTCACTTTTTATAATGTTTACATACCCCTTCATTGCTCATCTCATATGTATATACTGTACTCTATACCATCTACTGCATGTTGCCTATTTTAATTTAATTTTTTCAAATTTTACCTTTATTTAACCAGGCAAGTCAGTTAAGAACACATTCTTATTTTCAATGACGGCCTGGGAACAGTGGGTTAACTGCCTGTTCAGGGGCAGAACGACAGATTTGTACCTTGTCAGCTCGGGGGTTTGAACTCACAACCTTCCGGTTACTAGTCCAACACTCTAACCACAAGGCTACCCTATGCTGCACGGCCATCATTTATCCATATATATATATATGATGAGAATTACATAAAACCATGAACTTTTTAGCTAGTCAATACACTGCTAGTCCGAATAAAGTTCTTGCTTCCGTTGTCTCTTGATGAACAAAGTGTGTCTCACGACCAGCAAGCTGTAAAGCAAGGGCGGTCAGTCTAGTCAACACGACCTGTGAGCGTGTTGTGCTAGCCAAGTTAGCTAAAGCCTTGTGACGAGAGCTAATCAAGTCTCAATAGCTAGCCTTGTGACGAATTCTACCCTCCGCAAAACTTTCCTTCAGTCAGTACTCAACACTATCGACAGGAGCTGAGGCCCTATTTTCTGCAGCATTAACCTCACAGTTCGCCTGAGAACAATTAAGCAGGAAGACAGGAATCTAGTCTTGCTGAGGAGAGCTTTTCAGGAGCGCAGTCACATCCGCAAGAAAGAGAGATGAGAATGTCCAGTTGCAGGTGAGAGGCTCCCTTTATTGAGGAGAGGGGCTCACATCACTCGCCACTCAACCTGTTTGTCTCCAACAGAAGCTGTGCGGTTTGATTCTTCGAGCTTGATGACCCGCCCTAAGCTGTAAGCCATAAATGACACATCGAAACGAGTATTAAAAATAGAACAATCACATTTGAAAATCACATTTGCAGTTTCACATGTAAGAAAACTATACATGTAAATCTAACTTTCACATGTTGAACTGCAACTTCACAAGTGAAATCAATCACATTTGAAATCAATCAATCAATCACACACTTTCACGTGGAATTTCAAGTTCACATGTGTGAATGAAATAGTGTGAAAAGCTGGCTTTAACATGTTGCAGTAGTAATATTTCCACATGTGGAATTGTAAATTCTGTAATACCATTCTGTAAAAAGCTTCCTTAGCCTACCTGAGTGTAATAATTAATCCATCCACTGCATTATTATTGTAGTCCTCAATGGTGTTGCATTGATATACATGTATTCTTAGCGCTACCACTAGGGAGAGATTCTGAGAGTCCTGGTAGTTGATGTATAACTTAATTGTTTGGACCGAGTGAAAAACAAAATGAGTTTTTTCCATTCACATGAGTGTAGCTAAATTAAGTAATTAGCTAGCCAGCTGACTTTTGTATGCAAGACAATGAGAACAAGATGGCATTTCGGATCATTTTATATTTCCTTATATTTTGGCTATAAAATGGTTTTACAAACGAGGGCCATATTGAGTGTATTTACATGTGATCATATGAACCATGCTAATGATATTTACAATATTTTAGAAGGTTACTTTTTATGACATTTCTATCTAATGGTTGCATGCTAATCGCTAACCGCTAGCTAGCTTAGTGATAGGCGATAACTAGCATTCCATTTCGTCCTAGCTAGTTATTTTTAGCTTCTGTAATTGTTAGCTGTCCATTGGTTTTTGTTACATTTAATACACACGCCTAAAACGGATTTGAATGTATTTGAAAATGTGTGAATGTGTTTGCTTTTGGAATGAATGTAAACATATACTTTTTCTACAGAGAGATGATTTCTGGGCTGTCTTGAGTTAATCTGTTAACTCAAGTTAACTCTTTGTAATTTCTGTGGACTAACGTAAACTCACCCCATTCCGTACAAATGTGCGCAAACGCAACATTCAAACGAGGCTACAAAGAAAACTAATGGGACTGTAGTGACTGTGTTGACGTCAAAATTGGGGGTGTGAACTAGGTTTCTATTCAAGTATTGATCGACATGGTAATGGCTCTATAGTATTGGAGAAAAGTTGAAAAAACTGACCCTCCGTTACATCTTGACGTGTCATGTTGTAACGTACAGCGAGCATGAAGCAACTATTTCTGTCTTACAATCTCTCTCCACCAGGTGTAGCAGTTCTATCATCCTTTAAAAACAAGAAATGGACAGTGACGGGGGTAAGGGGGATACCTAGTCCTTTTTTTCATCATCATTGCATGCGATCATCATTCTCAAAGCAGCTGTTTACTTCTAAGATCACTTTAGCATCGCCCTAAAAACCCGATTCAAGTTCAACACAAACCTTCAAATAGGTATATAATGACACATTATATAAACTCTTTATAGTGTTTTATTTACATTTTTGAGTCGATAAGGTGATAAGTTGGACAGATCAAGTGAAAAAAAGCTTTTTTCCCACACAACATCTCTCCTTCTCACTATCAAGCTTTAGTTTCGCTTCCCCACCCACCATTTTTAAAAAGACCCGACGAGGCTCATTGCCTGCTTGAATTATGCAGAAACGGGCAGCGTTTAGGTCATGTAATTGATTATGTTGGAAAGGGGAGAAATTGTGCTTTACAATGGTATTGACATTACAGTTGATCTGGAAGTATTACGTTTTTGGGGCGCTAAAATAAGGGCAATTGTACGGACCAAGGCGATGTACGAGTTTACGTTAATCTTTTTAAATTGGGATTAATCACATTATCTTATAGAATTCAAAATACATTGAAAACATCCAAAATACATAACCTATACAGGTAAAAACAACAATGTGATGTCAAAACAAGTTGACATTGAGGTTAAAGGGATATTTTGGCAGAGGCGCTTTATCTACACAATAGTCAGATGAACTTTTGGATACCATTTGTTCGTCTCTGTGTCCTGCATGAAGTAAGTTAGAGGTAGTTCCATGAGCATTGCTAACTAAATACCCTCTATACTTCCAGTTGTTGCGCTAACACTATTTAGCAATTGCGCTAGTGCTAGTTATCATCTTCCTTCAAACTGCACGCAGAGACATAAAATGGTATCCACAAGTTCATCTGACTCTGGGGATGTAGATAAAGGGCCTCATTGCCAAAATCCCTTTAAAGAAAGTGTAATTTATCAATTTACCTGACTTTGCGAACAGTTACTTTGAAAAAAATCAAGACATCAATATTCTTGTAATGCTTTTTATTTTAAGTAAATTACAGCTCAATTTGAGCAGATTCTGATTTAGCGATTAATCATGATTAATCAAAGCAAATTCTGCAACGCAATTACATTTTTAAACATTTGAAAGCCCTATTTTAAACTGAACAGTCAATATTATGAGATTGAGAGAAATTGATAATAAATATATGTTGGAACTCATCCTCACTGTTGGCCCTCAGTCTAATGGTCAAGACATTGGCTTTGCCTGTGGGAGACCTGGGTTCTAATCCCACTGGTTACAAAAGCACATGTGAAACTTAAATGTAATAATTTAGGAAACCACAAATGAAAATGTGAAACATCCATGTGAAAGTATGCAAATGTCAGGAAACCACGTCTGACACATGTAAAAATAGATATTTGTGTGTTCATAAAAAAAAAAAATTACACTTTTTTTGTAAGTGTGGTGCAGAGCAGAGTAGACAGTAATCAGTGATCCAGTGCGGTACGGATGAAAGCATGGTAATTATACCACAACGGGACCCCTGGCTGAGCCCTGTGAAACTGCCATAATTACGTCTGTCAATGCGCCCTCCTCCTCCTTATTATCCCAAGAGAAAAAGTCAATCATTTGTCATCTTTTTCTTGGAATGTGGAGTTTGAGTAGTAAGTGGGTGGTAAGAAGGACGTATTCTCTACCCCCACAGTCAGGGAGGGGTGACACACAACAACAACGTAGGGCATGTTCATACTAGTTTAGGGCTATAGTTCAAGTATTTGTTGCATTTTATTTGTTTCATTTGGTCTGGTTGGTTTCACATTGCCAAATGTCAAACAAACAAAGATTCCTATACAAAACCATGTGTCTATGCAAATAATTTGTTTATTTGTCTTCTGCACCCTACAGCCTAGTCCAGAGACTTGTAACTTATTTATGATGTTGGTGGTAGAGCTCATGCATGGGTTTGTCCCAAATGGCAACCTATTCCCTATATAGGGCTCTGGTCAAAAGTAGTGCACAGCAAAGGAATAGCGTGTCATGTTGGACGTAGCCCTTGGTTTCAATCATGGTCTCAGTCATACTTGGCTTAGATTTTGATATTCTGTTAGATTTTTTCAATCAGACTTACTTGTAAGGAAAGACAGTAAGATTTAAGATGTGTTAGCAAGGCATTGAATTGCAAGATGTTAATTGCAATGATATTTTCCTCAAACCTTAAACGAAAGCTTTTATTTGGTAAAGATTCTGGTTTTCCAAGGTCTTTCCCCACCCAACAGAGAGAGGAGAGCAGGAGAGAAGCTGAAATACGGAGGCCACCTTTTCATGTCCTACTTTTAGTATTCATACGGTGATGTCAGGCTGCACGTAGCTACTGTATGTCTGTGTCCTTGAGATTGCCTAACAGGGAGCTGGAGCTCTAGCTTTTAGCATCGAGTCTTTCATTTCTGTCAGGAAAAAAAAGGCATCTGCAGAATTTCAACTAGGCAGGAGAGAGTGTGATGCTAACAAAGCGCTGCTACCTAATAGAGTGGAAAAGTGCATTCATTTCTTTAGCTCTTCTCCAGAAATGCCATTTTGAATAACATGGTGAGGCAACGGGAATTCCAGGTGATTGTATAAATATATGTGTAAAGCCAGGCGTGCTTTGATGGACTATGTTAGCTAGCTTTATATTATGGAAGTGTGTTGAGTTTGTGCAGCTATATTCTTCTATATCTCATGCTGCACATCTGTACTAAAGGTTATTGGGATTTAGTTCAACCTCTATAATCATCTCCCCTAGTCGGTGCTAGTAAAACCACTCTGATATCTCCTCAAGAAAGAAGTTCATAAAAGGAAGCGAAGATGGCCATTAAAGACAAGGCAATCTACGGTGTCTCTTAGCACATCCTGGTATTATTATCTGGTTGCATCCCAAAATGACACCCTATTCCTTATATAGTTTACTACTTTTGACCAGAGCCCTATGGACCCTGGTCAAAAGTAGTGCACCTCTCTGTAATTGCTCCAGCCCGAAGTGGCTCCCTGTAACAATAAGGGTTGTGCTGCACGATTGCATCCATTTCCATAGTAATGGATGTGGATGTCACTCACTGGAGTGTCATCCGTTAGAGATTTAGGACTGATCTCTGGGAAACACAAAGGTTTCATCCCTGTCTTCTTCTCCCTATTACAAGATAGATTCTTATCTCAAATTGCCATGCAAGACTATTGCATGAATGTGTTGTATAATGAACCTTTGCAGTATAAAAACACTGAAGAGAACATAAAAAGGCTATGATTCTTTTTACGGAAAACAGAACTGGACTTTGCAAAAATATACAGTAAAAACGTATCTTTTTTTTGCGCATTAAAAAATGGGACCCAATAAAGTGAAGTGCTAGCGATAAACCAACTCTGAGCTGGTTAGCTCAGGTTTTAACTCCAGTGTTTATTTGGCAGGTTAGTGTTTTTTGTCATGAATCTTGTTCTGGAGGCAGCTCTGCAGAGTGGTCGCTAGCTGGCACAGCCACTAAGTCATAAAATCAGATTTTAAACCTAACGTTAACCACACTGCTAACCCTAATGCCTAACCCTAAAAAAAGTAAAACATCTATCAGTTTTACACTATAGCCAATGTTTTACTTTGCAGCTAGCCTATCTAAGGGAAATCGGTCAGTTCTGCCTCCAGGACAAGACTCATGACAATAAACGTCAATGTGCGTTTATTTGGGGAATACAAATTCTGTTGCACCCCTTCATTACACTGAATTTCTACATCTCTTCTGTAAGGAAAAAAATGGCTTTGTCTGAGTGTAACAAAATGGCTGAATTCCAAATGGTTTACTTATGTCTTTTCTATTCTGCTTCTCCTTTCAAATAATATTTCATTTGCAATTTGGCTTGCAATATCTGATATTTACAAAAATATCTCACTGTTTTAAGTATCTCCAAGTGTCAAATTTCGTAGTTGCTCCAAACATCAAATCTTGAAGTGTTTTTGACACCCTGGGTTGACTCCTGCTCAGCATTGTTTTGTTTCTCCAAAAGTTAAGGTTTTGGATAGTGCAAAAAAAAAGTCTACCACTGGGATTGAACACGCGACCTTCGTATCCGGAATCATGGAATTATAGTGCTGAGTGATTAACTGTCATTTCGGTGGTTATCGGTTATTAAACAACTAATTGACCAACGTCGGTTCAATTAATTGAATTCCATTTAGCTCAATGCGCCGTTACTCTAGAGTGAAGTCAAATATTTTCAGAGATAAATCAAGTCAAGAACTATGTGGGATGCTGGGCCGAGTTGTAGTTTTCATTAGCAAATATTCAACATAGGTAACCATAATCCTGTATTTCGGATAAAGACGGATCAGGGAGGAAGAGGCGAAGCACAAGGTTTCACTCTTGTCAAAATCTGTCCAAAATAAACCCAATGTGTTTCTATGGGCTTATTTTTGACCTAAGCTTGTTGCCTGCTTTCCTGCCTTTGGGACAATGACTCCCATTGTTAGCACAGAGACATGAGCATCTCATCATTATATACAGATCTCTGGACAGATGCACTTTTACGCCTGTTACGTTATGTTAGATACACACAGACTGCATAGACCGCATGACCGAGGAATGTACGCAACACAACGATGAGCGGGACAGTTCGCCTTATCTACCTTGAAGAACTAGTCACATTAGTTTGTCAGACAGCTCTGCAGCATACTTAGGCAGGCTAGCTGAATAGGATGACTAAAGACAGTACAGTATGGGGAGCACATAGATGGTTTGGCTGGCTGACTGCATCTGCCTGAAATAGATGAGATCATGACTTTAAGACTTTAACGAATGAAAAATAATAAAGTCATCAAATAAAAACAAAGTAATATTCCCAACTGAAATATTCTATTATTTCATAGAATGTTCCCTATTGTTGGCTTTGGAATTTCCATTAAAAAGCTCTAAAACTCATTGTAATGTCATTATTTCATAGTGCATTAAATGTTTTTTAAAAATTGAAAAACCGAACCGCCCTCAAAAAGCACTAATCGCTTAGCACTATGGGTTAACGCCAATCCGCCACCCCCATCCACATCGCCCTAGCAAAACCAAGGCTTGTTTGATAGTAATAGCCCCTAGTGGCCGGTTTTGAAGGCATTTCCCGACGTCCTCGGGACATGGACAGATGTCCAATTTCGAAGTTCATCTTGAGCGATTTGCCTGGATATTTGTTCCCCTTTGTTCATTGCCTTTCTCAGACTAATATGAATAGACAGAGAGGGAAGGCCAGGGTCTTGTTCTGTGGAGCTGGATGTAGAGCTGGTATCAAGCCCCTTGTCTTTAATAAAAAATAAAGCTTCAGGGGAAATTGCAGATCTGCTTTTATCCTTTCCTCAGCCCTCTGTATCGCTGGGTTCTGCATGCCAACACTCAACACACACGGGTGCGCACACATGGACACACACACACACACACTCACACACATACAGTACACACACAAACACTAGCCCAACCCTCGGAGACACCACTATCCCCTCTTCTAAAGGCCTCAGTGACATTCTCTGACTATCATCAATAATATGTTGGAGAGGCGATGTCATTTCCTTTACACATGAGCTTCCTTTAATCAGAAGCATTAAAGAATAACCATGCCTGGAGGATAAAGAGGGAGGAAGTAAGAGAGGGAGGAGAGAGAGGAGTGGATGGCTTGAGTGAAGAAGTGAGCAGGAAAACCTGGACAGCCATCGAGGAGAAAAGGCGGGAGCACTACCGATAGATGAATGGAAATGCTTTTACTCTGTCTTGATGCTCTAACTGAAGACATGGGTTGTATCCCAAATGGCACCCTATTTGCCCCATGTGCTCTGGTCAAAAGTAGTGCACTATATAGGGAATAGGGTGCTATTTGGGACACAATCAGGCAGTATGTTCTTGGCCCTTTTATACAATTTATAATAATAATAAACTCTTCTCCTTCACCTCTTCTTCAAGATGGACCATGACCCGAGAAACCCCATGTACATCGCTTCACAAGGCCCTCTACCCTCCACCGTGGCTGACTTCTGGCAGGTAAAGCACAACCAATCATGAACTAATGATCAGTATTTGTTTGTGAGAGTGTGGGCGACATTTGTAAAAAAAAAAAAAAAAAAACACAGTGAACTTCATTAGAAACTGGTAGCATGATTACATTGGAAACTTTTCTTCAACTCTGTGTATATTATAAGAGGAGATCATTTAACAAGATTATAATGAAGTATTTTTTGCGCAGATCTGTGCTCTTTTCCGCCACGAAAATTAAACTATGAAATGTAGGATTACTGCAAGATTGTTTTCTTTTGCTGTAAATTATTATGATTGCCCTCGTGTAACAAAGTTTGTTGCATTATGATACATAACAGTAGCTTTCACCACTGTGAATATGACTACAAGGGCGATTTTCTAGCTCGCCATTTAGACCTGGCAACCCGGCAATGCTTTGCTGCCTCAGACGTATGCGGGGTTGCCAAATGGTGTTAATATGCATTAGTGTGAAAGCACCCAAGTCATTAGGGAAGATCATCACTCCCATACAGTCAAGTTAATGTATCAGCTGTGGCATTGCTGCGTATGTAACATGTTAGCATGGACCAGAGATGTCCACAGGTTGCAACCCAAATGGCACCCTATTCCCTTCATAGAGTACATTTGCTTTGATCATAGCCCTATGGTCTGTGGCCAAAAGTACTGCACTATGTAGGGAATAGGGTGCCATTGAAGACGCAGACACAGACCAGCTGGCACCTTTACAGCCCATGTTGAACTGAAGATGCACTTACGGTAGGTACAGTTGAAGTCGGAAGTTTACATACACTTAGGTTGGAGTCATTAAAACTCGTTTTTCAACCACTCCACAAATTTCTTGTTAACAAACTATAGTTTTGGCAAGTCGGTTAGTACATCTACTTTGTGCATGACACAAGTAATTTTTCCAAAAATTGTTTACAGACAGATTATTTAAATTATAATTCACTGTATCACAATTCCAGTGAGTCAGAAGTTTACATACACTAAGTTGACTGTGCCTTTACACAGCTTGGAAAATTCCAGAAAATGATGTCATGGCTCAAGAAGCTTCTGATTGGCTAGTTGGAATAATTTGAGTCAAATGGAGGTGTACCTGTGGATGTATTTCAAGGCCTACCTTCAAACTCAGTGCCTCTTTGCTTGACATCATGGGAAAATCTAAATAAATCAGCCAAGACCTCAGAAAAACAATTGTAGACCTCCACAAGTCTGGTTCATCCTTGGGAGCAATTTCCAAACGCCTGAAGGTACCACGTCCATCTGTACAAGCAATAGTACGCAAGTATAAACACCATGGAACCACGCAGCCGTCATACCGCTAAAGAAGGAGACGTGTTCTGTTTCCTAGAGATGAACGTACTTTGATGCGAAAAGTGCAAATCAATCCCAGAACAACAGCAAAGGACCTTGTGAAGATGCTGTTGGAAACGGGTACAAAAGTATCTATATCCACAGTAAAACGAGTCCTATATTGACATAACCTGAAAGGCAGCTCAGCAAGGAAGAAGCCACTGCTCCAAAACCAACATCAAAAAGCCAGACTACGGACTATGTCCAATTAATCTACAATCAAGTTGTTGAATCATCTCAACAATTAACGATTGAAACCGGATTCACCTGTGCTCAATTTTGAGTCTCATAGCAAAGTGTCTAAATACTTGTGTAAATACGGTATATCTGTTTTCTATTTTTAATGCATTTGCAAACATTTCTAAAAACCTGTTTTTTGCTTTGTCGTTATGGGTATTGTGTGTAGATTGATGAGGAAAAAAGTAATTTAATCAATTTTAGAAGAAGGCTGTAAGGTAACAAAATGTGGAAAAAGTGAAGGGGTCTGAATACTTTTCAAATGCACTGTACATTTCGTCATGGAGTCTGTATACCTGTCGTGCCACACAGAAGGAATGTTTTCCGTTATTGACGAGTCAGTTTTAGAAGAGATGATTGTTAATGTATCTGTCGTTCTGCCCCTGAACAGGCAGTTAACCCACTGTTCCGAGGCCGTCATTGAAAATAAGAATTTGTTCTTAACTGACTTGCCTGGTTAAATAAAGGTAAAATAAAAATAAAAATGTGCTGTCACTTCTCTTTAATGGAACATTTGTAAACGCCTAATAATAAAAAGTTTGATTGCGTGTTTGTTTTCTTTGTTGTCATTTCATAAAGTGAGTAAACAACATATCCATTATCAAACTGAAAATGAACAATTTACAGCTGAATATTTGTCTTAGTTGACTCTAAAACTATCTTATCTCAACTTAAAAATAATTGACAATTAAAACGACAGTATGTCCAGAGTGATGGCCTTGAAAGGATAGCAATAAGTAATGCTTCTTTCAACTTTAAATATAGTTACATTGGCCTTGAATGCACTTAAAAACTCTTTACAAATAAACTAACAGAAAAATATGCAAATTGGTCTGTCTAATCCGCAGTGGGCTCCTGCAGTACTCGGAAAGTCTCTCTCTAATCCTCCCCTCCCTCTTTCCATCCCTCCGTATACCCAGCCTTCCACATTTCTTTCCTCCCTCTGTCCCCAGCCATTACCTCAGCTCCACCAGGGCCTCGCCCCCTCTGCTTGCTCTCTCTCTTTAGAGTTCAGGAAATAAGCCAATCACCATGAAGTTTCAAAGAGCTCCCAAACAGGGACCTTGACTTCGTTCTCTCGTTTTCTTCTCTGCTTGTGTGCTCAATAATGGAGAGGGGATGTCTAGTGACTAAATTACTTCAGAAGTGAATTAAATAAAAAGTCTACATTGAACTTATTTGTTTATTCTTTCTGGCAGTATTTGTAAATGAGTAAAACAGGATTATTTCATTTGACACCTCTTCTTTGGTACGTACTGATAACCAACGTGGCTAGACGTGGGCACAGTTGGCTTGTAATGACACCGCTGGGCTGAATCACAGAGGTACGCCATTAGTTTATAGGCGGGACCATTGTGTTTTTATTGCTCTCATAAAACCAGTGTTTCTTCCTCATTTTCCTAATGGCCGCGCTGGGCCTTTCTATCGTCCAAGGACCATTAGATTTTGATAAGATAATCAGATGAAATGGAGCAGATCAGTTGAGCTAGCTCAGATGGCGGAGAGAGCCAGGGGCACATGGGAGGCACTGTGTGACATCATCTGATCTACAATACAGTAGTTGTACAGCTCAACTGATCACACGTTGGTGGCGGTACAGACCAATAACGATCGGTCACACAATCCTGTACGGTGTATAATAATGTATCTATGTTGCTGAATGGCTAACATTGTCTTTTTTTGTTGAAAGCAAGGGAAAATAGAGATGTAGGAACATCAATTAATCACAACACATCATTATACATTTCTTAATGTGCTGCCAAAGTCCTGTGGGACCTTTCTGTGTTGCTCTATTAACTCCTACTGAATTAACTCCTACTGTATTAACTCTTACTGCATTAACTACTACTGCATTAACTCCTACTGCATTAACTCCTACTGCATTGAATCATACTGCATTAACTCATACTGCATTAACTCTCACTGTATTAACTCTCACTGTATTAACTCATACTGTATTAACTCATACTGCATTAACTCATACTGCATTAACTCCTACTGTATTAACTCTCACTGTATTAACTCTCACTGTATTAACTCCTACTCTATTAACTCCTTCTGTATTTATTCGTATTATATTAACTTCTACTGTATGAGTGCCCTGTCTTTGTTAATATGACTAGATTGGAGCCCTCCTATGTTCTCTTGTGTCTTCAGATGGTGTGGGAGAGTGGCTGTGTGGTCATCGTCATGCTAACGCCCCTGTCTGAAAATGGCGTGAAACAGTGTCAACAGTACTGGCCAGACGAGGGGTCCAATGTCTACCATGTTTATGAGGTAAAGCAATTATCTTTGTTTCAGATGTGTTCTTTATTTGTTTAATATATTATTAATCTTCATTTTCATTAATTTGGTAACACTACTGTCCTTCCACATATCTGCTTGTAGTTGATTTGGTCCAGGGGTATCACTCAGAAAGAGTTAATGTAGAGTAATTGATATACTATAAGTGGTGATGCTGGCCAGAGGTTCTAAGCCCGTTCTAGTGGTTTTATTTCTATGATTCTCACTCCCATCTCTTGTGTCTGCAGGTGAACCTGGTGTCAGAACACATCTGGTGTGAGGACTTCCTGGTCAGGAGTTTCTACCTGAAGAACTTGCAGACCAACGAGACACGCACTGTCACGCAGTTCCACTTCCTTTCCTGGGTGGATCACAGCATCCCTGACTCAGCCAGGACACTGCTGGACTTCCGTAGGTAAGCCACCGTCTCCGTCTGATCATCATTCTATGTCCTCTTTGACCTAGGACTGCAAAAATTGTGGTAACTTTCCCAAAATTCCCAGGTTTTCCAGAAATCCAGGTTGGAGGATTCCGGAATTCCTGCATATTCCTGGAAAACCTAGGAAGTTTGGTAAAGTTACCAGAATTTTGTAACCTTAAAGGGATACTTCTGGATTTTGGCAATGAGGCCATTTATCTACTCCCCAGAGTCAGATGAACTCATGGATATAATTTTTATGTCTCTGCGTCCAGTATGAAGGAAGTAGTTTCGCAAGCCAATGCTAGCTAGTGTTAGCGCAATGACTGGAAGTCTATGGTATCTGCTACCATGCTAGCAGATACCATAGACTTCCAGTCATTGCGCTAGCTCTAGTTAGCAAATGCGCTAGTTAGAAACTTTCTTCAAACTGCACACAGAGACAAAACTTTTTTTTATCTTTGAGTTCATCTGATTCTTGGGAAGAAAAGGGCCTCATTGCCAAAATCCAGAAGTATCCCTTTAAGTATTAGCTTGCGATAACTCTCCTTTTTTTGCTGCCATCCTTTCACCTGTCTACCTGTTCTCTCTGCTGCTCTGTTCCCTTTAACTCCTGTAGAGAATGGGTTTGTATAACGCCTCGATCACACCAACAGTGTCATTGCTCAAAATGGTACGCAACATCATCTGGATAGGTGGGCAACAAAAGTTCAACATTCGCCTTCTGCTACCGCTGCAGTCAAGCCGTCTACGCATACGGTGTGATGCATACGTTCAATAAATCCAACGTATGCACCACACACAAAATATACTGCAACTGCCTCTGCAATGCAATGCTGCAAGGCAAACACAGTGTTCCATTGGAGTCGAGTGTACTTCTGGTGTAACAAAATACAATGACACTGTCGGTGTGATCGAGCAACACTTAATTGATCTTAGGGCTATTTCTCCCCTGCTCATGCAAGGCAGCAAATGAACCGTCCGCATGGCATGGCTTGAAAAAGACCTTAATTCAAACAGCCAATTAAATGGGACATGTCAAACTAAAAAACCTGGGTGAATCGAAGGGGAAGCCAATGACTGCCTAACCTCTCCTCCCTGTTCTTCATCTGATGTGCACTGACAGAAGAGACCCCCAGGGAAACAGCCTGAACGGAATGGGAAATCCCACTCCAAATGAGAATGTGTCACAATTTAGACCAGTATGTTGCAAGCCCTCTAATTGTAGAGGTTCTGCAGGTTAGAGAGAGCTCACCATGCAAAAGGGTAATTGCAGTCACACTAGAGGTTATTTAATATCCAGCTCTCTCACTACAGAACACTACAGCCTCATGTAGCTGACGTGAGTCGGACTCACGCTCTCATGATGAGGTTTTCCTGCATACTAAATCAGTGTCATCCTCAGCCACCGAGGGAAATTCCACTATACAATGGTTAAGATGTTGGTTTCCTGGTTGGGAGTCTGAGGCTCAGATCCCACATGTGACACTCAATACGCCAGTCATGTAGTGGTTTTGGCCAACTATGAAATTAGCGGTTGCCAGTGTCATTTTTGTGATGTTGCAGCTAGTAATATGAGTCCAGTTGCATAGTCACAAAAGTGATCATTGGAAACTGTGTCTCTTCAGCCAAGCCTGTGCACACAATCTCTCTTTCCACTCCTCCCCTCAATTTCCTTCTCCTTTAGGTTTGCACGATACCTCCCACCCAGTCAGATCACTCTCAAACTACTCAAAATGCCGGGTTCATTTGATGAATTCCCTCAAAAAAAAATGCATTTCCTTTTCACCCTACTTTGTTTCCCGTTTTTTCTTTCGCAAACAAATCGTTCCTCGTCTCATGTGAAAAGTGTGTATTTCTCATTCATTTAGATGTTCCTTTTAAAATCTGGAATTATTTGGAATATGGTTTGTTTATAAATGTTAGCTCACGAAGATGACATGTGAAATGACATAGATACAGTGCTAGTGTGTCACTAATGACTGTATACTAAGTGATACGAGGGGGAATAATATTCCTCTGTAGGGTTAGAGAAAAATGTTCAGATGTATCCGTTTTCTTTTGGAACTTCTTGTCTAAATCACCTCCGATATAGACCAATGTAGTCGATAGTTTCCATGGCAACGTCTTGGTGTAGACGGCTTGTTGGTCCCCACTGTGTGCCTGTGGTGTGGTAGCGTTCATAATTGGGCAAGGTTAATGCATCGCAGATCACGATATCTCGCCACCGGATCCATCATGGCAGTAAATACATGTCACAATATGGTGTTTTAAATGGTGCTTCATTCATTCTCGTTGTTCAACATGGACTTGACATTTTTTGGGGGGGGAGGATTTGACAACGGGACTCTAAAGGTTTAAGCATTACGGACATTTTATTTCTTTTTTTTGGGGGGGGGGGGGGTATATAAAGTACAGAATGCATAAGCCAAATGATCTGAGAAAAACAGCTGCCTCTAAACGAATAAACTGAATTTGTCCAGATCAGTGAAATATAGTAAGCAGCCTGTACAGTATGTTGACCCTTTTTTTTGCGAGTCATCCACATATTTAAATTGATGCTACATAATATGCTATATGACTTTTATCAAATGTTATAGTGTACTCTAGCAAAGTTGAGCAGATGTTTTGCCCACATTGATACATTTTAAAGTGCTTCATGTTTTTACCCCTATTGTTGTGAAGTGTGATATTAAAGCAGATGCTTCTTTTATTACAGAAAGGTTAACAAGTGCTACCGGGGTCGGTCTTGTCCAATAATTGTCCACTGCAGGCAAGTATACTATAATAATTATAACCTTGTAACGATGCACAGGCTGTGTAGGTGTCAGTAACAATACATGACAGACTGAGAATGGAAGACACAGTTCAAGGCGTCAGCATGCTTCAGTTCGACTGGTGGCTATCCAAAGTCGGCTAAGCGAACCTAACGAGGCTGCTCGCATACTCCCTTAAAGACCTTTGTTTGGATAAAAATGTACAGTTTGTCCATTTTGAGACGGCGTAGTCATCCTCAAAATAATCAAAGATGATTCATTTTGATGTTTGGTGCTGTCTTTTTTAATGAAACAATGTGCATGAAAACGAGTCATCTCAATGACAACAAAGACTTTATTGAAGAATCGCTACTGTTGACCAATGACCGACAAAGATGCTTAGACTTTAGCTCTGAACTTCGGCTTGCCTCCAGAAAAAATGTTGTGTCGAAACAGCCGGAAAAAACTCACCAAAGTCCAAAACGAACAAAAACTTTACAAAATGTCATCATAATATATGCACGAACTCTACCAAACTGTTTAGGCTGGGAAGCATGCGGACGGCCTTTAATCCCACTTACAGTACCTAAATTATGGATGTATTTTTTTTCTGATCATAATCACTGACCATACAAAGGTGTCCTTATGGAAATCATATTGTAAGTTTTTTTTCTTTAGTTAGTGAAATTCCACTCGTTATTTAATATGGCAGGTATTTGCCTCCATATTTTTAATAGTGAGTAGTGTTCAGTCATGCATGGAGAGGATCTGTCTGTCCGTCCGTCCATTTGTCTGTCTGGCCATAGAGGTCTCTAGTCTCTAGATGAGAAGCAGTGGATTAATGAAACAGTGGCGCTCCTCACGCCTCACGCTGCTCGCTCTCTCTCCTGTTTTATTGGCTTTGCCTTTATTGGAGAGATGGTGCACGCCTTGTTTGCAATTAACATGCAGACAGATTGAATGCCCGGCGGGCTCAAAGAGAGGCTTTTCATGCATCTATCGCTGGTGGAATAGAAAAGCAGGATCTCAAAAGCTGCTCTGCTAATGGCCTCTGGCCTCTTCACCTCCCCTCTGCTCCTGAGGTGCCTGCCTGCTGCAGGCTCACGCTGCTGCTTTTAAAAGCTTTTGTCCCTTATAACATCAGTTCCAAATCAGTCCTCTAAAGTATTTGGACCACACGTGCGTGTGTACACCCACACACGTTCTTTTAAAAACGTTTAAAAAATCTTATTCTAATTTTGCACAAATATTTGTGTGTTGATAACAGCTTTGTACTCAAGGGTTATTCAAGCTTTTATTAATGTCCTATTATCTTTCATTTAACATCTTATAAAAAATACCTGCTATTACTTGTGTGTGCTTATACAATAATATATTTTACTTTTTAAATGCTCGGTTAACACTCTTCTTATCATTTGTATTTTCCTCTGAATTTACAGCTATAATGCAAGAAAATCTAAATGAGCTAGGCCTATTTGTTTTCACGTAAGAGGCAGACACTAACTGTGGTATTGAGCAAAGCTGCCTTGTGTTCTTTTTCTGGCTCACTAATGAGTGTCTTCTCCTCTCTGGTTGCTTTGCAGTGACGGGGCTGGCCGAAGCGGAACGTACATCCTGATTGACATGGTCCTGAATAGGATGGCTAAAGGTAGGAGTCGATGGGCCTCTCCGTCTCGCACTCTTTTCTGCTTGTGTGATGACGTTACCATGGCAACGACAGAAAGCCTCCATTTTCAGCCAAAGGTCTTGGGATGCATTGGAGGGTAACTGAGTAGGCCTCTGCTGTTACTCTGGGAGGGCTCTTCAGAAGGAAGGAGAGAGAGAGAGAGAGAGAGTGATGTAGAGAGAGGGAGGGTGGGAGGGAGGGGGTGAGGGAGAGAGAAACAGAGAGAGGGAGAGAGAGAGAGAGAGAGGATGAGACGGAGAGAGAGAGGGTGAGAAATAGCATTGATACTAATAACATTCACATATGTATTTTTTTTGTAATTTCATTTTTAAAAGGTACATTTTTTCAACTGACATCATCAATGTCAAATTAATCTCCCTGTGAAGGGCAAGTTAATTTATTTCAATTATAATGTATATATTCCATCTTAATTTGGTTTTTCACAAGATGCAAATATTGGTATACTAATCGACATGAACTCACACAACCACCTTTGAATATGTTTTCAGAACGTTAAGCGCATACAGTATACTGCACAAGGCTCGGTATTGCATAATCGGAAATAACTAATAGAATCAAAATCAAATCAAATCAAATTAATTTATATAGCCCTTCGTACTGATATCTCAAATTGCTGTACAGAAACCCAGCCTAACACCCCAAACAGCAAGCAATGCAGGTGTAGAAGCACGGTGGCTAGGAAAAACTCCCTAAAAAGGCCAAAACCTAGGAAGAAACCTAGAGAGGAACCAGGCTATGTGGGGTGGCCAGTCCTCTTCTGGCTGTGCCGGGTGGAGATTATAACAGAACATGGCCAAGATGTTCAAATGTTCATAAATGACCCGCATGGTCCAATAATAATAAGGCAGAACAGTTGAAACTGGAGCAGCAGCACGGCCAGGTGGACTGGGGACAGCAAGGAGTCATCATGTCAGGTAGTCCACAGGCATGGTCCTAGGGCTCAGGTCCTCCGAGAGAGAGAAAGAAAGAGAGAATTAGAGAGAGCACACTTAAATTCACACAGGACACCGAATAGGACAGGAGAAGTACTCCAGATATAACAAACTGACCCTAGCTCCCCGACACATAAACTACTGCAGCATAAATACTGGAGGCTGAGACATAGAAGCCCCCTGCCTTCCCACCCCTATCAAGATAGGTCATCTGTACATCTGGTTCTGACCCTGTCCTCCCCTTCCCCCTGCTCCTTGTCTTTGGCGCCCTGCTCGGTAACTTTGGTCTTAATGGGACATCAAAGGGCAGAGTCAGGGTAATATGGTTCTGCTTGATGGAAGTCTTTCTCGGGCTGTCACACACATCCCTGGTCTGGGGCCTGGGCTAGAGGTTTGTGCTAGGGGTTTGGACTGGGACTGGGGGCTAGGGTTTGGCCTGGGGATGGGACCCGGGATGCAGTGTGTTCCATTAGTGGCGGCCGTCGACTAAACAGTCAGTTGCCTTCTACACTTCATATTAACTAGGCTTCTTTTCATTTCAAAGTTCAAACTCACTAGTCCGATCTCCTATATCCCTTTGCCATTCATAAATCATGCAACGTTGTTATATGTCCATGTTATCACGTCGGTACAAGTAAACCAAAGGATTTCCTAGGATGTTGGGGCTTGCCAGACAGTGACGCTAATTGAGTGACTCTCATCTCGTCAGTCAGTGTTGCCTACCGAATCGCATCGGTGAGAGAGCCATTCATTTGGCTCCCTAATTTGCATAGGCTACTGGTAGACCTAGGCTTTCTGGCGATTATCTACAGATCAATTATGAAAACATTAGTTGAAGATGGGGAATCATCACTGAAGGAACAATACATAGTGGAGAGCCTCATTTTGGTCCAAATATGATAATAAGTGCCCTCACGGAATCCAGGCATTAAAATGGAATTCAACAATATTCAAAAATGTATTGACCTTAGTAGGGAATCAATTAATTAGAAAATTTATTAATTAGCCCAAGTTTATCATAAGACATGAACAGAATGCATCAGTGATTCATGTTTCCTGCAACTTTCTGAAGAGGCAATGATAATGCCGTGTGTGTGTGTGTGTGTGTGTGTGTGTGTGTGTGTGTGTGTGTGTGTGTGTGTGTGTGTGTGTGTGTGTGTGTGTGTGTGTGTGTGTGTGTGTGTGTGTGTGTGTGTGTGTGTGTGTGTGTGTGTGTGTGTGTGTGTGTGTGTGTGTGTGTTTATCACTTTGTGTAGCCGTTAACGATTATGCTAACGAAACAGTATTCTGGTAGATTGATAGGCTTTCCCAAAAACTTTATCACTGAAATGTACCTGGCAGAATGATATCATGATTATTTTCATCATTACTGTGGGTATTTGTTTTGCAAACTCTACCATCACATGTGCACAAGAAAACACTGCTAAACAACAGCCTCTTGCTAGGTGCACACCTGAATTAAAGGGTTTTAACTTAAACCCAAAAATCTACATTTCTCAAAATTTTTCCAGAGCTCAAAAGTGGTCTGCTGGTGTGGTTTAAGCATTGCTGTGGACTTAGAACATCCAGTTTTGTGGTTTTTCTATGTACAAATGTGATTTTGAGACCGAAAACCTGAATTAAAAAAACAGGGAAAAATGGAAACCTGGAAAAACTAAACGGAGAAAACAGAATTTGGGAAAGAACAAAACGTATTCGGGCAAAACATTAAACAGATTTTATAGGTCCCTACCTAATGATAATTGTAAAAAAATATATAAAAAATAGGCTATGTCAAATCAGAAAGTTATAATACTTGACCCTGATATAGCCCTTTAATTTTTTCAATGTAACCTTTAATACATTTTCCAAAATAATGTTGGTTATTTACTTCATTTTTCTGTTTAATAAAGTACATAATTTGTGACAAGTCATATCTTGCAGTAAAACTGTAAATAACACTTTAAAGAAGACAGGTTTAAAAATGGTTTTAATGTTCTCTTACTTAGAAAATGGTCCTGATCATATAAGCCTAGACCTACTGTAGACGATATCCAAAACAAGGCATCAAGGCATTAGAATGTACCAGAGGCCATCAAAATAGAGCTACACTTCTGGAGAGAAATAAATACCCCACTGGACCCTCCCAGCCTGGGGGTGCCTGGTTGGCTACTTTTCTATTTGGCTGGCTACTCTATGTACGTGTGGAAAACACTGGCTGGGACCAGACCCACAGGTTTTTGTTATGTTGAGCAATGAGCAACCCAGAGTATGAGTGGCCTTTCCATCTTTGTCTGGTGTGAGGCTCATCTGCTCTTGAGGAGTGTGAGGCCTTGTGTTTCCAAACAGAATGAAAAGCCCAGAGGCCCAGACATAAAATCCCACATTCTCCTTCTTCTTCCTCCCCCTCTTCTTCGTCTTCTTCTTTACTCCAGAGTGTGTATTGTACACAAGAATGAGAATTTCACTCCAAAGCCTTTTTTCTTGTTAGAGGAGATTCTCCCCTCCTAAACTTGAGAATCCAACACTTCTGAAACATGAAAGTATTGGAGCACTTTGAGCTGGGAGTCCAGCTGCCTTAACCGGTCCCTTTCCTCCCTCCCCTCTCTCCCCTTTTTCAAAAAGTCTCTAAGGGCTTGAGGATTTCTCTCCCTCTCTCTATTTATTTTAGGGGGATTAAATCTCAAATGAGCCCCTCCAACTCGCCATTTATTAGAAACTCCAACAACAGTCTGGTTGTTGAAGTCATTCGAGCTTAAGGTGAAAGGAGATTTTCAAACCAGTGTTCACTGCTAGTTGCTACCACTCTGTTTGTTACTCAGACATAACATCCCGTAGCTCACATAACTTGCTGAGTTTTAAAATGACACAACGTAATTAAATGCACATGGAAGGTGAACTACATCACATCCAGAATTTTTTTTTTTCAAAATCATACCAAGTACAGTAAATTGGCTTGATTTTGCACACATCATTCTGAAATCTGATTCTCTAAGATATATCAGAATTTAAGCTTCTGAAAACTTGAATCACAGTTGGGCATAGTGTAGTGCTGCTACTACAATGCATGGTTCCAATGTAAGCGGTGCTCAGTTTCTTTGATTGCATCATTCATTGTACAAGGTTCCCTGCTCCAGAAATATCTCCATGCATACATTATTCTAGTGAAAACAGTCAGTGGCTCCTGGCCAAGTCTTTCGAGGGATGAATGTAATAATTTTCAATCACTGTGCCGTTCCAAAGGGAGCCGGTAGAAAGGAGATTGACAGATGTGAGCTGGATTAATCTGCTGCTTTGAACTCAGTCCAATTTGCGGTCTGTTGCAGGTGCTAAAGAGATTGATATTGCCGCTACCCTAGAGCACTTGAGAGACCAAAGAGCCGGCATGGTCCAGACAAAGGTAAGGTCCCTGGCTCTGAGCGGGAAAGGGAGGGGGGAATGGGGGGTGGTTCATGTCATTCACACAGAGGTGCATCTAGTTCACGGGTAAGCGCATAATGACATGAGCCTTACGGAAATGAAATGATCAAGCGATTTCATAGGTTGCTTGAAATGATCAAAACCATTTCTTTACTGGAGGAGCTATTTTGAATTATACTCAGTCAGTTCATACTCCAAATCACAAACGAGGAGGTTTATGTCCACAAACACCGAGGGCTGGTTTCCCTGACATATATAAATGCCTAGTTCTGGATTAAAAAGCATGCTTAGTGGAGAATCTCCATTGAAATGGCTATTTAGTCCAGGGCTAGGCTTAATTTCTGTCTGGGAAACCAGCCCTGAGCCCTCAGAGTTTAAGATCTCCAAGCGGATGTAAGTGGTTGGCCTTTTGCAACTTACTAAACTCATGTAATTCTTGTTTGCCTCTGGACTTTAGAGAAGCCTCTTAACTCCAATTCCCCTGTTCTTAACTCAAATAATTTAACTCATTTTAGCGAGGGAGGTTTGAAACGTCTCATTACAATCAAGTGGGTTCTCTGGAGAATTTCTGTATTTAAACAGACAATAGTCTCTCATTTATGAACACTGAATTATTATGATGGGCAGCGAAAGCTTTTTGTGTCTTTTTAAGACAGACGCAATAAAGCTCCGGAATATCAATTAAGGCAAACTCAGTGCAAAATTAGGACATATGACATTTGTGAAAGTTGTTTACTAAAAGACTGGAGACTTCCTGAATGTTTTATTTATGTAAATTATATTGATTTAATCCAGCTTTCCCTGAATCCCATTTACCAGTGACTCAGGTCTCTGATTGGAGCTAGTTAAGGAAGTTTTCATTTTGGCAAAAATAAATGTTTAAAGTCTTTTACTAAAACATCTAAGGGCAAATTAAATTACATCAGAGAACTAGCAATATTATTGATGTGGTGCCTCACTGTTTCATGAAGAGCATAAATTGGAGATTGTAGGATTTAGGACAGCTTTTAGCTGTACAATATATACAACATTAGCTGTTCTGGTCTTACATGTAGATAGAAGTGTCAGATATTACAGCGTTACACTTTTTGTGATACCAATAGACAATACTTACTCTATGCTCAAGCAAGCATCCTGTAACTTCGTGGTGAAGACAGAGGTTTGACTCCCTCTGGTGGTGGAAATGTAAAACCCTCTTCCTAGGCCACCATAATGCACCTTAAAGCTGAGATCTGAGATAGGCGAAGCGGCATCAATCTATTTTTTAAATTAACTACAGCTATTAAAGGTCCTGTATAAAGAAATATAAAAATAGAAACAACCTGAGCAACAAAAAAACTGTCGACATTACTTGTTGTAAAGAACTCCTCAGTATAGATTTTATTATTACCCGAGGCAAAAATGTGGCATGTTTTGTGTTGACAATTCTGAAGCCGGATTCTTGTGAACGCCTACCTCTCTTCAGTAAGTTTATTTTAGCGCCTGCAGGCTGAATGAGAGTTGAGGTGTGGAATGTGAAACAGTAGGTCTTCAGGGTGAAAATCGACCGGCCCTGTTGTGCTCTTCAGGGAGCAGAGTGAGTCACACACAAACACACACACACACACAAACACACACTTGAGAGAAGATTTGACTTAGGCCTAGATTCAATCAGTTCATGCGCTAACCCGCGCTAGCCAACACCTGTGTAGCTGGTGTTTTGGAGATGTCGGAGGTGTAACTGCACTGAAGCTATCAAATCGGTGAACAGCTGCTCTTGTGGTCATTGTCTAGAAGCCACACCCGTTCCAAACACATAAGTTCCGAACGGGAAAGTGTAGGCTATATAGAAATAATGATACTCAAATAAATAACAAAAATGAAATAATCAGCATTTATATCAGCCTAATCGAGGTGTAGATTACATCACACATGCCATTGTTCAAACTTGCAACATGGCTACATGTGATTTTGACATGTGACTTGGTGCGTCCAATGGCAACGTCCAGTGATAGGTAAAACGCCGGGAGCCGCTTGTGCATTTGACACCTCTGACGCAGTTCCGCTGCCAGAACATCAGCTATGCATGCGGGTGTCGTCTAGCATGGATGTGATTGAATCTAGGCCTTTAGAAGCTTTTTTTAAAGACATCCCTGGCTGGGTCTACAGTGGCACTGACTTCCCTCACACACTCAGAGAGGGAGCTCGGAGAAGGGCACAACTGCTCCCTCCATTGTCTCTGTAGCCACAACACAACAAGGGGGCATTAGACAAAGTGTCACTACGATATGACTCACTGACAGTCGTAAACCTTTACACACCGGACAAGAGGTAGTTATAAACCAGCCACTGAACAACTCTCTCTCTCTCTCCACAGGAGCAGTTTGAGCTTGCGCTGACAGCCGTAGCGGAGGAGGTGAATGCCATCCTTAAAGCACTTCCACAGTGAAACTCGCCGCCGCCCCACACCGTGCCACGTCTCGCTGTCTAAACACGTGTTTTTCTGCCCACTCAAGTCTGTCATCTCGCTTTTGTCCCAAATGGCACCCTATTCCCTACGTAGTGCGCAACCTTTGAACAGGGCCCATAAGGGTCTGGTCAAAAGTGGTACACTATATAGGGAATAGGGTGGTGCCATTTGGGACATACATACCTATCTTCTCTTGTTTCTCTCTCCTCTGATTCTCGCTCTTGGTATACTTATGAATGTTGTGCCAGATACTTGACCGACCTGGTCTTCTTAAGTGTGATGTATTCCTTTTGCAGTTGTGTTCCTGTACCACTTACAGATAGCTAGACAAAGTCATGTGTGTTCTCTCTCTCTCTTTGTGATCTGAATAATCTATTATACTCAGAATCAGATAATTGGTTATTGATGTGTGAAGAATATGATATTGTATTCAAGGCCTGAACATCTGTGTCATGTATATAGAGAAGATGCTTCAAAGCACAATGTCGAAGTGATCTTTACTATTAAAGTTCTGAACCACATTCTATGGCCCTGTTCAAATACATTGGAAATGTATCCTTCCTTCCTTGAGAATCTGTAAGTGATATACACTACCGGTCAAACGTTTTAGAACACCTACTCATTCAAGGGGTTTTTCTTTATTTTTACTATTTTCTACATTGTAGAATAACACATATGGAATCATGTAGTAACCAAAAAAGTGTTCAACAAATCAAAATATATTTTATATTTGAGATTCTTCAAAGTAGCCAGCCTTTGCCTTGATGACAGCTTTGCACACTTGTCATTCTCTCAACCTGCTTCACCTGGAATGCTTTTCTAACAGTCTTGAAGGAGTTCCCACACATGCTGAACACTTGTTGGCTGCTTTTCCTTCACTCTGCGCTCCGACTTTTCCCAAATCATCTCAATTTGGTTGAAGTCGGGTGATTGTGGAGGCCAGGTTAACTGATGCAGCACTCTCCTTCTTGGTAAAATAGCCCTTACACAGCCTGGAGGTATGTTCGGTCATTATCCTTTTGAAAAACAAATTATAGTCCCATAAGCCCAAACCAGATGGGATGGCGTATCGCTGCAGAATGCTGTGCTAGCCATGCCGGTTAAGAGTGCCTTGAATTGTAAATAAATCACAGACAGTGCCACCAGCAAGGCACCCCCACACGATAACACCTCCTCATCCATGCTTTACGGTGGGAACTACACATGTGGAGATAATCTGTTCACCACACCGCGTCTCACAAAGACACGGCAGTTGTAATCAAAAATCTATAATTTGTACTCCAGACAAAAGGAGAAATTTCCACCGGTCGAATGTTCATTGCATGTGTTTCTTGGCCCAATCTAGTCTCTTCGTCTATTTGGTGTCCTTTAGTAGTGGTTTCTTTGCAGCGATTTGACCATGACAGCCTGATTCACTCAGTCTCCTCTGAACAGTTGATGTTGAGATGTGTCTGTTACATGAACTCTGTAAAGCATTTATTTGAGCTGCAATTTCTGTGGATAGTAACTCTAATGAACTTATCCTCTGCAACAGATGTAACTGGGTCTTCCTTTCCTGTGGCGGTCCTCATAAGAGTCAGTTTCATTGTAGCGCTTGATGGTTTTTGTGACTGCACTTGAAGAAACTTTAAAGTTCTTTACATTTTCCTGATTGACTGACCATGTCTTAAAGTAATGATGGACTGCCGTTTCTCTTTGCTTATTTGAGCTGTTCTTGCCATAATATGGACTTTATGGCAAGAACAGCTATGGACTTTTACCAAATTGGGCTGTCTTCCGTATACCCCCCCTACCTTGTCACAGCACAACTGATTGGCTCAAATGCATTAAGAAATTCCACCTATTAACTTTTAAAAAGGCACACCTGTTAATTGAAATGCATTCCAGGTGACTACCTCATGAAGCTGATTGAGAGAATGCCAAGAGTGTGCAAAGCTGTCATCAATGCAAAGGGTGGCTATTTGAAGAATATAAAATATAAAATCTATTTTGATTTGTTTAACACCCCTCGAAGATCTCCCTAGAAAGGAAGGAACCTAGGAAGAAACCTAAAGGAACCAGGCTCCGAGGAGTGGCCAGTCCTCTTCTGGCTGAACCACCACCCTATCGCTTTCCCCCAATCCAACCGATTCATATCTGTGACAACTTGAAATAGGAAGGAAGTGTTTAAACAGGGCCTGTATGTGAGGCTCGATTTAGTCAGATACGCTTTAGCTAATATCCGCATAGCAGTTGTTTTGACTGTGTCGGAGGTGGAACTGCGTTAAGAGCTGTCAAATCCACAAGCAGCTCCCGGCATTATACCTAAAGCGGACAATGCCATTGGCTGCGCAGTCGCATGAACAGAAATCCCATGCAGCAATGCAGTTCGAACCCTTGAATGTGAGATGTTATTTTGTTGAATGATTTTTCAATTCGATCATCATTATTTCTATATAGCCTACAATGTCTCGTTGTGAACTTATAACACGATTGGGGCGGGTGTGGCTTCATGACAATGACTAAGAGCAGCTGCACGCCGATTTCATGGCTCCAAGGCAATTCAACCTCCGACACAGCCAAAACATCCGCTATGTGGGTGTCTGCAATCGCTGGTTAGTGCTTGATCTGATTTAATCTAGTTGTTCTCTTGTGCAGACTGCTTTTGTTTGTTATGTACATTGTTTTGTATATTCATTTAATACCGTTAATATATAAAAGCACTGAAATGTAATGATTATCAATACAATCAGTGTACAAAACATGAAGAAGACCTTCCTAATATTGAGTTGTTTTGCCCTGTTACCCTCTGAATGACAAACATACACAATCCATGTCTCAATTATCTCAAGGCATAAAAATCCTTCTTTAACTAAGCTGTCTCCTCCCCCTTCATCTACACTGATTGAAGTGGATTCAACAAGTGACATAAATAAGGGATCATAGCTTTCACCTGGTTAGTCTATGTCATGAAAAGAGCAGGTGTTCTTAATGTTTTGTACGCTCAGTGTAGAGTGAGCAATATAGATATTAACAATATGATGTGATATGATTAACCTAAATTATATTGGCATTGTTAATATGTTTGTTTTGTCCTCTTAATCGACAGAATATTGTGACTCATGTGTACAGGTAAAGTCCATGTATAGAATATAAATTATTGGAAGCTTGTTGTGCTATTAAAATGTTTTACTGAACTTGTTAATGAAAATTATATATTTTGTGTGGAAAGAAAATTCTATCAGATTGATAATAAACCATAGAACGGTTGACCAGACATGTGTCTGTCAATTGGTCCAATACTGTAGATCTTTCGAAAACATTAAAAGGGCGAAGTACCAATGGCATTTGATCAGCTGAATAAAAGCCAGCTTCTTTTACCAGAGGGTGATCATTGACTGAATGCCATGCCTGAAATAAAGATGGATACCCACACGCAGATGAATTCTCCTGCAGTTTTATTTTGCAACGAATCCACCTGAAGGTCTTCAATAGGCTTAACCCCCGTGAAGGAAGCAGTGATATTTTTTAGAACTCCATGCCTGGACAGATGAAATGATTGGCTCACCGCCTTTTGTCAGTTGAGAGACAGGGCAGGCAATGAAACAGATAATCAGCCCAGTGATTTACATTAGAGGGTAATACCAGGAGAGACATTTCTGGGCAGCAGTCAGATTGTCTTCATTTCTTTTTTACCCCTTTTTTTCTCCCCAATTTCGTGGTATCCAATTGGTAGTAGTTACAGTCTTGTCTCATCGCTGCAACTCCCGTACGGACTCGGGTGAGGCAAAGGTCGAGAGCCATGCATCCTCCGAAACCTAACCCGACCTCACTGCTTCTTGACATAATGCACATCCAACCCAGAAGCCAGCCGCACCAATGTGTCGGAGGAACACTGTACACCTGGCAATCTGGTCAGAATGCACTGCGCCCGACACAGGAGTCGCTAGTGCGCAATGAGACAAGGTTATCCCTCCCTAACCCAGACGACGCTGGGCCAACGGTGCGCCGCTCCATGGGCCTCCCAGTCACAGCCAGCTGCGACAGAGCCTGGGCTCGAACCCAGAATCTCTGTTGGCACAGCTAGACCTCTGTGCCACCCAGGAGGCCCTTGATTATCTTCATTTCAATCTCACATCAGGTTTGTGTAGCCTCTTGCACCGAGAGCAGGGCACTTGATCATCTTTACTTCCTAAGTTGTCATAGCACTTTTTAGGTTTCTGAAAGTTGTTGAGCACATGGTGGCTGTCCATATTCCTACTCACAAGTCATTGCCGTACACTTGTGCATAACTATTCATTTTGGAGACGTTTACTCAGGATCAGCATTTCTACCAGACCGACAGAAGAAGAAAGCGAACGAGGGACAAGGATATTGCCCAGCAGCGCAAACTAGTTAAAAACCTTATTCGTTTGTGAAGAAGATCAAAGTTATCAGGGCCTTGGATAGACATGAGAGACTGCCTCAGCAATTTTCTCCCCATTCATTCTCAACAACACCAGGCCCTTTTTTTTGGGGGGGGGGTCCTGGAAAGCATCCCAGCCAGCTCCCAGTAAACACTTGGGATTTCCGTATGCTCTCTGTGGCCAAGTGGCATGTTTGTAAGCCCGTTGTGTTACTCATCCATTGATCAGCAGGTGTTTGGTTCTGTAACAACAACCCACCTCTATGATTCACAGCCACAAAGCAGCTGCTTGAACAGCTGAGTAAGTTGTATAGTGTAAAACTCTCCTTTCACTGCGATAATCGCATCTAAAACTACCTAGCCTGGCCAATCGGATTCCACCCGCGATTGGGAATTTGACATTGCACCTTGTAATTCAACCAAACCAACACCAACCAAGTAATGAAGTCAAGAGCAATACCGCGACGTAGATGTACACAGAGGCCCTATTGATTGGGGAAGTATTGAGTTTGCTAAGACCCGCGCACAAATGTGACCATGAATTTACAAGTGTATTAAGGGATTGAGAGTTAGCAGTAATTAAAACGAAGTAGTGGTTGGGAGTCAGAGGAGAGGAGAGCACGTGAGAACATTAAAAGGGTGGGTTGTTACAGATTTTAAACTGGTTGGTTCGAGCCCTGAATGCTGACTGTGCCACAGGTATGAAAACATGTATTTTTACTGCTCTAATTAAGTTGGTAACCAGTTTATAATAGCAATAAGGCACCTCAGGGATTTGTGGTATGTGGCCAATATACCACGACTAAGGGCTGTTTCCTGGCACGCCGTGTGGCGTTGTGCATAAGAACAGCCCTTAGCTGTGGTATATTGGCCATATACCTCACCCCCTTGGGCTTAGTTTATTTGTATTTATTATGGATCCCCATTAGCTGCTGTCAAGGCAGCTAATCATCCTGGGGTCCAGCTAAAATAAGGCAGTTTATACAATATTATTACAATTACATTACAATACATTCACAACAGATTCTATAACACATTAAGTGTGTGCCCTCCGGCCTCTACTCTACTACCACATATTTACAACACAAAATCCATGTGTACATGTGTGTATAGTGCGTATGTTATCATGTGTGTGTATGTGTGTCTGTGCCTGTGTTTGCGTCTCTTCACAGTCCCCGCTGTTCCATAAGGTGTGTTGTTATGGTTTAAAAAAAATCTGATTCTACTGCTTGTATCAGTTGCCTGATGTGGAATAGAGTTTCATGTAGTCGTGGCACTATGTAGTACTGTGCGTCTATTCTAGACCTGGGGACTGTGAAGAGACCTCTGGTGGCATGTCTTGTGGGGTATGCATGGGTGTCCGAGCTGTGTGCCAGTAGGTTCAAACAGACAGCTCGGTGCATTCAACATGTCAATACCTGTAACAGAGTGGATTGTAAAGAGCATTTTAAGTGCAATTGAAAAGGTCTGAGACTGAACAGGTCCACTTGTCGTTCAGGGTTTGGTCTGTGTCTTAGGGACCTGCACTATTATCAAAGGATAATTGGGTTTTCAAGCTACTCGTTTGGGGTCTGAGTGCGCCATGCACTTGAGGATAGTTTCAATATTTAACGTTGTTGCTGGGACAGATACATTTTCCTATTTGACATCACTCATTCCTCCCATTTCTGTACCCTTGGACCAGGACCTGTCATACTCACGGACGGACCACGTTGTGAAAGTACAAACAAATGCCAGACAGTTGAGTCCGATGGAGCTGTCACGCTAGACTAGAGGAAGCATCCTAGCTATCTGGAAATGTTAAAATCCCTAGTCACTTGGTTAAACCAATGGTCATTAAAAAAGCTATGCACTTTTTCATTTTGTAATATTTAACTACTTGAAACGTATTCATCCTCCCAAAGGAGAGAAGGCAGAGTAGCAAAAGGCAATGGAACACACTAGGTAAGCGACAGCAGGAGAAAGCAATTACCATGAATACATTTTCTAATAAAATTGTATCCTTCGGATGATAAGCAATTAAATATGTGTAATTATGGTTTCCATACAGTCATTTCTAAGCTGATTAGTGCTGTGTACTTTAAATCCTGTCATGGATCTGTGGATGGTGCTATGGATGTCCGTGGCAGCTCATCTGCACATCTATGATGATAATGAGGTCTGAGGAATGCAGAATAGCGGCAGTAAGCCTGTTCTCCGCCCCAGTTATACGAGCTGTCAGGGGAGGGATACGTCAGCAACAAGAAAAGGAGACACAGCCCATATGTACCCCCTCTATGCACACAGACGGTGTCACTGTCACCAACGGCTCAACGGGGATAAGGCCGTTTCCATTTTAGTCTTCTTTGCCTTGGTGGGTGGGAGACTGAGACTTTGACTATTAATCACATCAACTGTTATTGGTCACCTGCACATATTTAGCAGATGTTATTGCAGGTGTTAGTGAAATGCTTGTGTTTATTGCTCTGAATGATGCTGTTCTGGAGAGATGATGAGCAGCTCGAACTGATCTACTCAACTCTAGAGGGTTGATCAGTATTATGAGGAGGTATGGTCTATCAGGTCAGGTGTGTTGACTCAAGTCTAAAGTTCAGTCTCAGGTTAAGGTTTTAACCCGTCAATTCAAGTCAGATGTGTGTTTTCCCCTTGGAATATGACACCTGGGACATGGCTGTAAAATTGGAGTTTAAGAGGTTTTTGGGGAATGGCTAATAGACTTTTAACAGTTAGGAGAAAAAAAAGAGTGCGATGAGATTTTAAGCAGCACAACATCTGGTGGGATAAAAAGGCAAGCCTTCAATCATGGTGGATATCTCTGCTCATTAGTGACACACACGCGCACACACACACACACACACACACACACACACACGCACACACACGCACTCACACGCACAGACGCGCACACACACACACACACACACACACACACACACACACACACACACACACACACACACACACACACACACACACACACACACCCCTCTTCCCTCCCCGGTTGTTAACGGGCAAACATGTGTGGCACTGACAGTTTCATCACTGTCCCATCATGCATCTGGGAAACTCCTGGCACTTTGCCTCTGTGTGTTTTTATCAGCGGTGGCTGCGTGACTGACCAGCGCGACCCCAATGTTGCTCACTGTCACTCATCATAAGTGAGTTTATCAACACACATCTAATCCGCGCACTCCAGTGGGACCGTAGCCATTTGCATACTAAGATTGCTTTCTTCTGCTTGGCAGAGGAGCCGCCTCCTTTGCATAATTAAAAATGAGAAGGACGCCGCCATCAAAATGTGTCACAACATCGTTAGATATACAACTACATTTTAAAGAATACATTGAGAGAGGCAATGGATTGGATGGATTTAAAAAAAATTAAGAGCTAAAGGGTACAAAACATTACAAATTCCAAATCAAATATCTAAATGATCCTTAGTACAACCTTCTTAAAACAATTCCATGTAGCTTAGTAGAACCCCCCCGGCTTAGACAGGTCTTAAACTGTTATGGGCATTAAGGACAATTGCTCTTTCCATGACATAGACTGACCAGATGAATCCAGCTATGAACCCTTGATGTCACCTGTTAACTCCACTTCAAATCAGTGCCGATGAAGGGGGGTAGACAGGTTAAGGAAGGATTTTTAAGCCTTGAGCCAATTGAGACATGGATTGTGTATGTGTGCCATTCAGAGGGTGAACTGGCAAGGTGTTCTTAATGTTTTGTACACTTAAGTGCATTTAAGTGCCTTTGAACTGCGACGCTGCTGGGTTTTTCACGCTCAACATTTCCCCCTCTGTATCAAGAATGGTCCCACCACCCAAAGGACATCCAGCCAACTTGACACAACTGTGGGAAGCATGAGCCAGTATACCTGTGGCCCAACGCTTTTGACACCTTGTAGAGTCCACGCCCAAACAAATTCAGGCTGTTCTGAGGGCAAAAGGAGGTGCAACTCAATATTAGGAAGGTGTTCCTAATGTTTTGTACACTCAGTGTATGTTATGCTATAGATATATGATCAGTGGGAGTTTGAGCATTTCACATCTTTACAGATGGTTGATAAATATCCAATGATTAGGAAGAGATAGAAAGATATACAGTACACATAATTGAAAAGGATCCGGTTCAGTAGGCCTACATGTAAAAACAGATATTGGCGAAAACATGTCTGGCCTTCTGCTCACCCTACCATTTTGCAGCATGTTGACATTATAGTAGAAGGCCCATATTGCCTGTCATCTGTTTATGTCAATTAACACTTTTGCACCTTCTCACCCTCTGTGGCTAATCTCCACTTGTACATGGGTCATTCTATGAAAACGGTTGCTTATTGAACAGCCAACTTTTACAAATTTGTCATTCTTTTTTTTCTTTTTTTTTTCATCAAAACTTATAGTCAGATAATAATTAACCCCTTAATTAACCCCCAGCATAAATGACAGCTCAACATATTTTATTTTATTTTTTTTGTTTGGATTAGTAATAATTGACATTAAACATGCATGGGTAAAGTTTAATTGTCTGACATTTTTCCATTTATACTATTCTTTTTTTTTGTAACAGAAATAATTGAGGTTGATTCATCAAAATTGAATGATCATATCCTTAAAATGTTTACTAATGGATGTAGCAACAGTTAGGTAGATACAAAAACTATACTCAATTAAATTGGGCAACTCTGATGCCAGAACACCAATATGCCATATAGTAACACCAGTGACGCAATGTAACACCAGTGACGCAATGTAACACCGGTGAAACAATGTAAAACCAATGACAAACATACGATTATTTCAAACATATTTTATCAATTTATTAGTAATATGCTTAATTACAAATGATTTCAGATTTCATAAAATGGGTTGATGTAATATGAACAATAAAATGAGGGTTAATGGCCAAAGATTAAGAACAAAAGATGAAGCCTATTGACTAAAATGTGTCTTTCATAACACAACAGATGTGTTGTCTGTAAAGATGTAATATATAATTGTATTCGATTTCCAGTGTAAGACACATGCAACATAATACAAACATGAAATACTACTCTGCCACGCCTATCCACAAAACTACATAGTTGTTAAAACAGTATATGTACATTCTCGTGCCATGTGACAAATATTGTGTAGGCCTACTTAAAGGGATAGTTCATCTGAATTACAAAATGACATATTGGTTTCCTTACTGTGTAAGCAGTCTATGGACAAGCTATGACAGCAATTAATGCTTTGGTTTTATGCCACAAATGCAAAATAATTAGCATTTGAAACAGTAGCCAAGTAAACAAAAGTATGGCGTGCTGTCATACTTTGTCCATAGAATGCATACCAGGTAAGGAAACCAAAATGTCATTTTGTAATTTAGGTGAACTATCCCTTTAAGGAACTCTGTAGATACAGAGTACATATGTCTTCCTACAGACACATTGTCTTAATTCTGACCTTGCAGTAATGGGTTCACTGTCTGGAGTGGATGGGGGAGGGGGGTCAACACTGTCGTCAACACTGTTGTGTTTTGTCTGTCTGACCCGCCACTTCACTGTCTTTTTTCCCTCTCTATGAGATCCTTCACTTTCTTTTTTGACTCTCTAAATGCTTTCAGTAAGTCTGGTGTTTTTAAGGTAGGCTTCTCTGCGGTGTGTGTAAGCATCCCTGCACTGTCTGTAGAGTCTTTGCTTTTCAGCAGCATTTTTCCATATTTATCAAAAGGAAAGCCATATTATGCAATGACAATATTGAAACAGTAATACAATGCTAATTAGTCTTTTTGAATATAATTGTTGAGGTTGTTTCAATTGTTTCAAAACAGTCCCGTCTCTAACGAACCTTTGACCCAGGAAGAATTTGGCAAGGATGTTGAATTTTTCAAAGTGGTGTTTTTTTTAATACATTTTAACACCAGTGACATGAAATTGAGGAAAAGCTATTACTTGTAAATTATTTATAATATTTAATTGATATTTTAGTTTTTTTTAAGTAGTCCACTAAATAACTATATTACTTTCCTTTGTACTATGACATTTAAAGGGAGAAAAAAAATATTTTTAACTCAAAATATGTCACTAAACCATGACTCCTGACCCGAAGGACAAGCCAATTTCATGGTACTGACAGTGGACTACAATATATAAAAACACATTGTTTGCAATATAACTGTCTTACATATGTTTTATTAATAATAAAAACACTTCAATTAAAACATTTGAATAAATTAGGGGGTCATTATCTCACACTTTGAAGTGTTTTTCCTTGTGAATAAGGCCGGGACAGGAAAGCCACCATTTTTGTAGAACGACCCATATATGACAACTGCTCCATATGACAACTGCTCCAGACAACTGCTCCATTTTCATAGGACCAAAAGATTACCCAACTGGAACCTGATTCATTGGAAAAAAGACATATTTTGTGTCCCAAATGACAACCTATCCCCCATGGCCCTGGTGAAAAGTAGAGCACTATAGGGAGTAGGGTGCCATTTGGGAAGTAGACCATGTGTTCCACCCTACCTAATACAGACCTGTGTTTACGTTGCACAATTTAATAACATGATATTAAAAATGCCCACAGCGATTGTTGTCAAACAGCACACGTTTTCACCAAGATGGACGACCTTTGGTGCATTTTATAGAGGCAGTTTCATGAGTTTTCTAAACCAAACGATACCATGAGGAACAATAACTGGGGTTCGATATTTCTGTTGTCAGGCAGCACCTAAATGTTTTTAACGCTGCTAAAAGAGTCAAATTATATCAAAGACTGTATTTAGTATTTGTGCTCAATGGTATTCCCAATACTGTCAAAGACAAAGCAGTTGCAGAGAGACAGTGGTAAGGTTGATATTCTGAAAATATGTATTGATGATGAATATTGAGATTAACATTAAATAAGGATTTTTCTGGCACCAGGAAGTAAACCATATGAATGAGTACCAAAAGTTACTCCGGGAGAGCAAAGCAAAGAATGGTGCACAGTGTGAAACTTCAACTTCACCAGGAGAATGTGTTAGGTCAGGATGAAGGTTCTGCATCAAGTCCGGTCTAAGTCTGAAGCTCAGGCACCTCTCCTCAGTGTGAGAAAAGCAGTGTACTTAAAAGCTGGTGTCCCAAATACATTCACTATGTAGTGCACTTCTTTTGACCAGAGCCCTTTGGACCCTGGTCAAATATTGTGCACTATATTAGAGAATACGGTGTCATTTGGGATGCACCCTAGATCCTTTTCTCTCCTTTCAGGAGGTGAGGCTATATCTCTGGCTTGTCTTGTGCGCATGTCATTTGTCATTCGGGGTCACAGTGAGTCCCCCATGCCTTTCCTGAACAAATAACTGATCATGACCTTTATTCTTCTCATTTGCATAACAATGTACATCAATATTCCACCAGTCACAGCTGTGGCAACCATAGACTATGCGAAATGCCAGCCTCCTGATTCCAAACTTAGATTTTTAATGAACCCTCACATTGGAGGGGGAGGGGCTGGTGAGGGGGTTGAGAGGCAGCACCTGCGATACATAGTAGGCTGCTCAGAAGCCTCGTTTGTACCTGGGGCTAACATGCGACCTTGGTCCTGATCTTATGCACATTCTGATTGTGCCCACATTGTAGCCGTTGTGTCTACACACGCTAGTAAAATATCTATCTTATCCACCCACTGTGTCCTCATTGTGACCAGATTTCCTGATATTCTTTAAAAAATAATAATAATAATAATTTTGAAGACACATATTGATGAAATAAGTCAATGGCACCACCTGTCAATGACTGTAGAGGGCGGGATAATGATGATTCAAATGTTTTCACTGTCCAAATCTGTCTGCGCTGTGTGTCTGATGACCTCCAGAGGTGGTCAGGAAGATCCAATCAGATCACAATGTCTTTTAATTGTCTACACCTGTCAAAAAATGTGGGCACAGTCATAATGTGGACAAGCTCAGGACAGAAGACGCATATTAGAAAAGTACCTTCAGAAAGTATTCACACCCCTTTTGGCTATGTTACAGCCTGAATATCCCATAACGTGAAAGTGGAATTTTGTTTGTGGGAGAAAAAGAAATCAAATCGTTAAGTATGCATCAATCAATAAGTATGCAACCCCATCTGTGTTCAATAACAGTGGTTAACATGATTTTCAAATGACTACCACATCTAAACTCAGCAAAAAAAGAAACGTCCTCTCTCTGTCAACTGCGTTTATTTCAGCAAACTTAACATGTGTAAATATTTGTATGAACATAACAAGATTCAACAACTGAGACATAAATTGAACATGTCCAGCCATGTGATTAACAGAAATGGAATAATGTGTCCCTGAACAAAGGGGAGGTCAAAATCAAAAGTAACAGTCAGTATCTGGTGTGGCCACCAGCTGCATTAACTACTGCAGTGCATCTCCTCCTCATGGACTGCCCCAGATTTGGCAGTTCTTGCTGTGAGATGTTACCCCACTCTTCCACCAAGGCACCTGCAAGTTCCCTGACATTTCTGTGGGGTGAATGGCCCTAGCCCTCACCCTCCGATCCAACAGATATCAGACGTGCTCAATGGGATTGAGATATGGACTCTTTGCTGGCCATGGCAGAACACTGACATTCCTGTCTTGCAAGAAATCCGACACAGAACGAGCGGTATGGCTGGTGGCATTGTCATGTTGGAGGGTCATGTCAGGATGAGCCTGCAGGAAGGGTACCACATGAGGGAGAAGGATGTCTTCCCTGTAACGCACAGCGTTGAGATTGCCTGCAATGACAACAAGCTCAGTCCAATGATGCTGTGACACACTGCCCCAGACCATGACGGACCCTCCACCTCCAAATCAATCACACTCCAGAGTACAGGCCTCTCTGTAACTCTCATTCCTTCAACGATAAACGGTATTCAGTTGGTAAGAGATAGACATTCCGTAAATACTACGGAATAGATTGTCCACCATCTATGCGTTATCCAGACAGAAAAGAGAAATAGAAATGAGAAAAGAACATTTCGATTTAGAGCAATAAAGAAATTGAATAAATTAACTGAGCAAACTAGAAACCTTTCAATATATAAATTTAAACATGATTTTAAAACAATTTAAATATAGTACATAGAAATGTTGTGGGATTATAGTAGATGAAGAATCAATATCTTTTTAGATTGAGTATTTATTGGGTCATTATGCTAGTATTATGTATGTTTGTAATAGTGTGTTATATGTAAAAGTGTGTTTGTATTATAAATTGTATTTTAATGTTTAAGGACTCTTGGAAGATTAGTCCAAATGGGGACTAAAAGAGATCCAAATCAAATCATAAACGCAAATCCGACAAGCACCCCTGGTGAGACAAAACCGCGACTCGTCAGTGAAGAGCACTTTTTGCTAGTCCTGTCTGGTCCATCGACGGTGGGTTTGTGCCCATAGGCGACGTTGTTGCCGGTGATGTCTGGTGAGGTCCTGCCTTAAAACAGGCCTACAAGCCCTCAGTCCAGCCTCTCTTAGCCTATTGCGGACAGTCTGAGCACTGATGGAGGGATTGTACGTTCCTGGTGTAACTCGGGCACTTGTTGTTGTCATCACACCTGTGGGACAGGTACAGGATGTTCGAATGTACCAATCCTGTGCAGGTGTTGTTACACGTGGTCTGCCACTGTGAGAATGATCAGCTGTCCATCCTGTCTCCCTGTAGCTCTGTTTTAGGCATCTCACAGTACGGACATTGCGATTTATTGCCCTGGCCACATCTGCAGTACTCATGCCTTCTTGCAGCACGTTCACATAGATGAGCAGGGACCCTGGGCATCTTTCTTTTGGTGTTTTTCAGGGTCAGTAGAAATGCCTCTTTCGTGTCCTAAGTCTTCATTACTGTCCTAAGTTTTCATTACTGTGACCTTAATTTCCTACCTTCTGTAAGCTATTAGTATTTAATGACCGTTCCACAGGTGCATGTTCATTAATTGTTTATGGTTCATTGAACAAGCATGGGATACAGTGTTTTAACCCTTTACAATGAGGATCTGTAAAGTTATTTGGAAAAAGGGACGTTTCTTTTTTGCTGAGTTTATGAACCCCACACATACAAATAAGTGTAAGGTCCCTCAATCGAGTAGTGAATTTCCAGCACCGATTCAACCACAAAGCCCAGGCAGGTTTTTCCAATTCCTGGCAAGAAGGGTACCAATTGATAGGTGTGTTTAAAAAGTCAGTTGCCGGAAAGAAAGGGAAATGCGCAGGTAATTCACCATGAGGCCAAAGTGATTTTAAAACAGTTTGTTTAATGGTTGTGACATGAAAAAACTGAGGATGGATCAACAGCATTGTAGTTACTCCACAAAACTAAATGGTAGAGTGAAAGTAAGGAAGCTTGTATAGAACAAAAATATTCCAAAGCATCCTGTTTGCAACAAGACACTTAAGTAACACTGCAAAAACATTGGCAAAGAAATGAACGTTTTGTCCTGAATACAAAGCGTTATGTTTAGATAAAATACAACACAACATCACTGAGTTACACTTCATATTTTCAAGCATTTTGGTGGCTGTATCATGTTATGGGTATGCTTGTCATTGGCAAGGACTAGGGAGGTTTTAGGATAAAAATAAGGAAAACAGCTATAAGCACAGGCAAAATCCTAGAGGAAAACGTGGTTCAGTCTGCTTTCCGCCAGACACTGGGAGACTAATTGACCTTTCAGCAGGACAACAACCTCAAACACAAGTCCAAATCTACACTGGAGTTGCTTACCAAGATGACAGTGAATGTTCCTGAGTGGCCTAGTTAAAGTTTTTACTTAAATTGTCTTGAAAATCTATGGCAAGACTATGAAAAGGCTGTCTAGCGAACGTCAATAATCAATTTGACAGACTTTGAAGAATTTTGTGTGCAAAGCTCTTAAGAGTCTTGCCCAAAATGACTCACAGCTGTAAGATGCTTCTACAAATGATTGACTCATAACTTTTGAAAAAGTAAACAAAAATGTCTTATTAAAACATGTTTTCACTTTGTCATGATGGGGTATTGTGTGTAGATGGGTGAAAAAATAACATATCTTGAATCCATGTTTAATTCAGGCTGTAAGACAACAAAATGTGGACTAAGTCAAGGGGAATGAATACTTTCTGAAGGCACTGTATAAACGGGACCAGAGAGAAATCAACCATCCATGATTCATTGCATGTTTCCTGCTGGGCCGCCTGAGATGGCAATGAACCTAGCAACAGGATCCTAGCAACAGGAATGACTCTCTGCTGCAGCCTATCAGGAACTTTGATGGCTGATCCAAATTGAGCCAATGGGTACAGGGGGGCAGAGGGAAAATATTTTGTGTTTCCTCTAACAACTGGTCAGACGGCCATAGAATGGTGTGTCTGGGACCACATAAATAGAATCAGTAGACTGGTAATCCCTATTCAAGTCAATGATCTGACTGGAGGCATCACTGCCTGGTATGGCAATTGCTCAGCCTCCGACCGCAAGGCACTACAGAGGGTAGTGTGTACGGCCCAGTACACCACTGGGGACAAGCTTCCTGCCATCCAGGACCTCTATACCAGGCGGTGTCAGAGGAAGGCCTTAATAATTGTCAAAGGCTCCAGTCACCCTAATCATAGACTGTCCTCTCTGCTACCACACGGCAAGTGGTACCGGAGCGCCAAGTCCAGGTCCAAAAGGCTTCTGAACAGCTTCTACCCCCAAGCCATAAGACTCCTGAAGAGCTAATCAAATGGCTTCCCAGACTATTTGCATTGCCCCCCCCCCCCTCTATCTTTTATGCTGCTGCTACTCTCTGTTTATTATCTATGGATAGTCACTTTAACTTTACCTACATGTACTTATTACCTCGATTATTATTACCTCGATTACCTCGACGAACCGGTGCCCCCACACATTGATTCTGTTTATTTTTACTTTTATTTTTTACTTATCTATTTTTTTACTTAACACTTATTTTTCTTAAAACTGCGTTGTTGGTTAAGGGCTTACAGTGGTAAGCATTTCACTGTAAGGTCTACTACACCTGTTGTATTCGGCGCACGTGACAAATAACATTTGATTTGATGCCATGTGTGGACTGTGAGCCATTGAGAGTGTACCATCAAGAGGTTCACTCCCTGTTCTAGTGATTCTATATCTGTCTGGGTCTTCCTGACAGGCTGATAGGAAATATACATAGGAGGATCATTAGATTCATAGCTAGAGAATATGCATATTTTTTCGAAGGACAAGGTACATGCAATATCGTCAGCTAATCACAAAATGTAGGCCTATCAACATTAACATGAATGAAAATGCCTACCTCAAATTAGTCATGTTCATGTTGATCACACTCGATATTACAATGCATTTCCTTTTCAATACTTACTTGTTATTTGTTATTCTCACTCAGAGCATGGGTCCCAAATGGCACCGTATTCCCTATATAGTGCACTACTTTTCAGAAGTCAAAAGTCTGGTCTAATTTTTGTCAGTCTGGTCAAAAATAATGTAGAGAATATGGTGCCCATTTGGGACATAGAGGGAGTGATTGCTCCTCAGCCTCCAGTCCCTCTGTCCTCCAAACTTCCTTCTCTTCATTCACACTACATTTGAAGAAACCCTGAGCTTATTCCTATTCTCAAAGTCAATCAGTGTAAAACCCAGATTGTCTCCACTGATCCCTCCAGTACACAGAGACAGCAATGGGGGCGTTCCTCAGACAGACGTAAATTCCCTTTACGTTCCTGAGACTCAGCATCATAAATAGCGCTAATGCAATTACAAACAACACAGGCAAACAAACTAACAATGAACCAGGGCATAAATGCACACAGTACAGTCAGAAATCAGAAGTTGGGGGAAATTCCAAGGTTGTTGAAATTTGAAGGGGAAGAAGTTGAAAGGTCCACCAATTGAAATCAACTGAGGACTTACAGTGACTTGCGAAAGTATTCACCCCCCTTGGCATTTTTCCTAATTTGTTGCCTTACAACCTGGAATTAAAATAGATTTTGGGGGGGTTTATATCATTTGATTTACACAAAATGCATATCACTTTGAAGATGTGAAATATTTTTTTATTTAAACAAGAAATAAGACAAAAAAACTGAAAACTTGAGCATGCATAACTATTCACCCCCCCCAAAGTCAATACTTTGCAGAGCCACCTTTTTGCAGCAATTACAGCTGCAAGTCTCTTGGGGTATGTCTCTATAAGCTTGGCACATCTAGCCTCTAGGATTCTTGCCAATTATTCAAGGCAAAACTGCTCCAGCTCCTTCAAGTTGGAGGGGTTCCGCTGGTGTACAGTAATCTTTAAGTCACACCACATATTCTCAATTGGATTGAGGTCTGGGCTTTGACTAGGCCATTCCAAGACATTTAGATGTTTCCCCTTAAACCACTTGAGTGTTGCTTTAGCAGTATGCTTAGGGTGATTGTTCTGCTGGAAGGTGAACTTCCATCCCAGTCTCAAATCTCTGGAAGACTGAAACGGGTTTCCCTCAAGAATTTCCCTGTATTTAGCGCCATCCATCATTCCTGCAATTCTGACCAGTTTCCCAGTCCCTGCGGATGAAAAACATCATGGGGTTCTCGGGGTGATGAACGGTGTTGGGTTTGCGCCAGACATAGTATTTCCTTGATGGCCAAAAAGCTAAATTTTAATCTCGTCTGACCAGAGTACCTTCTTCCATATGTTTGGGGAGTCTCCCACATGCCTTTTGGCGAACACCAAACGTGTTTGCTTATTTTTTTCTTTAAGCAATGGCTTTTTTTGGCCACTCTTCCATAAAGCACAGCTCTGTGGAGTGTATGGCTTAAAGTGGTCCTATGGACAGATACTCCAATCTCCACTGTGGAGCTTTGCAGCTCCAGGGTTATCTTTGGTCTCTTTGTTGCTTATCTCATTAATGCCCTCCTTGACTGGTCTGTGAGTTTTGGTGGGCGGCCCTCTCTTGGCAGGGTTGTTGTGGTGCCATATTCTTTCCATTTTCTAATAATCAATATAATGGTGCTTCGTGGGCTGTTTAAAGTTTTGAATATTTTTTTATTACCGAACGCTGATCTGTACTTCTCCACAACTTTGTCCCTGGCCTGTTTGGAAAACTCCTTGGTCTTCATGGTGCCGCTTGCTTGGTAGTTCCCGTTGCTTCGTGGTGTTGCAGACTCTGGGGCCATTCAGAACAGGTGTATATATAATGAGATCATGTGACAGATCATGTGACACTTAAGTAAAGTCCACCTGTGTGCAAAGTAACTCATTATGTGACTTCTGAAGGTAATTGGTTGCACCAGATCTTATTTAGGGGCTTCATAGCAAAGGGGGTATGCACCCACCACTTTCTTGCTTTTTATAACAAGTTATTTTTTTCATTTCACTTCACCAATTTGGACTATTTTGTGTATGTCCAAATAAAAATCCATTTAAATTACGGGTTGTAATGCAGCAAAATAGGAAAAACACCAAAAGGGATGAATACTTTTGCAAGGCACTGTAGTAACTGACCTTAACCGTTTACTGCAGTGGGCTGAATCAGGGTCACACAGAGCGTTTCTTGGTAGTCTTAAACAAATCTACTTTGGAACCAGAGTATATAGTGCCTTCGGAAAGTATTCAGAAAGTATACACCATGATGACAAAGCGAAAACAGTTTTTTTAGATCATTTAACAAATTTATTTAAAAAAATAAAAATAACAGAAATACCTTATTTACATAAGTATTCAGACACTTTGCTATGAGACTCAAATTTGTTTCCATTGATCATCCGTGAGATAGTTCTACAACTTGATTGGAGTCCACCTGTGGTAAATTCAATTGATTGGATATGATTTGGAAAGGCACACATCTGTCTACATAAGATCCCACAATTGACGGTGCATGTCAGAGCAAATAGCAAGCCATGAGCTCCGAGACAGGATTGTGTCGAGGCACAGATCTGGGGAAGGTTACCAAAGCATTTCTGCAGCTTTGAAGGTCCCAAAGAACACAGTAGCCTCCAGAAGTTTGGAACCACCAAGGCTCTCCCTGGAGCTGGCCGACCAGCCAAACTGGGCAATTGGCGGAGAAAGGCCTTGGTCAGGGATGTGACCAAGATCCTGATGGTCACTCTGACAGAGATCTAGAGTTTCTCTGTGGAAATAGGAGAACCTTCCAGACGGACAACCATCTCTGCAGAAACTCCTCAAATACTCGTGTATTGTTACATCATACCCATGAAGACTTGATGCTGTAATCGCTGCCAAAGGCGCTTCAGCAAAGTACTGTGTTAAAGGTTCTGAATAATTATGTCAATTTGATATTTCCATTTTTTTTAAACCTGTTTTTTCTTTGTCATTATGGGGTATTATTGTTTGTAGATTGAGGGGGGAAAAATATTTAATCAACTTTAGAATAAGGCGTAACAAACGTAACAAAATGTGGAAAAAGTCAAGGCGTCTGAATACTTTCCGAAGGCACCTCACACACATGGTTATGGGCTTTAAAAAAAAAGAGGAAACCTGTACCTTGTCAGATATATATTTTTTTAAATTTAACTAGTCAAGTCAGTTCAGAACAAATTCTTATTTACAACGACGGCCTACCGGGGAACAATGGTTTAACTGCCTTGTTCAGTGGCAGAATGACACATTTATACCTCGTCAGCTCGGGATTGAATACAGCAACCTCTCAGTTACTGGCCCAACGCTCTAACCACTAGGCTACCTGCCACCCCTATAGAGTTATAATGTTGAGTTTGCATCCCAATATTACATCACACCACTTGACATAGAATCACCAAAGTCTGTTTAGTAATTATGAAAAATATTCCGTCCACTATGTTATTTAACTGCAGGAAAGGGCTACTCGAATCCATTTGGCATGTGCCTCTGTATGTCACTCGGGTACTGTGTACAAATACAGTACACTATTCAATTTCACTTCATGGCGATCCAGAGGGAGCAATACAGGGGCCTCGTTCATAAAACAATTGTGCGCGCGGATTTGTGCGTTTGATGAAATTCACAGCCACAAGTAATTTAGAAAGCTTGAATTTGAAATGAAAATGTGCAATTTATACAATATATTTTGCACGAACGTTTTTGATTTGCGATTGAAATATGGTACGCAGAAAATAAACGATGTGACCAGCTTCCGAAGCGGTCCTAATACACACATTTGATAGATACAGGGGGAATAAAGTGCATTTTATTCATCAAAGCAATTAAGCGCAAAAGGAAAGAGGAAGCTTCAGCGATGCAATATTTCCCATTCATGTTATTTTTGAATGAATCCAATCCAAGGCAATTAAAAAAAACTATATTCAGTCTAACAACATGTGCTTTTGTTTTGACCACAGCCTAATATTCAAGTGCCTGAAAAAAAACATTTGGAAATTATAACAGCACAGAATGAAAGTCTATCACTCTAAACAATAACCCCAAAAATTGGGATTTGAATGAAAATATTTTTGGACAAAATCACGACGCATTTACAGTACCCGTTGTTCACTTACCAATTCAGTGCAAAGTTAATGGATCTGTTACAGAAAAATAAGTCATGATCGTCTTTTTTGAATGGGCACTACACTACTCACTGGAAGATGTTCAGTCCATTTCTGGGGATGGAAGATAGGTGACAACTTCCTAGTCAGGAGGAGAAACTCCAAAAAACTCGGGGAGCATCTGTGTTCAAAGACGTACTCCAATAAATTGTTTTCACTTTTCCTGTTGAAAAACAATATCCCCACGTATAAAAACAGTAATTTACACACACTTAAGGGCGAGGCCAGATTGGCCTGTTGATTTGTTCCATAACCATGATTTTCAATGGTTTCTCAATGGGAGTAGAACATTGACTGTCAGCGGAGATGCTGCGGAGATGCCCACAATTTTCATCCATTGAAATGTTGACGGGCCGACGGATACGAAACTATCATTTAGCTAATTACAGTACCTGCCCCCACGCGGTTTACGTAACACACCCCACACATGCACAGACCACGGACCAAAATGTATCCGTTCTAATCTGGTGTCCGTCCACGGATCAGTCTCGCCCTAAGGGTAACAAAATGTCAGGAAAACTTCAAGAAGTAGGATCTTATAGGAGTTGGTCTGACAGTGCCTTCTGATGTCATTGACAATAGAGTAAATTACCCCCCCCCCCCTACTTGTGCCATGTCAGAGGACACCTGCACCTATAGGCTCACCTGATTTACTCAAAGTAGCGTACTATATAGGGAATTAGGGTGCCATTTGGGATGCATTTGGTGTTTAAATGAAGGCTAAGGCTGCGGAAAAGTTGGATCAGCAGCCACTCCGTTAAATGAAAGGCAATGGAGGGAGACGGGCCACTGCCTCCACAGTCTTTAATTAAACCCTTAGAGACTGGAGCCTGGTTCCTAGGAACAAGGGCCAAATTACTCTGTAGGTCATGTGCATGTTTCTTAGCCCATGAATAATACAACACACTGTAGACATTCACACAGAGAATGTCGCTGTCGCCGCCTTCACAGCTCTGCCAATGACAGCCTAATCCAGAGCTGTTCTGAAGAGGTCTTTTCAATGAAGGAAGGTGTGCAGTTTCAAAAGAAGGCAGCATCCCAAATGGCACCCTATCCCATATTCCCCACATCATATTCCCCAAAAGCCCCTGGTCAAAAGTTTTGCACTATATAGGGACCGGGTGCAATTTGGGACACAACCGAGGATTTCACTGGTTTATTCTGCTCTGTTTATGCTGCCCAATTTAGACCTTTTTTTTTCGATTTAACTTTCCCTTGAATTTGAAGCAACCTAGAATGCAGACGTTGAATTAACCTAGAAGAATAAGGTGTTGAACAAACAGGTTATTTTGAAGTCTGAAAGGTTTTTTTCGACTAATGACTGATGAATTGCAATATTCTTGAAAAGCTAGTGATGCTTGAAATGTTTTTCCGCTTAGACCAGGTCACAAAATAATGCATACAATTCATAATTATACAACTACAGTATACATGTAGCACAATGAATACAAGGCCATGCGTCATATTGACAGCAGCATTTCAGATGCCATCAAAATGTTCACAATGAGAGAATGTATTCAATGTGAGAGAGAAGGGATTCAATGTGAGAGAGAAAGGATTCAATAGATGATAGTCCATTATTTCACTACCTTTGAAACATAGTGCCTTCTATCTTTATTAAAGGATAGTGTGTCATATATCCCTCAAAAACCACATAACAACCATAACCATTATCTGTTGGACATGAAGCTTACTGGTGGATGTTTACAGAAAATGAAACAGTCCTTCCTTCTCCCCAGGCATTGGGCATGAATAAAAGCAAATTGACAATAAACTAACCAAACAAACAAAAAAAATTGGATAAAATAGTTATGAAAGACATAAACATGTTCAACACTGGGACTTCCATCCGAGGTTTCCATCCCAACCAAAGCAGTGAAACGTAAAAAAACAAGTGACAAGCCTTTGTGAGAGGCTAGAAAGGGAGACGGCAACATGCAGTTATACGGGCACAATTCAGATTACAGTAGAGCGATGCCAGTGGGGGGGGGGTAGCTATTGTACATGAAGGGGTGAGAGACTGCCCCAATACAGCAGGTCTTACTTTGCTATTACTATTCTCTTTGGTGTAGATAGCAAGAATATTTCCCTCGGCGCAGACAAAAGCTACAGTATATTCCGGTGTGTTTTCTGCATCAATCAGATGCATTTTATAAGGCCCCTGTTTACATAAGCAGGTGTCACAAAGTGCTTTACGCCCAATGCTTTTGCAACTCCATCTTCTTCTTTCCTTTTTGCTCGTGAAGCAAAGTTCTGTGATCTCTCTGGACACTTCTCTCTCTAACCTCATATTGGTCCCTAAAGAGACAGTTCACCCAAATTCACGTAAATCATTTCTATAAACTCTCATCTTTAAGGTTTCAAGACCCACCTATACCTAAATGGCCATCAGCGTCTCTGACATCATTACACTACTGTCGCAGGCTCTTCCAGACAATTCACGTCCGTTCGATTTACTTCGAACCTTCAGATCCCTTAAAAAAAAAAACGAACTTGAAACCTTTCGGAAAGTACATTTGATGAAATATATTGAGCATTCCATTGAGAGGAGACCAATTATTTTCCGGGCCAACCATCTATTTGTGATGAATGCAAGATAATGAAAAACAGAACTACTCCTCTCTACTGACATCTGGGGGGGGGGGGGGATAAATAAACTGCAGAGGAGCCATGAGGAGAAAACAGAGGAACTGTTGGTAGAGAAACAGATCTTGAGAGAGTCTAATGTCTTCCATAAAAGATATCTAATAAGATTTGCTGCTTGCGCTGAGCAGTTGATAGAGAAGGGGAGACCTGGCACAGTGATGGGACGGTGGTGGTGGGCTGGCATGATCAATGTAGATGGTTAAGTAGGTTTGCAAAATTCCTGTAACTTTTTCCCAGAAATGTCATTCTCAGTCCCTCTTGATTCCAGGAATCTTGGAACTGTAATTTGGGGGAAAACCTGGGAATTTTGGGAAAGTTTCCTGATTTTAGTATCCCTACGGCTAAGTCGTGTTAATGTCACATCTACTGATGCTCTTCTCCTCCTAGTGACACGTACAGGGAAGGGCAGTCAAAAGGCGGTGCTTTAGAACAAGGCACCAATTCGAGTAGCCAATCGAGGTGTTCTCTTCTTTTTGAGCGCCGCCTCCTGTCTCCAAGGATATTTCTTCCTCTTAGTGTCCATGTGTCCTACGGAAAAAATGGTTGTCAAATGACAGGGAGGGCAAACGACAATATTCTATTGGGTAATAATCTACAGAAAATTGCATTCTACTTACCTCAGCGGAATGTATGTCCACACTTCTAGATTTTTTTCCTCAAACCTTAATTATTGGCATTATAACTCATCAGGCAAAGCTTAAACAATCCCCTAGTAAAATTGCAAACTCTGCTTATCTTAAAAACTGTGAATTTGCTCAAATCCACCCTCAGTCCACCCCCAACAACAATGGAGGCCTCATTACAACCCCTGTGTGTCAGTGTGTGTGAGATAATTGCAGGGCTTTTGTGTTTGACCCCGTGATCCCTGGAGGGAAAACAGAGGATGACCTTTGACCCAGAGTCATTACACTGCAGAACAACAGAGCCCTCTAATGAACTCATTCCCCTCAATGTTGAACTCAACGAGTCAAACATTGCTGCCTTTGTCACTGGCCCTTTGTTTAGCCACCCGCTACAACAGCAACCAATTAGCCGGCCTTATTAAGGTGTTAGCTGGTCTTTAAACAAAGCTCAGCGGCCGTTGATGAATCCATACGAAACAAACACCCCCGAACGTGTAGTCTACAGTCGACAACTTGAGAGACTGCTGTTCTACATTTATCCACAACGTAAAAGTTTGAATTAAATATAAATATTCGTCCCTTTCAGTCTCAGCAGAATCCGTAGTTATTACAAACCTCTTGAAAATGTCTTATTCAAATTTCAAATGCTGTGGTGTAAAGTACTTCAGTAAAAATACTTTAAAGTACTACTTAAGTACTTTTTGGAGGTACAGTATCTGTACTATTTATATTTTTGACAACTTTGACTTCGACTTCATTGCATGTTTAAAAACAAATACTTTTAGACTTTTACTCAAGTAGTATTTCACTGAGTGTCTTTCACTTGAGTCATTTTCTATTAAGGTATCTTAACTTTTATTCAAGTACGACAGTTGGGTACTTTTTCCACCACTGTTCAAATGTACTTTATAAGCCCTTTGTGCATCAGCAGTTATAACAAAGTGCTTTACAGTCTACTCTGGAACACCTGTCCTTAGTCTCTAGACAGCTCACAGCTCACAGACACCAATGACCTTTATGTAGGCAAATTTGCATCAAAACATTTCACAACCGGCCTGTTCCTGGGTCTCTCTATGTGGCCTCCACACAGCAGACGTTTCCTCCCCAGGAGAGAACACTAGGTTGGGGGACACACCTCTGGCGAGTCCCAGGCTCTGTAGCCCGCACTCCTCATCTTCCTCCAGGGGACTCTGTGAGGTGTTCCTCAGGTAGCGTTGGTGGGAGTGGGGACCAGGTTAAGTGGTCTGTCGCCAGTCCTCATCTTCCAGACCTGTGGGGGTAGTCAGTTTAGTTAAAGGACGTTACTCTGCTTACTTAGTGACTACCACTTTCTCCTGATTCGACTCACACCGAGGCTCCAACCCAGGACTTCTGTCTTACAAGCACACGTAACCTCCATTCAGAAGTGTCTAAGGAGCCGGTGGCACCGAAAGTTAACTGTTCGGTACGCAAGTGTCAACACTTCAGGCTGAGGATGAAGTTTCACACATCCCTATGTGCTACACAAACAGAACACATATCTGTAAACCTAAAACTAGCTTTACTTTGCAGAGATAGGGGAATGACAGTCCCAGCTCTGACTCCGAGTTTTTTCCCCATGAAGGGCAACATGATTCTCCGGGAGAATCAGACCAGAAAAGGCCACCCATGGAGAAGTGGATGAATCTGAGCTGTCCAATCCATTTTATACCTTTGAATTATGATTGTGGGGTGGGAGTATCTCCTTTATGCCGCAAAATGAAGCCTGAGTGTTGACCAATATTAATCACACAGCACAATTATAGGCATCATCTTTTGTGCTTGTTGAATAGGGACTGGTCAGAATAGAAATGTTTAAGTACCATTTTGACATCCTTGACACAAAGAACACAATCAAAGTGAGAACAAGAAAGCTCCTCTCATGACATGTTGTCTACAGAGGACATAAGTGTGAGTCGAACCTCTGTAGCTGTGCCAGAAAAACAAAGAGGATAAAACGCAAATATCTTCAAACATCCCCTCTGGCTGCAGCAAGCCTTTCATACTGCAACCATAGACTTCATTCATATTTCATGTGGGTTTGCTTTATTGTGATTAGTCATGTAAATAAAAATGCATTTTCCCTTGGTAATTTACATTTATATTGAATTAGTGGCAGCGTATATGGGAAGAGGGGGGACTTATTATGCATTGAGATTATACGGGCTGATTTTGTCGCCATTGTGTTTTGTAATTACGGGGGGGGGGCTAGAGAATAAAGGAGCCAGATGCTCTCTCGTGCCGAACCGGTTTTCCTTCAGCGAGAGATCTGCACCAGCTTTCAAACCCCCTCCATCACCCTTCCATCATGTCCAACAGTCAAGCCTTTAACAAATCACGTGTCATTAGAGTGGCATATCTTGCTTGGAATAAGAGCAGGCCAGCGTCCTGCACTGGATAGAAACTGCCTTGGAGGACCTCTCTCTCTCTCTCGCACTAATTATTCAATCTAAGTAGTTGTTGAAGCGCCATTTCCATAGTTATCCTGCTCCAAATCGTATCCCATTTGCAGACATGGCAGAAAGAAAAAAGCCAGTCCTCACTCAGGCTGTAATAAGCCTCGTCTGAGATTAAAGAAGCAGCACGGTGAGACTGTCTTTCTCTCAAATGGCACCCTATTCCCTGTATCGTGCATTACTTTTGACCAAGCCCTAATCAGAAGTAGTGCACTACCTAGGGAATAGGGTTACATTTGAGATGCAGTTTTCAACTGGATGAATAGACTTCTTATTACCATGAAGTCAGCAATTGAGACCCTGGCAAATTTGCGGTCTATGTTGCAATTGGCCTGCCGGCGCAATAGTCTTTTAAATGCTGCCAAACAAATCAGATGCCAAAGTCCACTTCCCAAATGAAGGATTGACACCACAGAGTGATAATCCCCCTGGGTGGAATAACAAACACAACTGGTGGTTTACAGGCCTTCCCCTGGCTCCTTCCAGCTTTGAAAGACCACTAATCCAAGTGATTATTCCCTTTTGCAGACTGCCTGAAGATCTAATCAGTTTTGCGTTGGAGAAATGGAGAGTAATTGCATGTTACCTTGTGAGAATCCAAGGCTGTGCAGCACATTGTCAACATGTCCCTGTTCTGTGGATCAACATTTGATTGTATTATGGAGGTGGTTACCTCTGCGATAAGACTCCCGCCCCACAGAGCAGTGTATTCCATTATCATTTAATGATTTTCAGCAAAGCAATATCAAAGAACAATGACGACAATGAGCTCTTATAAGACTTATAAAGGCTGCCTTTTATTTCCGAGATCAAAGACTTAATTGGTACTACAGAACAGAGGTTCCTGCTTCTCCATGCATACATTTAGAGCTATTGTCTGAAGGGTGCCTGTCATTTGTTTTGTTTCAGTCCTGTGTGTACAGGTCTATTTATAGGCTGTTTGACTGACAACAACACCTGGCACACACACACCGTGCGCACACACACACACAAACACATGCAAAAACATATCAATAACCAGTCATTGCTATTCTCAGAGAGAAACACAATTTAAACCAATCTCATGTGCTGTCTAGAGCTGTTGCAGTGACCGTATTACCGCCACACTGGCAGTCATGAGTCATGACCGCAGTAAAATTCCACATGACCGTTGAGTCACGGTATTCTCCTCTCATGCACTTTGGTTATGTGTTGCTAGTACCCAACTCGGTGACGATCATCAGGTCCTAATGGCCTGGTACTCAGCTCTCTGTTGCCCCTCTAACCACTCTGACATCAATTCAAATGTAATTGGAAAAAAAACAGATCAGAAAACCTGTCATCAAAACAGCATTTTGCTTTAAAAACTCACCTCACTGTGATTGATCAATTTGCAGGAAAAAGTTTAACAGGTTGAAACGGAGTAGAACATGATCATTGTGGATGTTGCTTCAAAAGCCTAACACACCGAAAATGGACAGCACTCTCTAAGGTGACGATTCAGTGAAAACATCCATACACATATTAGAGCTTTATGCAAAGCATACGCCGATACAGTTGAAGTTGGACGTTTACATACACCTTAGCCAAATACATTTAAACTCAGTTTTTCACAATTCCTGACATTTAATCCTAGTAAAAATTCCCTGTCTTAGGTCAGTTAGGATCACCACTTTACTTTAAGAATGTGAAATGTCAGAATAATAGAAGAATGATTTATTCAGCTTTTATTTATTTCATCACAATCGCAGTGGGTAAGAAGTTTACATACACTCAATTAGTATTTGGTAGCACTGCCTTTAAATTGCTTAACTTGGGTCAAACATTTCGGGTAGCCTTCCACAAGCTTCCCACAATAAGCTGGGTGAATTATGGCCCATTCCTCCTGACAGAGCTGGTGTAACTGAGTCAGGTTTGTCGGCCTCTTTGCTCACACATGCTTTTTCAGTAATGCCCACAAATGTTCTATGGGATTGAGGTCAGGGCTTTGTGATGGCCACTCCAATACCTTGACTTTGTTGTCCTTAAGCCATTTTGCCACAACTTTAGAAGTATGGTTGGAGTCATTGTCCATTTGGAAGACTAATTTGCGACCAAGCTTTTAACGTCCTGACTGATGTCTTGAGATGTTGCTTCAATATATCCACATCATTTTCCTACCTCATGAACCAATCTATTTTGTGAAGTGCACCAGCCCCTCCTGCAGCAAAGCACCCCCACTACATGATGCTGCCACCCTCGTGCTTCACGGTTGGGATGGTGTTCTTCGGCTTGCAAGCCTCCCCCTTTTTCCTCCAAACATAATGATTGTCATTATGGCCAAACGGTTCTATTTTTGTTTCATCAGACCAGACGACATTACTCCAAAAAGTACGATATTTGTCCCCATGTGCAGTTGCAAACCATAATCTGGCTTTTTTTATGGCAGGTTTTGAAGCAGTCGCTTCTTCCTTGCTGAGCGGCCTTTCAGGTTATGTCGATATAGGACTCGTTTTAATGTTGATATAGATACTTGTTTACCTGTTTCCTCCAGCATCTTCACAATATCCTTTGCTGATGTTCTGGGATTGATTTGCACTTTTCGCACCAAAGTACGTTCATCTCTAGGAGATGGAACGCGTCTCCTTCCTGAGCGGTATGACAGCTGTGTGGTCCCATGGTGTTTATACTTGTGTACTGTTGTTTGTACAGATGACCATGGTACCGTCAGGCGTTTGGAAATTGCTCCCAAGGATGAACCAGATTTTTTTCTGGGGTCTTCGCTGATTTCTTTTGATTTTACCATGATGTCAAGCAAAGAGGCACTGAGTTTGAAGGTAGGCCTTGAAATACATCCACAGGTACACCTCCAATTGACTCAAATGATGTCAATTAGCCTATCAGAAGCTTCTAAAGCCATGACATCATTTTATGGAATTTTCCAAGCTGTTTAACCTGTTGAGTGTAGGGGGCAGTATTTTGATGTTTGGATGAAAAACATACCCAAATGAAACTGCCTATTTCTCAGGCTCAGAACCTAGAATATGCATAGAATTGCACAAATCAGATTCGGATAGAAAACACTCTAAAGTTTCCAAAACTGTCAAAATATTGTCTGTGAGTATAACAGAACTGATATTACAGGTGAAAACCTGAGGAAAATCCAAACAGGAAGTGCTGTTTTTCCTGGAACCTCTCTGTTCCATTGCATGCCTTCCCTCCATTTAAAGGGATATCAACCAGATTCCTTATGGCTTATGGCTATCAACCAGATTCCCTATGGCTTCCACATGGTGTGAACAGTCTTTAGACATAGTTTCAGGCTTTTATTCTGACAAATGAGCGAGAACGATCACATCGCATCAGTGGATGGCTGGGTGCCAGCAGAGTTTTGCATGCGTAACAGCTTGGAGCAGACATTTTCTCTCTCTCTCTCTCCTATAGAAAAAGTTACGGTCCGGTTTAAATATTATTGATTATTTATTGTAAAAACAACCTGAGGATTGATTATAAAAAATGTTTCTACGAACTTTACGGATACTATTTGGAATTTTCGTCTGCTCGTCATGACCTGCCACGAGCCTGTGGATTTCTGAACAAAACATGCCAACCAAATGGAGGTTTTTGGATATAAAAATCATCTTTATGGAACAAAAGGAACATTTATTGTGTAACTGGGAGTCTCTTGAGTGCAAACATCCGAAGATCATCAAAGGTAAGTGATTCATTTTATTGCTTTTCTGACTTTCATGACCAATCTACTTTGCTGCTAGCTGTTTGTAATGTTTTGTCTGCTGAGAGAGATGTCCTAGCATAAACGCTTTGATAGCTTTTGCTGTAAAGCTTCTTTGAAATCTGACACGCCAGGTGGATTAACAACAAGCTAAACTGTGTTTTGTTATATCGCACTTGTGATTTCATGAAAATGAAATATTTTTAGTAATTTAATTTGAATTTGGAGCTCTGCAATTCAGCGGATGTTGACAAAAATGATCCTGCTAACGGGATGGGTTTGCCAAGAAGTTAAAGGCACAGTCAATTTAGTGAACTTCTGACCCACTGGAATTGTGGTACAGTGAATTATAAATTAAATAATCTGTCTGTAAACAATTGTTGGAAAAATGACTTGTGTCATGCACAATGTAGATGTCCTAACCGACTTGCCAAAACTATAGTTTGTTAACAAGAAATTTGTGGAGTGGTTGAAAAACTAGCTATTCTCAGAGAGAAACACAATTTAAATCTCACGTGCGTTGGCCAAACCTTACGTAGGCCTGGATTTGATTTAATTTGACTGCTCAGGAGAAGTCTACACACCGTTGTTTGGGCTTCAACCTGAGACCTACATCAACGTAATCAACTTTTATCAATGCAGAAGTCTGGATACCCCCCCCCCCCCATAGTTTCTCCCACCTCATGTTTTAATATATATCCTGGGCAGACGGACAGCAGCAGTGATCTGCTGAGGTGACACCACTGCTGAGCACACATATAGTGACTAGGGCGCAAATGGTACCCTATTCCCTGTATAATAGTACACCGTATAGGGAATAGGATGCCATTTGCGACGTATGCAATGTCTCTGCCCTTGTTTAAACAGGGTTAGGCAACAGCTGGGTTATTTCCAGTGTTCACTTCCATCTCCTCAATCTTTCATAAAGCAGCCGGCAGCCATGGGGTTGATGATTGGCGGGGACAGTCGAGGCGGAATGCAATTCAAACAGGATGCCGCCTACTCCAACCAGGAAGCCATTTTGTGTCCCCGAGACAGGAAATCAAAACATGATCTGTCATTAGTGATGGATGAGCATGAGATCCACCTGAGCGCTCAAAATCATCCAACCTTTCAGTTTTCAATCATAAAAGCTTACTGGTGTTCATTTTTCACATTTTTAGCTTTGAGGAAGTTAACAGCAAGACCAATAGAATCCTCCTGGGCTCAAGGAGGTGCTGGCAACTTGCCCATAAAGTGGCTTGTGGGTTGAGACATGGATAGTAGTATTATGTCATCACTCATTCCACCTAGTTATGGTATTTAAACCAGTAGAGCTAGTCACCACAAAGCGAGACTCGTGCAGAGAGTAGTACACTATATAGGAAATTGAGAGGAATTTGACACGCGCCCTAGAATATACCTTAATAATGCATACACACCCTTAAGATGAAGAAATAATATATACTGCCATGTCAGACATTTGGGTTACAGAGTGTGTAGTTCAGTGTGATTTTGACTTTGATCCAGGGTATTTAAAAAGCACAAAAAAATAAAATAGCCTACCTGTTACTAAGCTGGAATACATTTTTACCTTACGTTAACCAAATACAAGTTGTTTGCTGCAGTCAAGTAATACAAGTATAAAAGAACAAAACAGTTGACCTGGAGAAGGTAGAAAAGAACAGTGATGTCATCATCTCCTGTTAATGTAGAAACAGTGCCACCTGGTGCCAGACACATTCTACAACACAGCGAGAGAGGAAGGTTTGGGCTACACTCAGTCTTCAGGCTTGCCTTTAGGCCTTTCAACATTTGTTGTATACAACATACATAATTCATTTGTAATAAATGCATTTTCAATTATTAATAATATAAGGGGAAAAAACACTGCTCTATTGAGTTCAACAAAGATATGCAATGGCAGATTTCAGTCAGCAAGAGGAGCTATTGCACCATGGAAAAAATACTTCTTTCCACTTGAGAAAATCTCTAAATTCAAGCCCTACATTAGTTATGATTACGTTTTCATACCAAAGCTGTAACTTGCCCCTGGCTCAAGCAGTTATTAAAATGCAAAAAGACAAAATTCAAGCTGCTTTTCTGATATTAAATATATAATTTTTCCCACTGAGGGAAAATGTGTGATAGCCTAACTCAATTGAATGACAGGCCTTATCAGTAATTGTTAGCATTTTAAACAACAGTGATGTGATAATTCCGGTACTGAGCCTGGGGCCTGGAGCCTGAGGTTTGCTAATCTCCTCCACTCATCAGCATATCTTAACACACACACACACACACACACACACACACACACACACACACACACATACACACACACACACACACACACACACCCCTTCCCTCCCCGGACAGAGCCACAGTGTCAACTGCACTACTTGCAAATGCTCAGCCACCGCTTCAATCAACCTCCAGGTGAGAAGGAAAAAAAAGTCTAGAGCTGCAGAGTGTGGGAGAAATGGCTGCCACAGCTGAGGGAAGGACAAAATGTAGTTACAGTGCCAGTAAGCCAATGTCGTAAATTGCAGGGTTGTATTCACTAGGCACCAAATGCAAGAAAACGGACAAACGAAGTGACTACCTGAGCTTGTCCAATAAGAAACGCTTCTGTTACAAAACGTTTCACTACAATGTGCAAAAATACCACAGAAAATGTTATATAAGGAGTTGGCCTGTGTATTATTTCTTCATTTTAGAAACATTTCCTTTGAGGATAAGGGTTCTTACACAAAACAAACTGTGCGGGAAACTGCTACGAAGGACCTGTTCTTTCTGCTTTCTTGTTGCTAAACAGTGACAGCTTTCGCCGATCATGTAACTACTCTCAAAAAAATGCACTCGAAGCTTGTGTAAATCAACTAACCTCCTTTTGGGGCGGCAGGGGAATCTAGTGGTTCGAGCGTTGGCCTAGTAACTTAAAAGTTTGCAAGATTGAATCCCCGAGCTGACAAGGTAAAAATCGGTCATTCTGCCCCTGAACAAACACACACTTCACCTTCTGCCGCAGGCCAAGGCAAAATAAACAGCTGTAACCCCTCCTGCTCACTGCTGCTAGTCTACCACCATCTGTGCCACCAGTTTCAGACAGTGGCACGGATGCACGGCATCTGAAGATAACACATCAATCAGCCCAGTACTGAGAGGGACAATACAACCCCGGTTACATCACAAATGACACCATATTCCTTATTTAGTGCACTACTTTTGACCAGGGCCTGTAAGGCTCTGTTCAAACATAGAAGTAAAACTATTTAACTAGTGCACTACAGGTAACTGCCAAAATAAAGGAAACACAAAGTGTCTTAATATAGGGCATTGGGCCGCCATGAGTCAAAGTAGCTTCAATGCACCTTGGCATGGGATGTTAATTGGTTAATTAACTCAGGAACTAAAACTGTGTGGACGCGCCTGCTCTCAATACACTGTACTTTGTATTCCTCATTTACTCAAGTGTTTCCATTATTTTGTCTGTTACCTGTATGTAGGTTTCAGGGTACCGTTTGAGAAGCAGACCCATCTCCAATATAAGGTATTGTGTTGAACATCAAAACAGTGTTGATTTGATTTTAAACCTAGCTCCCCAGACAACACACTGGCAACATCTTATAAAACAGCTTACATATTACTAGGTGAAAGACAAAAACAGACGTCGTCTCTGCATCCCAAATGGCACCCGATTCCCTCTTTCGTGCACTTTATAGGGAATGGGGTGCCATTTGGGACACAAACACTGTTCTGTGAAGGCTGGGGAAACTGAGGTGAGCATGTGTATGACTCCCATTCTCTAAGCAAACGCATCATCAACACAGGAGAAGACAGGAAGGGCAAGTGAGGTCTTCAAAAACATGGGACACAGCTTAATGGATTCAAGATGGGTGTGTGTATGTGTGTGTGTGAGAATACATACCTGTTGTTGAGATTAACTCCATTCTTGATTAAAGGCAACTAACACTGCCATACTTGTATCTTCCGTTGAAGCTAGCTAATAATTCCATATTGCAAATCATGATAGTCCATGAAGAGACAGCTATCACTGAATGAATGACACAATGGACCACTGTAAGAATGCAGGTGTAATCGAATAGCATAGCAGTAAAACTATTTTGTTAGTAGGTTAAAATGAACACCTGTGAGTATGATGTGATTAGTGTGTGAGTTTCATTGAAAAGCAGCAAGTGTGGTTTCCTTTTTTTCTGTGTGTTGGTGTGAAGCAGGTGACATCAAGCAAGTACACACAGTTTGTGGAAGTGGGTGTTGGGGCGGCTGTGAAAGTGTCACTCAAGCCAAACAGAATCATCACAGACTCATTGTGACTGCAACAGACCTTTAAAAAATGGTCAAGCTTTGTAATTATTTTGTTTTTACCCAAAATCCCCTGTATTTGGTCCATATACACTACCGGTCAAAAGTTTTTGAACACCTACTCATTCAAGAGCATTCTTTATTTATACTATTTTCTACATTGTAGAATAATAGTGAAGTCATCAAAACTATGAAATAACACATATGGAATCATGTAGTAACCAAAAAAGTGTTAAACAAATATATTTTGTATTTAGGATTCTTCAAATAGCCACACTATTCTTCTTCTTGGTAAAATAGCCCTTTACACAGCCTGGAAGTGTGTTGGGTCATTGCCCTGTTGAAAAACAAATGACAGTCCCACAACACAGCTGATTGGCTCAAACGGATTAAGAAGGAAAGAAATTCCACAAATTAACTTTTAAGAAGGCACACCTGTTAATTGCAATACATTCCAGGTGACTTCCTCATGAAGCTGGTTGAGAGAAAGCCAAGAATGTGCAAAGCTGTCATCAAGGCAAAGGGTGGATATTTGAAGAATCTCAAATAAAAATATATTTTGATTTGTTTAACACTCTTTTAGTTACTACATGATTCCGTGTGCGTTAATTCATAGTTTGGTTGTCTTCACTATTATTCGACAATGTAGAAAATAGTAAAAATAAAAACCCTTGAATGAGTAGGTGTTCTAAAACTTTTGACTGGTAGTGTATAAACACACACACACACACACACACACACACACACACAGCTTTGCAAAAGTATTCAGACCACTTGGATTTCTTCACATTTCATTGTTTTACAAACTGGTACTAAAATGGATTTAAAATTGACATTGGAAAAACAATTCTAAAATGTTTTAAAGATTCATCAAAAGAATTATAACTAAAATATAGTAGTTGCATAAGTATTCAGCTCCCTGAGTCCATACATGTGTGAAACACCTTTGGCAGCAATCATTACAGGTGAGTCTTCTTGGGTAAGTCTCTAAGAGCTTTGCACACCTGGATTGTGTAATAGTTGCCTATTATTCTTTTAAAAATTCTTCAAGCTCTGTCAATTTTGGGGGTCATGGCTCAGAGCAAATGTTCTAGTCTTGCCATAGTTTTGATTTAGATCTGCTTGGAATACTAACTCTGCCACTTAGGAACATTCACTGTCTTCTTGGTAAGAAACTCCAGTGTAGATTTGGCCTTGTGTTGTAGGTTGTCCTGCTGAAAGGTGAATTCCTCTCCCAATGTGTCTGGTGTAAAGCAGACTGAAGCAGATTTTGCTCTAGGATTTTCCTTGTGCTTATCCTGTTTAATTTTATCCTGAAAAACACAGTACTTTCCCATGTTAAATCATACCTATACCATGATGCAGCCAACACCATGCTTGAAAATAAGGAGGCAGTTACTCAGTGATGTGTTTGCCCCAAACATAGGGCTTTGCATTTAGGCCAAAAAGTATATTCCTTTGCCACTTTTTTTTCAGTATTACTTTAGTGTCTTGTTGCATACAAAATGCATGTTTTGGAATATTTTGTATATTTGTGTTCTTATTATGAGGTCATTATTGTGGAGTCACTACAATATTGTTGATCCACCCTCAGTTCTCTCCCATCGCAGCCACTGAGCTCTGTAGCTCTTTAAAAAATCACCAATGCCCTCATGTTAACATCCCTGAGCAGTCCCATTCCTGTCCTGCAACTCAGTTCAGAAGGATGACTATTTTTTTTTAGGTGTCTGAGTGGTTAAATGCATAACACACAGCATAATTATTATTAACTAGGTCATACTTGAAATAGATATTCAATGTCTGATTCAATATTGTTACCCGTCTACCTGTCCCTGGAACAAACCGGGAACTAGATAAAACCTGCAGGGGACCGTGACACAATGTTCTAAGAATGTCCTTGGGGATGTCCCTGGAACAAACCGGGAACTAGATAATAACCTGCAGGGGACCATGACACAATGTTCTAAGAATGTCCTTGGGGATGTCCCTGGAACAAACCGGGAACTAGATAAAACCTGCAGGGGACCGTGACACAATGTTCTAAGAATGTCCTTGGGGATGTCCCTGGAACAAACCGGGAACTAGATAATAACCTGCAGGGGGCCGTGACACAATGTTCTAAGAATGTCCTTGGGGATGTCCCTGGAACAAACCGGGAACTAGATAATAACCTGCAGGGGACTGTGACACAATGTTCTAAGAATGTCCTTGGGGATGTCCCTGGAACAAACCGGGAACTAGATAATAACCTGCAGGGGACCGTGACACAATGTTCTAAGAATGTCCTTGGGGATGTCCCTGGAACAAACCGGGAACTAGATAATAACCTGCAGGGGACCGTGACACAATGTTCTAAGAATGTCCTTGGGGATGTCCCTGGAACAAACCGGGAACTAGATAATAACCTGCAGGGGACTGTGACTGTTTAACTTGAAAATTCCTGTAAATGATGCACTTCAAAAGTAAAATATTCTAAATGACATTTGACAGCTGGGTTTTCACGTGCTTTTCAAGTTAATGTAAGTTGAAAGCACTGTGTGTGTATTATAACGACCCATTTTGGTCTGCAGGGCATCACATGTGAAATCTCACGTGAAAATGTGAATCCATATGTGATCCAAATGATTCCACGTGACATGTGAAACATGTGGTTTGTCTGTAAGGGACCTTACGGTAACTTTTTATGTGATTTGTTAAACCAAATTTGACTCCTGAAAGAGGCTGAATACTTATGCAACGACTATATTTTATTATTTTATATTGTTCATATTAAAGAAAAAAAAATGTAAGTAATTGTTTCTTCCACTTTGACAGAGTATGTTGTGTATATTGTTGACAAAAAAATTATAATTAAATCCAATCCCATTTTATAACACAATAAAACAAGTCAAGAAATCCAAGGTGTCTGAATACCTTTGCAAGGCACCGTATATTTAGTGTCTTGTTTGGGGATTATGATGAACTGATGGAACAGTTGGTCCGAACTTGAACAGCCTTGTCATTGGCAAATCATGCTGTAAAAAAACACATGTATTCAAAAACAAACAAAGACAAAAGCAAAAACAAGTTCACATTAATACTATACACATTTATTAGGTGTCTAAAATGGGTCATCTGAAGCTCATGGACATGAAAACGGTGTACAGGTTAGAGATGTTCCATTTTCTTTTAACTAGGCAAAGGGTTAAAGCTGAGATCATTTGACAGTTAATAAAAAATTTAAAATTAAATGCACAAACGCAAAGCCGTCCAAATGTACATCTCGTTGTGCCCCTGACTTCTAGAACTAAAAGATAAAGAAGTCCACCCACAGAAAAACTCTAATACAGCAAAATCAGCACAGCAAAAAAAAAGTCATACACATTGGTCCTAGTAAGAGAATGGTCCCGAAACAAAAAGGTAAAGCTGGAATAAATACAACCCTATGTGATCGTCCCTCACTCCAGCGGCTAAACTAAGATGAGAACACATTTCCTCGCTGTGAACTACACGTGAATGTATGAATGTCAACAGGGGAGAGAGAGGAGAGAAACCAACCCGCCGTAAGATTGCGACCCTGAGCAGCATCGTCACGCTGAGTTAGTTTGGTTTGTTTCCAGGTCAGGTGTGAGTATTTCAAACGTTGTGCAGAGGTTATCACTTGTTATCCAGTCTTAGGCGCTGCTCCTTACCGTTGACGGTTAGAGACTTCAACTGACCGTCCTCCTCCACCTCCAACCTCTCCTGGCCATTCTCCACAATCCTGCAGGAGACAAAGCAGAGTTAGGATAAAAGACGAGTTATTTTAATCATACATATCTGTTTTTGGTAATACTTTAAAGGGTTTACAAAGGGTACGTTATTAAGTGTTACACAATTCTTCAATATTCAAAACTGTCTTGGTGAATTGACTACAGCCAAAGTGAAAAGGACAACAGCCTAGAAAAATCATGTTTGTTTTTATTTTGAGGAAACTATCCCCATGTCACAGAGTGAAGACAAGAACAAGTTAGTGACACAATTGATTACATTGACTGACTAGCTGTGCTGTACCGCTTTGTGGTGATTCTTCTGCCGTTGATGAACTTGGTGGAGGTGGATACTGAGCGGATGTTGCCCATTCCCCCTCCTCCTCTACCCCCAAAAGATGAAGAGGAGAACGTGGCAAAGCCCCCTCCACCCATATGCCCCAGCGAAGTGAAACCTAGGAGTGAAACACACACACACACACACACATGACATAATCTGTGCATATGACAAATAAAACTTTGATTTGGCCCATACACTCAAGATCACACCCATAACACAAACACCCCACCATTTTCCTTTGCTTTGCTTACTCGCAAATGTTGACCTCAAAATGAAGCTTATTATATGATCAAAATAGCACATTTTATAATATGCAGTGAGCTTTATGTTATGTAACAATTTCCATGAGGAGGAAGATAAGCTTATATTATACGCATATTTGAAATAGAGTATTACCGTGCTGCAGGGGAGGCCCACCTGAATCAAACACTGGAAAGCCTGCCCCGAAGGGGGGGAAGCCCCCCAAACCGTGGAAGAAGGGTCCCCCGGTCCTGCTCCGGCTCACCCCTCGCTGCCTTTGACCCCCGCCGAAGAAGTCATCGTCCACTGGGGATTGGGGACAGACAATGACAACACATTAGTCAAGATCAAGTTAATTACAAATAGTCAAAAACTGAAATCCATGAGCATACAAAAAGGCATAGGCCCATCTAAATACATATTTATACACAACAAAAAATAAAACGTAAAATGCAACAATTTCAAAGATTTTGATGAGTTACAGCTCATAACGAAATCTGTAAATTTAAGTAAATTCATTAGGTTCTAATCTATAGATTTCACATGACTGGGCATAGGCCCACCCACTGTGGAGCTAGGCCCACCCACTGTGGAGCTAGGCCCATCCAATCAGAATTCGCTTTCCCCCACAAAATGGCTTTATCACAGACAGAAATAGCACCAATGTCACTACAATGGGCCTCAGGATCTTGTCACGTTATCTCTGTGCATTCAAATTGCCATCAATAAAAATTGTGTTAGTTGTCTGCAGCTTATGCCTGCCCATACACATGGTCTGCAGTTGGACGTACTGACAAACTCTCTAAAATGACATCGGTAGAGAAATGAACATTAAATTATCTGGAAACAACTCTGGTGGACATTCCTGCAGTCAGCATGCCAATTGCACGCTCCCTCAAAACTTGAGACATCTGTGGCATTGTGTTGTGTGATGAAAGTGCACAATTTAGAGTGGCATTTTTAAAAGCTGAGAGAAATAAGATTTTTGTGCATATGGAACATTTCTGGGATCTTTTATTTCAGCTCATGAAACATGGGACCAAGACTTTACATGTAGCTTTTATATTTTTGTTCAGTGTATTAACTGAGTTGGCTTATTCACTGATGTCTGTGCCCCTAAAGGTTAAAGTGCATTAACCTATGGACTTTTTGGAGGGAAATGTCGGGGTTTGGGTGCATTTTTTCAACCGGGCTTAATCAACCAATGATTTATAGTAACACGCTATTCTCACATCATTTAGCGGTTTGTGCTAGCCTTAACATGTTAAGAGTTTCTGGCACGCGGGTCTCACATGTGCAGTAGTTACATGGGAGATCCTCCCTCCCATAGCGGCAGACGTGACCCGAGAAAAAAAACCTGCCCTTCCAGTTAGATAGAATAATCCCCACCTGCTTCCACTCTACAATCCACCACAATGTCATTTTCATAATTTGTTTTAACAATTGGATTGTATATGCATGAGGACCCTGAGGACTCTCACTCTCCCCCCAGCCCTTAAAGACATATTAAACCCAGTTGCAAGCTCTCCATAAAGCCTCTCTTCATATCAAATGGACTGACCCCAACCACAATGTACTTACCCCCCACCATTGCAGGGGGTCTCCACTGCTCATGGAACTGGGTGTGAATCCCAAATGGATGGATGGATATATATATATATATATATATATATATATATATATATATATATATATACACAGTGGGACAAAAAAGTATTTAGTCAGCCACCAATTGTGCAAGTTCTCCCACTTAAAAAGATGAGAGAGGCCTGTAATTTTCATCATAGGTACACTTCAACTATGACAGACAAAATGAGAAAAAAAAATCAAGAAAATCACATTGTAGGATTTTTAATGAATTTATTTGCAAATTATGGTGGAAAATAAGTATTTGGTCAATAACAAAAGTTTATCTCAATACTTTGTTATATACCCTTTGTTGGCAATGACAGAGGTCAAATGTTTTCTGTAAGTCTTCACAAGGTTTTCACACACTGTTGCTGGTATTTTGGCCCATTCCTCCATTCCTCTAGAGCAGTGATGTTTTTTTGTGATTAACATTAGAAATATGATGGCCACGCATTGTTTTTGCAAAAGACCTCTTGCTTTTTCATTGTAAGCTCATTAACTTGTGACAGCCAGGCAAATAGCGTTGCACTCCTGCTGTCAACTGAATGTGTTGCACTAATATATTTTCTGTGAAGGAAAACTATAGTTGCACGTCCCTGATCACTCTATTGAAGCAACAAAAAACGATTGACTTTCAATATGAAACGTGACCCCTGTCAACACACAGACTCACCTGCTCCCGCTTTCTCCCGCTTTTTTACAAACAAACACGTGACTGGCTCAACTGTTCTGGGGAACTAGCGTGGGCTTCATAATGTAAAATAATGGGACAGGTGAAGTAAATAATGTACTGTTTTTCCCCCATAACTTATTGCACAAGTTGACTGCAGGTATTTACTTAAAAAGTACCTACAAATAGCAAATTGTATTCAGGACAGAAAGTTAATTGCTTTGCCATATTTTAGTGCCTTGTTGCAAACAGGATGTTTTGGAGAATAAAAATGCTGTACCTTTTTCGCTCGGTCAATTACGTTAATATTGCGGAATAACTACAGACACATCCTCAGTTCTCCCATCACAGCCATTAAACTAACTGTTTTAAAGTCACCATTGGCCGAATGGTGAAATCCTCTCTGGCAACTGCGTTAGGAAGGATGCCTGTATCGTTGTAGTATCAATACACTGGGTGTATTGATTAAGATGAGGTAATCATTCCAAAATCATGTTCAACACTATTGTTGCACACAGTGAGACGATGCAACTTATTATGTGACTTGTTAAACCCATTTTTACTCCTGAACTTATTTAGGCTTGCCATAAAAGGGGTTGAATACTTATTGACTCAAGCTATTTCAGCTTTACATTTTTTGTAAACAATTTTTAAAACATAATTCCACTTAGACATTTTGGATTATTATGTGTATTTAATCCATTTTAAATTCAAGCTATAACACAACAAAATGTGGGAAAAGTAAAGGGTGTGAATACTTCCTGAAGGCGCTGTAATAGGGGTCCTTAGTGCATCCCCAACAGAGATGTGACATTTCTGGGTGCATTCTGGCAGGAGTGTCGTAAGTCCGATGAAATGCAATAGTTTATGTCTTAGGTTGTAGGATCAGGTATGAACATTTTCACATATCTGTGATCAATGGTTCTCCTCAAGTTCTTCCTTCAGATCTGTTTCCCATTGTTTCCTTGCAGGTTCAGAACCATCAGGTAGAGCTTCAAATCAGCCCTTGATATAACTTGGCCATCAACTTCTTTGGCATAGCAGCTTCTTCCAGTATTTTTTTCTATGCTAGATGCCTTAGATTCATCCATATCCCGTTGAAGTGGTTGAATACGATTTCTTAGTTGTAGGGAAATACAAGTCAGCCTCGGATAATCCAAATATGTATTGTAATTGATTGAAGGACAGTGGAGATACGTCTTAGTACGCATGTTAAATATTCACGATGTTGTCAATGTCATCAATATGGCATATGAACAGAAATGTTTGTAAAACCATGCGTGCAATCCTTTCTAAGCAAGGTGTGGGATTTATTCATTTGTACTTATACTTGAGAATGTGCGTAAATTGAAGCACAGCTCTGACCGTGCGTACGCACAGCACATTGTGGTAGGAAAGTCAAACTGTTAATTGAATACCATCCACCAGAGAGAGAAAGGATTGACATACTGGACCAAATCATAAAATATGAATAAAAAAGATAGTTATAGTTTATTCATTCATATTAATTTATGCATTTATTTTATTGATACTTAAGCTACTAATAGTTTTCTCAGGGTGCTATTGATTTCATAAACATGAAACCATTTAAGCCTAATTGAATAATTAAGGAAATTAGAAAGAGTGGAATGTACGGTTGGAGGCAACTTAGTTAAACCAGTTAAATAATATAAAAAGGCAACACTGAGGCATTGTGACTTGTCCAAAATGGCAAATGTTGCATTGCTGGAGGATCTGGCACAAGCTGCATTAAGCAGGGAGCGTGTTTTCAATGAACGTGCAGATTTTGCTGAGGGTGATGCTTGACTCATTAGTAGATTTTCGTTTTCCAAATCATATTTGATTTTATATCTGCAACCAACTCTCTACAGTATTAGAAAGGGAGACGAAACGCACCAATGCCATCCCAGTGCATACCCAAGTCCTCTCCACCCTGGGATATTTGGCCACTCGAACATTCTAACAGGAGATTGCGGATCGGTCTGGCATTTCACAACCAACCAGAAGCAGAATATTGCCTGCAGTTCTTCATGGTATTATTTCATTGACCCCACAATACATACAGTTTCCACTGCTGTGCAACAGGCCAGAGTGAAAAGGGATTTCCATGCCATAGCTTGATTGCACAATGTCATTGGAGCAATTGACTGCACCCAAATCGCAAGTAAAGCACCATCATTGAACAAATTCAACTTCGTCAACAGAAAAGGTTTCCATTCTGTCAATGTGCAGGTCATCTGTGATTCACATTTGGCTTTGTTGAATGTAATGGCCAAATGGCCAGGTGGGACACGATTCATTCATTGTGCAGAACAGTTCAGTCGGCCTTAACCTCCAGGAAGGAGCTGTTGAGGATGGATGGCTTATTGGTAAGGCATGTTTTATTCGCAAGGTTTTATTTGCCATGTTAGACCTCACCTGGGAAACAAAATAGGAATGTTGTGTTCATAATCGCAGGGGACCGGGGCTACCCATTAAAAACATGGCTGTTGACTCCCCTCACCAACCCCTCAAACCCACAAGAGGCAAGGTACAACCTAGACCACGCAGGCACAAGAACAACAGTGGAGCGCACCATAGGCCTGCTGAAAGGGTGTTGGCTGTGCTTGTCTGGGACAGGAGGCACACTGCAATACCAGCCTAGCAAGGTTTGCCTCTGAAATTACATTCCGTCAAATGCCATTACGTGAATGTAATACAATGTGCAAATGCCTTTTTAGGTTTGCAGTGTGCTCCACAACATTACAATCAAAAATGGCATTCCACTGAAAGATCCACCCAGACCCAATGAGCCCATGCCTGACAGGGAGTGTTTCCCGCCACCCATAGCCCTGGCACTGAGGACAAGAGTCAACATCATACAACGGTATCTGTTCTACCAAATATTGTAATCAAATCGACAAGGAAAACACGTTTACATTGCACCAGAATTTGTCTCACATGTTTGACACAATCAACAGGTTCCTTCAATTATTGATTTCTCTCTCTCTCTCAGGCCATTGCATACATCCTCCAGCTGCTGTTGGAGTCCAAGAATTGATGTGTTGATCTCTTCTTGTTGTTTCAGGACTGCGTCAGTCAAAACATGCAGCGCAGCTGAAGCGCTCGCCAAAGAGGACACCCTTCTGGTAGGCCTGGGGATGAGGGGTCAGGAAAAAAAATCACCCACATCTGAATGTTTTGTTACATTCATTTTGTCACACACATACATATTATATTTCATTTTCAATAAAAAAAATATTTAGATGTGGTCCGTGTCTGAATATGGTTGCGAAAATAAAGCTTGACTTACCATCAGTTGGTGTGTCTGGGAGAGGGTCCTCAGTATCACTATCACAAATGATGCCAGACACCGAGATCTCTCCAATTATGTTGCCAATGCGCTGGTCCATAGCAGACAGTGAAGAGTCACTCCTCCTGCTGCACTTATATCCCTTTTGTGGATCATCATTATCATTCCTTTTGCATACGTTTTAAAATCAAACCAGTTCTTTTTCATTTAATTAACTGTTCTGCACTCAGATAAGGCAGAATTTACCACAGTTCTAACCTGCTCCCAAGCAACAAAAAAAGTATCTTATTTGTCAAGCCATTGCTGAAGGCTCCAAAAAGTATGGCTTGTTTTGCTTCCACGTCGGTGATCAAAAGTGAATTTCTGCGTTCGAAAAGTTTTTTCCCCCACTTTGTCTTCTACATGTTGGCGGACAGAAATGAGTGACATTTCTTGCAGCTTTAAAGGGAAGGTTTGTGACCATAAATGGTCATTTAGGGTGGTTCTTTATGTAAATGAGACTTCACGTGCACGAGCACAGTGTTTTAGAACGCGTCTGATTTATCAAGGCAAAATACTTACAGGTGTGTGTAAATCAAGCATACGAGCAACTGATAAATTCCAACTTTTTTGTAGTTGCGAACATTCTACATTTTAATTTAGAAGCTTTTCTACACAACATTGATAAATGAGGGCCCAGGACTTAAAGGTCTTGTCATTAAAATGTTGGCGGTAAGATGTGGTTATTCCAAATAAGGGTGTCTGGCGATATTGGTTCTTTCCACCTCATGAATGTATGTACATTTTCCCTAATGCAAATGAGAATCATTGGATTGTCTTTTTTTTTCTTCCTTCAACGCCTTAGACCCGAAGTAGTGAATATACAGTATTTTAGATCAAACGGTATTAAATGTATGGCTTTGATACTCCTCAAGGATACACAAGGATAGTCTGCTGTCCCATTGTTTAAGTGAACACAGTTGCGCAGCCCAGTAATACATCTTCATATGAGGTAGTCCAAGACCTCCAGTTTTATAGGGTAAGTGTTAACAGTCAACTTGACTCGGCCTTTCCATTCCAAACCAAGTTAGAGAGCAGGCCATTTATTTTATTTAAAAAGTTGGATGGAATTGAAACTGACAAGGCCTGACATAAAATGTGGTAATACACAACATGACCAAAAGTATGTGGACACCTGCTCGACGAAAATCTCATTCCAAAATCATGGGCATTAATATGAGGTTGGTTCCCCCTTTGCTGCTACAACAATCTGCACTCCTCTGGGAAGGCTTTCCACAAGATGTTGGAGCATTGCTGCAGGGACTTGCATCCCTTCAGCCATAAGACCAGTAGTGAGGTCGAGCACTGACGTTGGGCAATTAGGCCTGGCTAGCAGTCGGCGTTCCAATTCATCCCAAAGGTGTTCGATGCAGGCCAGTCAAGTTCTTCCACACCGAGCTCGACATTTCTGTATGACCTGTATGACCATTTCTGTATGACCATTTCTGTATGACCTGTATGACCATTTCTGTATGACCTGTATGGACCTTTTCCCTTTCACCTTGCTCATCATATTGTTGCTTGGATTTCAAAGCAGCAATCTCTGCAGAACGGGGGTTTACTGTGTGTTATGTTCAAGCTTTAAAGTGCTCAACTGTTGAAGGGTGTCAACATTTTCTGTTCTAGTATTTTCTTTTTTTTAATGGGTCTTTTCTTATGTGAAGAGTAAGACATGATGCAACCGCTCATGTATGCTTTAAGAGCTACCCAGACAACAGTTGGGCATACTTCATTGGCTACATTTATTTCCTAAATCATGTCTGTGTTGAGATAGGAGGTAAACTCCTTATCTCAAAGTAACATTGTGTTGAATCGCCATGTCTTTGCTATTGGCATTGGAGGTTTGAGTTTAAGGTGAAGGACAATGAGCTGTGATCCGGAATTATTCTAGGAAGGTATTTACATTCAGAAAAACAGTCAATTAAATAAAAAGTTTGCAATTACAAAAGTCAATTATTGAATATGAGTTGTGAACGTGAGAGTAATAGGAGCGATGTCTTTCAGTTAGATGTTTCGATCTCTACAGTTCACACAGACCATCTATTTGATGTTGTGGTTTAATACCTTAGACATGTTAGGAAGAGGATATAGTTTAGTTGATGACTTCTCTAGAGTTGCATCTTGCACACTGTTAAAATGGGACTTTATTATCAATGAGAATTGATACTCCTATGGACCTTGAGGAGAATGCCAGCCCATCCCAAGCTCACCCAAATCTGGAAAATGTTTCTAATGGGATTTACCTTAACATAATTTAAGATCTAGGATTAAAGCCCTTGAACCTCCAGGCCCATCTTCTTATCTTGGTGTCCCTTGATTTATACTTATTTATAACAAATGACTGCGAGGCATCTGCGGTTCAGAGCTCTAAATATGGAGACGAGCTTCAGAAAATGGACGGATAGGACGGCCTACATTATTCAGCCGGAATGCTTTCAAAAATAGCTTCCGTATTAAAAATAAGAGCAGTTGCAATAGCAGCAGACCCATGTGTGTGTGTGTGTGTGTGTGTGTGTGTGTGTGTGTGTGTGTGTGTGTGTGTGTGTGTGTGTGTGTGTGTGTGTGTGTGTGTGTGTGTGTGTGTGTGTGTGTGTGTGTGTAAACATATGAAACATGTGAGGTGAGGAGGTTACAATAACACTCAAATGCGTGTGGTGTATGAGTGTCCGGGAAGTGCATGTTAAAACATCCTGGTTTAAATTAACAAGATGAAACGCTTTCATAAAACACAAATGGCTCTGACAAATAAGACTAGAAAAGACTGGATGCTTTTCCTGTATCTGAGGAGAAGGCAAACACTTACACGTTGATGTTTGTATTTCTGTTTGTAAACTCTTCCATGTATCATGACTCTACAGAGTAGAAATGCCCAGTGTATCTTTCAAACACAGCCTGCGTCCCAAATGGCACCATATTCCCTTTAAAGCACACTACTTTTGACCAGGGCCTATATAGTTTTGGTGCAAAAGTAGTGCACTCTGTAGAGAATAGGGTGCCAGTTTGGACGCAAGCACAGGCTGAGTGCAGAGGACAGCTGTTGCTGTTTACTCCCATGATGGCAGTGTCCAGCATCAGACAGCATGTCCTCAATGCTTTCAGTAAGAGGATAGTAGGCTGATGGCACAGAACACCATTACGGTCCTGGCTCAGGTAGGTGTCCCTGTCTACTCGTAAAACTTGAACCCAGAACATCCATGCTCTCCAGTCTGTGCTTGGAAAGGGACTCTAAAAGGATGCAATGGGGGTTTACATTTGAAACTAAAGCCTATGGCTATACAGTACCCAGCCTGTAGCCAGAGGTGTGGTTATTGTATGGCTGGCTGTCATTATGCCAGGCGGTGATGGGTCAGTCTGTCAGCAGCAGCCTGGGATCCTGCTAAGACTAATAATATACAGGAGGGGTCAACTGACTGCTAACGTCCTGAGTCACACCCAGGCTACTACAAAGTTAGGCTAGAGGGCACTCTGAGCACAGTCCTGAGAGTCAGGCTACCCCACAGTTAGGCTAAAATGTATGGGTATGTGTGTATCTAATCAAGGGTCCAGGCTACCTCACCTTCCCCTGAATCATGACATGGGCATTAATATGGAGTTGGTCCCCCCTTTGCTGCTATAATAGCCTCCACTCTTCTGGGAAGGCTTTCCACTAGATGTTGGAACATTACTGTGGGGACTTGCTTCCATTCAGCCACAAGAGCATTAGTGAGGTCGGGCACTGATGTTGGGCAATAAGGCCTGGCTCGCAGTGTTCCAATTCATCCTAAAGGTGTTCGATCGGGTTGAGGTCAGGGCTCTGTGCAGGCAAATCAAGATCTTCCACCCCAATCTCGACAAACCATTTCTGTATGGACCTCGCTTTGTGCACGGGGGCATTGTCATGCTGAAACAGGAAAGGGCCTTCCCCAAACTGTTGCCACAAAGTTGGAAGCACAGAATTGTCTAGAAGGTCATTGTATGGTGTAGCGGTAAGATCTCTCTTCATTGAAAATAAGGGGCCTAGCAAGACCCATGACAAACAGCCCCAGACCATTATTCCTTCTCCGCCAAACTTTACAGTTGGCACTCTGCATTTGGTCAGGTAGTGTTCTCCTGGCATCCGTCAAACCCAGATCCGTCCGTCGGTCTGCCAGATGGTGAAGCATGATTCATCACTCCAGAGAACGCGTTTCCACTGCTCCATAGTACAATGGCGGCGAGCTTTACGCCACTTAAGCCAATGCTTGGCATTGTACATGGTGAACTTAGGCTTGTGTGCGGCTGCTTGCCCATGGATGCCCATTTCATGAAGCTCCTGACGAACCGTTCATGTGCTGACGTTGCTTCCAGAAGCAGTTTGGAACTCGATAGTGAGTGTTGCAACAGAAGACAAGAGATTGTTAAGAGCTACGCACTTCAGCCTTCGCCAGTCCCATTCTTTGTGCTTGTGTGGCCAACCACTTTGCAGCTGAGCCGTTGTTGCTCCTAGAAGTTTCCATTTCACAATAATAGCACTTACAGTTGACAGGGGCAGCTCTAGCAGGGCAGAAATTTTACAAACTGACTGGTTGGAATGATGGCATCCTATGATGTCACAGAGCTCTTCAGTAAGGTCATTTACTGCCAATGTTTGTCTATGGAGATTGCATGGCTGCATACTCAATTTTATAAACTTGTCAGCAAAAGGTGTGGATGAAATAGCCGAATCCACTATAATTTTGTATATATATATATATATATATATATATAGTGTATATAACACTCAGGCAGAGCAGCAAACAGCCCAATCTCTCTTATCCAGCCAGCTAGGCTGACCTAGATGTGTGCACAATTAGTTGCATGTCCACAGGGGTTTAAAACTGCAATTAGTTGTGGGCATCTGACAGCGAAAAGGTCAGGAATGTGCCAGGAATTAAAAAGCAGACCGCTTGAGAAAGCATTGATAAACTTAATCTCAATGCCTGCTTCAGTTATTCAAGCCATAGTGAGGTCTCTTGCTCACACTCGCTCACTCTGGCCTCAGTGGAGAGACTTACCGAAGAAATCTGCAAATGGATCTCGTCCCCCGAAGAATTCCCTGAAGACGTCCTCTGGATTACGGAATGTGAACCCACCACCGAAGTGATCTGCGTTGTGATAATGCCCTCCTGGGAGAAAGAGACAGAATCATCAACTACATTTCCAACAAGAGTTATTGAGCGATGGTAAAGCAACATATTCCTGGTTATACAAGCGCACACGGCGATCTGAACATAGTTAAATTATTCAAGGGCACTATGACGGTAGCATGACACTTAGTTGACAGCTAATGCCTCGCAGTTATGGCTTAGTTGAAAGTCAGACCCCCCCCCAACAACAACAAAAAGAGAGGTCGGTAATTGCCCTGTCAGATTTAGTTGACCCCATAGAGCTGTACATTGGTAGAAGAAAATACACTTCTTCTTGGCATGTTTGCTTTATGTGGTATTTCAGACATTGTGTCATATCATAAAATACTGTCCTTTTATATTCATTTATAACCTCCATATCTCCTAGATAAGCCTATCAAAGCGTCAAGGAGTAATGTTCAATGTTTACCTCCTCCCCCTCCGCTTCCTGTTAGGCCTTCTTTACCATATTGGTCATACAGGTTCCTCTTGTTTGCTAATGAGAAGGAAAAAAAGGAAAATAAGAAAAAGGGGGATTAAATGCTGGGAAGAGCCATAGTAAGACATTGGAGGGTGCACAGTGCTGACAAGCCATGGGAGTTAGTGGACAGAGCGTCGCTGCCCAAGTTCATGCCCATTTCCATAAAAGTCCTACCACCCCAGAACTTGATAGACGAAACAAGCCGAATGACAACAAGAGAGACTACTCAAAGGCTTGTACCAGAACCAAAAGAGGAAAGTTGAAGTGTGTGTACTCCACAGCTCAAACAGCCCTGACATAACAATTTCTGGCCTGGTTTTAGCTGCTGTTGCCAGGTGAACAGTACATAACAGTAACAACTAAATCAAGACATTACAGTTGTCCGTTGTGCTCTCAGGCCTATAATGGTGTCCAAAACGGCACCCTAGTCCCTATGCAGTGCACTACTTTTGACCAGAGCCCTGATCGAAAGTAGTGCACTACATCGTACATAGGGTGCCGTTTGGGACATACACTACCTCAAGTACATTTCATAATTTTTGGTCCTGAAACAGACAGACAAAAATGTCATTTCTGGACAAACAAACAAGACAGTGATGTGTGTTCACTATCTGGCAGCAACACGTGACTGATCATATGTTTGTGTGACAGCCATACTTGCAAACATTAGAAAAAGTTTAAGTTCAAGGTTATGCATTAGCCAATTAAAATTGTAGATGTAGTGTCACGTGATAGAACGCTGCAACCTTTCAGTTACTATCAATGCTCTAACCACTAGGCCCAATGCTCTTACCGCTAGGCTACTTGCCGCCCCTTTCCAATCGCTCATCTTCCTATCAAAGATCTTTAAACTTTCTCAACACAAACTAATGGCTTTTCTTAAAATAGGTCACCTCAGACACATGTAATACAATGTGTATAGCAGAAAGACACCACTTATCACCACCTGTGTGTACCTAGCTAGCATACATTTACAACCGGATGTGGTATTGGTATCCGTGATGCCGGACATGTACGAATGCTTTTGATTTGATTTTAGCATTTAAACTGTCTTATGGGAGGGGGGGCTCTTACCGTCTGACAGGACCTCATAGGCTTCTGAAAGCTCTTTGAACTTCCTCTCTGCGTCCTCCTTGTTGTCAGGGTTCTTGTCTGGATGCCACTTGAGTGCTAGCTTTCTGTACCTACAGTATGGCAGAAATACATGTACTCTACATTATAGTGCTGAGCGACTAGTGCCTTTTGAGATCGGTTCAATTTTGGTTCGATTATTTCAAAGTAATCACAGTTTTCGATTTCGATCATTTGATATGCACTATGCATTATGTGGGTTGAATGCTGTAACAGAGTAAAACTATTAATACATTTCCCAAGATGGTAATGACTGTCCATTACTGCTTATCACTTACTAACCATCAATTATTCACATTATTTTTAAATTCAATATTTCAGTTGTGTATATTACATTTGTTTTATCTGATGACTATGTTTCATTCTAAATCATCTCATCTCTGTAGAGATGGTGCCTATGCCATCTGACAAAATCCCTATTTTGTAGTTCTTCAAAGAAAATAAGGTATACTTTTATGACTGCTGAATACCAACTATCAAATCAGTTAGATCAGTGTTGGGCAACTGGTGCCGGCTTACAGTTGAGAGTTAGAATACACAAGGTGCAATTTACAAATGTGGTTGTGCATCAGCAGTCACTCCATTAGCCCATGTACGCTAAAATGGTTTTAGATCGGTAAATTAGATGGCTGCTAGACTATCTAAACTCGTAGTAACATGGTCAAATTACAGCCCGGGTGGGGCCCATCGATCATCAGCTTTATTAAACTGTAAACATTTGCCTCCTATGGCCAAATGTGTAGAATTGGAGGAAATTAGCTGTGAAACTGCACACTTCTCTCTGCCCCACGGGAAAATGAGTAGAATTGCTTGAAATTAGCTATAAAATTCAAAATTCTTCTCTCCGCCCCTTGGCAAAATGTGTATAATTGCAGCAAACTTGCTTTAAAAACAGGGGGGGTAATAGATGTGGCAACGCAGCTCATGATGAGTTCTGTTTTTTTTTTTGTGGCCACCACCCCCATCAAAGTTGCCCATCCCTGACAAATTTATTTTCAAGTAGAAATACAACAGCTGCTCTCTTTATCACCTCACGATCGCGCACTCTTCTCTCTTCCCGTAGTAGCAGTCGTAAAATAAACACAGTCCGGGAAAGTAGAAGCGTAATGAATTATGGTCATTGTAGTTAATTAAAACGTTTTATGTGCTAAGCTATGTAGAATATTGGACGGTTAGAAACTACAACTCCCTACTACAATGGAATTCAAATAATTGAACCGACGTCGGCCAAAATGAAAAATAACCAAAATTTCAGTCAATCGCTCAGCACTACTATATTACATCATCATCTACACACGGAAAGACTCACATTGGTCATACACCTAAAAAAGCACAAGTAAGAGGTTTGACACCCACCATCTCCGATTGAATTTCTTTCCTGTTGTTAGAAACATTTAAGATAAGCATTCCTGCAACATTATTTTGTAAAACAAATTGATCTCTGAGAAACTAAGCTAATTGATTACTAATTGATTGGGCTATTTTAAATGTATAGGATTAATTTAATATTCAATAAATATAGTACCCAACATCCAATGAGTTAGACATGAGAAATCCAAATAAATTGTCTAAACCTTCCACAGACACGCCACGCCAACCCCACAAGAATATAGTATCAGTTCTCTATGTCTGACAAGTCGTATGGAGATCCAGCTCGGAGTATTGGTCTTCATGCTATGTAATGAATTCCCAGTGAATTTGGTGGTGGTGGGGGGGGGGGTGCGGGGTTCCTGTTCAGAGAAATTAGTCATTTAAGTTATGTTTATGTCCCATCCAACATTCTGCTATTACTAGGTTGACCATTAGATGGTGTTGTTCTAGATGATTTATTTCTGGTTTCCTCAGTCGATGGACAAGCAATCCATGCACTAGTTTTGTTGTCCACTGTTTCAAATGCTAAAACTTTTCAGCATGTGAGGCACAGATCCGCAAGTTAAATGGTATCTATATTAGCATTTTCACACATCATGTCCAAATCATCCTGAAGCATCTAAAAAGGTATTGTGCAACTCAATGACATTACCTATAGATGATTTGGATATGAAGCGAGGAAATGCTAATATAGGTACCATTGACATGTATTGGATTTGTCCCACAAAACCAAAGCATGGGTTGCTGTAATACCTTGTAAACTGCTTACAGGGTTGTTCTTCAAAAGTGCCTTCCTCACCATCTTAAATAAGCATGCCCCTTTCAAAAAATGTAGAACTAAGAACAGATATAGCCCTTGGTTCACTCCAGACTTGAATGCCCTTGACCAGCACAAAAACATCCTGTGGCGCACTGCGCTAGCTTCGAATAGTACCCACGGTATGCAACTTTTCTGGGATGTTAGGAACCAATATACACAGGCAGTTAGGAAAGCAAAGGCTAGCTTTTTCAAACAGATATTTGTATTCTGCAACACTAACTCCACAAAGTCCATGGAGAATAAGAGCACCTCCTTTCTCTACGGCTGACCACGCTTTCCACCTGGCTACTCCAACCGCAGCCAACAGCTCTGCACCTCCCGCAGCTATATGATATTTTTGGCCTTCCTGTGACATTGGGTGGTGTAGGTGTCCTGGAGGGAAGGTAGTTTGCCCCCGGTGATGCGTTGTGCAAACCTCACTACCCTCTGGAGAGCCAGAGGGGCGGAGCAGTTGCTGTACCAGGCGGTGATACAGCCCGACAGGATGCTGTCGATTGTGCATCTGTAAAAGTTTGTGTTTTTGGTGACAAGCCAAATTTCTTCCGCCTCCTGAGGTTGAAGAGGCGCTGTTGCGCCTTCTTCACCACACTGTCTGTGTGGCCGGACCATTTCAGTTTGTCCGTGATGTGTACGCTGAGGAACTTAAAACTTTCTACCCTCTCCACTACTGTCCCGTCGATGTGGATAGGGGGGTGCGCCCTCTGCTGTTTCCTGAAGTCCCCGGTCATCTCCTTTGTTTTGTTGACGTTGAGTGTGAGGTTATTTTACAAACACTACACTCCAAGGACCCTCACCTCCTCCCCGTAGGACGTCTCGTCATTGTTGGTAATCAAGCCTACCACTGTAGTGTCGTCTGCAAACTTGATGATTGAGTTGGAGGCGTGCATGGCCACGCAGTTGTGGGTGAACAGGGAGTACAGGAGAGGGCTGAGAACACACCCTTTCAGTGTTGAGTATCAGCGGGGTGGAGATGTTGTTACCTACCCTCACCACCCGGGGGCGGCCCGTCAGCAAGTCCAGGACCCAGTTACACAGGGCGGGGTTGAGACCTAGGGTCTTGAGCTTGATGACAAGTTTAGAAGGTACTATGGTGTTAAATATTGAGCTGTATTCGATGAACAGCATCCTCTTGTCCAGATGGGTTAGGGCAGTGTGCAGTGTGATTGCGATTGTGTCGTCTGTGGACCTGTTGGGGCGGTAAGCAAATTGGAGTGGGTCTAGTGTGTCAGGTAGGGTGGAGGTGATATGGTCCTTGACTAGTCTCTCAAAGCACTTCATGATGACGGAAGTGAAAGCTACGGGGCGGTAGTCATTTAGCTCAGTTACCTTAGCTTTCTTGGGAACAGGAACAATGGTGGCCCTCTTGAAGCATGTGGGGACAGCAGACTGGGATAAGGATTGATTGAATATGTCCGTAAACACACCAGCCAGCTAGTCTGCGCATGCTCTGAGGACGTGGCTAGGGATGCCGTCTGGGCCTGCAGCCTTGCGAGGGTTGACACGTTTAAATGTTTTGTTCACGTCGGCTGCAGCGGAGGAGAGCCCGCAGGTTTTGGTAGCGGGCCGTGTCAGTGGCACTGTAGTGTCCTCAAAGCGAGCAAAGAAGTTTAGTCTGTCTGGGAGCAAAACATCCTGGTCCACGATGGGGCTGGTTTTCCTTTTACATTCCATGATTGATTGTAGACCCTGCCACATACCTCTCATGTCTGAGCCGTTGAATTGTGACTCTACTTTGTCTCTATACTGACGCTTAGCTTGTTTGATTGCCTTGCGGAGGGAATAGCTACACTGTGTGTATTCGGTCATGTTTCCGGTCACCTTGCCCTGATTAAAAGCAGTGGTTCGCGCTTTCAGTTTTGCGCGAATGCTGCCATCTATCCACGGTTTCTGGTTTGGGAATGTTTTAATAGACGCTGTGGGTACAAAATCACCATTGCACTTGCTAATAAACCCGCTCACCGTATACATCAATGTTGTTGTTCGCCGCAATACGGAACATATCCCGGGCCACGTGATTGAAGCAATCTTGAAGAGTGGAATACGATTGGTAGGACCAGCGTTGAACAGACTTGAGTGCGGGAGCTTCCTGTTTTAGTTTCTGTCTATAGGCAGGGAGCAACAAAATGGAGTGTGGTCAGCATTTCCTAAAGTAGGGCGGGGTGCGGGACCTTATTTGCGTCGCGGCAGTTAGAATAACAATGATCTAGTATTTTGCCAGCCCTGGTTGCGCAATCGATATGCTGATAGAATTTAGGGAGCCTTGTTTTCAGATTAGCCTTAGTTAAAATCCCCAGCTACAATAAATGCAGCCTCAGGATATGTGGTTTCCAGTTTACATAGAGTCAAATGAAGTTCGTTCAGGACCATCGACGTGTCTGCTTGGGGGGGATATATGCGGCTGTGATTATAATCAAAGAGAATTCTCTATGCAGATAATTCAGTCGGCATTTGATTGTGACGAATTCTAGGTCATGTGAACAGAAGGACTTGAGTTCCTGTATGTTGTTATGATCACACCACATCTCGTTAATCATAAGGCATACACCCCCGCCCTTCTTCTTACCAGAAAGATGCTTGTTTCTGTCAGCGCGATGCGTGAAGAAACCAGCTGGTTGTACCGACTCCGATAGCGTGTCTCTAGTGAGCCATGTTTCTATGAAACATAGAACGTTACAGTCTCTGATGTCTCTCTGGAAGGCTACCCTAGCACGGATTTCGTCTACCTTGTTGTCAAGAGACTGGACATTGGCGAGTAGTATGCTCGGGAGCGGTGCGCGATGTGCCCATCTACAGAGCCTGACCAGAAGACTGCTCCGTCTGCCCCTTCTACGGCGTCGTTGTTTTGGGTCGCCGGCTGGGATCCGATCCATTGTCCTGGGTGGTGGGCAAAACAGAGGATCCGCTTCGGGAAAGTCGTATTCCTGGTCGTAATGTTAGTGAGTTGACGTTGCTATTATATCCAATAGTTCCTCCCGACTGTATGTAATAAAACCTAAGATTACCTGGGGTAACAATGTAAGAAATAACACTTAAAAAAACAAAATACTGCATAGTTTCCTAGGAATGCGAAGTGAGGCGGCCATCTCTGTCGGCGCCGGAAGTTGTTAATCACTGACCATCTCGAATCCCACCATACATTCTCCGCTATGCAATCCAGTTTCTGAGCTGGTCACGGGTGCACCTCAGCCACGCTCAAGGTCCTAAACGATATCATAACCACCATCGATAAAAAACAGCACTGTGCAGCCGTCTTCATCGACCTGGCCAAGGCCTTCAACTCTGTCAATCACCTAAATCTTATCGGCAGACTCAACAGCCTTGGTTTCTCTAATGACTGCCTTGCCTGGCTCACTAACTACTTCTCAAATCGATTTGACACGCTGAACTCTGAGGGCCTGTTGTCCGGACCTTCAATTCTCGGGATGACTCTTTTGTCTTTATATATCAATGATGTCGCTCTTGCTGCGGGTGATTCTTTGATCCACCTCTACGCAGGCAACACCATTCTGTATACATCTGGCTCTTCTTTGGACACTGTGTTAACAAACCTCCAAACAAGCTTCAATGCCATACAACACTCCTTCTGTGGCCTCCAATTGCTCTTAAAACGCTAGTAAAACTAAATGCATGCTCTTCAACCGATCGCTGCCCGCACTTGCCCTCCCGCCCACCTAGCATCACTACTCTGGACAGTTCTGACTTAGAATATGTGGACAACTATAAATACTTATGTGTCTGGCTAGACTGTAAACTCTCCTTCCAGACTCACATTAAGCATCTCCAATCCAAAATTAAATCTAGAATCGGCTTCCTATTTCACAACAAATGCTCCTTCACTTATGCTGCCAAACATACCCTCGTAAAACTGACTATCCTGCCGATCCTTGACTTTGGCGATGTCATTTACAAAATAGCCTCCAACACTCTACTCAGCAAACTGGATGCAGTGTATCACAGTGCCATCCATTTTGTCACCAAAGCCCCATATACAACCCACCATTTAGACCTGTATGTTCTCGTTGGCTGGTCCATGCTACATATTCGTCACCAAACCCACTGGCTCCAGGTCATCTATAAGTCTTTGCTCGGTAAAGCTCTGCCTTATCTCAGCTCACTGGTCACCATAGCAACACCCACCCGTAGCACACACTCCAGCAGGTATATTTCACTATTCATCCCCAAAGCCAACACCTCATTTGGCTGCCTTTCCTTCCAGTTCTCTGCTGCCAATGACTGGAACAAATTGCAAAAATCACTGAAGTTGGAGACTTCAGGGAGGCAGTGTAAACTCCATGGCTCTGCAGTCCAGGACAGCACAGTACAGAGGTTTGTGCTGAATCAGCAATTCTCTCTGACTAAACCCTTCCTGCAAGGGGCAGCGTCTCTGTCCCATTTATAGTAAACAACTTTTGATCAGAGCCCAATAGACACACAGCCACACAGAGGAACAGAGGATGGGCCAGACTCAGAGGTCATCGCTAGGGCTGGATTCATGGGTTGCATGTTTCGTCACAATATTGTTTTTAACGTTCGTTTTGAACTTATGCCTGACTGAGCGTTCTACTCAATGCATTGTCAATGAGCGCTGACTAAGATTTCAAAAGAGCATTAGAGTGGATTGGAAATACTATGACATTCAAAAGGATAATTAGTAGGAAAACCTTTTGTCATTTCGATGTTGCCAGATTGACTTTAGATGCAGTGTAACGTTAGCTATCTAGCTATAATTGAAGGGAGGCCACCGGATTTTAGCTAGCTAACATTAGCATTGCTATTTTTGATGATATTGCCATCTCTCTAAAATTCATTTGACAACATGATAAGGCTGGCAACGTTGTTTTCTATTAGATTTTTGACTACTTTAGCAACATCATCGCATGTCCAGGCACTATAGTTAATTTAGACAAAACAGTAGTTAGCCTCTGTCCAGAATGACTGGGCTTATCACCACTTTAGGGCACCACCACTTGAGAACGTTCCTAACAACGGCATGACACGACAGAGTGACGCAGGTGCAACCTATGTATAGAGACTACCCCTTACAAATAAAAAGGCAGTCAACTGTGGTATGTTGGACACAGTAGTTGCAGAATAACTGCAGTTATACAGCACTGACTAAAATCTTTTTCGTACGGGACAGAGGATTTAGTGTCTTATGACACTATTAGAATCTGTAGTCAATACATTCTGCTGGGAATCAGGACATTAAGAACTGGTCCTCCATACAGATCTGGGGCCATAAGTATCAAGCTTCTCAGAGGAAAAGTGCTAATCTAGGATCAGGTCTCCCCTGTCATTTTAATATTATTCATTATATTCTAAAATAGACCATAAGAGAACTGGTAGGGTGCTTCAGGCCTTAGGTCAACCACACCTTGGCCGTAAGGCATCGCTCTTACCTGAGCAAATCCAGTGCATTCGGAAAGTATTCAGAACCCTTGTCTTTTTCGACATTTTGTTAAGTTACAGCCTTATTAAAGAATTCCTCATCAATCTACACACAATACTCTAAAATAAATACCTTCTTTACAAGTAATTTGACCCTTTGCTATGAGACTTGACATTGAGCATCCCATTTCCAAGTGCATCGCATTTCCATTGATCATCCATGCGATGTTTCTACAACTTGATTGGAGTCTACCTGTGGTAAATGTAATTGATTGAACATGATTTGGAAAAAGGCACACACCTGTCTATATAAGGTCCCAACATTGACAGTGCATGTCAGAGCAAAAACCAATCCATGAGGTCGAAGGAATTATCCGTAGAGCCCCGCGGTAGGATTGTGTCGAGGCACAGATCTGGGGAAGGGTTCTACACCATCGAAGGTCCCCAAGAACACAGTGGTCTCCATTATTCTTAAATGGAAGAAGTTTGGAAAAATCAAGACTCTTCCTAGAGCTGGCCGCCAGGCCAAACTGAGCAATCGGGGGAGAAGGGCCTTGGTCAGGGAGGTGACCAAGAAGCCGATGGTCACTCTGACAGAGCGCCTCTGTGGAGATGGGAGAAACTTACAGAAGGACAACCATCTCTGCAGCACTCCACCAATCAGGCCTTTATGGTAGTGGCCAGACAGAAACCACTCCTCAGTAAAAAGGCACATGACACCCCACTTGGTGTTTGCCAAAACGCACCTAAAGACTCTCAGAAACAGGATTCTCTGGTCTGATGAAAGCAAGAATGAACTATTCGGCCTGAACGCCAAGCGTCCCGTCTGGAAGAAACCTGGCACCATCGCTACGGTGAAGCATGGTGGTGGCAGCATCATGCTGTGGGGATGTCAGCAGTAGTGACTGGGAGACTAGTCAGGATCGAGGGAAAGGACAGAGAGATCCTTGATGAAAACCTGCTCCAGAGCGCTCATGACCTCAGACTTGAGCAAAGGTTCACCTTCCAACAGGACAACAACCCTAAGACACACAGCCAAGACAATGCAGGAGTGGATATGGGACAAGTCTCAATGTCCTTGAGTGGCCCAGCCAGAGCCTGGAGTTGAACCCCATCGAACATCTCTGGAGATACCTGAAAATAGCTGTTCAGCGACACGCCTCATCCAACCTGACAGAGCTTGAGAGAATCTGCAGAGAATAATGTGAGAAACTCCCCAAATACAGGTGTGCCAATCTTGTAGCGTCATACCCAAGAAGACTCGAGGGTGTAATCACTGCCAAAAAAGGTGCTTCAACAAAGCACTGAGTAAAGGGTCTGAATACTTATAGTTGTTTTATACATTTGCAACAATTAAAAAACAAAAATGTTTTTGCTTAATCATCATGGGGTATTTGAGTGTAGATAGATTGATGAGGGAAAACAATTGTTTAATCCATTTTAGAATGGAATGGATTGTAACGTAACAAAATGTGGAAAAAGTCAAGGGGTCTGAATACTTTCGAATGCATTATCTACAAATCCTTCAGTGCTTTTCCTGTACATGTAAAATTTCTCAGAAGAGCTACTGTTTGCAAGCTACTTCAGTTCATTGTGTGAGTAACTATCACAGAGGTGCCAACTGTGGTTTTCATTAATCTTATCCAATGGTGGTGTATGCGATCAATACTAATTTAGTTAATAAAAAAAGGTCATATGCAGCTCTTTTAAGTAACTTACTGTGATTGTTTTCAATGAAAATGGTCCAAAAAAAGTCTGGGAGTGGTCTGATTGGGGAGGGGGGAACTGAGAACTAGCTGAAATTGGTTTGGAACTCTCATATTGGTCTATTGATTTCACTCGGCAGGCCAAAACGCCATCCCACAAAAACAGGTTGGAATTTCAGGCGGTCTTTTCAAACAGCTCTGACACTAAAAGTGCATTTTCACAATTTCACAGTGTTATTCCAAGCTCGATGTGTAAACACATAAAATACAGAAACAAAATCCAGTTTTTGACGGCACTGGAGTTAGAAGTGGGCAGCCCGGTGGTAAGAGTATCAACTGAATCTGAGAGATGTTGTTAAACAATTTACCTAACCTTTTGACCTTTGTCTAGGGTGGTATCTATCTAGTCAAAAGGTCAAATGTAGGACAGTCAGCACTAACAATGAAAGTAAAAACACTGAATTAGTATGACTTCTGATTGTGTTTAAGTTACCACTACTCAATTCATTTAGCGACTAAGATGGTTGTTTTACCTTGTCGTCAACACTAAAACTGGAGAAAAAAACAGTAGTATAGGGGAAAACGTTCTTTACAATTGAGTTAGTTTTATGTTCAGCCAAACCCTAAAAACCGAGCATACCTTAGATTCCACAAGCCTAGCAGCACTAATGGGCAGATCATACTCTCACAATCATGATGCCGTTTTAAAAGTGTATGTGTGTGTTAGTCATTCACAACATATTACTCGCAAAACGACCGTTCCACAGGTGCACGCAAAACAACAATACGCACAAGACTCATCAGTTCTCTAATGACAATAGGGAACATTGATCAGAGGTGTGTGTGTGTGTGTGTGTGTGTGTGTGTGTGTGTGTGTGTGTGTGTGTGTGTGTGTGTGTGTGTGTGTGTGTGTGTGTGTGTGTGTGTGTGTGTGTGTGTGTGTGTGTGTGTGACCGCAAGCTTACAAGAAGAGTGAGCAGAGTGAAAACTTTCAAAAGCCTTGCAGTTAGCACTCTATCAGTTTCTACTCCGTTTCTATAATTAGTCTACCACATCCTTCGGAGTGTCACACGTTACTAACGTCAACATGCCGGGGTACTCACGCCTTTTTAATGTCCTCCGCCGACGTGTTTCTCTGGACCCCTAAGATCTGGTAGTATTCTGTCATGGCTGTTTCTCTCTGTGGCTCCTTCCCGGTCAGCAGTCTTTAGCCGTCGCTCTGCAGAGGGAGCAAAGCATGGTCTAAAAACAATGTGGAGGAACTCAAGGAGGAGGAAAGCACAGCAAAGTGGGCCCATGACAGATGCAGCCATGTGCGACAGCTAAGAAACCTCCCCTCTGGCCCAAAAGGGCTAGAAGACGGGGGAGGGACAGGGTATTTCACAGTGTGGCAAAACTAAACAAAGTAATCAACTGCCCTGAAAATAGAGCCCTCTTAAGGGAGAGAAAGCGATGAGCGGCGGACGGGACTTAAGCTAACATTAGCTCTAATATTACCATAAAGATGAGGTATAGTGGATAACCTGCTAAAAGTAAGGTTGAACGTTTAAAATTGCTTAGGGAAGGACAAATTAAGCACTGAAGCCACAGCCATAACACCCAAGTAACCCCTTTTCATAAGCAAGACTTTATATCATAAGCAGCCTGGAGCAACTGGCAAAACATGTCCAGAATCCAATATACTTCCATCCGATACAAGTCTTCCATTTCATCCCTGGTTAATATGGCCCGGTGAGAGGCAACTTTGAAAAGAGAATAAACTCCAGAGTAAGCCGTTGTCTTCCCCTATCAATTTTCAGTGTCAACATCACTCCACCACCACACCATCAACCCCCACTCTCACCCCAGCAACACTATGCAATCTTTATTACTTAACAGCCCAATTACAACTCAATTAACATAAACTCAGCAAAAAAAATTAACGTCCCTTTTTCAGGACCCTATCTTTCAAAGATAATTTGTAAAAATCCAAATAACTTCACAGATCTTCATTGTAAAGGATTAAAACACTGATTCCCATACTTGTTAAATTAACCATAACCAATTAATGAACGTGCACCTGTGGAACGGTCGTTAAGACACTAACAGCTTACAGACGGTAGGCAATTAAGGTCACAGTTATGAAAACCAAGGACACTAAAGAGGCCGTTCTACTGACTCTGAAAAACACCAAAAGAAAGATGCCCAGGGTCCCTGCTCATCTGCATGAACGTGCCTTAGACATGCTGCAAGGAGGCATGAGGACTGCAGATGTGGCCAGGGCAATGCATTGCAATGTCCGTACTGTGAGACGCCTAAAACAGCGCTACAGGACAGACAGCTGATCGTCCTCGCAGTGGCAGACCATGTGTAACAACACCTGCACAGGATCGGTACATCCGAACATCACACCTGCGGGACAGGTACAGGATGGGAACAACAACTGTCCGAGTTACACCAGGAACGCACAATCCCTCCATCAGTGCTCAGACTGTCCAATAGGCTGAGAGAGGCTGGACTGAGGGCTTGTAGGCCTGTTTTAAGGCAGGTTCTCACCAGACATCACCGGCAACAACGTCGCCAATGGGCACAAACCCACTGTCGCTGGACCAGACAGGACTTGCAAAAAGTGCTCTTCACTGACGAGTCGCGGTTTGGTCTCACCAGGGGTGATGGTCGGATTTGAGTTTATCGTCAAAGGAATGAGCGTTACACCGAGGCCTGTACTCTGGAGCGGGATCGCTTTGGTGGTGGAGGGTCCGTCATGGTCTGGGGTGGTGTGTCACAGCATCATCGGACTGAGCTTGTTGTTATTGCAGGCAATCTCAACGCTGTGCGTTACAGTGAAGACATCCTCCTCCCTCATGTGGTACCCTTCCTGCAGGCTCATCCTGACATGACCCTTCCAGCATGACAATGCCACCAGTCATACTGCTCGTTCTGTGTGGGATTTCCTGCAAGAGAGGAATGTCAGTGTTCTGCCATGGCCAGCGAAGAGCCCGGATCTCAATTCCATTGAGCACGTCTGGGACCTGTTGGATCGGAGTGTGAGGGCTAGGGCCATTCCCCCCAGAAATGTCTGGGAACTTGCAGGTGCCTTGGTGGAAAAGTGGGGTAACATCTCATTGCAACAACTGGAAAATCTGGTGCAGTCCATGAGGAGGAGATGCACTGCAGTATTTAATGAGGCTGGTGGCCACACCAGATACTGAGTGTTACTTTTTATTTTGACCCTCCCCTTTGTTCAGGGACACATTATTCCGTTTCTGTTAGTAACATGTCAGTTTTTGTATCAGTTGTTGAATCTTGTTATGTTCATACAAATATTTACACGTTAAGTTTGCTGAAAATAAACAAGTTTATCTATTACATCTACTATGAAAATTAATTAAATCCTTTTTATAACAGGTTGATTCCACAGAAAACTGTGTGTGTGTGTATATATGTGTGTGTCCGCATTCCAAGCATGTGAGACTATAGAATCAGAGGTGGAGTAGAAGTGATTTTAAATGAAGTGGAACAAATATACAGAAATAGTTGATGAATTAAAATGCAGACCACGTGGAGGTTTTGACTGGCCTGGACCTGGCAGCTCACACCACAGAGGAGATGGTATTCTCAGCATCTTCTGCGAATTTCACCAACCTGGCAACCACGGAAAGGAGTAGTAGATGGAATCTCACTCGCATAACAGCACAGATAAGAGATCTTCTAGCGTGTAGAGACTAGAGCACACAATGTATTCCTAGCACGTACAGTACTAATCAAAAGTTTGGACACACCTATTTATTCAAGGGTTTTTCTTTATTTTTACTGTTTTCTACATTGTAGAATAATAGTGAAGAGATCAAATCTATGAAATAACACATATGGAGTCACGTAGTAACCAAAAATATATAATTTATATTCTTCAAAGTATCCACCCTTTTTCTTGATGACAGCTTTGCACACTCTTGGCATTCTCTCAACCAGCTTCACCTGGAATGATTTTCCAACAATCTTGAAGAAGTTCCCACATATGATGAGCACTTGTTGGCTGCTTTTTCTTCACTCTGCGGTCCAACTCATCCCAAACCATCTAAATTCGGTTGAAGTCAGGTGATTGTGGAGGCCAGGTCATCTGATGCAGCACTCCATCACTCTCCTTCTTGGTCAAATAGCCCTTACACAGCCTGGAGGTGTGTTGGGTCATTGTCCTGATGAAAAACAAATGATAGTCCCACTAAGTGCAAACCAGTTGGGATGGCATATCGCTTCAGAATACTGTGGTAGCTATGCTGGTTAAGTTTGCCTTGAATTCTAAATAAATCAACAACAGTGTCACCAGCAAAGCACCCCCACACCTCCTCTTCCATGCTTCATGGAGGGAACCACACATGCGGAGATCAACCGTTCACATGCTATGTGTCTCAGAAAGACAATGCAGTTGGAACCAAAAATCTCAAATTTGGACTCAGACCAGAGAACAGATTTCCATCGGTCTAATGTCCATTGCTCATGTTTATTGGCCCAAGCAAGTCTCTTCTTCTTATTGGTGTCCTTTAGTGATTTCTTTGCAGCAATTCAACCATGAAGGCCTGTTTCCCTCCTCTGAACAGTTGATGTTGTGATGTGTCTTACTCTGTGAAGCATTTATTTGGGCTGAATTTCTGAGGTGCAGTTAACTCTAATGAACAGATCCTCTGCAGCAGAGGTAACTCTTGGTCTTCCTTTCCTGTGGTGGTCCTCATGAGAGCCAGTTTCATCATAGCTCTTGATGGTTTTTGCAACTGTACTTGAAGAAACTTTCAAAGTTCTTGAAATTTTCCGGATTGACTGTCCGTTACGTCTTAAAGTAAAGAAGGACTGTCATTTCTCTTTGCTTATTTGAGCTGTTCTTGCTATAATATGGACTTGGTATTTTACCAAATAGGGCTATCTTCTGTATACCACCCCTAGCCCTACAACTGATTGGCTCAAACGCAAATGGAAAGAAATTCCACAAATTAACAAGGCAAAACTGTTAATTGAAATGCATTCCAGGTGACTACCTCATGAAGCTGGTTGAGAGAATGCCAAGAGTGTGCAAAGCTGTCATGAAGGCAAAGGGTGGCTATTTAACACTTGTTTTGATGTGTTATTTCATAGTTTTGATGTCTTCACTATTATTCTACAATGTAGAAAATAGTACAAATAAAGAAAAACCCTTCAATGAGTAGGTGTTCAAACTTTAAAATGATGGGCTGTGTTTATCATGCGTCTCAGAGTAGGAGTGCTGATCTAGGATCATTTTTGCCTTTTAGATTACAATGAATAAGATTACATACACAGGGGGAACCTGATCCTAGGTCTGCACTCCAACTCTAAAATGCTTGATACATACGCCCCCTGATCTAACAGTAGAGAGTGCTGAAGGAGATCCGTCACACAACACAGGAGGAAATCTCCCTAATCATTAAGGCTAATTAGGAGTCATTATGTGAATAAGGCTGGTATTCCCTGTGCATTTTGAAATCACATACAATGTTTAAAAGTGTATTGATTAATTACAGAGGGAGTGTTGAGACAGAAAGAAAGAAAGAAAGAAAGAAAGAAAGAAAGAAAGAAAGAAAGAAAGAAAGAAAGAAAGAAAGAAAGAAAGAAAGAAAGAAAGAAAGAAAGAAAGAAAGAAAGAAAGAATGAAAAAGAACGAAAGAAAGAAAGAGAAAGACAAAGAGTGAGAAGCAGTGAACAGGACATACAGAGATAGAGAGATTAGGAGAGCGAGAGAGAGCGAGAGCAAATGCAATACCGCAGTAAAATGGCCAGTCATCAAAATGGCACACGCCCTATTGAGCAAGATCACCACAAAATGTCAATAGCTCAAGGTGCTTACCTACTGGTAGCCATGAGGCTGTTCAGCAGAGACAATGTACTAACAGACAGAGGTATCTTAAATAATGATGTTAGGGTTTCTATGCATCCCTTAGACAGCATGTCCCTTAGACAGCAGATCCCAAGGCAGTTAACCCACTGTTGCCCGGGCGCCGAAGATGTGCATGTCGATTAAGGCAGCCCCCTGCACCTCTCTGATTCAGAGGGGTTGGGTTAAATGCGGAAGACACATTTCAGTTGAAGGCATTCAGTTGTACAACTGACTAGGTATCCCTCTTTTCCCTTTCCCAATGGAAGATGGACACTGAGCAGTGAGAACAGACCTGAGGCACAGCGCTATGCTCTAGTGTGCCTCCCAAAATGACGCCCTAGAGAGAGAACAAGAGCGAGACACCTATGTTTCCAGATTAATCTACGCTGGGAGAAGCTCTATGCTGTACAATGGCCAGCAAATGATCTTAAAACAAACTTGACATGTCTCCACTAACTGCTCCGAGTGGCGCAGCGGACTGAAGCACTGCATCTCAGTGCTAGAGGTGTCACTATAGACCCTGGTTCGATCCTGGGCTGTATCACAACCGGCCGTGATTGGGAGTCCCATAGGGAGGCGCACAATTGGCCCAGCGTTGTCCGGGATAGGGATTGGTCGGGGTAGGCCGTCGTTGTAATTAAGAAAAAGAAAAAAGAAACAAAATATATATATATATGACTACAAAACACCATAGCTGTGTTCAAATATGCATACTGATGTACTGTACACTACATACTATTAGTTAATTTTAGTATACTGTAAACTGACAGTATCGTTTCACTTGAGCATACTAGCGCTTCGCCAGTCTACCGTCTAAGTTGATGCGGTTGCTATGCAACCTCTTGCTAGCTTGTTAGCATAACAAATGACTAGACATTTTACAATTTCGGGTGTGTTCGTAAATTCAAATCTGGAGTGCCAGAGTGTGCTCTGGGCATTCGTAAATCCAGAGCGTTGTCAGATTGTCTCTTCGTAAATTCAGAGCGTTTCTGTAAACGATCGTCTGACGACGAGTAGGAAATATCGGACCAATGTGCAGCGTGGTATGTGTTCATGATGTTTATTTGCTGAACAAAACAGTCCTGTGTGGAACAAACACTGACACGGAAAAATAATCACCACAAAACACAGGTGGGAAAAGGCTACCTATGTATGATTCTCAATCAGAGACAACGAACGACACCTGCCTCAGATTGAGAACCATACCAGGCCAAACACATAAACGCAACATAGAAAAACGAACATAGACTACCCACCCCAACTCACGCCCTGACCAAATTAAAACAAAGACATAACAAAGGAACTAAGGTCAGAACGTGACAGTTTCGCTCTCAGAGTGTTCAGAGCGCACACACTGGACGCTATGGCCGAGAAGTAAGGTTGATCCAAGCGTTCAACTGCAGTCAAGCACCCAAGCTAACTGGCTAACATTGGCTAGCTACTTCCAGAAACAAATGAGAGAACACCTCACTCTGACCATTTTACACGCCCTACCAGAGCTGGTTTGGCTGTTTTCATGTTATCCAGAGAGTTGGTAACTGACTGTGCTGCTGGCAACAATTGAATTAGGCTTTTTTTTACCAACGTTTACTGACCCTGACCATATTCAACTGGAGTTGAGCGTTCGTAAATTCATTAGTTATTGTGCGTGAGAGTGCTCTGAAATCGTAATATATAGCCACAAATAACAATGTCCATTAAAACGCACCACGACTATACCACTATGAGAATAATCAAGTATGAGAATAATCAAGTCAATAAATATTGGGTAGTTAGTTAATATACTGCCTGGCAAGTTCGATGTATTAGTAGCCAACTAACATTAAGCAACTAGCCAACATACCGGTAACGTTACATACTAGAGGTCGACCGATTAATCGGAATGGCCGATTAATTAGGGCGATTTCAAGTTTTCATAACAATCGGAAATCGATATTTTTGGACACCGATTTGGCCCAATTTTTTTTTACACCTTTATTTAATCTTTATTTAACTAGGCAAGTCAGTTAAGAACATATTTTTATTTTCAATGACGGCCTAGGAACGGTGGGTTAACTGCCTCGTTCAGGGGCAGACCGACAGATTTTCCACTTGTCAGCTCGGCGGATTCAATCTTGCAACCTTACAGTTTGCTAGTCCAACGTTCTGACCACCTACCTCTCATTGCACTCCACTAGGAGCCTGCCTGTTACACGAATGCAGCAAGAAGCCAAGGTAAGTTGCTCGCTAGCATTTAAACTTATCTTGTAAAAAACTATCAATCAATCAATCATAATCACAAGTTAACTACACATGGTTGATGATATTACTAGTTTATCTAGCTTGTCCTGCGTTGCATATAATCGATGCGGTGCGTATCGTTGCTCCAATGGGTACCTAACCATGAACATAAATGCCTTTCTTAAAATCAATACAAAGAAGTATGCATTTTTAAACCTGCATATTTAGCTAAAAGAAATCCAGGTTAGCAGGCAATATTAACCAGGTGAAATTGTGCCATTTCTCTTGCGTTCATTGAACGCAGAGTCAGTGTATATGCAACAGTTTGGGTCACCTAATTTGCCAGAATTTTACATAATTATGACATAACATTGAAGGTTGTGCAATGTAACAGGAATATTTAGACTAATGGATGCCACCAATTAGATAAAATACGGAACGGTTCCGTATTTCACTGAAAGCATAAACGTCTTGTTTTCGAGATGACAGTTTCCAGATTCGACCATATTAATGACCTAAGGCTCGAATTTCTGTGTGTTATTATGTTATAACTAAGTCTATGATTTGATAGAGCAGTCTGACTGAGTGGTGGTAGGCAGCAGCAGGCTCGTAAGCATTCATTCAAACAGCACTTTTGTGCGTTTTGCCGGCAGTTCTTCGTTGTGCGTCAAGCATTGCGCTGTTTATGACTTCAAGCCTATCAACTCCCGAGATTAGGCTTGTGTAACCGATGTGAAATGGCTAGCTAGTTAGCGGGGTGCGCGCTAATAGTGTTTCAAACGTCACTCGCTCTGAGACTTGGAGTGGCTGTTACCCTTGCTCTGCATGGGTAACGCTGCTTCGAGGGTGGCTGTTGTCGTTGTGTTTCTGGTTCGAGCCCAGGGAGGAGAGAGGAGAGGGACAGAAGCTATACTGTTACACTGGCAATACTAAAGTGCCTATAAGAACATCCAATAGTCAAAGGTTAATGAAATACAAAATGGTATAAAGAGAAATAGTCCTATAATTCCTATAATAACTACAACTTAAAACTTCTTTACCTGGGAATATTGAAGACACATGTTAAAAGGAACCACCAGCTTTCATATGTTCTCATGTTCTGAGCAAGGAACTTAAACGTTAGCTTTCTTACATGGCACATATTGCACTTTTACTTTCTTCTCCAACACTTTGTTTTTGCATTATTTAAACCAAATTGAACATGTTTCATTATTTATTTGAGGCTAAATTAATTTTATTGATGTATTATATTCAGTTAAAATAAGTGTTTATTCAGTATTGTTGTAATTGTCATTATTACAAGTAAAACAAATTGGCCGATTAATCGGTATCGGCTTTTTTGAAAAATCATAATCGGTCGACCTCTATTACATACTGCTTTAATGCTATGCGGTTCGTAATGATAGCGTAGGTAAAAAAAATTGTCAGCCAACATAACGTGTAACTTATTTGAAAAGTCATTACATTGCTCAACATATTCTTAACATGTCATAAATAGTTAAAACAATGAATTTTATCTGCTTTCGTCGGACTTCAGATGCATATTTTCCATCACTTTCTTCAAATAAGAAAACGTTGTGAAACCATGCCCATTTTCTGAAGAATTGCATTATGGGCCCTAAAAGTACAGTGATAGTGTCCACTGCTTGTATACTTTGTATTTTGGTGAATTTGGTACGACATCTGGGAACTTCTGGCATACTAACTATGTCCATACTCAATTCACGTCACAAAAAGTATGGTTAGTGCGGATAGTATTAGTTTTCAAACACAGCTCATGATTCCACTCCACTAACGATGGGTCAAATCAGCCCTCACCCTCAACTAAACCTGAAACCGTTGTGCAGCCCATGTTGTCCAAAGATAGACGGACAAAAAGCGACCAACGAAAGTCCTATACATGTTCAAAGCTAATTTAGCCATGTCAACTATATTTATTACTAAACGTCAAACACACATGGGCCCAAGCCCAGATTTAAAACAAACTGATAAAAATTATATTTGTCAAATAATGTCTTCTTAACTACATAAACAAACTGATAAACAATGAAATCAACTTTGTAGACGGATCAGTTACCAGTTCCTCTAGTAGTCCAGTTGTATCCTGTTTGTTTGCTATTAATAGCCTCTGTGCCCTTTTCTGTTCTGGAGTGAGAGTGAGTGAGAGAGAGACATGGCAACAGACAGATGACGGTTCCTCTCTCAGATGAAGGCTCACACACCACAGGGGTTTCGAATGGGAATTAGTTGTGGACAGCGAAAAGGTCAAGCATGTTCCAGGAATTAAAAAGCAGACCGTTTGAGCAAGCGCTGATAAACAGTGATAGAAATATAATGAATCTCTCTTGTCCTTCTGTCCCGCTCCCTCGCTCCCTTCCAATAGAACTAGATCATGAATAAGACAGTCGTGCTCAAGGCACACATTCACAGCTGAGAGCAGAGCCCTTGTTCATGAAGTGTTTTATCATGGGAATGCGGATATAGGATCAGTGTTGCCTTTTAGGTCATGATCAAATCAGATTGCATGGACAGGGACGACCTGATCGTAGATTAGCACTCCCACTCTGAGACACCTTAAGAAAACGGGGCCCGGACACTGATCCATCATTGATTGTTTGGCTCTTTCATTTTCTCCACAATCATCTCAATGTCTTGAACCAAGGCCCTCTCATCCCCCATCATTCCCCTCAGGCAGATTTGTAATGCTAGCCAAAGGATCAGACTACTCTCTATGCTTGCGTGCCTGTGTCCGAGCAATGAATGTGGGTCAATCAATCCCACATTTCTCCTATTTCACAGGGGTGCACCTACACCTGATATCTTTTGATCTGCGGAAGGGGAGGCACAAGCGCTCACGCAAGATTTGGTTCTTGGTTGCCGAGTTTAGGTCAGATCCTACATTACATCCATGTACTATCAATTGACAAATATATTTGATCCATATATGCAGAACGGCAGCACAACACTGTTGCAGTAAAATCCCAATACAACAAGTGAGTGTGACAACCTGTTAATGACCTTTATGTTATGAATGCCTATAGGTCATGAATGCCTATATGTTATGAATGCCTATATGTTATGAATGCCCAGACAGATGGGGCTGGAGAAATGTAACCACTCAAATTCATAGATAGAGCTATCGATACAAGGACTGACCATACATGATATCAGTGTAAAAAAAAAATGTATATTCTGTACAGTTTATACAGTGTGTAAACAGGATGAGCAGAATGAATCCAAACAGAGCAGAGCTAGGTGGGAACTAACAAAGAATTTCCATTCTGGTTCCACCACTCGCACTAGTCTAACATCTAAACCTCTCCCCCCAGAACCTAAATGGAGCACTCTTGCAAGATTTGATTCTGGGTTTCTGAGATTAAAACCATTTCTCAGTTATTTTTAGTACTGCTGTGCCAAATTACACTTCAAGGTGGAAGCTTATGAAGACGATATTTGATGAAAGCAACTAAAAATATCTTTCATGTGGATTCAGTGAGTACACAAGGGTGCCAAGATATTCAATCTTCCCAGAAGGTTTAATTTGATTTCTAAATTAAAATGAGAACTAATTGTTTGAGTTTGGATGGACACCAAGGGGCCAGCATGTCAAAAGAAGGCATGTGTCCACACGCTCATAAAATCTATTTGACTGGATCAACTACAGATTACTATCTAAAGCCCATACTAGTATCAATATCCCCATACATACCCTATTTGTACAACTACGGTTGCAAAGGGTCGGAAACTTTCCAGGAAATTTCCAGAAATTTTCCATGGGAATTTAAGCCTGGGAATTTTGGCATATAATTCTTTTTTGCTTATAACAGTGAACCTTTTTTGTGGGATACACAAGACAATTCTGGGTCTTGTGGCATATTTTGGTTAAATTATCCTTAATTCAATGGAATTGCAACCCTCTGCATGCACAACGCATTCTTCCATCACATGTACAGCTGATTCTCAAGATCTTGCACACAAATGAGATGCTATTGAGCCCACACCACTACTAGACTAAGATTTTTTATTCAACAAGCAGGATGCACAGGATATACTGAGAACACCTGCCAAGGCAGACATCCCCATTATCAGCAAGAGAAAGAGACACAGGTTCAGAGGACACAGAGCACGGTACCTCGTAAGGATCCGGAAAAGGCGAGTGGGAAAGCTGCCGTTAGTCAATATTACTCGCCAATGTACAATCATTGGACAAACTAGACGAGGTACGATCACGAATATCCTACCAACAGGACATGAAAAACTGTAACATCTTATGTTTCACTAAATCGTGGCTGAATGATGACATGGATATTCAGCTAGCAGGATATACGCTGCACCGGCTAGATAGAACAGCACAATCCGCTGAGACGAGGGGGGGGGGGGTCTGTGCATATTTGTAAACAACAGCGGATGCACAAAAACTAAGGAAGTCTCTAGATTTTGCTCGCCTGAAGTAGAGTATCTTATGATAAACTGTAGACCACACTTTTGGCCAAGAGAGTTCTCATCTATACTTTCGTGGCTGGTTATTTACCCCCACAGACGAAAGCTGTCGCTAAAACCGCACTCAGTCAGCTGTATAAGGAAATAAGCAAACAGGAATCCGCTCACCCAGAGGCTGCGCTCCTAGTGGCTGGAGAATTTAATGCAGGGAAATTTACATCAATTCTACCTCATTTCTATCAACATGTGAAATGCCCAACCAGAGGGAAATAAATTCTAGATCACCTGTACTCCACACACAGAGACGTGTGCAAAGCTCTCCCTCGCCCTCCATTTGGTAAATCTGACCACAATTCTATCCTCCTGATTCCTGGTTTACAAGCAAAAATTAAAGCAGGGAGCACCAGTAACTTGGTCTATAAAAAAGTGGTCAGATGAAGCAGATGCCAAACTACAGGACTGTTTTGCTATCACAGACTGGAACATGTTCCGGGATTCTTCCGATTACAATGAGGAGTACACCACATAGGTCACTGGCTTTATCAATAAGTGCATCGAGGACGTCGTCCCCACAGTGATACTCCAACCAGAAGCCATGGATTACAGGCAACATTCGCACTGAGCTAAAGGGTTGAGCTGCCACTTTCAAGGTGCGGGCTTATAAGAAATCCTGCTATGCCCTCCGACGAACCATCAAACAGGCAAAGCACCAATACAGGGATAAGACTGAATCGTAAGACACCGGCTCCGACGCTCGTCTTATGTGGCAGTGTTTGCAAACTAATACAGACTACAAAGGGAAGCAACTTCTATGCTCGCTTCGAGGCAAGCAACACTGAGGCATGCATGAGAGCATCAGCTGTTCCGGGTGACTGTGTTTCACGCTCTATGTAGCCGATGTGAGTAAGACCTTAAAACAGGTCAACATTCACAAGGCCACGGGGCCAGACGGATTACCAGGACGTGTGCTCCGGGCATGTGCTGACCAACTGGCAGGTGTCTTCACTGATATTTTAAACATGTCCCTGATTGAGTCTGTAATACCAACATGTTTCAAGCAGACCACTATAGTCTGTGTGCCCAAGAACACTAAGGCAACCTGCCTAAATGACTAGAAGGTATTTGCACTGGTGACAGACAATGCTGCGAACATGAAGGTGGCTTGGTCTAAAGTGGGAGGAGTCCTACCCTCACATCACACCCATTGGCTGTGCTGCTCATGCATTGAATCTGCTCCTCAAGGACATCAAGGCATTGAAAACAATTGATACACTCTACAAGAGAGCCAAGGAAATGGTTAGGCATGTGATGGGTCATCAAGTTATGGCAACAATCTACCTCACTAAGCAAGGTGAGAAGAATAAGAGCACCACATTGAAGCACCCCAGCAACACCCGTTGGGGTGGTGTTGTCATCATGTTTGACAGTCTCCTGGAGGGGAGGGAGTCTTTCCAAGAAATGGCCATATCACAGTCTGCCGATATGGACAGCCCCATCAAGAGGATCCTCCTGGATGATGTATTTTGGAAGAGAGTGGTAAGCAGCCTGAAACTCCTGAAACCTATAGCAGTAGCCATTGCACAGATTGAGGGAGACAATGTCATCCTGTCTTGATGTTCAGACTCAGCTTGCAGATGTAAGAGAAGAAATCTATACTGCTCTGCCCACTTCACTGTTGCTCCAAGCAGAGGAAACTGCAGTTCTGAAATACATTAAAAAAAGCATGAAGACTTCTGCCTGAAGTCCATACACGCCGCAATGTAACGTAAACTCACTCACTTTTGTACATCTCCTTGGTCCGTACAATTGACCTTATTTTAGTGCCCAAAAAACGTAATACTTCCAGATCAACTGTAATGTCAATACCATTGTGAAGCACAATTTCTCCCCTTTCCAACAAATTCCATTACGAGACCTTCATGATGTCCATCTCTGCATTATTCAAGAAGGCAATGAGCTCCATCAGGTCTTTTTAAAAATGGCGGGTGGGGAAGCGAAACTAATGCGTGGTAGTGAGGACAGATGTCATGTAGGAAAACTACTTTTTTTCACTCGATCTCTCCAACTTATCACCTCTAAAATGTAAATAAAACACTATAAAGAGTTTATATTATGTGTCATTACATACCTATTTGAATGTTTGTTTCGAATTTGAATCGGGTTTTTAAGGCGGTGCTAATGTGATCTTAGAAGTAAACAACGGCTTTGAATCATGATCGCATGCTGTGATGATGCAAAAAACGACTAGGTATCCCCCCTTACCCCTGTCACTGTCCATTTCTTGTTTTTAAACGATGAGAAAAGTGCTACACCTGGTGGAAAGAGATTGTAAGACAGAAAAATGTTGCTTTATGCGTGCTGTACGTTACTGCATGGCAAGTCATGATGTAACGGAGGGTCCGTTTTTTCAACTTTTCTCCAATACTATAGAGCCATTACCATGTTGATCAACGCTTGAATAGAAACGTAGTTCCCACCCCAGATGTTGAAGTAAACACATTCGCTACAGTCCCATTAGTTTTCTTCGCAGCCTCGTTTGCGCGTTTGCGCACATTTGTATGGAATGGGGTGAGTTTACGTTACATGTTGGACCCCAAGTATGCTGGCAAGAGCATCCTGTCTGGTGCAGAGATGAAAAAGGCCTATGGTGTCATCAATAAAATCTTCTTATATCAGCTGATGTCACAAAGTGCTGTACAGAAACCCAGCCTAAAACCCCAAACAGCAAGCAATGCAGGTGTAGAGGCACAGTGGCTAGGAAAAACTCCATAGAAAGGCCAGAACCTAGGAAGAAACCTAGAGAGGAACCAGGCTATGAGGGGTGGCCAGTCCACTTCTGGCTGTGCCGGGTAGAGATTATAACAGAACATGGCCAAGATGTTCAAATGCTCATACATAAATTAATAATAAATCACAGTGGTCGTAGAGGGTGCAACAAGTCAGCACCTCAGGAGTAAATGTCAGTTGGCTTTTCATATCCGATCATTCAAGGTGGTCATCACTACCGTGTCTCACCACCTTAGCCTGGATGAGGGCAAGGTTCTTGACAGTCTGGCAAAGTACACTTCCAAGCAAGGGCTTTGGGATGGAGATGCAATATGGCAATCATGCCAACATATCTCATCAGTCACCGGGTGGAAGGGACTTCCTGGATCTGAGGCTGTTTCCCCTGTTGCCTCCATCGTCCTGCAAATCCCACCAACATCAGCCGCCTCAGAGCACAACTGGTTCTTGTTTGGGAACACACACACCAAAGCACGCAACAGGCTGACCAATACAAAGGTTGAAAAATTGGAGGCCGTCCGGGAACATTTTAGGCTTTTTGAGCCTGACAACAAGCCATCCTCAAAAAGGTTGAAAAGTGACAGTGAACGTGAGGCCTCAGAGTCTGATGTTCAAAAGGTGGACATTGAGGAGGTCCAGGGAGAAGACACGGAAGCCTGAGAGGAAGACAAGCAAAGCTTTAGTTTCTACAGTATCATTTTACAGATGTATGTTTTTGGAGAAGCGATGGATCATTGGGGATCATTCATTATTCCCTTTCTTTTGTTGTTCAATGAAATCATCCCATGTGAAGAGTCAACTCATTTAATCAAAGTTCAATTCATAACTAAATTATTAAGTGTTTTTCATTTGGAAGGATTTAATAATTTGCAATTATGTCTACTTATGATAAGGTAAAAGGTTTATGTTTGTCTCCATATGATATGGTAAAAAAAAAACATCTACATTTAAATGGCATTATTATGCCAGTTTCCACCTCTGAATATTCCCCAAAATGTGCAACCCTTTGTACAACACACTTGACAAAGCAGTGATCGAACAGAGTTTGTCTGCACAAATCTTTTTTTTTTACACAACTGTTGGGTCACAAGAATATCAGTTGTATCATAACCATTGTGATGTAAAATGCGTTGAACATCGGTTATACAACCCGAGCGTGTACAGGGTCAGTATGAAGAAGTCAAACCTCATCAGTAATGCCTTGGTAAACGAGAGGTAGTAGAAGTAGGCTACTGGAACAGTTCCCATTGCTCGGGGCAGGTTCAAAATATGACTCACGTCTTTGCCAGCTAGTGAAAACAGATTTAGAGGGAACAGAGCGAAGTAAGCCTAGCCAACAGAATTAGGGAGGAGTACTATCATTAGCTCTTCCTAAAAAAGTATTTGCCTACCTCTGTGTAAAATGAAGGTGAAATAAGCCTAGCGAACTTGTTTTCGATTCACATTAGTCTGGGATGGTAAGCGTCGGGTCTAGCAGTGTAGGGGATGCAAATAACTACACATCAGACATTTTAGTTCATTCATGCATAACTTTTGTATGTAGGCTGCATGTAAGATACCTGATTTGTATAGCTGGCATCTAGTGAGAATATGGTTTCTGTGACATAGGGAGCAAAACATAGTGTTTTAAATGCCCAGATTAGTGGCAGCATGCTGTAAAGTCATTGTGAGCCCACTAGAATTCAGGCATCCTCATGGACTCCTGTCCTGTGCTGGTCAGAGGTGGTGGCCCTCTCGTGTCAATGGATCCCTTTTAAAAAGAGGCGTTTGGGGTTGTTGCATCCATTTCTGGACTTGATTCTTGAAGAATTTAACTTATAATTGAATTATGAGCTTAGTTCAACTGTCTTACCCCTTCAGAATGCAAAATATAAATACTTGTTTTACTCCATTGTTATTAAACACTAAATGGTAAAAAAAAAAAAGTTAAAATTGTCATTTTGATCTCATGGATGGTCAGTCCTTGCATCCATAGCTCCAGAGCCTGACCGCCCATTGGGCAGGATTAGGCTGCCGCATAGGGCATCAGATTGACGAGTACGGCATTTTCCGAGCTAAACTGACGTAGACGCACATCCAACAACACATCACATTATTCTTCCCAAAAACAACTTATCTCATCCAGTGGCATGATGCTGATACCGCCCCCAGATAAGCAGTACCCACCTTGCCAAAGTCAGGGGCGCTAAATATTTAGCTTGTAGATGCCCAGCGCGCCTCTCCAGGGTACTGTTGGAGAGACAACGCTGCGGCGCTACACCAACATTACGTCCAAAAAGTATCTAACATAAATCATATAGCCTATGTTAGAAAGACTGGCATTTTCTGTAGCCTCATGAGACTGGAACTTTTTACATCATGCACGTTTCTCGGATCAAATAGCGTAAAGGTTACTAAAAGCTTCACTCCGTTGTGTGTGGGTGGAGTGGGATTTTTGTAGCAGTGGACACCTTTTGAAAACATGATATCCTTGCCGGTCCAACTCACAAAAAAACTCCTAGCTTGGTGAGCAAAAAAATAAAATAAATAAAAATAAAACACCTGCTAGAGAAGACAGATTTTGGGCCCAGTTATCCCTTTGCCTCTTCCTCTCTGGTAGTAGCTAGCTGGTAGCCTGGCTAGCTGGCTTTAGCCTGGATAAAAAGCCTTTTTAGCTTACCACATCTCCATGTGAAATAATCAGATTTATAATTTTTTTAAATATGCACTGGCAAATATTCTTATACTTGCCGGTGTAACCTAAACCTTACTCCAGTTTGATGTGCTGCTTGTGTATTAATTTCCATTTCAGCTAAAAATAGAACGTCATGTTTTGGTCACAGAGAAGAAAAAAGCACATTGGCTAGAGAAGGTTCTCCCATTTCACAATAGCCTGGAACCACTAGTTATTACTTCTAAACAAAATACCTTTTGGGGTGGATTCTTGTTGTTTGGTTTACTGTTTGAACAGTCGCTGAGATTATAGTTGGCCATCAATGCAAAATAGGCTACTTTGATGAATAGCCTATAGATCGGAATCAAGGAACCAAGCGACAACACTGACCCAACGTCTGTGGAAGGAACGATATGCCGAATGCCGGCGCGTATAACAAGGAGCCGCCTCTTTGGTGAAAAAAAACGACATTGAAACACCTAGCTAGGCTCTGTATCCTCTATCACCACAGTGTGTGAATTTACCTTAACCTGGCACTCAGTCAACAACAACAAAAAAGTGTTTTGATGTGAATATGACATGACCATATCCTAAAAACAGGTGAAAGTAAAATGGACAATAAGGAATGGAAAATCAGGCTACTCACAACTGCGGTCCTTGAGTTTCACCCCGTGGGCTAAATTGTTATGATAATCAGTGATAACAAGTTTGTATGCCTCAATTTTTTTTGACGAGCTGCATCATAGCGGGGAGAAAATGCATCTTCATTTCCCGCTGTGTAAACACATGGATTCTCATTGCTAATAGGCAAATTTGGTCAGTTTGGTTTCATATTGCCAAATGTCAAATTAACTCAAAACCTAAACAAAACAACGTGTTAATACAGGTAATGTGTTTATTATAGAAACATGCTCACATCAAAGCCATCTATGATGATCAAGATGCATAACTTGTCCCAAACTTCATAATACTTTCGCTTTGGTCTTACAACATGCAGAAGGAAACAAAGTACTAGCCACTAACTGCAACGTGAATAGGCTATAATCTGCATAACCCCAGTATTGCCCCCGTCTACCCTAATTTGCATTGGATGTGCTCATAAATACGCTGTTACTCACTCAACGCTTCGGATATAAAGTTATAGTGCTGCGTGAATTTCATCAAATGCTCGCAGTCAAACAACCAATAATACTGCATGCCTCTGGTTCTTTTCCTGTGTTTGGTGAGTGTGGATAGTGTTCACACCAGTCCAAACGAACTAAGGGGGAAATCGAACCAGGGTTCGGAAGAGAAAAAAAAACATTCCAAACCAATTTGGTGTGAATAAACAGTAGGCCTACACATGTCATTGCGGAATGACAGTGTAAACTACACTATTCTAGTTTTGCAGCGTTCCTTTTTTTTGCCTTGCCTGGGGCGGCAGAATTGCCAGGACTGGGCCTTCATGGCTTTGTCTATACATTGCAGAATTGCCAGGACTGGGCCTTCATGGCTTTGTCTATACATTGCAGAATTGCCAGGACTGGGCCTTCATAGCTTTGTCTATACATTTGAGAGCGGTTACATTTCTCCAGCATCATCCCCTCGCCAAAAAAGCGTCGGGGTGCGGACTTTGTTGTTGTTTGAATACCAGATTATCCCTTTAAAGCCTTATTATAACGTTTTGAGCTTAGCCGTGCTCTCTTTCAGAGAGTTTACTCTTAGAAGTATTGCTTATGAGAGTGTTTAGGTGAGGTATGTGACATTTTGAAAGTGTTATGTGACCAAAAGTAAAACTAAGTAGCCCAAAAGTTAACAACCAGACGACATGTTAACAGAGAACTCAAATATCACAGAGTAGACTGTAAATGAATGACTGTTTTATCACTTAATCAAAGTAACTTGTCACTACTGTTAGAAAGTAAAAATGCCCTCTGTGAGCTTCCCAGTTTAAGTGAAACAGACATTAAAAACCTATACATTCTGGGAAGATCTGCTATAAGCCTTGCCTCAAACTGTTAGTTTGCAGTGATGGCAAAACCTATGTAACAGAAATTGAAAATAAGAAATTCTCTAGAACAGCACATGTGAGGATACCTTCACTAGGGGGAGCAATATAAATATCACTACTCTTCAGTTCTAGTAAGTTCCAGAAAGTTCAAGATCACTTAAAACCAACAGAGCTTGGGTTATACGTAAATTGAGGTGGTAATTGAATGACAGAATTACCCGTTACTGTGCTCTACTGATGAGGAAAGCATCACCTATACATCATTGCATATAGTAAAATACTTTATGCTTAATATTTACTAACAGCCTTTAGTGGATTATAATGGCGTTTGTTAAGTATTGACGATTATGTTTCTCATTCGTTCTGCCTGTCATTCTAGATGTGTTAATAATACGTATTCACCACTACCTCCTTGAAATGTTCTATCAAATGCATGTCATTGTAGTTTTGCATTCTCTTCTGCTGCCAATGCTGCACTGACAAATAAACAAATACAATAGGAACTGTGAATACATTGAACTAAGTTGACACACATTGCGAATGCATGGCAATAACTCATACGACACTTATAGTAGTGACCGCCGCTCTCCAGGTTGAGACATTGAAACGCATTACGCGTATCTCAGGCTCTCGACGCTGACAGTAGCGAAATGCCAGGTGGATTTTTAACGCTGACAAAATGAACCCAAATGTATAATCACCCCACGACAGCATTCATGTCAAAAGTGAGATAAATATGATAGCAATAAAGAGAGAAAATGCTCTCACCTTCCACACCAGCCGAGGAAATGTGCCCGTGTCTTCGTTTACTGACCTATGTGACTCCCAATCCACTGGGTTATGTTTTAGTGATCCCTCTATGGTTGTAAACTGTGCGTGTACAGAAATTATGCTTATGCTTGGGCTACCTCATTAGCGTTTGAACTGAACAACTCCTACACGCTTTTTCCGTTCTCATACACACATTGATAGTCTCGTGAACTCTGACTGTAAAACATCCGTATGCCTATATGAGCTGCAACTGACGCGCTCTGCGTACATGTGTTTGTGAATACCACTGTCACTTCCTGCATCAGACCGAAGGGGTCGGGAACAATGTTGGGAACAGTTGGGAATGGAGAATTGCCAATTTGCACGAAGGTTGATTACTCAACACTGTTTAGTGTTTCCACGTTAGAAGTGTAGCCTATGAATGAATTCGAAAGTATTGGGTTATTGTAAGTGGCGATTTTAGCAAGTATATCTTGGAGGGGAAAACTCACCAATTTTTGTGTACATGCATGCCAGCAAAGCCACAACACAACACTAAACAATACATTAATTGGAATATAACGTTGACAAACGGTGCCCACAAACTGTTAGGGCCTACATAAAGCTGTTCCAACAGCAGTCCCAACACTGTTACACCTGGCTATCAGTGAAACCTTGTCTGGCAGCGAAACAGTTCATTCGGGCTCATTTACTTACTGCCTTTTTTTTTAAACATAGCTGATTTGGCTGACTTGCTTAATAAACAAATGTGGTTTTTACTGACAATTGAGATGTACAAACTATGGCAAAAGGGAACGAGCGCATAAAAGGCAATCCGTAATTTCGATTAAGATATTAATGAACAAGCTAGGACAGATGTAGTCTATACAACTATTTGTTTAGCACTTTTGAAATGCACAGTGACAGAATTAATAACATGTGCCGTTCTTACAGTATTGTCTTTGTACACCAAGTCCGAACTGTAGGTTAAAGAAAGGTGCACATAAGCAGACAATGAAAGTTCTTACAATATTCAATGATGAAATTTCTCTAAAACAGACTCCAGGCTGCTTGTGCACCACCTGGTCAGAACAGTAGGCTAAATTATGAGGGGAAAAGGGACCAAATTATTAGGGTGAGGCACATGGGCTACTAACAGCTTACTACACAACATTCACTTTTATTTTCTTAGCTACAGTATACATACCTTCCTGGCATATTACATCATTTACAGTTGAAGTCGGAAGTTTACATACAGTTAGGTTGGAGTCATTAAAACTTGTTTTTCAACCACTCCACAAATGTCTTGTTAACAAACTATAGTTTTGTCAAGTCGGTTAGGACATCTACTTTGTGCATTACACAAGTAATTTTTCCAGCAATTGTTTACAGACAGATTATTTCACTTATAATTCACTGTATCACAATTCCAGTGGGTCAGAAGTTTACATATACTAAGTTGACTGTGCCTGTAAACAGCTTGGAAAATTCCAGAAAATGATGTCATGGCTTTAGAAGCTTCTGATAGGCTAATTGACATCATTTTAGTCAATTGGAGGTGTACCTGTGGATGTATTTCAAGGCCTACCTTCAAACTCAGTGCCTCTAGAGACCTCCACAAGTCTGGTTCATCCTTGGGAGCAATTTCCAAACACCTGAAGGTACAAAGTTAATCTGTACAAACAATAGTACGCAAGTATAAACATCATGGGACCACACAGCTGGCATACTGCTCAGGAAGGAGACGCGTTCTGTCTCCTAGAGATGAACGTACTTTGGTGCGAAAAGTGCAAATCAATCCCAGAACAACAGCAAAGGACCTTGTGAAGATGCTGGAGGAAACAGGTACAAAAGTATCTATATCCACATTAAAACAAGTCCTATATCGACATAACCTGAAAGGCCGCTCAGCAAGGAAGAAGCCACTGCTCGAAAACCGCCATAAAAAAAGCCAGACTACGGTTTGCAACTGCACACAGGGACAAAGATTGTACTTTTTGGAGAAATATCCTCTGGTCTGTTGAAATTGAAATAGAACTGTTTGGCCATAATGACCATAGTTAGTAGGAAAAAGGGGAGGCTTGCAAGCCAAAGAACACATTTACATTACATTTAAGTCATTTAGCAGACGCTCTTATCCAGAGCGACTTACAAATTGAACACAATCCCTACCGTGAAGCACGGGGGTGGCAGCATCGTGTTGTGGGGGTGCTTTGCTGCAGGAAGGACTGGTGCACTTCACAAAATAGATGGCTTCATAGGCAGGGGAAATTATGTGGATATATTGAAGCAACATCTCAAGACATCAGGCAGGAAGTTAAAGCTTGGTCGCAAATGGATCTTCCAAATGGATAATGACTCCAAGCATACTTCCAAAGTTGTGGCAAAATGGCTTAAGGACAACAAAGTCAAGGTATTGGAGTGGCCATCACAAAACCCTGACCTCAATCCTATAGAAAAATTGTGGGCAGAACTGAAAAAGCATGTGCGAGCAAGGAGGCCTACAAACCTGACTCAGTTACACCAGCTCTGTCAGGAGGAATGGGCCAAAATTCACCCAACATATTGTGGGAAGCTTGTGGAAGGTTACCCGAAATGGTTGAACCAAGTTAAACAATTTAAAGCAATGCTACCAAATACTAATTCAGTGTATGTAAACTTCTGAAAGAAATAAAAGCTGAAAGAAATCATTTTCTCTACTATTATTCAGACATTTCACATTCTTAAAATTAAATTGTGATCCTAATTGACCTGAAACAGGGAATCTTTACTAGGATTACATGTCAGAAATTGTGGAAAAACTGAGTTTAAATGTATTTGGCTAAGGTGTATGTAAACTTCCGATTTCAACTGTATGCAGCACCATACAATACATTTTTGGACTCACCTTGTTGTGCTGTGCTCACTTGAACAGGAAAGTGGGGCGGCAGTCCTTTGCGGGAAAATTTTGTCATCAAAGTCTGGCATTCTCTGGATTTATGGTGTTTTCAAGACAACTGGGAACTCATAAAAAAAAACAAGGTTTAATCATGACGTTAGTGATCTTCAGGTTGGTGCTTTAGAAAGAGGCCAAAGTTCCTGACTTTGAATTTCGAGTTGGATGACTGTTCAAAACGTATTTTCCCAGTCGGAGCTAGTTTTTGTTCAGAGTTCCCAGTTGTCCTGAATTCAATGAAGTTTCCAGTTGTTTTGAAAGCATCCGAAGTCATACTGGATTGACAGTATGGCCAATGTTGAATGTTTATGCTTTTATGATTGGAACAGAGACCCTTAAACCCAGACTTGGACCACACATCCACTCCACTGAATAGCAGACTAGTGATTGCTTTGCAATGCTCTCAGTTAGCCACTGATTCCTTCCAAATCACTCATTGTCGAATTTGCGAGTTCCAACTTGTTGTGTAATGTTTGTCCCATAGCCGATGACCACCGATATGTTTTATTTATAACTTCTCTTGATAATTTATCTTCGGTGACGTCACCGATTGAAACGCTATTTAGCGCGAACCGCTAACTAAGCTAGCCGTTTCACATCCGTTACACCACTACCTTTTTAAAAAGGTATCTGGGACCAACAGGTGCATATCTGTATTCCCAGTCATGTGAAAACCATAGATTGGGGCCTAATGTATTTATTTAAATTGACTGATTTCCTTATATATGAACTGTAATGCAGTAAAAATGTTGAAGTTGTTGCATTTTGCGTTTATATTTCTGTTCGGTGTAGTTCTGTTGACCAGAACAATCCGAAAATGTGACTGATGGATAGCTGTGAATCTAAGCTTTTTTTACTCCATATACTAGCCTATACATATGAACAACAATTTACAGACGCACACAAACAATGACTAGATCTCATCTGCCCAGGGCCGCATGCTCACCCACATCCCTAGTGTCTGCATTATTGTTTGTCAATTAGGCCTTAAACATTTGATCAATTTGGTTCTCGGTCGCCCGTGCTATTTCAATATTTAATTAAATAAGACATGGCATTTTATTTTTCTATTGTGTTTACAGCGTTTAAAACATGACTCTGCCTTTGTGCTGTAAGGGTGTTAATTTTGTCTCTTGTAAAATAAATGCTATACACTAGTTTATACTGGATTTAGCATAATTTTATTTCGTTAGTTATGCACCAATTTTCCCTCCATCTTGTGGCAACATCAGTTATTTTTAAATCTTGGTTCCAATAGCAAAAAAACATTCTCAAAATATTTACCAAGTAGGCTAAAATAAAAAGTAACATAATAAGAACAATAACGAGTTTACATACAGGAGGCACCGGTACCGAGTCAGTGTGCAGGGATACAGGCTAGTTGAGGTAATCTGTACCTGTAGGTGGGAGCGAAGTGACAAACAAACAGCAAGTAGCAGCAGTGTACAAGGGGTGTCAATGTAAATTGTCCATTGGCGATGTTTATGAATTGTTCAGCAGATGGCACCATTTTGTTTTTTTATTTATTTACGGATAGTCAGAGGCACGCAACCAACATTCCAACAATTTACAAAAGAAGCATGTGGTTTAGTGTGTTCGCCAGATCAGAGGCAGTAGGGACAACGAAAGATGTTCTGTTGATAAGTGTGTGAATTGGACCACTTTCCTGTCCTACTTAGCATTCAAAATGTAAGGAGTACTTTTGGGTGTCAAGGAAAATGTATGGGGTAAAAAAGTGCATTATTTTCATTAGGAATGTAGTGAAGTAAAAGTAGTCAAAAATAGAAAAAGTAAAGTACAGACACCCCCCAAAATTACTTAAGTAGTACTTTAAAGTACTTAAGTATAAATACTTTAAAGTACTTAACACCACTGAATTTGAACATATATTTTGTGGAAAACAGGCAAGTCAGTTAAGAACAAATTCGTATTTATAATGACGTCCGAACCACATAGCCCGTTTAAACCGGGGAAGCTTAATCGAATCCCATCAATGTTTGAGGCAATATAGTGTTTGTTTACATTTACTTTGTCTACAAACATTGGAGTAAAATGACAGTTGAACTAAGCTCATGAGGAATTTATAAGTTATATTTCAAGAAGAAATTGGTACGCCTACATATAATTAATTCCAAACTGCTGATTCTTCCTTAGTTGTTAATTGTATCGAAATTTAAAGGCACAACCTAGGTTCGAAACAATGTCTTAAATAGTCTAACATGTTATTACGCCATGTTATTTTCGTCAAAATCAACTTTTACAAGCACATGCGCAGTTCAGTGCGAGACACGCGTGAGAACCGATGACGTTGTTATACACGTGACCTAATGCTGCGTTGAAAATCAAATCAAAGTTTTTGTCACATGCACCGAATAAATGCTTATTACAGGCTCTAACCAACAGTGCAATTTTTAAGTAAAAACAAGTATTGGGTGAAAAATAGATAAATAAAAACAACAGTAACAAAGACAGTGAAAAATAACAGTAGCAAGGCGATAACAGTAGCGAGGCTATATTCAGGCACCGGTTAGTCAGGCTAATTGAGGTAGTATGTACATGTAGGCATGGTTAAAGTGACTGCATATATGATATACAGAGAGTAGCAACAGCATAAGAGGGGTTGGGGGACACACACAATGCAAATAGTCCCGATAGACATTTGATTACCTGTTCAGGAATGTGGTAGTAGTGAGAACAGTCTATGACTGACACCGCCTGTTGTAGAGGTCCTGGATGGCAGGCAGCTTAGCCCCAGTGATGTACTGGGCTGTGATGTACCCTCTGTAGTGCCTTGCGGTCGGAGGCCAATTAGTTGCCGTACCAGACAGTGATGCAACCAGTCAGGATAAGAGGACTACCGATTAATTAGGACCGATTTCAAGTTTTCATAACAATCGGAAATCTGTATTTTTGGGTGCGTCTTTATTTAACTTGGCAAGTCAGTTAAGAACTCATTCTTATTTTCAGTGACGGCCTAGAAACGGTGGGTTAACTGCCTCGTTATGGACGACAGATTTTTACCTTGTCAGCTCGGGGGATCCAACCTTGCAACCTTACAGTTAACTAGTCCAACGCAATAACAACCTGCGTCTCTCTCGTTGCACTACACAAGGAGACTGCCTGTTACGCAAATGCAGTAAACCAAGGTAAGTTGCTAGCTAGCATTAAACTTATCTTATAAAAAACAATCAATCATAATCACTAGTTAACTACACATGGTTGATGATATTATTAGATATTATCTAGCGTGTCCTGCGTTGCATATAATCTGACTGAGCATACAAGCATACAATTATCTAAGTATCTGACTGAGCGGTGGTAGGCAGAAGCAGGCACGTAAACATTCATTCAAACAGCACTCTGGTGTATTTTACCAGCAGCTCTTCGGTGTGCGTCAAGCATTGCGCTGTTTATGACTTCAAGCCTATCAACTCCCGAGATGAGGCTGGTGTAACCGAAGTGAAATGGCTGGCTAGTTAGCGTGCACTACTCGCTCTGAGCCTTGGGGTGGTCGTTTCCCTTGCTCTGCATGGGTAACGCTGCTTCGATGTGGTGGCTGTTGTCATTGTGTTGCTGGTTCGAGCCCAGGGAGGAGCGAGGAGAGGGATGGAAGCTATACTGTTACACTGGCAATACTAAAATGACTGTAAGAACATCCAATAGTCAACGGTTAATTAAATACAAATGGTATAGAGGGAAATAGTCCTATAATTCCTATAATAACTACAACCTAAAACTTCTTACCTGGGAATATTGAAGACTTATGTTAACAGGAACCACTAGCTTTCATATGATCTCATGTTCTGAGCAAGGAACTGAAACGTTAGCTTTCTTACATGGCACATATTTTACATGGAACATATTGCACTTTTACTTTCTTCTCCAACACTTTGTTTTTGCATTATTTAAACCAAATGTCAACAGAACATGTTTCATTATTTACTTGAGGCTAAATAGATTTTATTGATGTATTATATTAAGTCAAAATATGTGTTCATTCAGTATTGTTGTAATTGTCATTATTACAAATACATTAAAAAAAATTGTCCGATTGCTTGGGATCGGCTTTTTTGGTCCTCCAATAATCGGTATCGGTATTGGCATTGAAAAAATCATAATCGTTCGACCTCTAGTCAGGATGCTCTCAATGTTGCAGCTGTAGAACCTTATGACGATCTGAAGACCCATGACAAATCTTTTTAGTTTCCTGAGGGGGAAGAGGCTTGGTCGTGCCCTCTTCACGACTGTCTTGGGGTGTTTGGACCATTCTAGTTTGTTGGTGATGTGGACACCAAGGAACTTGAAGCTCTCATCCTGCTCCACTACAGCCCCGTCAATGAGAATGGGGGAGTTCTCGGTCCTCCTTTTTCTGTAGTCCACAATCATTCCTTAGTCTTGGTTACGTTGAGGGATGGGTTGGTATTCTGGCACTACCCAGCCAGGTCTCTGACCTCCTCCCTATAGAATGTCTCGTCGTTGTCTGTGATCGGGCCTACCACTGTTTTGTCGTCTGCAAACTTAATGATGGTGTTGGGAGTCTTGCCTGGCCATGCAGTTGTGGGTGAACAGGGAGTACAGGAGGGGACTGAGCACGCACTCCTGAGGGGCTCCAGTGTTGAGGATCAGCGTGGCAGATGTGTTGCTACCTACCCTCACCACTTGGGGGCGGCCCGTCAGGAAGTCCAGTTGCAGAGGGAGGTGTTTAGTCCCAGAATCCTTAGCTTAGTGATGAGCTTTGAGGGTACTATGGTGTTTAACGTTGAGCTGTAGTCAATGAATAACATTCTTATGTAGGTGTTCCTGTTGTCCAGGTGGGAAAGTGCAGTGTGGAGTAAAATAGAGATTGCATCATCTGTGGATCTGTTTGGGCGGTATGAAAATTGGAGTGGGTCTAGGGTTTCTGGGATAATGATGTTGATGTGAGCGATTACCACCCTTTCAAAGCACTGCAAGGCTACGGACGTGAGTGTTACGGGGCTGTAGTCATTTAGGCAGGTTGCCTCAGTGTTCTTGGGCACAGGGACTATGGTGGTCTGCCTGAAACATGTTGGTATTGCAGACTCAATCAAGGACATGTTGAACATGTCAAACCAACCTGCCAGTTGGTCAGCACATGCCCGCAGCACACGTCCTGGTATTCCGTCTGGCCCCATGGCCTTCTGAATGCTGACCTGTTTAAATGTCTTACTCAAGTCGGCTACGGAGAGCGTGATCACACAGTCGTCCAGAACAGCTGATGCTCTCATGCATGCCTCAGTGTTGCTTGCCTCGAAGCGAGCATAGAAGTTATTTAGCTCGTCTAGTAGACACGTGTCAATGGGCAGCTCGCGACTGTGCTTCCCTTTGTAGTCTGTAATAGTTTGCAAGCCCTGCCACATAAGACAAGCATCTGAGCCGGTGTAGTACGATTCAATATTAGCCCTGTACTGGCGCTTTGCCTGTTTGATGGTTCGTCAGAGGGCATTACAGGATTTCTTATAAGCTTCCGGGTTAGAGTCCCATACCTTGAAAGCAGCAGCTCTACCCTTTAGCTCAGTGCAAAAATTGCCTGTAATCCATGGCTTCTGGTTGGAGTATGTACGTACAGTCACTGTGGGGACGACGTTCTCAATGCACTTATTGATAAAGCCAGTGACTGATGTGGTGTACTCCTCAATGCCATCGGAAGAATCCCAGAACATGTTCCAGTCTGTGATAGCAAAACTGTCCTGTAGTTTAGCATCTGCTTCATCTGACCGAGTCACTCGTGCTTCCTGCTTTATTTTTTGCTTGTAACCAGGAATCAGGAGGATAGAATTGTGGTCAGATTTACCAAATGGAGGGCGAGGGAGAGCTTTGTACACGTCTCTGTATGTGGAGTACATGTGTCTCCGGCCACTAGGAGCGCCGCCTCTGGTTGAGCGGTTTCCGGTTTGCTTATATCCTTATACAGCTGACTGAGTGCGGCCTTAATGCCAGCTTTCGTCTGTGGTGGTAAATCAACAACCACGAAAAGTATAGATGAAAACTCTCTTAGCAAATAGTGTGGTCTGCAGTTTATCATAAGATACTCAAATTCAGGCGAGCAAAATCTAGAGACTTCTTTAGATTTCGTGCACCAGCTGTTGTTTACAAATATGCACAGACCTTCCCACCTCGTTTTACCGGAGTGTGCTGTTCTATCTAGCCGGTGCAGTGTATATCCCCCTAGCTGAATATCCATGTCATCATTCAGCAATGATTCTCCGACTTTAGCACATTTTTATTTTGCCCGACTGAGGAAAATGCTGTACATTTTAAATTACTTCATGTATTTTGAAAGACGAGACGTTGTTGAGCCAATAATAGCCTACCGCTTTGATGTCAGCCAAATGGGTACTTAACATTTCCAAGTACATTTTTTTTTTACCCTTATTTTACCAGGTAAATTGACTGAACATTATTTACAGCAACATTTCCAAATCATGTCATATACAGTGTCAACGTTTATGATCCTTATGTTTGATGTAGTTACAATATGACATGGCGTCATACCCTGGGTTGTTCTGGACAGAATGAGACTTTGTTTATTGTGAATAAAATTCGCCGGACCACACGCACCTGAATGCACCCATAACTCTTTTCTATGCGCACCAAAATTACGATCAGTTTCTCTAAATTGCCTTGTGAAAGTCTAACGCTGTAAATCGTATTTGATCATTTAGCTAGTCAATTTTGGCAATAGAACAAGAGTTCAAATCATGCCCACCTGACCCAAATTGCGATTAACAATGGACCTTTTTGGATTGCGTAAACACTAATTGTGTGATGGCGGGAATGCAGGGTTATGTTTCAAATGAAACGACTAGCCTACAAGGGAGCTTGCTCTAGTTCCTCGAGGCACAGCTAGTAAAGAAAAGCACCTTATAGTTGGGAGACTTCTTTGATTCATAAAAGTGCATTGACATTGCTTAGGTTAGGAACTGTGCACATTTCGGGGGACACCATTTAGTCCGCACTTAAACCCTTGTCATTTATGTTACACCTCCTACATTTTCCAGGAATAGTGTTATGTTATTGAATGTATCCTGGGTATTTCCGGCGAAAAGTAGAGTAAATGCAAATCAAGTGCGTAATGTTTTGATTCAGTCTTGGCACGCCAACCGTTGTGTAGGCCTACTCACCTTTAGGCTAATAATTTCCCCATGATATCCAAACTGTTTACTTTCAATTGTTAGCATGGTTATGTATATTCTTTTCACACTCCTTTAAGAAACGTTTCAATTTGGCTCTATCCAGATAGGCCAATTCCCTAAATAAATATCTCTGTAATTGATATGAAGTCATCTTTTTAAGACCCAAACTGCTTTGAGTGGCCCCCTGGCCTGTTGGATGCATGGGATTTGAGTTCGGGAAGAGGCAGTGGTTGGCTATTCCAAGGATGCATCCCACATAGAACTACTACCAGAGCTCTAGCTGTCAAAAGTAGAGCACTATATAGAAAATAGGGTGCCATTTGGGACATAAGCTAGAGAGGGGATGGATAGAAATGGTCGAGGGATACATTTAAAAAAATCCCATCAACCCAACTGCATCAGGACTCAGGCAGATTTATGACTAATGCCCATAATCTTAGAATAGTTTCCGCTCTGTGTTTCTTAACTGGATGTTTATTTCATTATACTGTATGTCAGAGGGCAATAAAATGCTTGAAATTTCCCCACAAAGCACCTTGTTTTATGTCCAGGTCCTTCACTGTAAATTACGCACAAAGCAGCTTGTTTTATGTCCAGGTTGTTCACTGTAAATAACCTGGCAACAAAAAATGGAGTTCAATGCAACAAAAAAAAAGAAGACATATTTAATCATATTCAGAGACAAATTTTTCCAGTCTGGTGATACATGTATAGTCAGGTTTCACTAGCCTTATCAACTTGACAGCGTCCACCCCAAATGGCACCTTATTCACTAATTAGTGAATAGGGTGCCATTTGGGACGCATCCACAGCTGTTGCTCCATAGGTGGATAATCACTGCAGCCAGGGCACATACTGTAGAATAGATGGTTCACTTTAATGTGTGTAAGAACACGAGGCCTTCATTCAAAACACAAGAAAAGCAACCTGTACAAATACTGATTAAAGGAATCGTACAAGAGTGGTGTAAACACATATACATATTCACAAATATTCCATAATCAATAGTCCACTCTCTTAGCAATACTCTTCTCTTTGCCTTGAAAAACAACACAGTAGCCTGCCCAAAGCATTTGCATTTTTATGTTATGAAATTACTATTAATAATAATCATTACAGTAATCACAAAACTAAGTGAGTTTATATTACCTCTAGTAGAAAACGTGTCCCAAATGGCACCCAAGTCCCTTTATAGTTCACTACTTTTGGCCAGGGCCATAGGATGCCATTAGGGACAGGCCCCTAACAGACAAGCTGGCCCTCTCAAAGCCCTTGAGACAGAGGTGTAAGGAGTGCTGCAGTCCTGTGTGTCACCCCATTTCTGTCCTCTTATTGCCGGTTCCTCTCTCCTCCTCAGACAGCACTGTTCGATCTTTGGTGAACACGATTGTTATTGTCGTTTATTTCATAATGCACTCTGCTGAAGGGTCATGGACACACTCACAGTAGATCTTGTCTGTTTCTTTTGCGCAAAGTCTTAAAAAAACAGCCTCGAGATTCTATTGTTGCTGCTCTTTTGGGGATTTTGAATACACATGTAAGTTACTTTAAAACCAAAACATTCTGCGCTCACCCCCTCCATTCTTTCCTCGTCCCACTCTTGGGTGACAATCCCTTCACCCCCGTTTCTGTTCTACACACAGTCAAAGAGAGATATCAGTTCATCATGTTCATTCTCTCGCTCTCAACAGGAAGTCTTCTCTGGCCTGTCCATGTCAATTGAATCAGTGGTTGCAGGGAGTAAGACACAGACATCCCCCCCCTCAGCTGAGCTCGAAGCCTGCGGAGGACTCAATGGCGTACAGAAGCTTGTTCCTCATCAGGTGCTGGTCGCAGAACTCGGGCAGCTTAAGCAGGTTCATGCAGGTGGAAGCTGTGGGCAGGCGCTCTAGGTCATTCCCCCCGTTATGGATGCAGAAAGCTGGGTACAGTTCCTGGAAATATGGGTGAGATGGGGAGGGAGAACTGTGTCAAACTAGAGGTTCATAGGGCAACGGAGGCCCTGTATACATTAAATTCATACAACTGATGTACCACACATTTGGCATAACACTAGTGATACAACAGTTTTTTTTCTGGACAAAATAATTAATTACAAGCCACATCAGGATATAAATGTGATAAGCTGTGAAAAAAGCGTGGATATACAATTAAAATAGTCTGTTATGTTTGAAGGAGACCGAGTGTGACACTTCGATGCTGAGCAAGTGTAGCAAATGGTAATTTCATGTTTTCAGTCTGGCTCTTTATAAAATTACACTTTCTGGTGATGAGGCCAGGCCATCTCCACTCACATCATCCAGGCCAAGACACTGTCCGCATCCCAAATGGCACCCTATTCCCTATATAGTACACTACTTTTGACCAGAGCCCTATGGGTTTTCCTATGGTCCCTGGTCAAAAGTAGTGCACTATATAGGGAATAGGTGCCATTTGGAGCGCACACATTGACGGTTTCCATTAGAATCCACAGGAATCATCCTTTCTGTTTCTAACGTCCAGCCGCTCTATAGCTATTTAAAGATTAGGAGCGTGGCGTGGGGTTCAGCGCCTGTACCAGCCTGGTTAAATGGTTCCTGGGGGGCTCGGCGGTAACGACGCCATTTTTCGGACAATTATCTTATTAAACTATCGTTGCTTATTGAGAAAGTGTCATTATGGAAGCGATCATTCTGGAAAAAGAGGCTATCCATCATCTTTTTAAATGGCTTCTCATGAAAGAGCTATTTCTCCACTAATGAATCTTTGGGACGTTTACGGCAGCTAATTAAGGCTGGGCTGGCACGGGCCCAGGGTTAGGGTCAGGGGCCGCTCCCCGCCCCGCCCCCCACCCCACCAATCACCATCATCGTCCCCTCTCCGGGCCCAGAGAGGAGATCAGGAGGAGACCGGGAGTGGGGAAGAAACCGGGAAGGGCAAGGACATCCCATCCACACACTCCCCAATGTCAAATTCATTAAACAAGGGGGAGCTCTCCAGCCCTCCTTCCTAAGCCACCAAGGGAGATTTTTAGGAGTGTTCCCACCCTTACCCTCTTCTCTCTCCCCACTGTGCGAGTACTTAAGTATTCTTAACTAAAGACGGCAACAAACAGTAATAAAACCAATCATATGACAATTACAGCTGGTTATCCTAAGTAAGGTGTGTATATAAAAGTCCTAATGGATTTCAGCATTGCTCTCTTTTCCATTTCCAACCGTTTTAGTGTCCCTATAAATCAAGTCATTAGGAAAGTGAAACGGCTCTCGATTGGAGGAATCAGCAGCTGATGACACGATAATGGTAATTCCGATAAAAGCAATTCCAACATTTCAGCACAGGATTCAGCGCTTGGCTGAAGTCATTTTGGAAACAAACAGTTTTCAATGATGTTAAAGCAATGTTTTGGTGCTAGTTTTTGGGGTCGGCTATTAAAAACTAGTATATTCATTCTGGGGTTATACCATGTGCCCAACTAAAGAAAGAGGAAATCATTATCAATAATGTGAAACTAACTTCACTACTACTCACGAGCCAACAGTGCTAATAATCCAGAGATGGGCTGTAAAACCACAGTGCAGGATAAGATAAGCATGAACCAGGGAGCCTTAGGAGTCTTATCACTATTCCCAATTTGAAAATGTTCATCAGAGGGTGTCATCAGGACAGGTATTTTCATTACATGCCCATTAGAACAGCGAACACTCCATAGTGCTGGCCTTTCTCTGCGGTTAAGTCCCAAATGGCTCCCTAAATAGTGCACTACTTTTGGTCAATGTGTGCATTAGATAGGAAATAGGGTGCCATTTGGTACTCAGTGTTTGGTTAAACCCCTGATAGCACCGGCTACAATCAACAACACCAGACGGAGGGTAGAAAATAAAACGGGCGCAGGAACAAACTGACATAGTGAACGTTTGGTCAACCCTCACCTTGAAGCCCAGGAGAGGAGGCCGCGAGCAACTGGTGACAAACTTGAGCAGCTTGCGTTTCTCTTCATCGGTGAAGCTCTCGACCACCTCCCAGAATATGGTAATGACAGGGTGGGTAGCAGTGTAACCACCTGGAGAAGAGGGACAGAGAAAGGACTATATAAAAAAAAACACCTGTAAATGGCTGGCAGACAGAGGTAGTTGTCATGCCAGTCATACCATCTCGACCACCACACGTGCCAGTGAACCATACATTCTTTAGAGAGCAAACGTATCCCACGACTAGGCCACCTGGCCCATGAACGTGACAGGAAAGCTTGACAGTTAGCTCTATGGAAATCCTCCTTTTTTCAATTTCACCTTTATTTAACCAGGTAGGCTAGTTGAGAACAAGTTCTCATTTACAACTGCAACCTAGCCAAGATAAAGCAAAGCAGTGCGACACAAACAACAGAGTTACACATGGAATAAACAAACCCAGTCAATAATACAATATAAAGTCTATTTACAGTGTGTGCAAATGAGGTAGGATATGGAAGGTAAGACAATAAATAGGCCATAGTGGCGAAATAATTACAATATAGCAATTCAAAATACTGAAGTGATAGATGTGCAGAAGATCAATGTCCAAGTAGAGATACTGGCGTGCAAAGGAGAAAAATATATAACAGTATGGGAATAAGGTAGTTGGATAGGCTATTTACAGATGGGTTATGTACAGGTGCAGTGACCTGTGAGCTGCTCTGACAGCTGGTGCTTAAAGTTAGTGAGGGAGATATGAGTCTCCAGCTTCAGTGATCAATGCAGTTCGTTCCAGTCATTGGCAGCAAAGAACTGGAAGGCGACCAAAGGAGGAATTGGCTTTGGTGGTGACCAGTGAAATATACCTTCTGGAGTGCGTGCTACGGGTGGGTGCTGCTATGGTGACCAGTGAGTTGAGATAAGGTGAGGCTTTACCTAGCAAAGGCTTATAGATGACCTGGAGCCAGTGGGTTTGACGACGAATATGAACCAAGGGCCAGCCAACGAGAGCATACAGGTCGCAGTGGTGGGTAGTATATGGGGCTTTGGTGACAAAATGGATGGTACTGTGATAGACTGCATCCAATTTGCTGAGTAGAGTGTTGGAGGCTATTTTTTAAATGACATCGCCAAAGTCAAGGATCGGCAGGATAGTCAGTTTTACTAGGGTATGTTTGGCAGCATGAGTGAAGGAGGCTTTGTTGCGAAAGGCTTTGTTGCGAGCAGTTGGAGGCCACGGAAGGAGAGTTGTATGGCATTGAAGCTTGTCTGGAGGTTAGTTAACAGTGTCCAAAGGAGGGCCAGAAGTATACAGAATGGTGTCGTCTGCGTAGAGGTGGATCAGAGAATCAACAGCAGTAAGAGCGACATCATTGATGTATACAGAGCAGAGAGTCGGCACGAGAATTGAACCCAGTGGCACCCTCATAGAGACTGCCAGAGGTCCGGGCAACAGGCACCCGACTTGACACATTGAACTCTATCTGAGACGTAGTTGGTGAACCAGGTGAGGCAGTCATTTGAGAAACCAAGGCTGTTGAGTCTGCCGATAAGAATGTGGTGATTGACAGAGTCGAATGCCTTGGCCAGGTCGATGTATACAGCTGCACAGTATTGTCTGTTATCAATGGCGGTTATGATATTCTTTAATACCTTGAGCGTGGCTGTGGTGCACCCATGACCAGCTTGGAAACCAGATTGCATAGCGGAGAAAGTACGGTGGGATTCGAAATGGTCGGTGATCTGTTTGTTCAGTTGGCTTTCAAAGCCCTTAAAAAGGCAGGGTAGGATAGATATAGGTCTGTAGCAGTTTGGGTCTAGAGTGTCTCCCCCTTTGAAGAGGGAGATGACCGCAGCAGCTTTCCAATCTTTGGGGATCTCAAACGATATGAAAGAGGTTGAACAGGCTAGTAATAGGGGTTGCAACAATTTCCGCAGATAATTTTAGAAAGAGGGGGTCTAGATTGTCTATCCCGGCTGATTTGTAGGGGTACAGATTTTGCCGCTCTTTCAGAACATAAGCTGTTTGGATTTGGGTGAATGAGAAATGGGGAAGGGCTGGGCAAGTTGCTGTGGGGGGTGCAAGACCGTTGGCTGGGGTAGGGGTAGCCAGGTGGAAAGCATGGCCAGCAGAAATGCTTAGTGAAATTCTCAATTATCGTGGATTTATCGGTGGTGACAGTGTTTCCTAGCCTCAGTGCAGTGGGCAGCTGGGAGGAGGTGCTCTTATTCTCCATGGTCTTTTCAGTGTCCCAAAACCTTTTAGAGTTTGTGCTACAGGATGCAAATTTCTGTTAGGAAAGCCAAGGCTATCTTTTTCAAACTGCCTGTGTATTTTGGTTCCTAACTTCCCTGAAAAGTTGCATATCGCGGGGGCTTTTCGATGCTAATGCAGTACACCACAGGATGTTTTTGTGCTGGTCAAGGGCAGTCTGGGGTGAACCAAGGGCTATATCTGTTCCTGGTTCTACATTTTTTGAATGGGGCATGCTTATTTAAGATGGTGAGGAAAGCACTTTTAAAGAATAACCAGGCATCCTCTACTGACGGAAAGAGGTCAATATCCTTCCAGGATAACCGGGCCAGGTCGATTAGAAAGGCCTGCTCGCTGAAGTGTTTTTAGGGAGCGTTTGACAGTGATGAGGGGTGGTCAACACATTAAAATGACAAAAGCAGTTACTCCTACTACTAGTAACTGAGTATCACTTCGATATAATTTTCACCATTATGACTGAGCCTAAGTAGTTTGGTTTCTTACAATAAAGTTTTATTATGGATGGTTTATGCGATCATACCTGAGTAGTTTGTAAACGTCTTCAGGTCGTCAAGGCAAATGGGCACATGCGCTCCAGATATCAAAACCTGTAGTGGGATAGCAAAGATTGATGAATAATTAGAAATGTATCTTTATGTGTGCAAGTAATGTGAATAGAGTTGCAAAATTCAGGCAATTTTCCCAAAATTCAGAGAATTTCCAGTAATCCTGGTAATTTTGCCAACCGAGTGAAAATCCAAGTTACCTGGATCTCCTGCTGGTCAAACATGCGCAGCCACTCCAGGTTTACCACGTTGGCCAGGCCCTGTCTGAAGGCCAGGCAGTGGGGCCTGATCTGTTTGTTAAGTCGGTAATCAGCCACTAAATGGATGTATGCTATCCTGTTGGCCGTGGACACAGGGATGTCCTTCCCTCCCGGCTTCAGCTCAACCACCTGTAAGAAAGAACCCGTAAGACATACAGGCATTTATCACACAGCCACGTAGAAAGCAACCAGGAGAGAGAGGGAACATGTCACCCTGAACACATTTTACTGAGGGTATTCCTTTCTCAATTTGAAAACAGAGTCTGGGCGTGGGTTCACAGGTAAAGTGTCAATCAAATGTTGAGCAAAATGCAAAGTAGGAATTTGGTAGTGGAGCATGTAATATTATTGTGTCAATGGAGGCATACTCTCAAGAATGCTGAACACAAGACTAGCTCTTTAGAGTGTTTAGGCCCAAACAGCTTGTTTGAGGGTACCAGTGGAGCAAGGGGAGAAATCGCTGATGAGGCTAAGGGACCCAGGTGTCGGTTTCGCAGGCCTAAGATGGGACAGTGCGCTATGGATAAGGACCAGTTCGATTCAAGTCGATTGAATGGTTTTGGAGGAGTTAGGACAAAATAATCAGTGAAATAATCCAGATAATTTTGGAGCTTATGATACTTTTAAAATCATTGTGTTCCCAAAAATCGTAACCATTTTCAATAATGTGAATACTTGACAGCTAAGGGGGTGCGGGGGCATGTCCCCCCTGCAAAATGTTTGCTCTACAAAGTGGGTTAAAGAGAAAATTAAGTACCACAAAAGGGTACTTTAGTCAGCTATAGGCAGCTTGCTCTTTCTTATTGTACATCGTTGTAAGATACTTCCCAGTAATAAACCCCTTCTGTAGAAGGTATCTATATTACTAGAGGTCAACCGATTATGATTTTTCAACAGCGATACCAATAACGATTATTGGAGGACCAAAAAAAACCTGATACCGATTAATCTGACAATTTTTTAATTTCTGTTATAATGACTGTTACAACAATACTGAATGAACACTTATTTTAACTTAATATAATACATCAATAAAATCAATTTAGCCTCAAATAAATAATGAAACATGTTCAATTTGGTTTAAATAATGCAAAAACAAAGTGTTGGAGAAGAAAGTAAAAGTGCAATATGTGCCATGTAAGAAAGCTAACGTTTAAGTTCCTTACTCAGAACATGAGAACATATGAAAGCTGGTGGTTCCTTTTAACATGAGTCTTCAATATTCCCAAGTAAGAAGTTTTAGGTTGTAGTTATTATAGGAATTATAGGACTATTTCCCTCTATACCATTTGTATTTCATTAACCTTTGACTATTGGATGTTCTTATAGGCATTTTAGTATTGCCAGTGTAAGAGTATAGCTTCCGTCCCTCTCCTCGCTCCTACCTGGGCTCGAACCAGAATAACAACGACAACAGCCACCCTCAAAGCAACGTTACCCATGCAGAGCAAGGGGAACAACCACTTCAAGTCTCAGAGCAAGTGACGTTTGAAACGCTATTAGCACACACCCTGCTAACTAGCTAGCCATTTCACATCGGTTACACCAGCCTAATCTCGGGAGTTGATAGGCTTGAAGTCATAAACAGCGCAATGCTTGACACACAACGAAGAGCTGCTGGCAAAACGCACAAAAGTGCTGTTTGAATGAATGCTTACGAGCCTGCTGCTGCCTACCACCGCTCAGTCAGACTGCTCTATCAAATCATAGACTTAGTTATAACATAATAACACACAGAAATACGAGCCTTTGGTCATTAATATGGTCGAATCCGTAAACTATCATCTCGAAAACAAGACGTTTATTCTTTCAGGGAAATACGGAACCCTTCCGTATTTTATCTAACGGGTGGCATCCATAAGTCTAAATATTCCTGTTACATTGCACAACCTTCAATGTTATGTTATAATTACGTAACATTCTGGCAAATTAGGTGGCGCAAACTATTGCATATACACTGACTCTGCGTTCAATGAACGCAAGAGAAGTGACACAATTTCACCTGGTTAATATTGCCTGCTAACCTGGATTTCTTTTAGCTAAATATGCAGGTTTAAAAATATATAATTCTGTGTATTGATTTTAAGAAAGGCATTGATGTTTATGATTAGGTACACATTGGAGCAATGATACGCAGCGCATAGATTATATGCAACGCAGGACACGCTAGATAAACTAGTAATATCATCAACCATGTGTAGTTAACTAGTGATTATGATTGATTGTTTTTTACAAGATAAGTTTAATGCTAGCTAGCAACTTACCTTGGCTTCTTACTGCATTCACGTAACAGGCAGGCTCTTCGTGGAGTGCAATGAGAGGCAGGTGGTTAGAGCGTTGGACTAGTTAACTGTAAGGTTGCAAGATTGAATCCCCCGAGCTGACAAGTTGAACATCTGTCGTTCTGCCCCTGAACGAGGCAGTTAACCCACCGTTCCTAGGCCGTCATTGAAAATAAGAATGTGTTCTTAACTGACTTGCCTAGTTTAATAAAGATTAAATAAAGGTGTAAAAAATACAAAATGAATGTAAAAAAGAATCTGCCAAATCGGTGTCCAAAAATACCGATTTCCGATTGTTATGAAAACTTGAAATCGGCCCTAATTAATTTGCCATTCCGGTTAATAGGTCGACCTCTATATATACATATATATATTACCTTTAATTTAACAACATTTCAGTCAAAAGGTAATACAGAAACTGATCGAATCTACAATGTTTTCAACAAACAGGTCATTCTGAATCCGTAACGTTACGCCATTCCAGGTCATATTGACTCCACACCGTATTGCATGCAAATGGCTGTCTATATCTTGTTTGCTTGCTTTGACTATCCCCTGAGGGCATGTATAGGCCAGTCTGCCTCTGAGTGTGTGCCTAATCTCCCGCAAATTGTTTTCGGTATTGTATTTGCAATGCCCTATTTGCAAACACGGGCTACATTCTAACAACACTGTTCAAGCCTGTTTAAAGAGGAGCTAATAAGAAAAGCTAAGGCCCTGAGCAAACAGGCGGAGTGGGTAGAGTGCTTAACCCAGCCCGGGGAGACTGGTGAGGGGGACCAGAGGGCACTGAATAGGCCCGCTCTGTCAAATCAGCCAGGCTCGAACGTGCTAAAGTGGCAAAAGTTGCGCCTCTCAGGCGTGTTCCGAGATAATTGCTCGAAGGCCCGTTTGGTGGAACGGTCAACATAGAGCCTTCTATTCCCCGCTGCACGGCAGCAGTCAGGGCGAGAGCGGGCGACGTGCTTTATCTCTCTCAGCGCCAAATACAGACAATGTGAGGGAAATGAATTATTAACACCTCACAGGGAGAGCGTATAGAGGGAGTGAGGGAGCGGGGAGCGTGGCAGCTAGAGACCGACAAGAAGGAGAGAACAGGACAAAGGGACTGAAGGACAGAATGACAAGGCCACAGAAACAGGCACGAATGAAGAAGAGGCACTGGCAATCAAAGATGATAGAGAGAATAATACTGAGAGTGGTAGTGTGTGAATTATTTAACCCCACCACAAAACACACATGGATACCCACACACCCACCCAAAACACACACCCGCGCACACACACACACCTGTGCCTCTCCCAGGTCGTTGTTGACAATGGTGAAGTTGAGTCCCAGGTCCTCCACGTCGTCCTCGTAGCTCTTGAGGAAGAGCAGGTTGCGGTACATCTCGGGGTCCAGCGAGGCCAGGTGGTGAATGTCCACGTCTGCACTGGTTCCCAGCAGCTTGGACAGGAAGAAACTGGCAAATGGCAGCTCCACCAGCATGTTCTCATACAGGGCCTATAGGGAGACAGGAAACAAAGGTCAAGGTCATAGATTAACTCTGGTCAAAAGGTCACGATAACATGATGTGATCCTGTGTGGCTCAGTTGGTAGAGCATGGTGCTTCCAACACCAGGATCATGGGTTCAATTCCAGCTGTGGCCACCCATACGAAAATATATGTGCAGATGACCGCTTTGGATAAAAGCGTCTGCTAAATGGCATATATTATTTCTTATGATAAAAATAAGGCCATGATAAAGTCATACAAATCAGACTAACATAACCAGTGGCAGAACAGTGAAGAGAAGAATCAATAACAACAATGGATAAAGATGAGCCATCTTTGCAGTTTTCAATTATAAACCATTACGCAACGCATTGTTAAAAGAGTGACGGGAACACCGGATGTGACAGCGTTAACGTAGTAAATCAGTTCGCATCGGCGCAGGAGCGCAACACAAGAACATAATCTGTCTAAAACATACAGGCTTTCAAATCTGCCCGCTTCAAACTTTATAAATGTCAATTCTATCCTTGACCTGGGCTGCCATTAAGAACCATGGCCAAGCAGGTGGCTCATAAAACAGGGAGCTAATGTACTGGGATTGTCCTAAAGAAAGAGCCCGTTCCAAGCATTAAATATACAGGTCCTTATAAATGATTGCACTAAAAAAAAATCCTGACCACATCAGCTAAATGGATTATAAATCTACACCATTTCCATAGTGCATGCATCTTAAAACACATAGGCAGGCATAAATCCCTGGCTATTTTCTAAACACAGGTTAATTGGGCAACTTCAAACACAGTCTATTTTTTATGCAAATTAATCCACTCAGCATTTCTCGGGGAGCCTCTACGAAATCCCTGACCATATGTGCCTCGTGCCCCCTTGAAACCTATCAATAACAACACAGTGCCGGGAAGAGGTGGCAATAAGTAGACCTGTATGGGGGAAGAGTAAAAATCTGTGGTATATATTTCATTTTTTCGGTCGCTTTATTTATGGGTGTTTATTGCCAGAAATTGTGCCAAAATGACTCGGGATAAAACTGATTAATTATGGACCGTCGTCCCCTTTTAATATAAGTGAGTGCAGTGGCAACGCAATTAAAACAGATCGCGGCGCCATCAGGGAGAATAAACGCCCGACAACATTGCAGGTTGCCTTCTGTTAGCTGCCAAATAAATCCCTTAATTTACAACATTAAGAATCAATCAAAATATAATGCCTTTCAAACGCATCACTATCAATCAGGGGTGCAACCTGGACACCTCTGAAGGGGAACTTTTAGTCCGACCGGGTAGATCAATGAGGAAAGGCACTAGGGAGGACAGAGGAGGGTGAGGGAGGGGTGCAAACAAACACACAAAACTTCAGCCACCCTGAGAGAGTTTGGAGGGCAGGTCAGGGCTAACAATACAGGGCTTTTGGGTGCAGTGCACTATCATGAGGGGGCAGGGTGGGTGTTCCAGGTGGATGGATGGGGTGAGTAATGGAGACGAGAGGTATGTGTCAGGGCCTACAGTCAATCACGGATTACAAAAAGAAAACCAGCCCCGTCGCGGACCAGGATGTCTTGCTCCCAGACAGACTAAATAAATTCTTTGCTCGCTTTGAGGACAATACAGTGCCACTGACACGGCCCGCTACCAAAACCTGCGGACTCTCCTTCACTGCAGCCGACGTGAGTAAAACATTTAAACATGTTAACCCTCGCAAGGCTGCAGGCCCAGATGGCATCCCCAGCCGCGTCCTCAGAGCATGCGCAGACCAGCTGGCTGGTGTGTTTACGGACATATTCAATCAATCCTTATCCCAGTCTGCTGTTCCCACATGCTTCAAGAGGACCACCATTGTTCCTGTTCCCAAGAAAGCTAAGGTAACTGAGCTAAACGACTACCGCCCCGTAGCACTCCCTTCCATCATCATGAAGTGCTTTGAGAGACTAGTCAAGGACCATATCACCTCCACACTACCTGACACCCTAGACATCCAATTTGCTTACCGCCCCAATAGGTCCACAGACAACGCAATCTCAACCACACTGCCCTAACCCCTCTGGACAAGAGGAATACCTATGTGAGAATGCTGTTCATCGACTACAGCTCAGCATTTAACACCATAGTACCCTCCAAACTCGTCATCAAGCTCGAGGCCCTGGGTCTCGACCCTGCCCTGTGCAACTGGGTACTGGACTTCCTGACGGGCCGCTCCCAGGTGGTGAGGGTAGGCAACAACATCTCCACCCCGCTGATCCTCAACACTGTGGCACCACAAGGGTGCGTTCTGAGCCCTCTCCTCTACTCCCTGTTCACCCATGACTGCGTGGCCATGCACGCCTCCAACTCAATCATCAAGTGTGCAGACAACACTACAGTGGTAGGCTTGATTACCAACAACGACGAGACGGTCTACAGGGAGGAGGTGAGGGCCCTCGGAGTGTGGTGTCAGGAAAATAACCTCACACTCAATGTCAACAAAACAAAGGAGATGATTGTGGACTTCAGGAAACAGCAGAGGGAGCACCCCCCTACCCACATCGACGGGACAGTAGTAGAGAGGGTAGTAAGTTTTAAAGTTCCTCGGCGTACACATCACGGACAAACTGAATTGGTCCACACACACAGACAGCGTTGTGAAGGAGGCACAGCAGTGCCTCTTCAACCTCAGGAGGCTGAAGAAATGTGGCTTGTCACCAAAAGCACTCACAAACTTCTACAGATGCACAATTGAGAGCATCCTGTCGGGCTGTATCACCGCCTGGTACAGCAACTGCTCCGCCCATAACCGTAAGGCTCTCCAGAGGGTAGTGAGGTCTGCACAACGCATCACCGGGGGCAAACTACCTGCCCTCCAGGACACCTACACCACCCGATGTCACAGGAAGGCCATAAAGATCATCAAGGACAACAACCACCCGAGCCACTGCCTGTTCACCCCGCTATCATCCAGAAGGCGAGGTCAGTACAGGTGCATCAAAGCAGGGACCGAGAGACTGAAAAACAGTTTCTATCTCAAGGCCATCAGACTGTTAAACAGCCAACACTAACATTGAGTAGCTGCTGCCAACATACTGACTCAACTCCAGCTCACTTTAATAATGGAAATTGATGTAAAAAATGTATCACTAGCCACTTTAAACAATGCCACTTAATATAATGTTTACATACCCTAAATTACTCATCCCATATGTATATACTGTACTTGATACCATCTACTGCATCTTGCCATCTTTATGTAATACATGTATCACTAGCCACTTTAAACAATGCCACTTAATATAATGTTTACATACCCTACATTACTCATCTCATATGTATATACTGTACTCGATACCATCTACTGCATCTTGCCTATGACGTTCTGTACCATCACTCATTCATATATCTTTATGTACATATTCTTTATCCCTTTACACTTGTGTGTATAAGGTAGTAGTTGTGGAATTGTTAGGTTAGATTACTCGTTGGTTATTACTGCATTGCCGGAACTAGAAGCACAAGCATTTCACTACACTCGCATTAACATCTGCTAACCATGTGTATGTGACAAATAAAATTTGATTTGATTTGAGAGGAGGTGGGCAGTTTGATCCACACGTCCTACTGAAGGTTACTGGGAGCCTGGCTGGACAGTGATGTGGAGCTGTGAGACTGGCAACAGGAGACCTCTCTCTTTGATAGCCCAACAAAAGAGTCTGGAAGAAGAGGGGCTCGGAAAACAGCAACCAGGCGGCACAGCATCTTAAAAAGTTCCGTATTTTACAACTTGGATGGTTCCTCACTCTGAAATCAGTCTATGGGCCACGAGGAACTGTAAACCAAACACAGTCAAACTTTAGCAACATGAATATATTTTTTTTCATGACCAAATCAACTCAATAATTTGGTTTGTCATTAACTTGAGGTGATTTGCCCTTTTTTAGTGGACATTGCACGGTTGCTTTTAGATGCCAGAGAGAACAGTGAGACCAGCAACCTTGCCTTAGAATCCAGATGCTGGAGAGATACAATACTGAAGGCTATGCGAATTCAATATGCTTTCATTCTCATTATATACTCATGTGGTCTGTAATGTTATGTGGTTTCTGTTTGTGGAGTCAACCTTTATACATGTCAGTTGGGAGGACAAGTTAGGAAGAGCGATAGCCCATATTGTATTGTGATGTCCAATCCCATTTCAGTGAGTACCCCAAACAGGCCCACTCCTGACGACAATACATTACCTCCACAACAATGGCAGGCCGGGAGGCCATTCATTAACTATATTAATCTCCTGTGTCCCATAGGCCCTGGTGTGTGTACCACGCATCTCAGCGCAGCAGTGATGCAATCCTAATCTATAACAGTTCCATCTTTCCTCCCAGTTCATCGCCAATAACAGCACTAAAACAAATATCAATATACCACTCAAACGAGCACTCACAAGCCCATATTTATGGAGAAAGAGAGAACTTTAGGTAGGGTTAATTGAAAGCCAAATTCTAAATAATATCCCCCACCTTTATTGCCTGAGCCATTAGCTGTAGTGAGCGGGGAGGGGGAACCAGGGCATGCTGCTAGCAGCTGACTGGCCATTTCATAGTGGGACGAATACAGAGAGAGACCAGGCCTAGACCCAAATGGCACCCTAAAGCCCTATGTAGTGCACTACTTTGACAAGGGCCCATATGACTGGTCAAAAGTAGTGCACTATAAAAGGGAATAGGGTGCTATTTAGGGCCAAAGCCCAGGAGGAGTTATGGTGCTCTGACGAGTGGACGGGACCATCTTGGAGAGAGCGAGAGAGAGAGAGGACTTTCAGATCAAAATGCTATTACCACATGCTTTGACCGCTTATTTATGTCCCTGATGGCGGGGGGCTGGCGCTGATTTAGGGCCCGGCCAAATGCAATCGCTCCACAAACAATGAGGAAAGAATCACCGGCTAATTGAAGGCCATATTGCGAGGGGGCCGGTTGTCATGAGGTCATTCTTCTCCCGTTGAGAATGAGATGACCCCTCTTCCGACTCACACACACACACTCACCCTCACAGCATCTCGATAAACAATCCGCCAGCACATGCATTGAACATTTAAAAACATTAGGCTCTAATAAATTGTGCCATCAGGGAGGGGAAAAGGGGGAAGGGAAAACAAAGCCATCTACAGCACATGCTGTAGGGTAAATAAACCAAACTCGGGTTCAAGCTCTATAGCTTATTCCATTCAAACTGGTCACATTCTTGGACATAAAATAATAATTATCAAGGACACCAAACACCTTTGTTAGATATGAAGTCAAGTTGAAATACTAACAACCATAACATGTTATAGTGAATCAGCCTTGTCCCTGTACTATACCTCTGTTATTCAATGTTAGGGCAGCCTCATTGGTAGTGATCTCTGATCAAACCCAGATGATCTGCTGGTGTCTGGGGTACAGTGTGACCCTCAGAGAAGGACCACAAGAGGGCAGGCCAGAACCCCCTCCCTGAAGTACTGGAGCGCGGTGTTGCCGACTACATTTCACATCTCATTAACTGATTAGACTTCATCAAACGTTGGTCGGTTTACCTACCTACCATCTACTTACACACATTGGTTGGTTTACCATCTAATTACAACATTAGAGGTGCTTGTTGTTTCCGTTAATGCTTGAAGATACCTGGTGATAATAACTACACCCTTGGGTGAGTCTTCCCTAATTTCTAAATTGTTGAGTTCCCGCTGCAACTACTTTAGCATCTCATTCTTCCATTGTCTGTGACATTAGGCAGGTTCCCATTGACCCAGGTTTATTCCACAAATGCAATGTCGCAAACATTTGAAATGGAAACGGCAGATGCAGGAGAAATTTTCCAAAGATCAAATAAATGTTTATCCGTTCGCCAGGGGTGGATTTTTCTTTTGTTCAACTTTATTGCGACAAATTATGGAAATTGTGTTTTTCAAACAGATTATTATTGCAGAAAAATGTTGAAGGTACGCGAGGCACGTGATGTTATCACATAACTATAAGCTCCACTCAACATTTAATTCTAAATGCACACTGCTTGCAATATCCATTTATTCAAAAATTTAAATAAAAAAAATGCTTTTGCAAGACAAGGATTGTCTTGACTTTCAAGAATGACTGAATTGCTTCACATTGCAATTTGAAGTTTCACCATCAAATTGTTTCAGAACTCTAGGCCTACAAGTGCAAGTTGCACCATGTCACAGACCGTGGCGATAAGTAGGCACACACATTTATTAGAATGGCCTAAATGGAAAATATTTTTTGTCCCTGACTCCAAAAAATATTGGTCAAAGAATCGACTGTTGTGTTCTGTTAAAACGTTTATTTTTCCATATATAATAAACACACCCTATGTTTGAATAGAATCAACTATGTTTAGCCTACTGAACTTGTCTAATGCTTTAAGCACTGCGATTAAAAATAAAACAATATAGCCTAACCAGAAGAAGAACAATAACTATTCCCAACCCTCCGCTGCCCAGTGCTGTTGGCCTTCGCAGATTCTGACTTTAAGCTCCTGAAGTTGCTGGTAATAGGCTACACTAGCAGTCGGCAGCCCTTTCCTTTTTATTTATTTATTTATTTTATTTCACCTTTATTTAACCAGGTAGGCAAGTTGAGAACAAGTTCTCATTTACAATTGCGACCTGGCCAAGATAAAGCAAAGCAGTTCGACACATACAACGACACAGAGTTACACATGGAGTAAAACAAACATACAGTCAATAATACAGTATAAACATGTCTATATACGATGTGAGCAAATGAGGTGAGATGGGAGGTAAAGGCAAAAAAAGGCCATGGTGGCAAAGTAAATACAATATAGCAAGTAAAACACTGGAATGGTAGATTTGCAATGGAAGAATGTGCAAAGTAGAAATAAAAATAATGGGGTGCAAAGGAGCAAAATAAATTAATTAATTAAATACAGTAGGGAAAGAGGTAGTTGTTTGGGCTTAAATATAGGTGGGCTATGTACAGGTGCAATAATCTGTGAGCTGCTCTGACAGTTGGTGCTTAAAGCTAGTGAGGGAGATAAGTGTTTCCAGTTTCAGTGCTTTTTGTAGTTCGTTCCAGTCATTGGCAGCAGAGAACTGAAAGGAGAGGCGGCCAAAGAAAGAATTGGTTTTGGGGGTGACTCGAGAGATATACCTGCTGGAGCGTGTGCTATAGGTGGGAGATGCTATGGTCACCAGCGAGCTGAGATAAGGGGGGACTTTACCTAGCAGGGTCTTGTAGATGACATGGAGCCAGTGGGTTTGGCGACGAGTATGAAGCGAGGGCCAGCCAACGAGAGCGTACAGGTCGCAATGGTGGGTAGTATATGGGGCTTTGGTGACAAAAAGGATTGCACTGTGATAGACTGCATCCAATTTGTTGAGTAGGGTATTGGAGGCTATTTTGTAAATGACATCGCCAAAGTCGAGGATTGGTAGGATGGTCAGTTTTACAAGGGTGTTTGGCAGCATGAGTGAAGGATGCTTAGTTGTGAAATAGGAAGCCAATTCTAGATTTAACTTTGGATTGGAGATATTTGATATGGGTCTGGAAGGAGAGTTTACAGTCTAACCAGACACCTAAGTATTTGTAGTTGTCCACATATTCTAAATCAGAGCCGTCCAGAGTAGTGATGTTGGGCAGGTGCGGGTAGCGATCGGTTGAAGAGCATGCATTTAGTTTTACTTGTATTTAAGAGCAATTGGAGGCCACGGAAGGAGAGTTGTATGGCATTGAGGCTTGCCTGGAGGGTTGTTAACACAGTGTCCAAAGAAGGGACACTCCTTTGGAGTGTCACGTTATCGTACCGTTTCTACTGATCTGCGTGCCAGTTTAATTTCATTTCAACAAGGTCTTCATATCTCAAAATCAATGTCATGTGGTTAATCAAAACTCGATCTCAATGAAAATGATACAAATCTAAACGTAACTTCTATTTCCATTGCCAATACGTAAAAATAGCCTACATAAAGCCAACAAATAAAAACATTGCAGACTGCAGGTAGAAAATATCCTTAAAAAAATAAATATCCCATAAATCACATCTTCAAGGAACTTGAGACATTGTATCAACTATTAAATTGGTCAGCCTGAAGCTTGTGCTAGCAAACTTGCAACATTGTATGAAGTATTTTGGGCCCTCAAGAGTTTCCTGCGCCAGTGTGCTCCGGACACACATAGTAGTAGGCTATTTGCGCAAGGGATAGGAAGTAATCAGGTAGGCCTATTTTATGACGTTTCCACCTGACCAGAGCATGACACCCCCCCATGCTGAGTGGTTATCGAAAGGGAGAGTGCCGGAAAGATTTTTCCAATAGGCTAGGTTGAGGAAATATTGTCATTCTCAATTAATGTAAAAACAGACTTTGTTAAATTACTGTTTAAGATGAATAAAACATTTCGTTGAGAAGCTCCACAGTGATGGTGAGTTAAGACAATCAGAAATAGTATCAGATTCCAAAATGGGCACATTTCTAGGCCTACATTTGTGCGCTGGCCAGGTAGCCTAGGCCTACTTCTATGCATAATCAAGAGCGTGTCCTTACTCAAGATTGACAGGAGCGCTTCAAACAAAAGAATGAATAAATTGACAACTCCTAAATGGAATTAAGCTTGTGCGCTCTGCAAACAACGTGTTCACTCCTACAATTACAACAGTAAGACTGTAACAATAATATACTGAAAACACTAACAAAACGTAGAAAGGATGGGAATTAATGGTAAATGTACTACTGGTGATACTGGGGTGCCATCTCCGAGGCCTCCGCAATGGATTAGTCCAGTCACAGGCGTGAATCAGACAGGTCTCTCGTGTGCCATCATTTCTTTCTATGCATTTGCCACTGCTTGACTAAAAAATATCTTGGTCGACCAACAGCATATTGACCAAACAATGGACCAGTCGACTAAATGGGGTTAGCCCTACTACTATCCATGCTGGCTTTTGCAGGCTCCCCGAGACATGGGGTGGCAGGTAGCCTAGTGGTTAGAGTGTTGGGCCAGTACACGAAAAGTTGCTTGATCGAGTCCCTGAGCTGACAAGGTAAAAATCGGTCGTTCTGCCCCTGAACAAGGCAGTTAACCCACTGTTCCTAGGCCGTCATTGTAAATAAAAATGTTCTTAACTGACTTCCCTAGTTAAATAAAAACATATATATATATATTTTTTTTTTTTTTTATGAAACCAATAGGTGGGCCGGGCATACAGGCCATCGCCATTTTATGGGAAAGGGAACGTTAGTTGCACAGCTGAATACATTCAACTGAAATGTGTCTTCCGCATTTAAGCCAACCCCTCTGAATCAGAGAGGTGGAGGGGCCTGCCTTAATCGACGTCCACGTCATCGGCTCCCGGGGAGCAGTTGTTGTTGGGGGTTAACTGCCTTGCTCAAGGGCAGAACGGCAATTTGTTTAAATGGATAATGGGGAAATTTTTTCTTCAGGTGAAACGTCATTATGTCCTGCTGTTTTTAGATAAGACAGCTCAATGGAAACGTACCCATGGCAGGCAATCTACCTTCTTTTCAAACGTTCTAGATATCATCAAAGAGATCACTGGACAAGTTAATGGAGCCTAGCTAGAGGCTCCACTTTACACTGTATTGACTACACAAGAACACTGACTTTTACAAAGACCTGGAAATAGACAGCATTACCTTTCCCAGTGCAGCCTGGGTGGTCTAGCCCCCCAACAGCACACGTTTGCCCAGCGTCGGCATGGGTTCGAATCCGGCCCACTGCCTTTGTGAAACACTATCTTTCCACTGTCTCTCCTCGATCCAATAAAACACATAAAAATGTTTATATTGATAACGTTACCTTCCCCAGTATCCGTCCCAGGAAGTAGTAGTGTCTGGCGAAGGAGTCTCCCACCAGCATCTGAGCGGTGGGGCTGGGGTAGAGAAGGCCCTCGTTGGTGGTCTTGAAGAACCCCTGGTTGGGGTTGAAGCCCGACTTGAGCAGCTCATTGAGGAATTCACGGAAGATGCCCCCTCCATCGATGCCCGCCTCGTCCAGGCCGTGGGCGTTGAGCAGGTGCACCCGGATACGTTTCTTCAGGTCCGCCTCTGGATACAGGGGACACGGGGGGAAATGAAGTTCATACAGAAAATATAGAAATATAATATATAGAAAAGGCCTGTTATATTTTACTTCCAGAAATTATGACAAAAATTATTAAAAAGTTAGATTCAATTCCCTTATTCTGACACCTCTTTTGAAAGATCAGAGTATTCTACTCAAAGTAGAAGCACAGTCTACATGGAAATATACATGCATGCATGTTATGTTATTAACACTTACAATCTAGAAATCTACTGTATATGTAGGGATAAAACAGAAAATATCTATTTTAGCGTTTTTATTTCTCCCATTTCCACATTGTGGCATGATTTCTCTGACCTGAGGAATATTCAAATCAAAGCGTATCAAAAGAGGTCACGTTTCAGCATAATTAATATGCGGTGGTAAATCAGAGCAGCTATAACATAGAAAGTCACATAAATGATATCGTTTTCAGCCCCTCCAAGGCAAGGTCTCCTACTACTCGCTTTAATCATATGGCCAAACGAGTGCTCTTTTAAATTCTAAACACAAAAGAGGGGACTTAAAATAACTGATTTCACACTTTATGCGATCCATCCGAATAATCACGATCACAATTATGCTTTTGTGAAATCCCACAGTTCCCGAGACCGATGCGAAAGCTAGCCTTCATTTCTAATGGGATCTGTAACCTCGACGACAAAATCTGGATTTTATGGACCACAAATATTGGAAACTGAGGCAGCGTCCCAAAAATGTGCACTCGTTCACTACTTTATTAGACCAGTAATTTCCATCCAAATGGAAGTGAACATGTGCACACTTTGGGAGAAAGGAGAGACTATTGGGACGCAGCCCGAGACATTACCCTTCTAACCAAGCTGTATCCCTCCTCAGCCTAACCATGTACCGTTTTCTGGGGAGAGCTTGTCGTAGGCGTCCTCGTAGATGTAGTTCCGTCTGATGGTGACGTTGATCCCGTCCAGAAACGGCCCGTCTCCCTGGACGTCCCGCTTGTCCGCGTATATCAGTCTCTGGAAGATCTTCACCAGGGACAAGCAGGTTTAAATGACTACCTACAGCCAAGCCAGGTTTTATAGGACATCTATACTGACTACATGGACTATTTATAATGGAGGTAGTAAATAAAGACGATAAAACAATGTGCTTGTTTTCTCTTCAATTAGTTTCTGAGAGGTAATGTCTGCGAATTCAAGAATAACTAATATAGTGACAGATTGATAAATGAGGTGAAAATTAAGTCAGTTGTACAGACAATTCCTCAAGGGTTTGGGTTTTATAACAAGTACATGGAGCAATATGCAGGGCTGAGATGTGGAGCACCTTGACTCGCTCCTCAAAGGGCACGACGAAGGGCAGCTCAGTCAGGATGGCCAAGTGTCTCTCCTCAGACACAGACAGCTGTGGAGGCTCCATCCCCACTAGAATAGAATAAAATAGAACATCCTTTATTTTTCCTTGTCTCCAACAACAATACAGTAGAGTCCTGCTTCTGGTTGGATAACCACGGTTCACCGCGGTTGACCCGCAAAAAAACATTTTGAATCACCAGGCGGGTGAAATGAAAACATTCTTCCTACCCTCTGGGAGGCTCGCAGTTCAGAACAATTATATTGCGGTTCGAAAACATTTGAAATTAAGATAAAAAGCCAGGAGCTTGTTGTGTTGAATTGTGTTGCAAATTTCATTACGTGAGTGGTGAGGCAGACATAGCCTAGGCTTAGGCTGCCAGCAATGCAGTGAGAGTGGAGCAGGGAACTGTCCATTATGTGTGGTGCTGAAACATGCCTAATTTGTCCATGTGCAGTGCTTATGTTCCCTTCTGCCACGCAACAATATGTTACAAAGTTTATTTTCCCTGACTCCTAGCTCACACGAAAATGGCTAACAGGAAAATTGGAAAGAAAGATGGTGAAATACACCATTGTGTATTATGATGGTGAAATACACCATCGTGGAAACAGGTGCTGCGGAAGTGAAATCCCAGGGTTGGAAGGATTTTGTAGTCATTGGGGACAGGGAGGACAACCACCCAGTAGATGGATACACAGCCTGCAAAAGTGCAAGTAGGTATTTGTTTAAGATAATTCAGTTAATTATCAGATAAAAATTACATTTTATTCAGGCTGTCGTTCATTTAGACCAGAGGGTCCCAAACTTTTTATAGTCCCGTACCCCTTCAAACATTCAACCTCCAGCTGCCTACCCCCTCTAGCACCAGGGTCAGCCACACACACTATACGATACATTTATTAAACATAAGAATGAGTGTGAGTTTTTGTCACAGCCCGGCTTGTGTGAAGTGACAAAGAGCTCTTATAGGACCAGGGCACAAATAATAATATTATAATAATCAGTGACTGTATTTATTTTTCATGCTAGTGAAGGCCGAGAAGCCACTCTCACATAGGTACATGGTTGCAAAGGGCATCAGTGTCTTCACAGCGCGTTCTGCCAAGGCAGGATACTCTGAGCGCCGCCCAATCCAGAAATCTGGCAGTGGCTTCTGATTAAATTCAATTTTCACAGAACCGCTTGTTGCAATTCCGATGAGGCACTCTTGTTCAGATATCGGTAGGTGGACTGGAGGCAGGACATGAAAGGGATAACAAATCCAGTTTGTGTCATCCGTTTTGGGAAAGTAACTGCGTAATTGCGCACCCAACTCACTCAGGTGCTTCGCTATATCACATCTGACATATATCACATCTGACATTGTCCGTAAATTGAGTTAATTTGCACACAAAAAAATCATACAACGATGGAAAGACCTGTGTGTTGTCCTTGTTAATGCAGACAGAGAAGAGCTCCAACTTCTTAATCATAGCCTCAATTTTGTCCCGCACATTGAATATAGATGCGGAGAGCCCCTGTAATCCTAGATTCAGATCATTCAGGTGAGAAAAAACATCACCCAGATAGGCCAGTCATGTGAGAAACTCGTCTGACCGTTTGCATGATGACAAGTGAAAACTTATGGTCAGTAAAGAAAACTTTAAGCTTGTCCCTCAATTAAGAAAAACGTGTCAATACTTTGCCCCTCGATAACCAGAGCACTTCTGTATGTTGTAAAAGCGTTACATGGTCGCTGCCCATATCATCGCATAGTGCAGAAAATACACAAGAGTTCAGGGGCCTTGATTTAACAAAGTTAACCATTTTCACTGGAGTGTCCAAAACGTCTTTCAAGCTGTCAGGCATTCCCTTGGCAGCAAGAGCCTCTCGGTGGATGCTGCAGTGTACCCAAGTGGTGTCGGGAGCAACTGCTTGCATGCGGGTTACCACTCCACTATGTCTCCCTGTCATGGCTTTTGAGCCATCAGTACAGATACCAACATGAGCTGCAGATACTTTTGTCTACATACGGAGCCTTAGTGGAATATATATACATATATTTCAATATATATAAAATATATATAAAATATATAAAATAATGTACCCCCGACAATGCGTACATACCAGTTTTTGACCATATGCAGGCCATATAAAATTTTAACCGGTGCGGCTGGTAAAAGTTTGAGTAGCCTACTAAATGTAGGCTATTTTTGCAGCCTATAGCCTATTAGATTCTGGGAATTGTTGATTTAAGTTTCAATTAAACTATTTATCTAAATATTGAATGTCATGGTATTGTTTTGTTATGTCGGCTATAGGCTTTCATTAGGAGAGTAGAAGGCTAGTTAGAAGGCTCTTTTTCAAAGAGATCTGAGTTGTCAATGTGCCGCATCGCATCGTGAAAATAAAAAGATAGGCCTATTGTTCTTAATTGGTGGCATGGTTTCCTTTTATCCAAACGCTGAATAGACATGCAGACAAATTCATTCATGCGGGGAATACACTAATAGTTTACTACTCTGGAGTCATAAAAGCAACTAAAGAAATGTATGTCACGAACCGGCTCTCACAACAATTCTATGCAGGTGGGTCAGGTTGTGGAGAAAAATCTGTCCTGATGTCAGATATCGGGTGGGGCTTGGAATTGATGTGGCCGGCTCCAAAAGCTGACCTGTGCATGACTCTACATACAACACAGTACAACGTTTGCTTAAACTGCTCTGTAACAGTCAATCTGTCTGTCTTCTACCCATCCATCTAGTTATTTATTCATTTATCCATCCATCTTCACTTCATGAATTAACCCATCTATCCACACTATCCTAGCATTCATCAATCTGATTCGCCATCTAGTTATCTATCCATCCATCCGGCTCTAATTCATCCATCTAATAAAAGCCCAATGTAGGGCTTCCTAAAAGCATTCCTAGATGCTGACCAGGCCGCACCGAGGTTTCTCTTTCCCACTACCAGAATCTAAACCCCACACCCTTGACCTGCATCTCCCTAATGACAAACACTGAACAGAAAAACCCAGACGCGTATTCATGGAGGGGGCCACACCCAGATAACCAAATCCTTCCATTTCTCTAGTTTCCCCCCATCCTGCATGCCTGCTAACCCTACTCCCTACCTGACTACAAACCTGCTAGGCCCCCTCTCTCCACCCAGCTGACTGTTTACAGGCAGCCCATTAAAGAGTGCTCAATCTTGCCACAATTCCCCGTTTCTCACTAACACACTTTCAATTAATGCAACTGTGAGCTGCCCGTCCAACATGCCCGGACATTTCCATTAAGTGGACGTTTGTTTTGTATTAAACTCGTCATTCGGAACCGTTTAGAACCAAAAACTGTCACAAAAGAAAAGTTAAACCGCCATTCTCCACCCCTTCATTGTCTCCCTTGGAGCTCAATTCTTCTGCTCAATTTGTCAATCCCATCTGCATTTCGCCCATCAGGTTTCCATCTTTGAGGAGAAATATGGCCCGGAGTGGTCAATACGTTGGCCATTCATCACCCGAGGGGCCTGTCCATTTAAGGAAATTAAGAAAGGGCAGACGAATATACAACCAGATGTGGCTGCGCTCATTAGGACTCTCAGGCTAATTGAATTGATCCAGGTATCGGGGCTGGCTGGAGTGGCATTACGCAGATCATACACGCATTGTTTCTGTTTGTTTTCACACCAGCTCTCTCTGCCGGAGGCCCGCGATGCAGCTCTAAATTAAAGGGCATAAGAGCCTGGCTGTCTCTCTCGACCCATTGCCCTCCCTGGCACTTCGCTGAGGCATTTTGGAGTGACTCGAAGGAAAACAACAAACCTAAGGTTACAGCGGAGCTGACCTAAGCGCTTCATTTACCAGAGGTCACACAGTGTTCCCTGTACCCCAATTAGGGTGTTTCACTGTACTTCTAAAATCTGTGACGACCATCAGTGGTTGGTTAATGCCAAAGACACGTATTACTAAGACAGGGACCTGTTCATGTTTCCCATAGGAAAACATGACACACTTCCCCCCCCATGCGAACACCAGCTGGATATGCACAGTTATATACCAGATAGCTAGGATGCACAGGGTTTCCCACCGTCATTGTTAATGCATAACAGGAACTACTTTTTGGGGCTACTATATTGCATCGTACCATCCAGTGTGGACTGCAGGGGCCCGATGCGTCCCATCCTCCGCGTCCTCCACACGTGTCTGGCTGACGGGACGTACAACTGGGTCACCTGGAGGGGGACGAGCACGGCTCCAGTCAGCAGGATCACACTAACAACATCCTACATAGGGCATAACGTGGACCCGACACATGGCCTGACAGTATGCCACAGGGACGATGTATGGTCACTTCCCAGCATTTTTGTATTGCATGTATTATGATGTATTGTTTTAGTGTATTTTGTATGCTAACCTCACAAAATGAATGTCCATGTAATTGGACATAAAAATTGGACGTAATGGCCGAGAGCACGGTTACCTTATCTGCTCGGATGTTGACCTCTTCAGCCAGCCAATGGCCTGCTGGACAGAATGGTCGTCTGATGTCACGAGCCTTCACCATCTTTACCAAGTTAGTGATGACCTGCAAAATAAATGCAATAAACAACACAAATAAAAGTGAGAGTTGTTGGGATATTTATTCCTGTCCAGTACGTCAATAACAAAAAAAATGTCAATCTTGTACTGTCCTGTCCTAAAAACAGGTTCCTGTACTGTCCTGTGAAAAACATGGATTTGTTGCCTCCTATCCCATGTCTTACTGTGTGCAGTGTTGGGATATGAATGTTAGACAGAAGTTGATAAGTACTCCACTGTAAAGACTGAACTTGTCACGTCTATATTTATCCTTTCCATAATCTCACTCCACAGTCATTACCGGCACTAGCTAAGAGGAGTAGTCAGACACGTAATTACCTTGAAACAATTGAACACAATAAGCAGGCAACACCGTTTGAATAGAAATGTTGTTTGTTTTTTTTAACGCACAACCTTTTCATGCGAGACTCGATCAATCTCGGGGCGGTCATCAGCGACGACTGGAGTCGGTATTCTCAGTAATAATGGGGAGTGCAAAACACTGTTCGTGGCGCGGACGATGGGCTCGGAGACTTAGCCCCTACTCCGAGGAATGAATAAGCATTCCTTAATTAGCCCATCGGGTTAAGTGCACACCTTAATGGGCCTTTCTCAAACTCCACCATGACATCCCTCTCCAAACATAGCCAAGAAGAGAAGGTCCATTAGCAATATTAATACAAGCTTAGTTGATCATTTTCATTAAATTAACTTCTTTCAATTATATAGATAGCTCGACAATGGGGGTGATAAAAGATGGTCGAGGGACGGCTGATGACTCGAACCAAACATTAGCGTGTTAGGGGGTCAGCGGCGTTAAAGCGACTGTAAATCCAGCCCCGTTCAATTTGGAAAATGCCTTTCTCCTGTTCTCCCACTTCTTTAATGGGTCGTTTTAGCTGACGGTGTTCGCGCTCCTCGGTCTGTTATGAAATTCCTGCCGCATTTGTACACGGCCAACACCTCGGCTGAAAGAAAGCATCGCTCACCTTCGAGGTCCTCTCTCAAATTCAAAGCCAAGAACGAAGTCGCTTAATTACCTTTTCAGGGAAAGAGAGAGGAGGAGGATAGAGTGAAGGAGAGAGAGGTAAAGTTGAGAGAGAGAGGCCTGACGAGTGGCGGATTAACCTCATGTTGTTATCTGCCTCATTTCCTTTCAGGAAACAGACAATGAATGTCCTCATTCAACCCCCTTTGCTCTTCCTGGTGTGAATTTAGCCATGCATGCTCTGTTGCTGATCAACACGTTTTTGTAAAAGCTATTTTGAGAAACCAAAGTCAAAATAAGACATTTTAAAGGCACAGTGCAGTCAAAAACATGGTTTTCCTATGTTCATATATATTTCCACACTATGAAGTTGGAAAAATATTGTGAAAATTATGATAATGCCCTTTTAGTGTAAGAGCAGTTTGAAAAGACCAACTTAAACTTCAGCCTGTTTTAGTGGGATGGTGTTCTGGCTTTCCATGTTGATGTCACTATGCTGTAAATTAGTTAATAGACCAATAAGAGAGTTCCAAACCTCTCTGCCAATAACAGCTATTTTTCAGTTTTCCCATCCCCACTCAAACCACTTCCAGACAGTCCTAACAAAAGTCTTGCTTGAGAAATAGCTCTTTGCTAAGAAGCCATTTTGCTTCTTTTTGACCATTAAGTAAGTTACTTTATTGTTACACAGAAATTATGTGATAGTGAAATAACGGCTGCATTATACTTTTAAAAAGAGGGCATTCAAGAGGACACTGAATACACTAGCACGTAACCATTTTCCAAATCCGTTACAAGAGTAAGGACTCAAGCCAGTTGGGAGGCATCTAAATGTTGGATTATGAAACAAGTTTTCTGAATTAGTTTGTAAACATAGGACTGTATCAAAACCCTCAATTAGATGTGGAGCCACTGCCTGGATCGCATTCACTAGGAGTGAAACGGAAGCAAATGGGTCAAAAAGGGAGGGACTACCTGAACTTTGTTCAATAAGAAAGCTTGTATGTGTTTCCCATTTCAAAAGGTTTTGCTACAGTGAGACTAATGAATATGACCCCGAATATGACCCTGACCATGCCAGGGCGATGGGTGGGCATTCACCTTGAAGAGCTGGACCCAACGTTTCTGCTCGGCCTGGATGCGCTGCTGCACCTCTGTGTTTGTCTTGACCCCCACACTGCGGAAGGCGGCCATGTACTCCTCGCGGTGCTCCGTCTTGGTCTCTGGGTAGGCCAGTTTGATAATGCCCAGACATGCGTCTCTTAGTAACCGAGACAGGGTGACCAGCTCGGACAATGTGAACGGCATCATGGACGTATTGCTGTGGCCTGAAAATGGGTGGACAGGAGGAATGGACGGTTGTTCACTGAATATTACACACATCCATGATAAAGGTTCAACCTGCATTCACCTGGTCAGTCTGATCCCTTATCAATGTCACCTCTTAAATTCACTTCAAATTAGAATAGATGAAAGATGAGACAGGATGAGACAGGTTCAAGTATTTTTCAGCCTTGAGACAATTGAGGCATGGATTGTGTATGTGTGCCATTCAGAGGATGAATGGGCAAGACGAGATTTGAAGTTCCTTAGCAGGTGCCAAGCGCACCAATTCGTGTCAAGAACTGCAATGCTGCTGGGTTTTTCACGCTCAACAGTTTCCCAAGTGTATCAAGAAGGGTGCACTACCCAAAGGACATCCAGCCATCTTGACACAACTGTGGGAAGCATTGGCGTCAACATGGGCCAGCATCCCTGTGGAACGCTTTGGACACCTTGTAGAGTCCAGGCACTGACGAATTGAGGCCGTTCTGAGGGCAAAAAGGGGGTGCATCTCAATATTAGGAAGTTTTCCTTCATGATTTCAACACTCAGTGTACATGTGTAGAAGTCTTTAAATTCAGAGTAAAATACAATGTCAGCTGCACCCTGATTCAAAACAAGAGGCAGGTGATTTTGAGACTCGGTCTGCGTCCAAAATGACACCCTATGGGCCCTGGTCAAAAGTAGTGCATAGGTAATAGAACAGAGGGAGTGGCCTACCATGACCTTCCATGGGGTAGCCAAAGAACTCGCTGTCGTGCACAGAGATGAGCGAGTGACTGAAGAGAGAACTGAAGAGATAGAAGAGGGGAATGATGCGATTGGAGTCTTCCAGAGACATGGGAGACCCCCGGGAGATGACCTGCAGCAGCGGAACCATGGACCTGGGGGGGGAGAAAAAGAGAGACTCGCTATATTTACCTGGGAATTTATGCTAACGGGGCACATTGAATTGGCTTACATTCGCCGACAGCCCATCAAGGTCTGTCACTGTGTTCAGGGCTGCATATATCAAGAGTCTCAAAGCAGGAGTTCAGATTTAGGATCAGTTTAGCCTTTTAGATCACAGTGAATGAGATGACACGGACAGGGGTGGACCTGATCCAAGATCAGCACTCCTAAACCGAGACGCTTGATACATACAGCCCCTGACCGACATTCAATCAACTCACCCTGTAATCATTTTGGTAGTCATGGACTGTATCAGGTGCCAGAGATGTCTCAGGAAACGTGCGTTGAACGCTAAACTGTACAGAAGCCTGGAGGGGACAAAATTAAAAAAAGACAGGCCTAAAAAGATACATATGTCAAAAGGGTTGACAATGTACTCGTCTGTCTGTAAACGTATAAATCGTTCTGCCTCGATGCCCTCCAAGGCGGAGATAGTCAACATTGACCAATTAACTAGAGGACACAAATAAAGATGGAAAAAATACTAGTAAAAGCTGTTGAACCGCAGCATCCCCCAGGAATCTTCCTACTTGGCCCTTTCTCTCCTCCTTCATTCTCCGCTCTCCCTTTTCCGTGACGAAAAAAGATTAAACGACCCATTAAGCTTTATTTAGACAAGGCACCTTCCATTAGTAAACTAGTTGCTGGCGAGGAGGAGCTCGGCCCTGGGTCATAAACAGGCCCTCTGGCTTCCTGCAGGAGCCCCATTTAACTTAATGGCAACGATGGGGACAATAGAGGAGAAGGGATGGGGGGGGCATAGCCCTCACAATGACCTCGGCGCGCCAGCACGCTTCCACACTCTCCCTAAATTACATGAACACAGGGGAAGGAGGGAGGGAGGGGGTGGGTGAGCCACTGGCTGCATCACGATGGCAACCTATTCCCTATAGTGCCCTGGTCAAAAGTAGTGCACTATGTAGGGAATAGGGTGCCATTTGGAACGCTTTCACTGGGCCCTCATCCCGACACGCCGGCCGGCCGGCCTAACTAACGGCCCATGGCACCAGAGTGTGAAGGTGCTCGATTGTGTGTGTGTTTCTTTAACACCGAGGGTTAACAACAGGTAACGCCAATGCAGTAATTCAGCTTAAAACAAAATAAAAGCCCCTTGCTTATAAATGGGCCTCTGTCAAATGGGATAGGGTATTGTCACCTATAAGGAAGCCTGTTAAGGGCAGGCAATCTCCTTCTATTCACATGTTGAGAGGTAAAGGTTGATGTAATGCATTGATGTTAACCACCTGTTTTTAATCCTAAACAACTAGCAAAATTCAACCAAAAAAAACATAAACCCTATTAAAATGTGGAACAAATACTTTTTTTAAAAGAAGTAACAAAACAAGAGACGGTGCAAAACAAGTGTCTAACTCATGAAAGAGAAAACAAAACAGAGAGATATGGTTTTATAGCTGATCTTGTAAAAAAAAAAGTTGACAGAACAGAGAGAGGGAATGGGAAGTGGATGGAATCTCACATAAATAAACTAATGTTGGTGTCGGCCTCCAATCTCTAAGAGTGCATCCAAATTCCCTATATAGTGCACTACTTTTGACCAGGGCCCATAGGGCTCTGGTCAAAAGTTGTGTACTATATAGGGAATAGGGTGTCATTTAGGGCACACACTTGTTCACCATTGCGCAGCAGAGATTATTTGAAAGGCTGAAAAATGTAAATGATCCTTCTGGGGGGGGGTAAAACGAGTGACAACTCTCTATATGTTTGATAAATCGTTTCTGCCAAGGCCCCCCATCCGTCAGTACAAAAGAGGACGGGAGCCGGGTATAGCATAGTGCTCTGGGCCTTTACAGTGTGCGGCCGGGTGTTTGATTGAAATGGGCAACAGAGCAATAAAATGCTGACTGACAGCCTGATATACGGCCTGCTAGAAACCAAAGCTCCATTTCAATCAGGAAATGAAAGCACTAATAAATACAATCACAGGCATCAAAAAGGGTTGTGTGTGTGTGTGTGTGTGAGTGTGTGTCCATAAAAATGACCTTGATGGCCAAAACAGATTATTTTATGTAGACATAATGCAAGAATTTACGTATGCTCGCAGAAATAGAGAAAACTAGGCAAAATAAAAGGGAAAGGGCTCGATTCAATCTGAATAGCAATAGCACTGTAATGTTCCTGCTTTAGAGGAGATTGCATTCACGGTAAACGCTGCATATGTCAACTCAATCGAAAATTACCTTAAATAGTAATTTGATAATAACTGGCTTTATTTATGTTAAACTAGCTTAATTCATAAGGGCCTGCGAGTTCGTGCCAGTGGCAGAAAGAGTGTGTTCTCATTGCCCGAGCGTCATTATCTCATGTCAACTTCACAATCACATCAAGCGCTCAAAAACTAATTAAGGACAGAGGCTTGCTAGCACTTACAGTTGTCAGTGAAGATCAGTTGGGGACAGCGAGCCACCTCAGGACGAGGCTAAGTAACATATCAGTGAAATTACAAAAAATACCAAACATCAATTGATTCACTTGAAATTACACCCATTTGGCCTCCCAACAACAAAGACAAAGAGTATAGCAACCAAAACGGTTTGAATTATTTATTTTAATCTTAAATCGTATGATTAAATCTGAAGTAAAAGATATTACTGAAAATACAAAACCTACATACTAGAGCTCTAATAAGAAGAAAGAAGCAAAGAAAAAGATACAGATTTATTCGAGACATTGCGCTGGGCTGGCCGTCGGGCATGAGGTGGGAGACGGGAGGGCCGGGCAAGGCAGACGAGCTCTTTTTTTAAACACAGTAAATCAGGCCTGGGATGCAATTTGCTCCCTTTAGCCTCTTGTAAAGGTATCCCATCCACTTCGCCACTAATTAATCTTCCTCAGTGAGCTAATTATTTTGTACAGATATCCGATAATGATGGAGGACAAGAGGTAAAATTTATGGAAGAAGCAGTTGGACGAAAGGAAGCTGTAAAAATGAGAGAAAATACTTAGGGAGGATTCTAGGCCTTTTCCAACAACTGATTTGGTAAGCAAATCAATGCATCTTCTCTAGTAACGTTTTTGAGAGACATTTGGGTTCTAAAGGTTAGCTTGAATGTTGCCTGAATCAAGTCTAGCATGAGATGAGACAGGATTGTATTCCTTAGTGCACACCATTCCTAACCGTCACAAACATGTTTGCAACTTAAAACGTTTTGCAACGAAGATGAGGGTTTCTTATCGGGCAAATTCAGCTAGACATTCCTCCCGTTCCAGCCTGTTTGCTTTCATTTGGTTTCTAGTGAATACGACCCAGGTAACTCTCCAGCCCTAAACAATAGCCACATTCTTTGTTGCCCACCCTGTAAAAGGTGAGAACAACACATCAGTAATGATAACATGCTCGCTCTCTCATCCCCACAGTACGGACAGGTAGTGTCTTCCATTGGCTCTACTAACTATTAACCAGAGGAGTTGACAGAGACCCTCAGTGTGTGCCATAAAGCCCAGGGAAGACCCCCCCGCGTCTCACATCCACATCCTGCCCTTATGCAATCAACCCAATCAGCCAGACCAGGGCTAATTACCCTAATCAAGGAGTGACAGCTTCAGAGCTTCCCTGACATCCTAGTACTTCCTCCACCGGTTGTAAATGCCACTAGGGCGAAGACGACAGATAATGGCTGTGCTTCTTTATCGCTATTCACATTAGTTGCTTACAACTTTAAAATAAATGCTGATTCGGAACACCCACTTTCATGTAAAAAAATGATTCCTGCAAAATGACTTAAAAGGCTAAATATTCATTAAAATTCTATTGAAAGAAAGGTTTTTGAAACAACTAAATGAAAGGATTCAAATAAAACAAAAGTGGTTAAACTAGCACCGTAGATACATGTGAAACCTTAGGTGTGGCACCCTATTCACTTTGTAGTGCACTACTTTTGACCATGGCCTGTAGGGCTCTGGTCAAAAGGAGTGCACTATATAGGGAAAATGGTGCCATTTGGGGATGCATTCAATGTAACTAGATCCGATGCAGAACACTGACCTGACTTTAGGCACCATCATGCGGTGCTGCACCATGAGCGTGTGGCAAATGGAGGCCATCATGGTGAAGACCTCTTCGCTGGCAGAGTCCCTCCACACGAGGTTGAGCAGCGCGTTGGTCTGCTGCTTGGTGTCCAGCTTGTGGACGCACTCCTCCGTGATCAGCTGCACCGATATCCGATAACCGTCGTGCTGGAACGAACGAGAACACACAGAATAGGTGTGAGTGAGATGTTCCAGTAAGTATAGCAGGGCCTGTATTCATAAAGCCTCAGTAGGATCTAGGATCAGTTCTGCCATTTAGATCATAATGGAGCAAATCGTTTGGCCAGGGGCAGACCTGATCCCACATCAGCCTACCTACTCTGAGACGCTTTATGAATACAGGCCCCGGTGTTTATAATGAGGTGCCTAAAGGCCGTGCGGATAAGGCTGTGGTCTGCTACTCGTGTGTTACACCTGTATTCAGATGTTAGCCGTTTTCATTTGAGAGTGTTGCCGGTGAAGTAAAAGGGCATTCTGAACTATATGCGTTACCTGAAACCTGCAGAGTACTATCCCTGGATTTCGCTCTGTTACCTGTAGTGACACATTAGTGGTAGCTAGCTACCTGTGTGGACGGAGCCTGGATGTCAGTGTCCTCCTCGTCCTCAGAGTCACTGATGACCTCCGGTCTGCTGGTGCTCTCTGACACGGGAAGGAGAGGTAGGAGGGTCTGCAGAGCACGCAGGTATAGCTGGAGGCCCTCCTCTGATAGGGAACCTGCACACATACACACAACATTACTACAAAACACTCCCTATCGCCATATATTTTGTTTCTGGTCATTCCCTCCATCCTCGTCAGTGTATCTGCTTGTACACGAGAGTCCTATTCCCCACACACACAAAGGCTATGTCCCAAATGGCCATTTTAGACGCAACAGGAGCGTATCCCTGACAACACTTACCGAGACACGTCTCCCCGGCTGAGAGGACAAAGTAGAAGAGCCACGGCGCCTGTTTCTGTGCCGCTGCGGAGGAGACTACAGTGGCCTGCAGGGAGCCCAGGAAGGCCTCAAAGGGGAAGTGGAGGCGCGGGTCGGACAGCGCCGGAATAAAGAAGTGAAAGATCTGCTCCGTGAACGGCGCCGAGATGAACTCCTCCGTGAAGGCTGCAAACACAAACTGCCTGTGGAATCAGAGAGAGAGGGAGGGAAATTGATTGTCATTACACAAACGGCTGGAGTGGAGCCGCGTACATTATCCACATTCTAAAATGAGTTGGTTTTAAAATGTGAAGCAAAGGGGTGGCAGCATCATGTTGTGGGGATGCTTTGCTGCAGGAGAGACTGATGCACTTCACAAAATAGAGGGCATCATGAGGATGGAAAAATATGTGGATATATTGAGGCAAAAATCTCAAGACATCAGGCAGGAAGTTAAAGCTTGGTCGTAAATGGGTCTTCCAAATGGACAATGACCCCAAACACATTTCCAAAGTTGTGGCAAAATGGCTTAAGGACAACAAAGTCAAGGTATTGGAGTGGTCATCACAAAGCCCTGACCTCAACTTATAGAAACTTTGTGGGCAGAACTGAAAAAGCGTGTGTGAGCAAGAAGGCCTACAATCCTACACCAGCTCTGTCAGGAGGAATGGGCCAAAATTCACCAAACATATTGTGGGAAGCTTGTGGAAGGCTACCCTAAACGTTTGACCCAAGTTAAACAATTTAAAGGCAACGCTACCAAATACTAATTGAGTGTCTGTAAACTTCTGACCCACTGATGAAAGAAATAAAAGCTGAAATAAATCACTCTCTCTACTATTATTCTGACATTTCACATTCATAAAATAAAGCGGTGATCCTAAATGACCTAACACGGGGAATGTTTACTAGGATTAAATGTCAGGAATTGTGAAAAACTGAGTTTAAATGTATTTGGCTAAGGTGTATGCAAACTTCCGACTTCAACTCTATATTTTTTTAACCCCTTTTTCTCCCCAATTTCATGGTATCCAATTTGTAGTTACAGTCTTGTCTCATCGCTGCAACTCCGGTACGGACTCAGGAGAGGGGAAAGTGGAGAGACGTGCGTATTCCAAAACACAACCCAACCAAGCCGCACTGCTTCTTGACACAATGCCCACTTAACCTCTCGATAGTACCCATCCCGGATCCGGGATCGTATATACAGCCTCAAGCTCATTACCATAACGCAACGTTAACTATTCATGAAAATCGCAAATGAAATGAAATAAATATGCTAGCTCTCAAGCTTAGCTTTTTCTTAACAACACTGTCATCTCAGATTTTCAAAATATGCTTTTCAACCACAGCAAAACAAGCATTTGTGTAAGAGTATTGATAGCTAGCGTAGCATTTAACGTAGCATTTACCGGGCAACATTTTCACAAAAACCAGAAAAGCATTCAAATAAAATCATTTACCTTTGAAGAACTTCGGATGTTTTCAAAGAGGAGACTCTCAGATAGCAAATGTTCAGTTTTTCCTGAAAGATTCTTTGTGTATGAGAAATCGCTCCGTTTTGTACATCACGTTTGGCTACCAAAAAAACCTGAAAATTCAGTCATCAAAACGGCAAACTTTTTTCCAAATTAACTCCATAATATCGACTGAAACATGGCAAACGTTGTTTAGAATCAATCCCCAAGGTGTTTTTCACATATCTCTTCGTTGATATATCGTTCGTGGAAGTCTGCTTTCTCCTCTGAAATCACATGGAAGAATACTTGCACCTGAAGATTACGCACCAATTTCGACACAGGACACCGGGCGGACACCTGGTAAATGTGGTCTCTTATGGTCAATCTTCCAATGATATGCCTGCAAATACGTCACAATGCTGCAGACACCTTGGGGAAACGGCAGAAAGTGTAGGCTCGTTCAGGGCGCATTCACAGCCATATAAGAAGACATTGGAAAACAGCGCCTCAAAAATTTTGCTCATTTCCTGTTTGAAGTTTCATCTTGGTTTCGCCTGTAGCATCAGTTCTGTGGCACTCACAGATAATATCTTTGCAGTTTTGGAAACGTCAGTGTTTTCTTTCCAAAGCTGTCAATTATATGCATAGTCTAGCATCTTTCCGTGATAAAATATCTTGTTTAAAATGGGAACGTTTTTTCATCCAAAAATGAAATACTGCCCCTAGATTAACCCGGAAGCCAGCCACACCAATGTGTCGGAGGAAACACCACACACCTGGCGACCGTGTCAGCGTGCACTGCGCCCGGCCCGCCACAGGAGTCAATAGTGAGCGATGGGACAAGGACATCCCTGCCGGCCAAGCCCTCCCTTAACCCGGACGACGTTGGGCCAATTGTGCGCCGCCCCATGGGTCTCCCGGTCGTGGCTGGCTGCGACTCGAACCCAGAATCAATAGTGGCACAGCAATGTAGTGCCTTAGACCACCACGCAACTCGGGAGGCCAGTTCACTGCATACATGATAATGATATTGGATTAAGCTACTGATCACAAATCAAAATGTACAAATATGTGACAAATAAACATATGAACAGCTTAGACTCCACAATAAATTGTTTTTAAAGGGATAACTAAGTATTTTGTTCACACTGTTAACACAATCCCCAAAAAGTCAGTTGTCAAGTTTTCAAGATGGAGCACTTTCCGGACAGAGCCTAAATACAGTTTTTTGAGTAAAGTTATTCTTTAAACTCATTACCTAAACAGGGACAATAGAGTGGTCGAGAGAGTAGGTGTCTCCTCCTTTCAGCTCTGTGAGTGCCCCAATATTGTCTTGTCAAACAGAGCTGTTTTTACTGAGTCACTCACTCATCTGGTGTCCCCAGTCAGATAATTATCTGTTGGAGTGAGTGTGTACACAAGTTTCTCACACCCAGTCTCTGCTTTTCTTCAAAAAGAAAAGAACGCCCCCCTCATTTGTCATTCAGAATGTTTCAAATTGAGAGCAAATCATCAATATTCTGTACTCCCGAGTCTGGATCAGTTTTATTGCTCGTTGTAAACAGGTTGGTGAAGCAATTACGGTGTCTCCGTCAACTCAAAGGACAAACAAATGCCCAAAGTTTACATTACCGGTTTACTGGACAATCTTAACAGCATACGCCACAGACAAAGGCATTCCGCTCGTGGCTTCTCACTGTGCTCTTTCCCACATGCTCAGCAGTCGCTGATGCCGAGAGGCTTTGTGTGTGAGGGTGTTTTTATATGTTGGAGGTGAACCTTTTAAGGGGTCTGGCTTTAGCAAAAAAGGGCCTTCTCTCTCTCTGTGTGTGTGTGTGTGTGTGTGTGTGTGTGTGTGTGTGTGTGTGTGTGTGTGTGTGTGTGTGTGTGTGTGTGTGTGTGTGTGTGTGTGTGTGTGTGTGTGTGTGTGTGTGTGTTCTGGTCAGTTTTAGGGTATGTGCGCGTTTGACTGTTCTGATATGACCATTTTGGTTTTACAGACGCTACGGCTGCTGTTATAGTAGGGTGAAGTTGCTCCTAGACACTGATCTTGGGCCCGTTTATATTTTTCCCCACTAATGGTTAAGGTTAGGATTGGGGGGGGAGCTGATCTGTACCTAGGAAAAACGCATCTCTGGAGTGTTATACCTTGCGCCTGTTGTGCAGGAGGAATAGGTAAAGTGCAGGGGCTTCAGCGTGTGCTCCAGCAGTGTGCCTGCCAAGGGGATCGCGTGCACTCCAGAGGGAGCATCACTGTACTCCAGACTGGAAGGGAGCTTGTGATTCACTAGAATATAAAGCGACCTGTAGTATCCTGAGAGAGAAAGAGTAAGACAAAAAGAAAGAGAGCTGATTCAAATTCAATGGGGCTTGAAAATTAGCATTAACCAAACAAAATGTTATAGTGCACAGATATCCTTGTGATATTTACCTTTCTGTACCATATAGTGCAAAATCTGCTCGATTAACGATGCCACACAATTAACGTCTTGAAGGACAGGGAGATAGGTTCTCTCTGAGGAATAGATCTCCAGCATCCTCATGGGAACGGCAACATTCAAACTGTCATCCTTGCAGGTTTGCAGAAGTCTAGGAGAGAGATGGAAAAAGGGTGTTAAGGTGGTGCAACACACTTCATCGATTTGTTCGCAAGATGTAGAGTGAAGTTGCCCTTAGAAGCTGATCTTGGGTCAGTTGAACATTCTTTCCACTAATTGTTAAGGTTAGGATTGGATGAGGGGAAGCTGATCCTAGATCTGTACCTAGGTGAAACTTCATCCCAGAGCGCATTCATGAAGAAATGGTGTAGGCCCCATTACCTGCAGCAGAAGCCCAGGACCCTCTTGATCTGAAACACACATGCCTGTCTTTCGGGCCCCGCCAGCAGCTTCACAAACTGCCCATTGTATTTCACTAGGTTCTGACAAATCCATATCTACAGAGACACAGACAGAAATGTTGGGTCATGTTCCCACACGCAAAATGTACATTTGAGTCATTTTAGCATTTAGATGTCACATTTTTACACAAGTTTTTCATTAGTTCAACAACACGTTTGCCCAAAAACCATCAGTCCTCACCAATCTCTGAGAGTCCTCACTCTGTCTGTAGAAAAATAGCAGTTGCCTTGTTAAGAGACTAAGACTGGCAGCGTCGGAGATTGGCGGTCCACCTTCTGACTGTGCCTGACAGACGCAGCGATCAAAGTTGCCCCTCTGGATGGCATACTGGAAAACACCAGGGTCAGAGGTCAAACACAAACAGTTATAGCGATGATCCCTTGATAGATACTTCATTGTGTAGACTATCAACATTGCCAGCAGCAATAAAAGGTTATGGAAAAGGGATTGCTGGCAAGATAAGGGAATGTGGAAGGGAATGGCATTGAAACTGAAGAATTGGTGTTGTCTAATGACTGTGAGCTTGTTCATATTAGTAGACATACTTGCTGTTTTCGGTCATGGTATCCTCGTATATAGGATTGAATGATAATTGCATTCTTCAATCTTCGTCTTTCATCCTTATTGAAGTTGAAAAACAGAGTAAAGTAAATAAATACACAGAGAAAGTAAATAATGATTGGTTGACATACAAAACTGGACAATTTTACGTCAAAGGACTACCTCTCTTTTTCTCCTTTCCTCTTGTGTCCGGTGTAGGAGAGATGCTTTTTCCTCCTGAAAAACAAAGTATATTAGCCTGGCATGACTAGTAGAAATGAATAAGTGGCTAAGGTTAGCCTCGGCCGACAATAGTGGCTGCTGTATTTGCACTATCGTCTAGGATTGATGTTGATTCCCGGCAATACGTGTCGCCCGTGGACCAGCTCGTACAAAGGCATACTTTTATAGATTTAATGGCGGGAGAGAAAAAACGTGTACTAAAACACAATTTTCTGATTTATGGACAACTTAGGATGTTGGACACAGCGTTGAGCCAAGGGTGTGAAATACAAGTAGTCAGAAAATCCAAAAGTTATAAAATTATTATTCATCTCATAGTGGTCTTACCTTTTTACTCGCTCCCCCAAGAGACACCTTGGGTCTTGTTTTGAAATCTCCCTCAAAACTGAAGCTCATGGTTAGATTTTATCAAAGAGATGTTTCTGACCATAGATGAAGGATCCTTTTCTTGGTTCAATTCAGGACTTTACAAAATGGTTACTACAGCAATCTGAAAAACAAAGTAAACGAAACATTCCATTAATTTGGTGGCTTGTTGTCTAATTTAGTACAGTACCGACAACTTGACATCATCCCGAATAAAGCACCAATATTAAAGCTGGATAGACACATAGCTACAATTGTTAGCGAACGTTACACTTCCCGCATCTAGAATACTTTTGGAAGGGAAATTGAAAAACAAAAACAGCAACAACCAGTGGAAAGCGTAACTGACTCGCTAGGCTAACGGTAGCTAGCATGCTTAGCCACAGTAACGTTAGTGTTAGCTAGCTAGCTACAGTAGCTAACGTTGTAAAAATTCCCAAAAGACACAAGTGACTTTGACTAGCTATATAGCTAGCACAACACTGCACCTCTTGTGGGGAAAATCACTGTTGGCTTGTACATGTCTCTCTAACGCATTAGCCACATTGTCAACCATGTTCCGGTTGTATGTATGTGTTAGTTAGGCAACTTAGTTAGCAAATGTCACTCTTTTGGTTTTCATTGCACAACACCAAAGACAACCCTGGATGATAGGCTAACTGGCTAGCATGCTAGGTTAGCTAATGACTCAGCAGCGTGTGTATACATCGCTCTTGGTGATCTGTCTGCCACTACTTCATACATTCAATAGCATTGGCTGTACAGACAACCCCCAAGTTACTTTATTTGTGCGTACATGTAGATGACTCTTTTGACATTATAGCTAGCTAGCCCGTTAGCAAACGTTAGCTGGCCAGCTAACTTTACGGGACAGGTCGCCTTTCTAGCTAGCTAACGCGTTAACGTTAGTAATCATGGCTATCCTCTTGACATCTTTGTTCTAACAGAAGAAATCGTTTGGACTAAAAAATAAAGTAACTGTATGTTGATTACCTTTGATTAATGGAATGACCAACAGAAATGAAAGAGTACATAAGACTTTTGTGCGATATTAAATGAAACAAAAATGTATTGTTGGCTCCTTCTCCCCGTCTTTCCAGAAACACAACATAAACGGGTACGTCCTACTTTAGAATACTGAAATCCGACTGGATACACGTTTCAATGTTGAAATGCTATTCGCTGAATGCAATGTCAATAAACACAGTTCGGAATTATTGGATCATCTTCAAGCAGAATCCAAGTGCATTCGTGCCTTGGTCTGGGGATCAACAGGAAACAGTAGATTTTTGTGGATTTGCTATTCAAATCAACATATGGTGATATTCTTTCTAATGCAATAGTAGACCATGGGCCTAGTTCCACTTCAACTAGAAAAGAGAGAAAATATAAATAGTTATATGGTATGCAATACAATGTCAGCTGCACTGACTGTATACTTTCATGAATGGAAAGGAGACCGGTGTGCTTGTCAAACCTGAAGAATCTTGTTCAAAGTTGCATTTAGTCTCTCTACATATACCCCACATATGACCCTGGCTGTCCTATTTATAGTTTGATTTGAAACTGCTCCTATTCACCCAATCTCCCATTTCTGTTCAGAATGATGTATGAGTCTTTGATTGATTTAATAATTTTTCAGTTTAAAAAGAGATTGAACGAACTAATCCAATAATTCTCCTGGAGATACTGAAGTCACTCCCCACCCTCCATTATGTCGAAGAAGGGCAAGCATTTATGACATCTTATATGTGCAGTTAGACGTCATAATTGTCAGAAATACCTTTTTGATTGTTACAGTGAGTTACAGACATTTCAGACATTGAGTTGTCCGTTTACCTGCAAACCCCCACACATGTTTCCATCTTAAACACTTAACAATTTCGAAAAATCACAAATAGTAGCTGGTTGAATCAACATTTTTTCAACTTAATTTCAATGAAATTATTATATTTTTTTATTTAACTAGGCAAGTCAGTTAAGAACAAATTCTTATTTACAAAAACGGTCTACCCCGGCCAAACCCGGACGATTCTGGGCTGCCCAATCACTGTGATGTGATGGAGCCTGGATTCGAACGCCTCTTGCACTGAGGTGCAGTGTCTTAGACCACTGCGCAACTCGGGAGTCCACCGTGCACTCGGGTGCGTTCGTAAATTGCCTCCACTGTGTCAGAGTGCGCTCTGGGTCGTTCGTAAATTCAAAGTGTTGTCAGATTGTCGGTTTGTAAATTCAGAGCGGTTCGCTCTCGGAGCTTTCAGAGCGCAGACTGGACGATTCTGCGGACGAGGGTTGATCCGTGCGTACTTCCAGACAAAAATGAGCAACACAAGAACACCTCACTCTGACCATTTTACACACCCTGACTACATAAGGTTACATTAAAAATATATATAAGAGAGTTGGTTAGGCTGTTTTCTAGCGTTGGTGACTGTAACTGTGCTGCTGGAGACAATTTAATTACATGTTTTTGCTGACGTTTTCCAGACAAATCGGTTAAGACATTAAGACAAGTCGGCTTCTTCTCAATGACGGCCTATGAACAGTGGGCAGAACGACAGATTTTCACATTGTCAGCTCGGGGATTCGTAGTAACCGTTCGGTTACTATTCCAACGTTCTAGCCACTAAGCTACCTGCCGCCTCATGGTCACCGGTCAAATTCAACTGGTGTTGCGTGTTCGTAAATTAATCAGTTATAATCAGTTATTCTGTGCTCTGGGACACTCAGACGAGAATGCTCAGAAATCGGAGTTGATAGCCAGAGTGAATTCACGAACGCACCATATGTTGAACCAATCTGGAATAGACGTTGAATTGACGTCTGTCACCAGTGGGCTAGCTGTTGAGAGTTGGCACAGTAATGGACAAATGATAAGGGGACTCACCATGACCTTAACTTTTGTGCATGTACATATTTGCTTGTTTTTGTCTCAGGACCAAGTCAATAAATCAAGATGGGGACTATACACACAAAATATCGTAAACCTCTGTCTTGGACTGTATCTTGATGTAGCTACATCTAATCTAATCAATTTAAGACCACAGGTTAGTGTCTTTAGAAATTAAATCAGCATAATTTACTGTCTGTGGGATGTCACCTCACTACATTTCCCCTAATGGATCAAAATATATGTTAGGGGGTGCATTTTTAGCAAGAAGTGCATTTTAGTATATTTTTCATTCACTTGATGTAAATGTATCAACAGTGATACCCTTAGTGTTAATCACAGTTGAATTAAGGGAGATGAAACTTAACAAATGACTCATCAATTGCGTCATCATCAATGTCCATTGCTTTTGAGAAGAAGGCAGTCAACATCAATATAACGCAAGTGCCCAATCGAAGATGTATCTTGCTTACATCTCAACCACCTTTAGTCTTTGTTCTATTTAAATACGGTCCTGTTTTTTCACATCCATTCGTTGTGCTTGTCTGTGCTTGTGTGTAAAAATCCATTTCATAAATGAAATAACATATCATAGGACATTTGCGGCACTCGCTTAGAAAAATAAAATAAAAACACATGTTGGCCTAGCAACTTAAAGTAACCACGTTCTGAGATCAAATGTTATGAATTGTACTAAATAATTAACAGGTTACTTAACACGTTGACAGGTGCACAATTAATCATGTCCAGTGTCAATTGGAAACACAGACGTTAGAAGAGTACATAGACAACATTTCAGATCGTCAGTCACTATGTCTCACGTGATGAGGGAACGGCCTATCCGACTGTCATCTCGTTTCGTGGAAATTTCACCACACAAAAGCAGACTGACTTGACCATCACTCCATGAAATTGACATTTTTCGTTGGGTTCGTAAAATAAATGGTTTCACCGTCAAACGTGAATTACAGAAAAGTAAACTTAAGGTATAATTCCAGCAGGTGAGCTATAGGTTGATGATGATTTAGTGGATGGTGGTGCTGATGATATAGGCCTACTACTTGTTGGTTATGACTATGTGATAGGCCTAAACAACAATAACACCAATAATAATAATAATAATAGCTAATAATAAGACAAGTTTAACAATAAATACGTATTAATATCAATAATTACATTTACCAAATAAAGTAAATTAGCAGAAATTTTAAATAGGCCTAAAACTTTAACGTTTTGAATCATTTTCATTCATTGAAAAAATCTGCCTAATATAGCACAAGTTACATTCTATTGAGTGGTTCATGCTGAAGGACATTGAGAGAAATTATCAATATGGCTCTGCAGCCAAACAAAATTGATGGCACGTGCCCAACAAATTAGCCTGCAATATTGAATTTAGGACATTTAGACATATTGCGTCTTTTGCAGTGAAATTAGTTCTCTACTCTGATCCAGCAGTCTACAAAAATCATATGCAATTAAGTCTTGCAGGAATGTGATCTCCTCAATAATGATGTCTAGTTAATGGAGTCTATCGTCCAAGGGCTTTTAAGGAGAGAAATACTCTCCAAGGAATGGCTTCCTGAACATTTTAAATTGATAAAATGATGAGTCACAAATGTGTTTCAAAGCAGTCCCAGCTGCATTTCAAGGCATTGGTCATTTGTGCCGATTTAATGGAATGTATTTATTGCAATAAAAGAGACAGTGCACGTCCCTTTAAATTGCCTTTTTATAATGAACACATTTACCGAGGGTAATGAATATATAAACTATCTCGATTTGTCACTTTGATTTGTATTTTAGTTAATTGTGAAAGTAATTACGGCGCAAATTAACAGCTTTCAGGAAAGACTGGGGTTTTAGGGTCTGCTTCCATCTTAGGGTCCCATATACATTTTCCCTCCTGTTGACGTGATGAAAAGGGGCAATACATCTCCGTGATTGGTGTTGGCCAATACTAAATGGCTTCATATTTCACTGGTGCTTTAATAGAAATATTCATGTGGCCCCTTAATGAAATTAAACCAGGGGAGGCGACAAAGCACAGATCAAACGGTGTGGCGCTGTTAAGATATTAAGGAAATGATCAAATCGTAGATTCAGATGCGGTTCATAAAGAAATCGCAAACATTGATTTTCAAAACATTTAATGGATCTCAAAGGTCATCATAAAAAAAAGACAAATTAGTCCATGTTCGAAATGCAAAAGGTGAACATCATCTGAGACCTGAGCGAGATAAAAAGTAATAACAATATTACCCCATTGACATTATTTGATTGTCTTTTAGGCTTGGGTTTTGGCATTCTGATGTTGTGGCGCACGTGGACTCCTATTGCAGGATGCCACATCAATCTCAGATTTGGCTATTATTCCGTAATCGGTCATGATATCATCAAGGTTTCCAATTAAACGGTCATCGTTTACTTGGAACTACCCGGTGACTTGTTGATTTCCCCTGAGCAAATAAAGTCTGCAAAGACTGCGCCGGTCCCAATAGCGGTTAGCTGATGAATTGACAAAAACTAATCAGCTTGATTGGGAGACAGGTTAAGGGCAACAGCAATAATTCTAATTTCGACCTCTTCCTCCATTAACTTTAAGTGGCTTATTAGACCATAAGACAACCACCCCCAGAGCTATAGATATCTAGGCCGACATGGAACCTATGACACCTAATAATGATTATATGCTTAATATTTTACGCGCTCATTTGATCCATATAGGACTAAGGATGCAATTTTCGTCTAATTTGATAACAGTTAGTGCACTGTCAAAATGTGCCTTTGATTGTTGAATATCTATGTACCGGTGTGAATACAGGTGCATGCAGAGGCGTACATGAAGAGATCCAGGGGGCAGCGCGTGAGTTCAAAAGAGATATTCAAATGATGGTATTACCCTCATTATAATTATTCATAATTGAATACACTTTGAAAAGTCTAGTATGTAATTTGAGTAATTAAAGGAGTTCCAAAATACTGTGGTAAATGTATTGCATTTAGTTAAAATATCCATTATTGGTTGCATTTTCCTTTCACCCCAAACACAAAGAAGTCCATTCACATAAGACCTTTTTTTTGCAGGGTCCCAGGAGGCTATATGCCCTACATATCAAGATGTTACATTTAACATTTATATTGTGCAGGGCAGACCAAACTGTATTCAGTCTACTCTCGGATTTGGGTAGTGGCATAAGGCAGGCTCTTAGCTAAATTTCCCAGTTGGGCTCAGGTCTCTGGGTCATGCATAGACCGTTTTTCATTTGTGACATCACATTTTGGGGGGGCAGGAATATAATATCCTGCATGGTGTGGTGATTTATTTGTTTGGATCCCCATTAGATTTTGCAAAAGCATCAGCGACTTTTCCTGGGGTCCACAAAAAAACACAAAACATGACAAGTAACAAAATGCTGAGACACTGCTTGCCACGGCCGTCGAAAGAAGTAGACCAAAGTGCAGCGTGGTGAGCGTACATTTTACTTTTACTTAAAATGTCGCCAAGAAACAACCGTGAAGCTCACAGGGCTATAGTGCCACTAACAAAAGTCAACTACCCACACTGAAGGAGGGAATAGGGGCTACCTAAGTATGATTCCCAATCAGAGATAACGATAGACATCTGTCCCTGATTGAGAACCATACCCGGCCAAAACATAGAAATAAAGAAACATCCAAATCACACCCTGACCAAACCAAAATAGAGACATAAAAAGTCTCTCTCAGGTCATGGTGTGACACTGCTAGACAAGAACAGTCTCAAAATGTAAAATACAACGGTGTACAAACAATACAACAACAAAAAAGTATGTGTGTTAGAGGGTGTGTGTGTGTGTGTGTGCGTGTGTATGTGTGTCCTTTCACAGTCCCCGCTTTAACATTATACAAAGTTTAATCTGTTTTTTAAAGGCAATTTTGTTGTTTGCTTGAGTAATTGGTGATGGGAGTTCCATGCGATCATGGCTCTGTATAATAATACAGTGTGTTGCCGTGAATTCATTTTAGACTTGGGGGCTGTGAAGAGACCCCTGCTGGCATGTCTTGTGGGGTATGTACAGGTGTATGAGCTGCATGTAATTTGATTATAATAATATACGACATTTAGCAGACGTTTTTCTGCAGGCACTGGCATTTTCATCACAGTAATATTTCCCGTGACAACTGCAGAGAAGTAGTTAATATCTCGTCAAACCTTATCAACCCTCAGCCATGCAGGTTGTCAACGTTATTTCTGTATGTGCAGTTAATGGCGAGGCTTCCTGCTCTGTTTTGAGCCAGCTGCAGCTTTGCTAGGTCTTTCTTGGCTGCACTTGACCATATCAACAGACAGTAATTAAGATGGAACAAGACCAGAGCCTTAACAACTAACTAGTACAGTTGATTTTTGTGTCAAAAACAAACATATTTTTATAACAGACATAACCTCCCTATCTTCACAACAATTTTGTCAATATGACTTGACCATGATAATTGACCATCCGATGTTACTCCTAGGAGTTTCCTCAACTTGTTCAATGGTCACACCCTTTATACACAACTCCAGTTGAGGTTTAGGTCTTAAGAGAATGTGTTGAACCAAATACAATACCTTTAGTTTTAGATGTATTTAAGACCTGTTTATTATTAATCGCCCATTCTGACACTGACTGTAATTCCTTATTTAGAATTTTAGTGAGCTCACTGACTTTGGGTGCTGACATGTAGAGTGTGGAATCATCCGCATTACATAGTCATTCTAGCTTTGTGTAAGACCAGTGGAAATTATTTGTAAAGATAGAGAAGAGTAACGACCTAAGGCAACTGCTCTGAGAGATACCAAACTGTGCATATTTGATGTTTCAGAAGCTTCCATTGAAGAACACTCTCTGGGTTCTGTTGGATAAATAAGTCTCCAACCATGTGATGGCAGGTGATGTAAATCCATAGCAAGTGACTTTCTTCATTAACAATGTATGATTAATAACAAGGCATAGAAAATGAATAGGCCTATTATTTGACTGTATAGGCTTCTTCCAAAATATTTTGGGCAATATGTCTGTCATTACTAGGCTGTACATGTAGGCTACACAAGCCATCAAAATCCAATGCATTGAACAGGCCTACGGATTTTGGGCCAAAATTGTATTATAAATGCTTGCCCCCAACTCAAATGTGAGTTATGTGCGCAGAACTGAAGTTAGGAATCCACTGGCCCCTAGATGCCCCCCATTGTCTTATACTGCAGAAAGAAAGAAACACATACACTGAGTGTACAAAACACAAGAAACACCTTCCTAATATTGAGTTGCCCTCAGAACAGCCTCAATGGACTCTACAAGGTGGACTCTCGCCACTGCTGTAAGCTGAATTCACTGTCATGTTCATGAAACCATTCCTAGACAATCCTAGCCTTGTGCCATTCGGTGGTACCCTGCTGAGAAAATCACTTTGCAGATGGATACACTGCTGCCATGAAGGTGATTCACCTGATTGGAAATAATGTTCATATATCCTGTGCCATTCAAACATTGCTCCACTTTTATCAAGGGGCTCAATGTGTGCCATGAAAACACACCGTAACACCACCAGCCTGCAATGTTGACACGCCGCATGATGGATGCATGTACTCATGTGGTTTTCTCCATACCGTAGTCCTCCCATCAGTGTGAAACAGCAGATTTCATTAGACCAATTCTCCAGTGTCCAGTGTTTTTTGCTGAAAGAAGCTTCCCCCATTTGTGTCAAGGTACGGCAAGTTATGCATTCTTATTTGGGTCTTCGGGCACCCATGTTGTATTGGACTGTCAGTTGACTAACATTATTTGGGTAGCCTATGAGTTAAAAGAGAGTATTAACTTTTAAAACTGAGATTTTCACTGGACAGTTACCTTAAGATGGAGAAGCAAATCTCCATCGTTGCAATCACCAGGCATTATAGTCTGTTGCTCTGCACAATTTGTGTCAGCCTCCTTTGTCCTTGTTCATCAATAACCTGTTTTTTTTTTTACCATTGACCTGCTGCTGGCTGAAATTCCTTTGGGTGGTGGACCATTCTTGACACACACATGGGTAACTGTTGATCGTGGAAAACCCCAGCAGCGTTGCAGTTCCTGACACACTCAAACTGGTCGCCAACACCTACTACCATTCCCCATTCAAAGGCACTTAAATATTTTGCCTTGCCCATCCTTTGAATGGCACACACACAATCCGTCTCAAGGCTTAGAAATCCTTCTTTAACCTGTAGTCTCCCCTTCATCTACACTGATCAAAGTGGATTTAACAGGTGACATTAATAAGGGAACGTAGCTTTCATCTGGATTCACCTGGTCAGTCTATGTCATGGAAAGAGCAGGTGTTACTAATGTTTTGTACACTCAGTGTATATGTTGTATGGGTAGACTATACGTTTAGATAGTATTAACTTTTAAACGTGTGATATGCAAATATATCCAACACATTCATTAAAATGTTTTCACAAAAAAAAGTGCCCCATCGACCCAAAGTGGGACGGGTCATTTCTTAGAGAGGTATGCAATGTGCCAACTAAACGCATTGTAAACATGGCTGGGATTGACCAATGGGATAACCCCATGCCAAACGGGTGGAACCAATCCCATATCGAATAAGAATTAAGTGTCACGTTGGTTTCACTGCTCACACTTTAACCGAGATCATAACTTTGTAAGAGGTGGAACGACGACGACACTTCAATATCGTTTTGATACAACTGTTCAACGTCTGCAAACGACGGGGACACTGTTTCAAATGGAGAAATCCAAAAATTTCCGCATCGATGCGCTTCTGGCTGTTGACCCGCCGAAGGTGCAGACATCTCCGCTTGCGCTTGTGACTTCTCTATCATCCTCTTCCATTTCATCGTCCGGAAGTGTACCAAACTCAGAATTGAATGCCGACTCTTTACGGAATGAGACGCCGTCTCCACCTAGGATTTCCCCTTCTGGTTTGATTCCTAAACCAGGCTTCTTGAACAGTCCCCACAGTATGCTTGGATTACATCCACAGAGCAGCGCAGGGATCCCTCCCCAGGCTCTTTATGGCCACCCCATGTATACCTACTCCCTCGGGCAGCACCCTGCATTGTCCTACTCATATCCGCATGGGTCCCATCACCACCATCCATGCAGCGACTCCCTCAAACTCTCGGCCGGGACGTTTCAACTCGACCACTGGCTGCGAGTCTCCACAGCGGGAATGATGCTACCCAAAATGCCCGATTTTAATTGTGAGTATTGTGAGTATAACTGCTGCCATTTCATTTTCATAGTTTATTGTCTATGCTTTTAATTATACAATTATTTTTGCACTGCTAATAAAAAAACTGCTGACTTTCTATTTGCTGTATACGCACTTGGCGAGCAAGTTCATGGATTTTACATTATTCATCCATTGGTGCCTGTATTGCCTCAAGACTTCCTGAAGGTGCGAGGAGAAGGGTGATAGGTTTTCAGAGAGAAACTATAATGGACAGTGGGAAAGTGACAGGGTGAAACTCGCAGCCGACACATTGTTTGCTAACCAGATACTGCGCTTTTTGTTCCTGTTTGTTTTAACAGATGTGTTTAAAATGAGGTGGCAAATAGCTTAGCTCTCTCTGAATATATACTCAGACAATGTTAGATGTTATACTAACAATATTATGGCAATTTCGACCTGAACCCGTTTCTTAAGAAGGCTGCATAGTGTGCAAATAAACAACACATTTTTATCCCAAAGGATATATGTTTTCTATATGTTCCATTTAAATCAGTTTAATATCAACTTTTATCCATTTTTAATATTCCACAACTGATTAACCATTTTAACCTGAAATGATTATCCATTCATTTTCAATCTGCTTATTACAAAAGTACATATTGTTATAGGCTATATCATATAGGCCAAACATCTATGAGGAAATTGTTATCTCAATATTATTCATTTTGTTTGCAGAAATAATTTGATTTTTCAGGCATATAACGGTTTAATTGTAGCCTCAGTCTACTGCCTATCGAATCATGTATTCAAACGCCGTGCATATGCCTAACGTAAAAGCACGCACGCACGTTGACATCATTTTTTTCTTGACCTCATGAGTATAGAAATTAACTTACATTTTGTTTTCCAGCTCAGGCCCAGTCAAACTTGCTTGGAAAGTGCAGAAGACCAAGGACTGCATTCACAAGTCAGCAGCTACTGGAGCTCGAGCATCAATTCAAACTGAATAAGTATCTGTCGCGACCGAAGCGCTTTGAGGTGGCTACATCCTTGATGCTGACGGAAACGCAGGTATATAAGAGCTTCAAATACATGTTTGATTGAGAGCCATTGGGAAACATACCACTATGTTGCTATTCAATCCGTTTTTACACGAAAACACTGTTCTTTAGTTGATCTGGCCAGGTGCTGCCCATTACGAACGGCTCGTATCTAAAAACGGCATATGAACTCGAACTATTATTGTTCGACCATATAAAGCACATTGTCTCAATTATATTTGTTATTTTCATTTTCAGGTGAAAATTTGGTTTCAGAACAGGCGAATGAAGTGGAAACGGAGCAAGAAGGCCAAAGAGCAAGCCGCACAGGAGGCTGAAACTAAGAAAAGCAACAAAAACGGACAGGAGAAATCGGACGGACAGGATCAAACGGATTATCAAAAGACTAGTTCTGCCAAAAGTAACAGAATAAGAGACTTCAGGGACAGTGACGATGATGAAGGTGACAACTTCCTGTACAACTCCTCGGATTGCTCATCGGACGACGATAGAAACCACACCAGTGATATAAGCCCACAACCTTGATATGGGTAAGGATACATGTATTTTTGAAAAGCTATGGTCCTACACTCCTTAAATGTGAATCACATTTTCCACCTAACTGCAGCTGCATGTACAGTAATAACAACCTTCAATCACCTACCCGGAAATTATGAAAGTAATTAGAATAATTTGGAAAATACTAAATGATCAATGCCTGACTGAGATTCAGTGTGCAGAATGGCCCTATAAGGTCAGATTGACGTTTTAGAATGCAGTATTGAGGTACAGTCTGCTATTTGTAATATTGCATGGTTTTATGTGACAATGTCATGTCATCATCCAGTTGGTTTAGGACCCTGATGTCCAGTACAATCATATAGGTACTCCACTATAGGTGTTATTGTCATACTATTTTGATAGGGCGACCAATTGTAAATTCAGACATGATATTCATCTTTGCATTTTATTTTGTTTAATGTTTTGAATTTGTGTGGATATAGCCTATAACACTAATGTAATTGTGTCATATACTGTTAACGTGCAGAAAAATGTCCTTTGTTTATTTTTGTATACTGTATTTATAAAATGGCTATACCGATGCATGCTAAATTATTGTAAACCGTCTCCCATGATAGCCTACAGACGGCATTAAATACATTTGTTGTATAAAACATTGTGTTTTTTAATGCTGACCAATGTGAATTTATCAAACACACTTAGCCAATTATGGTCCCATGTTGGAGCCAATTTGGTCTCCGTTTAAAGGTCATAAGCATACACATAGGTCTCTATAATTGAACTTATGATATTAGTATAATTTTGATTGATAAATTGATTTAGTCAGCAAGTGCATAGCATGTAACATTTTCTTGAGGGCTATTGTGCGAAGTAGGAAAATATTTTAAGTCATAAATAAATGATGACATAATGTCTATTTAGCCGTTCGAATGACAATCCTTTGAAAATAGTGCTTTGGTTGTCTATCCGCATTAACGTTCGGTTTCAAAGATTTTTTAAAATATGAGCCAATTGCTGGTTTAGTGTGAAATGGTTCCACAGTCTTACCCCAGACACGTTTGCACAGATCCGACACTGCTATAAACAGCGATTTCCATGACCCGACCTGTCAGACCAACGATTACGACAGAACCTTCAATAGGCCTATGAACCACAGCTTATAATTCAGTTTTTTTGTTGTTGATTTAGGCTATAGCCTATGTTACATCCACCACAACATTGCTTTTATTTATCAAAATTATAGGCTTCTGAGCTCACTACATCATCTTTAGGCCTGAAGATATATATCTGGAAGAAATACAATATTGGAAGAAGACAGAGTTCTTAGTAATTGCAATGGCATTTGTGGCAATGTAATTCAGTCCAGTTTAATAAAAAGTAAAAGTCTAATACACATTTAGGCCCACCCTTAAGAAAAGAACACATGAATTTTACATGTAGAGTTGATGTGACAACATGTAAAAGCAGCATGAAAATCCACATTGAAATAACATCACATGTGAAGTGTTCCAAAAACACATCGTTTGCATGATTTCACGTGAAATAAAATTGTGAAATCGTGTGGGTTTTCCTCAAGGGCTTAGCTACTTTCTAAACAAACAATCTAGTAATACATTTGGTTCAATGTGAATGAAAAGCATTTCCTAAACATGTGGGAATTTCATGTGATTTTCCACATGTGAAATCATGTGTTTTTCTATAAGGGTGCATAGCTACCAATGAGTTATATCTCAGGTACATGTAAATATCAACACAATGCTCAAAGCAATTCCTTTGCAATATATTCCCTTTCTTTTAGCCATAATGCCTCATCCAATATCCCCCTATTCCATTGATAGTTGTTCATACTCACATGCAGTGTCTTTTTGTTTTGAAAATACAGATGTCTTGCATTGCAGCTATATGTTTAAGAAGTGTGATATATTTACCAGTCTACTTCACGAACAGGGTTGGGTAGATTACTTTCTAAATGTAATAAATTACAGTTATCGTACTAGTAGCAAGTCCAAAATTGTAATCAGTAACGCAATTTTTTAGATTACCCAAACTCAGTAACGTAATCTGATTACTTTCAGTTACTTTTGGATTACTTTCCCTTTAAGAGGCATTAGAAGACGACAAAAAGGATCCATCAAACACATTTGTTGTGTCATCATAGTGGTCTCTGAATTGTGGTCAGACTAGACTCACTGAAGTAGAACAAACTTAAAGGTCCAATGCAGCAGTTTTTATCTCAATATTTCCTGGGTAACAATAAACAATGAAGTACTTTACTGTGATTGTTTCAAATTAAAATGGTCAAAAATAAACAAAAATAACTTATTCGCAAAGAGCGATTTATTTCTCAAGCAAGAATTTTGCTTGGACTGCTCTGGAGTTGTTTGAGTCGGGACGGGATTTTTTTTTTTTTTTCGAACTCTCGTTCTTATTGGTCTAACATTTTAAAGTTAGGTCATTTAGCAGACACTCTTATCCAGAGAGACTTACAGTAATGCATGCATAGATTTTTCATACTGATTTCAACAGCTGTTAGCCTAAAAGAGCCTTTTCATAATTTTCACAATTTCATCGTATTATTGCAACCTCATAGTGTGGAAATATATATAAAACACAAAAAAAAATTTTTTTTTGACTGCACTGATAACAATATTTTTTACTGGTAACATAACTGATTACATTTACAGATTTTTGTAATCATATTACATAACCGATTACATGTAATCAGTTACTCCCCTACCCTGTAACATACTGTAGGTTTCAGTCCTACACGGTCTGGTCTGATGTACAGAGCCTAGCACAGCTTAAATGTGGGAAATCAGTCACTGTAGCACATTGGTGAGTTTATGGGGTACTTATGCTTTATGTGGTGCATAGCATGATTACTGTTTTGTGAATTCCTTATCAGCGTTTCGTTCATGTTCGACCAAATGTGTGACTTGTGACTCGGAAAAACCACATGTTTGAAAAATGTATTTCACATGTGAAATCATGTGAAACGATGTGTTTTTGGAACACTTCACGTGATGATATTTCACACAGAGTTTCACATTTAATCACATAAGTCTCACTTGAGGATTCAAATTTTCACATGTGCATATTTTTTTACATTAGATTTCACAGGTGATGCCCTGCAAACCAAAATGCGTCTTTAGGATACACACACAAACAGTGCTTTTAACATACAGTGTTTTCAATTGACATATTTGACACTCATGATAACATTGTGTATGGCCTCACCTTGGATCTGAACAACCTCTAGGTTCACAGCATTCCAATTGTCCTGCCATGCCACAATGTCTTTCTCAATTATTGATTTCACCTGTATTCCTACACTTTGGACTTAAGTAAATCTCAGTTTTGTTAAAAAGAAAAACTATTATATTCAGGAGTAACATTAAAACAGAATAATATGCCTCACCAACATTAGACAACTATACAGAAAACTCCTCAAATTGATGAAATAAGTCAGTTAAATCAATGATGAGAGAATAGTCAGAAAATAGCAGTGCAGATGGCATTTTTTTGCTAAGTGCAGAGATGTGTTATATGTAATGAACATGTAGAGGAATGCTACAGAATTTGTGGAGCAGCAGATCCATAATCCAGAGGTTGTAAACTCTAATCCCAGGTGGGGTCATATTGAGATGTCAGTACTAAGTCATCATGTCAAATGGAATCATACTGTCACAGATTATTTTTTTAAATTACACTATTTTAGCTGAACAGCGTACCACTGTCTTTAAAACCCCCATATAATTTATTTCCCTTACAACAAAAAAAGACATTTGAAAATTGCAGTTTAAATTGTGAAAATGGCAGTTTCACATGTGAAACTACATTTTAATTTGTAAAATAGCTGTTTTCCACATGTAAAAAAGAGATACGTGAGGTCAGTGAAACCATATGTTCACATGTATTACATTTAGAGTTCAAATGTTTTCATCTCACATGTGAATTGCAGATTCAGATGTGACATTTTCAGTTTCAAATGTGAAAATCGAATTTGCACTTTCACATGTGAAAAACTTTTGTGAAAATCTAAATCTCAAGTGTGAAACTGCTTTTTCACATGTTGACATTTTGTATCCCTATGTTGTCACATTTATTTCATGAGATCATCTAATCAAATTTGTAGTTTCAAAGTATCACATCTTGAACATTTGCATCTCCATGTTGTCACGTTTATTTTACGAGATCATGTTTTAAAATGTTACGTTTCATGTTATGACCTGTTGATTTTACATGTGATCACATTATCACTTGTAAAATGTATTTGTTATTTCTGTAAGGGAGCGTTCCAAAATATGTTTCAGAAGTTCTGAGTTTCTGTATAGCTGTGTTAGTATTATTGATTGAGGAGTAATTTAGCAAACGGATAGTTTGCCCAGCTGTGAGAATAGAAAGAGAGAGAGAGCTGCTTTATCAACACCCCTCAGTCAGGTACGGGACGGGAACACTCTCTGGGCGGGCAGGATATAGCTGGGAACAATAGACAGAGTAGGTACGCATCCCAAATGGTACCCTATTCCCTTTAAAGTGCACTTCTCTTGACCAGGGCCCACAGGGCTCGTCACAAGTAGTGCACTATATAGGGAATAAGGTGCCATTTGGGATTTACGAGAGTCAGTGTGAAGAATGGGGCACACACACTGTACTACATTGTAAGCATTATAAAATGTTGAGGCTAATTATAGCGTATATTTTCTTTATTCCTGTGATAGTACTGTAGTGTTAAGTAGTATACTAATTAGGGGATTACAGACGCTTCACTGGCTGGTTATGTTTGCTAGCTGGAGTGTTGTCAGTAGAATTTAACATCTTAGCAGAACCATTAGAGGGTCACTCAGGGGTCAATACCAACCTAATGACACATGCAAGATGGCTTTCACCTGCATACAATAGCCTGTGAGCTCTTCACTGACTCTCAGTCGCAATTCGCCTCTCTAGTTGACTCACAGGGTTTCTCTTTGTTACGATAGAGACTGACTGACACGGATCAGCTACATTTGCACTTTCACCTTCATCAAAACAAATAAGAACATGAAAGGTGAAGACATTGCCACCCTCCCATAGAAGCCATTGTCTGGTGGTCTGGCGGAGGGTTTTCTCTGAGTGACTTCAATGGCCCTGTCTCACCTTCTGGCCCACACACAGATTAATGCCAGCCTTGTTAATGGAGCTAATTAATAGTAGCAGGCATCAAATTTAATGCAATGACTTTGCTATGCAATGCACGCAGCCAATGTTGTCAGAGCCTTTAAGAGCGACATCAATTTACCAACATTATGACCAGGAATACAACTTTCCTGAAGCGGATCCTTTGTTGGGACGACCACCTAGGACAGTGGATCTAATCCCAGAAGCCGACCCAAAACAACATCGCCGCAGAAGAGGCAGACGAAGCGGCCTCCTGGTCAGGCTCCGTAGGTGTGCACACAGCCCAGCACTTCCAAGTATACCATTGTCCAGCCTCTTGACAACAAGTTAGACAAAATTAGAGCAAGGGTTGCCTTCCAGAGAGACATCAAAGATTGTAACATTCTCTGTTTCACGGAAACATGGCTCTCTTGGGATACTTTGTCGGAGTCGGTTCAGCCACTGGGTTTCTTCATGTGTCATGCCGACAGAGAAAAACACCTCTCTGGGAAGAAAAAGGGCGGGGGTGTATGCTTCATGATTAACAACTCATGGTATAATTGTAACAACATCCCGGAACTCAAGTGCTTCTTCTCACCCGACCTAGAATTCATTACAATCAAATGGAGACCATATTATCTTCCAAGAGAATTCTCGTCAGTTATCATCACAGCTGTGTATATACCCCCTCAAGCAGACACCATGACGGCCCTCAAGGAACTCACTGAACACTATGTAAACTGGAAACCATATATCCTGAGGATGCATTTATTGTAGCTGGGGATTTTAACAAAGCAAATTTGAGAACAAGGCAACTTAAATTCTATCAGCATATTGGTTGCAGCACTTGCGCAGGCAATACACTCGATCACTGCTACTCTAACATCCGCAATGCATACAAGGCCCTCCCTTACCTCCCCCCTTCGGCAAATCCAAGCACGACACTCAAACAGGATGTACCCGTGACTAGAACCATGCAACGCTGGTCTGACCAATCGGAACCCACGCTTCAAGATTTCTTTGATCACGCAGACTGGGAAATGTTCAGGGCAGCCTCTGAGAATAACATCGATCTATATGCTGCCTCGGTGAGTGAGTTTATAAGGAAGTGATTTGGAGATGTTGTACCCACTGTGACTATTAAAACCTACCCTAACCAGAAACCATGGATGGGTGTCGGCATTTGCGCAAAACTGAAAGGGTGAACCACCACATTTAACCATGGAAAGAGGACTGGGAATATGGCCGAATATAAACAGTGTAGTTATTCCCTCCGTAAGGCAATCAAACAAGCGAAATGTCGGTATAGGGACAAAGTGGTGTCGCAATTCAACAGCTCAGACACAAGACGTATGTGGCGGGGTCTACAGGAAATCTACAAAAAGAAAACCCGCCACGTTACAGACACAGACGTCTCGCTTCCAGACAAACTAGCTGGCTGGTGTTTTTATAGACATATTTAATTGCTCCCTTTCCCAGTCTGCTGTCCCCACATGCTTCAAGATGGCCACCATTGTTCCTGTACCCAAGGCGGCAAAGATAACTGAACTAAATTACTACCGCACCATAGCTCTCACTTCTGTCATCATGAAGTGCTTTGAGAGACTAGTCAAGGATAATATCACCTCTACCTTATCTGCCACCCTAGACCAACTTCAGTTTGCATACCGCCCCAACAGGTCCACAGATGGTGCAATCGCCATCACACTGCCCTATCCCATCTGGACAAGAGGAATACCTATGTAAGAATGCTGTTCATTGACTACAGCTCAGCATTCAACACCATAGTACCCTCCAAGCTCCTCATTAAGCTGGAGGCCCTGGGTCTCAACCCCACCCTGGGCAACTGGGTACTGGACTTTCTGACGGGCTGCCCCCAGTTGGTGAAGATAGGAAACAACATCTCCACTTCGCTGACCCTCAACGCTGGGGCCCCACAAGGGTGGGTGTTCAGCCCCATCCTGTACTCCCTGTTCACCCATGACTGCATGGCCATGCACACCTCCAACTCAATCATCAAGTTTGGACGACACAACAGTAGTGGGCTTGTTTACCAACAATGACGAGACAAACTACAGAGAGGAGGTGAGGGCACTCGTGTGGTGTCACTCAACGTCAACAAAACAAAGGAGATGATAATGACCTTCAGAAAACAGCAGAGGGAGCACCCCCCTATCCACATCGAAGGGACGGTAGTGGAGAAGGTGGAAAGTTTTAAGTTCCTCGGCATACACATCACAGACAAACTGAAATGGTCCACCCACACAGACAGTGTGGTGAAGAAGACGCAACAGCTCCTCTTCAAACTCGGGAGGCTGAAGAAATTTGGCTTGTCACCTAAAACCCTGACAAACTTTTACAGATGCACAATCGAGAGCATCCTGTTAGGCTGTATCACTGCCTGGTACGGCAATTGCACCACCCTCAACCGCAAGGCTCTCCAGAGGGTGTTGCGATCTGCACAACGCATCACTGGGAGCAAACTACCTGCCCTCCAAGACACCTTCAGCACCCGATGTCACAGGAAGGCCAAAAAGATCATCAAGGACAACAACCACAAGAGCCACTGCCTGTTCACACCGCTACCATCCAGAAGGTGAGGTCAGTACAGGTGCATCAAAGCTGGGACTGAAAAACAGCTTCTATCTCAAGGCCATCAGACTGTTAAACAGCAATCACCAACACAGAGAGGCTGCTGCCTACATAGAGACTCATATCACTGGTCACTTTAATAAATTAATCACTAGTCACTTTAAACAATGTCACTTTAGTAATGTTAACATATCTGACATTACTCATATCATTTGTATATACTATACATTATACCATCTATTACACCATGCCTATGCCGCTCATCCATATATTTATATGTATACATTCTTATTCCTCCCTTTAGAATTGTGTATTAGGTAGTTGTTGGGGAATTGTTAGATTACTTGTTAGATATTACTGCACTGTCGGAACTAGAAGCACAAGCATTTCACTACACTCGCATTAACATCTGCTAACCGTGTGTATGTGACCAATAAAACTGGATTTGAATAAAAACCCAGTGTCATTTCATTCATATGTGTTAGCCTACACAGAATGTGAATGAACATGATGTTGGGTCTCTTTTACAATGTTGATACATTCAAGGGTAAAAACTTGAAAAGATTGAATAGTGATTCATTTGGCACTGCTGATACAAGGTCGTAAACATGGAAGCTTGCTCATGGGAAGAGGTCAACAATGTCACAGAGCGATGCTAATGATGCTGACAACAGATTTGAAAGTGACGTATAAAGTTAGCTATGGACAATCAGATGCCAGTGGCATAGCCAAAGCTATTCATTTTGTACTCAGTCAACAACCTCCTCCTCAAACGCAATTCATAGTTAAGGTCGTACACAAAGTAAAAGATGAAGACTTATACAACTTATAATTTAATATAGTGAGTACACAATGCCATGCAATTGAGAGGAAGCTGACTTATCAACTAGGGATTCAAATGTAAAACTTCAATAGACTGCTTTGGTAAAAATGTAACATCAGTATGACCACACACAACAGGTACTTTATTAGGATCCCAATTAGCAGCTGCGAAAGCAGCAGCTACTCTTCCTCAGGTCCATACAAAACGTGACATAATACAGGACATTAGTAGACAAGGTCAGAACTACATAAGTTTAATCCAAATTTCATATGCAGCGGTGATGACGGCCATGTACATTCTGTATGAACTTCGAGACACTGTTTCACACTGCCGCCAGAGAGGATTATTTCATATGACCATTGCGTCCGCCCGGAAAGTGAGTTTGACATTATACAAATAAGCTTTCACGAATTCCAGAGACATAACATACAGGAAACACATTCACATGTATCAAGACCCATCAAATCAGATGAATTCAGTATGCAAATGTTTATTATTTCCCCTTTATGCACATCTCAAATGTTCACATTATTAATCCTCTATTCATCGGAAACATTTTAGTAGACTGCATACCATTGCTACATGGCAAAAACAGAATAACTTGGCATTCTGTACAAATATATAGACAAAGGCAATTTCCATTATGACAATGAATTCAACTTGATGCATCAGTGTTAACTACACTGGAAATAGAATTGTTCACAACGGCATGGCCATTATCATTGCCACTTGATGAAGCCTCTACTTAACGTTGATATTTATAATGTCATAAAAACCATCTCTGTCGTTGTCAATACTGAAATTCATTAAAAAAAGATGACTTATATGATGACTAAGACCTCCCAGAGGAGCCATTTCCATTGACCTTGGGGCAACATCCAAAATCACAGTTTAAAAACCCCATAACAAAACAGCATTGCTTCAGTCTTGAAATTAAACTGATGGGTTTGTTCTTTGTAATAAAGACCATTTTCTCCAAACAGGTTTATTTTGTTCTCCTGGCATTCTCCCAGAGTCCGAACGTGTCTGTGTGTGTTTTACAGTTTGAGTTTGGTTTCTTTGGCCTCGGGGGCGACCTCGGCTTGCTCTGACAGAAGGCCTGTTTGCTCAGCTGGTCCCTGGGGCTGGGCATTCTTCAGTAGGAAGTGACTGATAAACAGCTTCAAGCCCTCCCACAGCATTCCTAGCTTGGGAATTCCCGAAATCCTGACGAGACACAACACAATGGCAGATATTGATACCAGACTTTTCACATGGTCAACCCTAAGTGGTGCAGTTTTACAGGAGAGCCAAAGGACTCTGGCCAAAGATGTTTCATGACTAGGTGAAAGGAGGAGGAATCTGAAATTACAAATTGAACACAATTGAACACATCTGATTATCACATAATATATTCAGTGAAAATAACCATTTTGATTTGATTATGCTCATAAAATGATCAATGTCTCTATTCAATTATTATTTTTGTCTCTTTCTCTGTGCGTTGATTGGTGGGAAAACCAGGTCTACGTAGCCTACTTTAGGCTACACTACTCTTCTTAACGTCAACATTCGTTCAGAACAATTAGCTTCATTGCAAGAGAAAATGTCGCTCTCAAAAAGTATCAAAAGAAAGGTGGGTCATAAAAATATGGTAAGATGAACGTATATCTCTGTCCATTTCAGGGAAGAATGGGCAGAGCGTTATGCGTTCATCTTACCATATTTTCCCAATGCCAAGCCAGTGTGTCTTATTTGCAATGAAAATGTCACTGCGTGCAAATCATTTAAATCTCAGACGTCATTATGAATCTAAGCATGGAACTGTCGAAGTGGCCTTCCGCCCCAGCCTGACGCAGAAACATTGAAGAGTTAACTGTAAGCTGCACACAAAGCTTTTTTTGGCTGACATTCTGTCATTTAAACGGGTTACATCTGCAGTTACAAGGAAGAGAGAAAAAAGAGGACATGGTGGAAAAACTTGAGGCCTTTACTAGGAAGCTTGAGTTGTTCCATTTGGACTTGTCATCTGGAAGGCTACTGCACCTCAGCACATTAAGAAACGACAGGCAGAGGGACCAGGCATCAGCATTGTCACATAGGTGATGGACAATTTCATCAAGTAGCCGAGGGACAACTTCTCCACCAGATTTGAAGACTACAGCATGCCCAAGGATATCATTGAGTTTGTACTTGATCCTCTCACAGTCCACCCAGGTGGAGAATTCTCCTCCCATGCAGAAAAGAAAAACGATACCCTTGCTCCCTCCATTGCTAAGAAAACTGACCTTTGTGCCCAAGTAAGCAAAGGTAATCTGCCTAAATGATTACTTCCCCGTGGCACTCACGTCGGTAGCCATGAAGTGCTTTGAAAGGCTGGGCATGTCTCACATTAACAGCATCCTCCCGGACACCCTAGACCCATTCCAATTTGCATACCGCCCTGACAGATCCACAGATGATGCAATCTCAATCGCACTCCACACCGCCCTTTCTCACCTGGACAAAAGGAACACCTATGTGAGAATGCTGTTCATCGACTACAGCTCAGCGTTCAACACCATAGTGCCCACAAAGCTCACCACTAAGCTAAGGATTCTGGGACTAAACACCTCCCTCTGCAAATAGATCCTGAACTTCCTGACGGGCCACCCCCAGGTGGTAAGAGAGGCAACAACACGTCTGCCACGCTGATCCTCAACACTGGGGGCCCCGCAGGGGTTTGTACTTAGTCCCCTCCTGTATTCCCTGTTCACCCACGACTGTGTGGCCAAACATGACTCTAACACCATCATTAAGTTTGCTGACGACACAACAGTGGTAGGCCTGATCACCGACAACGATGAGACGGCCTATAGGGAGGAGGTCAGAGAACTGGATGTGTGGTGCCAGGACAACAACCTCTCTCTCAATGTGAGCAAGACAATGGAGATGATCGTGGACTACAGGAAAAGGCAGGCCGAACAGGCCTCCATTAACATTGACGAGGCTGTAGTGGAGTGGGTCGAGAGTTTCAAGTTCCTTGGTGTCCACATCACCAACGAACTATCATGGTCCAAACATACCAAGACAGTCGTGAAGAGGGCACGACAAAACCTTTTACCCCACAGGAGACTGAAAAGATTTGGCATGTGTCCCCAGATCCCCAAAAGGTTCTACAGTTGCATCATCGAGAGCATCCTGACCGGTTGCATCACCACCTGGTATGGCAACTGCTCGGCATCTGACCGTAAGGCGCTACAGAGGGTAGTGCAAACGGCCCAGTACATCACTGGGGCCAAGCTTCCTGCCATCTAGGACCTATATAGGCGGTAGGAAGGGCCATTTTTCAATAAGATCTTAATTGGGGGGGTGGGGGGGGGTTAGGGGGTTTACAGGTACAATATACAAGGAAAAGAAACAAAAATAAGTGATCCTCCACCCCCAAACACCCATCCTATTCCCCCAACCCCACATCCACCCTCCTGGCGACCAGAGAAACCCTCTCCATACCACCCCTTCCACCCCATACCACCCCTTCCCTGTGGGGCTAATATGAGGTAAAATGTTCAGGTTTCAAACAATTAAGTAGGGCTATATGTTTTCAAAATGTATAAGCCTACCGCCTCCAGCTCAGATTGCAAAGTGGAAGGTGACGTGCTGATAGCCTGCCTACCTTTGCCTATGCACTTGAATGGCGAATGGAGGCACGCTTCAATACGAGTTGAGAAATAGCCGCAATAGAAAGCTGGGATCCTTCTCTATTTAATCGTGGCCATCAAAACTGTTAAACACACGATTGCATTAGCATTGTTGCGCAATGACTGGGCTTATAAAAGCATGTTTCACTCCAGTAGCAACCAGCTGTTTAGGCCCATCCTGTACACAGGAAATAATGTAGTGTCACATACTGAAAGTTGTGGCAACGTCTAGCTTTGGTATGAGAGCATTTCAGCAGTGCAGAAGGGTAGGGACACAAAACACACCGTATCAGCTTCTCAAAAGGCATCCAGGTAATCCTCGCTGGTCATGATGACGCAGAAGATATTTCTCCTTATGTCTGTTCATTCTCCATTTCCAGGCCAGGTCTAAGATCTTTAAGCTGAACTGAGTAGACAGGTGAAGGAAAAATGGCATTATGATCAGTAAAACACATTGAAAATGTTCTCTAGTTCAGCTCAAATGTAGTGATATACAGTCAGGGTAGGTAGTGCATAAAAAAAAGTATAATAATCATTTAAAAACGCTGTTATGAGAAAAGAATATAACAAATTGTCATTATTTTTTGGATATTTTATGTTTTTTTTTCTGATGGGTGTCCCTATACTGGGATGGTTGAGCTAACGTGCGCTAATGTGATGACATGACAGTTGTAAGTAACAGTCAACTTTCCAGGACATTGACATGTCTTATATGGGCAGAAAGCATTTGTTGCATTGAGATGATTTCATATTTTGCACATGCGTATTGCCTAAACATGTTGTGTGGTAAGCTCTGCACATTTGGGCGTATCTACATAATTTGGTGCTCTCATCCCTTTAACTGAATGAAGCTAGCTAGCAAAAACAACCTGGGTAAATGGACCTCCTTCACTCATAGCGGTGGGAAGTAGTGGTGCTGAGGGTCCTGCAGCACCCCCTAACAAATCACAATTAAAAAGAATATATATTTTTTAAAGAGTTTTGGGAGCATTTCTTCCCCCCACCAAAATAGTGCCACTAGGCCTTTATTACTCCTGTAGGAGCGGAGCGGAGCAAAATCTGTTTCAGCACCCCCACCACAAAACATCTTCCCGGGACCATGCCTTAAATGCACCTCAAACAATTTTCCAAGTTGGATTTTCAAGGAAAACTTGGTATAATTCAGAGGGAGACCAACAGCTGAGCTGCTTAACCTTCATCAGAGGAAGGGACAGAAAATCATCCGATCGAATGCACCACACTTGGCCTGACAGACACAGCATCCTGGAGCACACAACCGATCAGAGACGAGAGGAATGTTTTACAACATTTTGGACAATATCAGTGTTAAAATAAAAGCCATGTTTGATCCTTTTGTCAGCCTTGGCCCTACAGCACTGTCACCGAGACGTTCACCCTAAAGGACAGATGAATGGACTAAAATCACAAGTAAATGCATTTTCCTTTGCAATTTGCGGTTTTGGCTACTGTTCAATGAACATGAGAATAGACAACACCCCTTTGATGCATTTCATTTATCAAGCTATAATTTTGTATTGAAGAAACACTTTTCAGTCATTTCAATTGTTGATATGGGATTTCCTTCAGAACAGTATTCATCACGTGTGTAATAATATTTCACATAATAATATTATTTTGTGTGTGCGTGCATTTGCGCATTCCACTCGCGGTGCATTGGAAGAATTGTAAATCCATTGTGAAAGGCTAGGGAGTTTGCGTTGCAAACTATTTGGATGAAATGTAACTGTGGATGCTACACCGGTCTATGGCCGAGCTGAGTTGAGCAGTGTGCCATTTTGTCGGATGATATGAAATATGTCGCCATCTGAGGCTATCGCTTTTGTATCTTGGCTACAATGGTTTTTACATCTGGTGAAAATTGTTTGTTAATTTCAGTTAATAGCCTATGTCACTGGTTGTTGGAGCATCAAGGTTTATTTGTCAGTAAATCAGGCTTTGATAATAGCCAGTGCCTAGCCACCCACCGACCTCAACGCACGTCACTTCTCAAATGTTCATATGAAAGAGCTGCAGTAATGATTTGGTGGAACACCAGGGGCCATATGTATCAAGCATCTCTGAGTGCTAATCTAGGATCAGGTCCCTCCCCGTCTAAATAAGATTATATGGTTTGAATCAGCACGACTATTCTGAGACACCAGAAGTTTACGGCCCAAGATCTTTTATGGTTCTAGTACCTTTCCTTCTGCAGTTGTCTGTTTTGATGTCATGTTGCCCTGGTCACCTTTCATGGGTGCTCTGCTCCACGATGAGCCCACGATCCACCAGCGGCCCACCTGCTCTGCAGCCAAGAGGTTCTCCAAAGAGACCCTCAGCTTCACACCACTGGCCCCTGAACTCTGGTGGATCTGACCACAACAGTTAAAACATTATTCACATAATGCTCCGGGGTGAAGTTTCACCTAATTACAGATCTAGGCACAGCTTCCCCTTCCCCCAATCCCAACCTTAAATGTAAGTGAGGTACATGCTAAACTGACCCTCGATCAGCATCTAGGGGCAACCTCACCTTACTCCTTCACACTCCCCTCATCTGGGTGCTAAAACCTATATTATAAACTGGGTGGTTCAATCCCTGAATGCAGGTTGGCTGACAGCCGTGGTATATCAGACCGTATACCACAGGTATGACAAAACCTTTATTTTTACTGCTCTAATTACATTGGTAACCAGTTTATAATAGCAATAAGGGACCTCATGGGTTTGTGGTATATGGCCAATATAACACAGCTAAGGGCTGTATCCAGGCACTCAGCATTGCGTCGTGCATAAGAACAGCCCTTAGCAGTGGAATATTGGCCATTTACCTCACCCCTGTGCCTTATTGCTTAAACATAAACTGCTATGTGAGATTATAGCGCCCCTTGGTGGTTTTAGCTAAAATGTGCAAGTGATATATTCTTGAGGTTGAAACATCAACAATGGATGAATATTTCATGGCTGAGCAAAGAATGGTTTTGAGGTTATGATATGACAGTTTGTTAGTAAGTATTACGTTAATCAGATCCATATCCCACCAGAGTTCTCTGTAGCTTTTACAGTCTCTCAACAGGCTCTGGGTCATGGACTGGGACCTTCCTCATATCGTTGTTCTTCAGAGCCAGCATGGTCTGCAGCTGAAGCGCACCTAAAGACAGAGATGATATTCAGAAGAGAGTTGGCTTGTTATTCATTTTTGAATGCTAAGGAATGCTAATTGCGAGTTGCTCTGGATAAGAGCTGCTAAATGAGCAAAATGTTAAACGACCATGTTCGAAAGCATTACCACCAATAAGGTGCATTTCAGAGTATAGACAGAGGGTGATGTTGAGAGGGTTGTTGTGTGGTAGCTGTGACAGACCGTACCCTGTTTTCATCCTGAAACTTGGTGCCCACACCGCTGCCTTTGCGCTGGGCCCCAGAGATGAGCTCTTTCAGAGCCAGGGCATCATTCTTCCGCTGGGCGAAACCTACATTTTTCAGCATGAACAGTACCAGCTCAATGTCCTTTTTCGGTGAAAGCCCCAACCAGCATCTTCAGGATGTCAAAGGTGATGAGGGCGTGCACCACCTGGAAGTTGTAGAGATGTGCCACCATGGCCACCGGGCTCTTCCGTCAAACTTCCACACCACTCTCTCCAAGAAATTAGCCCCCACCTGCAAAATGTTACATTGTGTCAAAGAACAGAAAATAAAGCAGGTCATTGGAACCTTGAATTACTGGACGGTATGTGAACGTGTGTGTTTCAAGTTTGATTGAGTGTGGTCACTTACTGACGGGTGGGGAGTAAACCTGACTGAAAGAGATAATGCTAATAGAAGGCCAAGGTGTGAACTGCCACTTTCCCATTAATCAAACAGAGGGGGGGGGGGGGGAGCTTATAAAGGAACTGGTGACAAGTCACACTGAGCACGTAAATCAAACAAACCACAAGCTAATGATCATTCATAGGTTAATGGTTACTCCTTTTCTCACACAGACTGTGTTGTTACAAAATACTGTTTTCTTCTTTCTGTGCCCTTATCAGAGGAGCATACAGGGGTGAACTAAAGGTAAACTAAAGGTCACCAAGAGAGAACAGAGTTCTAGACAACTACACCTGCTACATATCCATTAGGATTCAATCGTAATTCTTAGTTGACTGTAACTAGCTCCCTTACTTTATGTCTGTATCCCAAATGTCACCTTATTCCCTATATAGTGCCCTATTTTTGACCAGGGCCCATAGGGCCCACATGTGGTGCTATCCAGCACCTGACACCAATGTAGTTAATTAGGGGAGTACCCTGACTGAGACTCAAACCCTGGTTTCTGTGACTGTCATTCCAAAACAATTATACCAAAAGGCAACAACAACAAAAAAATCGCTTGGTGAGGTCACTAGGTGTTGAACTAAGGTTGGATAGTATTTTTTTAAAAGGGGGTCCAACTTAGTTTTTTATCTCACTCCCCTCACATTTTAGGGTAGATAGCATAAACATAACCACATGTCACATATGGATTTGCATTAGTATACGCATTTAAAAACATTGCCACTTTAGCTACAGCAGCGACATGACCTTGATAGCCAGTAAGAAGTATTTCAAGTCGGCAGGCAGGCCAATACAACACCATTGCACTGGTCGCCAGCTTATCGACTCTGCGCCCCAATCAGCCACGCAAAACATTCTTGAGTGGCAAGAAAGCTGCCCAATTAGCTGATTCGCTTTCCATACACCCACTCCTTTCGACACACCCACTCGTCCATACTCCGGTTGCCATATTGAGCTGCAGTTACCCATGCTTGTGTCTGTCAGCTAACACTAAGCCAAGGTGGAAAAAGTTACAAAACTGCTGTAGCCTATTTCACAGAGAACATGCCGAAAAGTTTACAAAATAAAACGGAGAACAGACTAGGTACTACAAAATCAGAGCTGATATGATTTTCTCTTTCTTTCGAGCGTGCCACGCTTACGGGGCCCCGTTAGATAACACAGCCACAAGGTCAATGAAGAGCATTCTGCATGGCAGCAGGTGCCCCATCTGCTTCTTGTTTACATCACACTTCCTGTGATTGGTGGATTGTAGCTCACCACCGCTAACACTTGGTCTGGAATATAATTACATGCTTGAGCTAGCATACTAACTCGGTAAAACAGAGTAGATCCTACATATGACATGGAGAAATCGTGCATTGTGGTTGTGGATAGTTTTCAAAGATATCTGGAAATAAGTTCATAAATATGTAATAACACAAAAGAATGACTATGTTGGTATTTTACAGGTAACCAGATTGTGACTACAACTAAGTTAAGTCTTTGACCACACTGTGTTGTTACATTAGTTAGTACAAATTAATGCTTCCTACACTTTAAATCAAATTTGAATGATATTACCGGTTCACAAGTCCTTTGACTTGTCTCTTCAGTCTCTCTAGCTCAGCTTTGTGCTTATCATCCCCGGTGTCCCGTAAAGTGAGGAGGCACATATGTGCCTGCTGACAGGGCTGCCTATATACACACAGAATAGTGTTTAATTCTCAGTCTATACATTTATGTCCGGTTTCCGGGACACAGATTAAGCCTGATGCTGGACAAAAAAAGTATTTTCAGTGGAGATTCTCCATTGAGCTTTCTTTTTAGTCCAGGACTACTAGGCTTAATCTGTGTCCAGGAATACAAAACATACATTTTTCACTGAAATTCACAAATGAGATTCTAATTGGGCAAGTTACACTTTCTGCCTTAGGCCCTGCAAGCTTTGAGTCTCAACTCATTCCTCTTAATTTTCTTCTTCCGAACCTGCTCCACCACTCTCATCCATTCCTTCTCCGTCCTCATCAATCTCATCTTCCTCCACATACTTGCCTTCCGCCGCATTGGCATCCAGATCTCCGTCACTGTCTAGTTCGCTGCCCTCCCCTTCAGAGTCTTGTCCTTGTTCTTCCTCCTCCTTGCCGGACATTTCAGATTCACTGTCTTCCAATTTCCTGAATTCATGTCCATGTCGTCATCACTGTCATACATCATCCCTGAAGCTGCCGACCCTGCTTCCAGTACACCCAAAATGTAATCAAGTCCATCATCAGCAAATTGTTTCCCCTCTTGTTATACCCAAGAGATCCCTCCAATCTCGTAATTTCTCGGTCCTCGGCATCATTTGCTTCCAAAATGGCTTTTTTCCTTGATTCCTCGAGTCTGTTCCTTTGCTGTGCTTTCTTAGACGGGTTCTTAGGTCCTGTTTTCTCAACCTTCTCTCAACTGCAGTCTCAACAGGAGTTGACTTGGACTGTTGAGCTGCTGGCTCATCCTTTCTTCAATTTTCCATTCACCTTTGTTTGTTGTTTATCAGATGGGGTTGCAACTTCCTCACTGTCACCAGTGGATGCGTTGAGAGCCTTGTAACGTTAGCCTTCATAGCGATTCTTACTTTGTTTTTTTTATCTTTCTTTTCTCCTTATGCATGACTTCTACTTTTCTTCTTAACAAATCTCAAACTACAGCCATCTTCCGTTTCATCACAGCCTACCTTACTCTTTACAAAGTCGTTAACTGTCACCATATACTTTTGCAATTTTCCTGTGTCTTTCCTTCCCTCTTGGCTTTCAACTTTGCAACAGAGATGATTATCGTTAACTATTTAACTATGATCTTATTGTTACTTGATGAAAGACACTGACTTTTATAATTAAATTCCGTTCGATGTGTCTACTAGTTTCAAGCTTGGCAAGAAACAAACATGCCCGTGTATGAAGCAACAACAAAAAACTCGTCTATGAAGCAAAGGGGTACTTAAGTGAAATAACCCCTACCGTGGTTACTTCGAAACACTTGAAATAGTTGAACAAAATTATCTTAAAACGTCAAATAATTAGACACATGTATTCAGTCTTCATGAGGCAAGACATTTTGGTTGACACACGACTCAGGAAACACAACAAATTATTATAATTTTTAGCGCGGAATGATGATGTCATTCATTTTTGGTCGTCCCTAGTTACCACAGTCATAATTATGTCTACTATTCTACAATGTAGCTTCTTAAAATCTGATGTTAAACGTATCCCTCATCTTAACCACACTGCTAACCTTATGCCCAAACCTAACCTTAAATTAATACGATTTTTTGGGGGTGTGTTTTCATGAATTTGTATGATATACAATATAGGCTAACCGGTAGTTAGAGTTAGAGTTAAGGTTTAAAATCAGTTTTTAACAAGATAAATTGTAGAAATCGGCGAGGTTTAGCCATAATTAGGACTTTGTAACTGTGGCAACTAGTAACAACCCATTCAGTGGGTTTTTGGCTGAATTACCGTTCTCCTAGCAGCAGGATATTATGCTGGAGCACGATCATGGATTTAAAAAAATAAAAATAAGAGCCCCCTGCAAAGACATGCAAATATCGAACGTTTTTTCAGCGCATTGTAAGCACATTCGAAAAAATAAATTGATAATTTGACGTATTTTCTTTTTTTTCTTATATTATTTATATCAGTTTACACAAATACTGCTATGTTTAAAGCTGTTGTGTAGGCTATATTTAAAGAAATACACTTTTTAATTAAATACAAATAAATGTTATTGGAATTACTCATTATAGTCTGCAAAAATGAAATGGGTCTCTTGTTCTGGGCAACGGGTTTAATACAGAGTACTTGTGACTCCTTACTCCATCCACTCCAATCACTGCAATGCAATATACAGTATATGGGATACTTGTTGGTACTTTAGAGATAAAGTTTTTCTACCTGTCTCAGCTAAAGTGGGGTGGGAAATACTCAGTAGGGTCTCTACTAACCAAATATGTGTCGTTTTGGAGGGGGACTGCGTCATATCCAGCAACACAGCTTTAAATTACCTGGTGCTATCCATGGTCCTGAAATCAATACACACTCAACAACGAAAAGGAAACACAAATATCAAACGTTTTAATCAAAATGAAAATGAATTTATTTACAAGTTAAATGTAATGCTTATTAACCAGGCTATTAAGACACAGCATAATCACACTTTCTGAACAGCAATGGAGATGATTTACAAGTTTTAGTCTGATATGTGCTTCTTATCTATCAAGGTTTTCAGTATACAGTAAAGGCCTATTACCTAGTTTAAAAGAATAATAACAGAGAAAAGATTATTTACAAGCTATATTGTCATGATTATCGATCAAGGTCAGCAAAGGCACATTTTGCAGAGTTGAACATGTATTACAAGAGCCAACAAGGCTGATAGGCTAACAATACACAGCATAAACAAGCTTACAGAACAACAATGGAGAACCAAGTTATTGGCCTTTATGAGTTGCTTTTCTATCAAGGTTAGCAGTATAGCAGTAGACTGTGAAGGCAAGGTGACTGGGAATATGGTTGAGTACAAACAGTGTAGTCATTCCCTCAGTAAACCAATCAAACAGGGAAAACGTCGGTACAGAGACAAAGTGGATTCGCAATTCAATGGTTCAGACACAAGATGTATGTGGCAGGGTCGACAGACAATCACTGATTACAAAGAGAAAACCACGTAAGACATTTAAACGTGTTAACCCTCGCAAGGCTGCTGGCCCAGACAGCATCCCTAGTCGCGTCCTCAGATTATGCGCAGACCAGCTGGCTGGAGTGTTTATGGACAGATTCAGTCTCTCCCTATCTCAGTCTGCTGTCCCCGCTTCAAGATGCCCACCATTGTTCCTGTACCCAAGACAGCAAAGGTAACTGAACTAAATTATTTCTGCCCTGTAGCACTCTGTCATCATGAAGTGCTTTGAGAGGCTAGTTAAGGATCATATCACCTCTACCTTACCTTACCTGACACCCTAAACCCCCTTCAATTTGCATACCGCACCAATAGATCCACAGGCGATGCAATCGCCATGGCACCGCACACTGCCCTATCCCATCTGGACAAGAGGACTTCCTATGTAAGAATGCTTTTCATTGACTATAGCTCAGCCTTCATCACCATAGTACCCTCCAAGCTCATCATTAAGCTTGGGCCCTGGATCTGAACCACACCCTATGCAACTGGGTCCTGGACTTCCCGATGGGCCGCCCCCAGGTGGTGAAGGTAGGAAACAACACCTCCACGTTGCTGATCCTCAACACAGGACAAAGGTACAACCATTATCAGCACCATTAGGTTAATATAGGTCTTTAACAGGTATGCCATTCCATCATTGTTTACATTGTGTCTTTGTTTACATTTTATTTCACACAGGAAGCAAACAGGGTAAGCCCCAAAAAACGGTTAAAATGTTTTGTCTTTACAACTGATATTCAACACAACAACAGTACATTAATGTATCATTTTGGAATGAATCTAACATGCAAGGCTAAATGCATGTGCCTATAAAACAGTTGCCTTCCAAAACAAACTATATTTGGTTAGTAGAGAGAGACCCTACTGAGTATTTTCCACACAACTTTTCTACCTGTCTTAGCTAGTGTTCTTTCTATAGCCGAACATACCAGTGTCAACATTGTATTTTTTCATTATTGGTGTTATAAAATGTTTTTTATTTGTTATGTTTTCATAAATTACTTATTGCATTTTCTTGTTGACACAATAACATCAATATTTTTTTATTAGATTTATTTCACCTTTATTTAACCAGGTAGGCTAGTTGAGAAGAAGTTCTCATTTACAACTGCGACCTGGCCAAGATAAAGCATAGCAGTGTGAACAGACAACACAGAGTTACACATGGAGTAAACAATAAAAAGTCAATAACACAGTAGAAAAAAGAAAGAGTCTATAGACATTGTGTGCAAAAGGCATGACGAGGTAGGTGAATAATTACAATTTTGCAGATTAACACTGGAGTGATAAATGATCAGATGGTCATGTGCAGGTAGAGATACTGGTGTGCAAAAGAGCAGAAAAGTAAATAAATAAAAACAGTATGGGGATGAGGTACGTTAATTGGGTGGGCTATTTACCGATGGACTATGTACAGCTGCAGCGATCGGTTATCTGCTCAGATAGCAGATGTTTAAAGTTGGTGGGGGAGATAAAAGTATCCAACTCAGCAATTTTTGCAATTTGCTCAAGTCACAGGCAGCAGAGAACAGGAAGGAAAGGCGGCCAAATGAGGTGTTGGCTTTAGGGATGATCAGTGAGATACACCTGCTGGAGCGCGTGCTACGGGTGAGTGTTGCCATCGTGACCAGTGAACTGAGATAAGGCGGAGCTTTACCTAGCATGGACTTGTAGATGACCTGGAACCAGTGGGTCTGGCGACGAATATGTAGCAAGGGCCAGCCGACTAGAGCATACAGGTCGCAGTGGTGGGTGGTATAAGGTGCTTTAGTAACAAAACGGATGGCACTGTGATAAACTGCATCCAGTTTGCTGAGTAGAGTCTTGGAAGCTATTTTGTAGATGACATCGCCAAAGTCGAGGATCAGTAGTATAGTCAGTTTTACTAGGGTAAGTTTGGCGGCGTGAGTGAAGGAGGCTTTGTTGCAAAATAGAAAGCCGACTCTAGATTTGATTTTAGATTGGGTTTGATATGAGTCTGGAAGGAGAGTTTACAGTCTAGCCAGAAACCTAGGTACTTATAGATGTCCACATATTCTAGGTCGGAACCATCCAGGGTGGTGATGCTAGTCGGGCGTGAGGGTGCAGGCAGCGAACGTTTGAAAAGCATGCATTTGGTTTTACTAGCGTTTAAGAGCAGTTGGAGGCCACGGAAGGAGTGTTGTATGGCATTGAAGCTTGTTTGGAGGTTAGATAGCACAGTGTCCAAGGAAGGGCCAAAGGTATACAAAATGGTGTCGTCTGCGTAGAGGTGGATCAGGGAATCGCCCGCAGCAAGAGCAACATCATTGATATATACAGAGAAAAGAGTCGGCCCGAGAATTGAAAGAGTTATCCACATTGTGGTTCTTTGTAGCTCAATTGGTAGAGCATAGTGCTTGTAACGCCGGGGCAGTGGTTTCGATTCCTGGGACCACGATACATAAAATGCATGCACGCACGTAAGTCGCTTTGGATAAAACCGTCTGCTAAATGGCATTTATAAACTGAGTGTTTTGAGCCCTGAATGCTGATTGGCTGACAGCAGTGGTATATCAGACAGGGTGGCAGGGTAGCCTAGTGGTGAGAGCGTTGGACTAGTAACCGGAAGGTTGCGAGTTCAAACCCCGAGCTGACAAGGTACAAATCTGTCGTTCTGCCCCTGAACAGGCAGTTAACCCACTGTTCCCAGGCGGTCATTGAAAATGAGAATTTGTTCTTAACTGACTTGCCTGGGAAAATAAAAAAATATATAGCACAGGTATGACATAACATGTCATTTTACTGCTCTAATTACGTTGACAACTAGTTTGTAATAGCAATAAGGCACCTCGGGGGGGGGGGTTGTGGTATATGGCCAATATACCACGGCTAAGGCCTGTATCCAGGCACTCCACGTTCCGTCGTGCTTAAGAACAGCCTTTAGCCACACTTTTACCACACCCCCTCGGACATTATTGCTTAAATATATTATTGCAATGTTTTGAAATGCCGAATTTTATTTTGAAGTTTTTGTTATTACCATACAAAGTGACGTCATCGTTTGTGCTGCTGGCAGAATACTAGTCACAGAAGTGTATGTAGCCTGAGACGTTTTCTTCTGTTGACCATAGACAGGTTTTATGGACGTCAGTTGTACGACTAGTATTCAGTGGGGCAATTGACTTGCATTTGCAATATGAAGAATGGAAGAAGACGATGTTACTATCAGAGAGCAGAATTTCCACAGCCAAGTTCGAGAGTACATTGTAAGTTAATCTCTCTAACGTTCGCTAGCTAGCTTGCTAGCCAACATTTGATATGTGGCGATGCTGCTTACATTAGGTCAGTCAAACGCAAAGCTAACGTTATTTTGCTATCAGGCAAGTTGCATATAGCTAGCTACCAATGATAACTAGCGAACGTTCCCCACGTGTAACTGTAATAGTAGCTTTCTGATTAGCTCACCTTTTATTGTAGCTCCACAACAAGGGATAGCCACGTTAAGGGGGGAAAGCTGCGATTTCTGCATCCATTTTGGGTCTTTAAAATTCTTGAAGAGTCAAATTTATGAATACCTCCATGAGTTCATGTGTCTTACCCTCATCAGAACCCAAAACATAAGCTTGTTTTACCCATTTGTTTTGTAAACAAACACTACAATTGTATTCTCAAAACAAGTAAACTATATATATCGGTCAGTCCTTGCATCTATATGAATTTGAGTTGTTCCATTTCTACAGTCCAATCCATCTATTTACCAATTCAGTGTCGGGATAGCTGCCATGCTATTGTTCGAACGGCAAATTGCGCCTTTATGTTTCCAAATAAGTTAGCTTGCCTCTGTTGTTGTCATCTTTCTCCTTCCTTCCTTGTTCAGTATTTTTTATTTTATTTAATCTTTATTTAACGAGGCAAGTCAGTTATGAACGAATTCTTATTTACAATGACGGCCTAGGAACAGTGGGTTAACTGCCTTGTTCAGGGGCAGAACGACAGATTTGTGCCTTGTCAGCTCAGGATTTGATGCAGTATGCTGGTAGTGGCTACCCAATTAGCTATAGGCAATTCCATGGTAATGAGTCTTTTTCCTTCTTAATGTTGCCAAACAAAAATGTAATTTAAAAAGTATATTAACTCTGCACAAGGCCTATTTTTAACAATTTCTGCTGATAATTTTACAAAAATGAAAATTGCAGATGCTCAGTTTGATAACAGAATTTTTGTCAAATCTCCCTCTTTTTTTTTTTATGTGGCCACGTTTTCCAAACACTCTGTTTAAATATCTGCTCTGAATTAAGATTCAAAGATGTGTGCAGAAAGAATGGGTTGTCAGCTATGACATGACACCTTGACTTTTGGTTATTGAACTACAGTAAGTGAAGTGGATTTACATCACGGAATTACATCATGGGTTCCTGATCTGTACCATACAAAAAAAATGCATAATTATGAATATCATTCTCTTCATGGTGATGTGTCCTGAAAGGTAGAAATATTCAATATCCTCCTTTGCATATTTGGGTATTATTCTACACATGGGTTATTATTCTTATTCCCCAAAACAAGACTACATTTGGTTCGCCCGGACCAGACCAAATCTGAACCAATCATCTACATCACAGTACAGCACAATAGAGTTCAGTAAAATACAGTACATTATACTGTACTCTAGAGTTCTCTACTGTAATGTACTTTACTCTAATTTTCTTTACTTTACTGTAGGGTGCTGTACAAATGTATGAAACATAGACGCCTATGATTGGTTCAGATTTGGTCTGGCCAGGGCGGACTGACCAAATGTCAACTACTTTTCAACGTCTATGGACGTCCGGTGTTGGTCGGTGTCCAGAGGTTGAGGATACTTGTGACAGTAAATGGAAAGAGGGTAGGTGGTAGGTGTCTGTAAGAGCTGGGAGAGGTGACATTAACTGGAGTGAGAGGGAGGGGTGGCCAGACTGTTTTAAGTATTGCTTTGACCACCAGTTATGAGCTGAACATAACAGTATGCCAGTGGAAGGGTAGGACAGTAGCAGGTGACCCAACTGTGGTTTGTGACTACTATGAATTCCCATTCTAGCCAATTAAATTACAGTAATTCCTTGACTGATAAATTGGTAACAGAATTATGAGTTTTGATCGCTTAAAGTTGACATCAGTAAAAACACTAACTAATTGGTAGGGCTACCTTAACTTGTTATTTCTATGAACTTTCATTATCCACCCTCTCTCATGAGAGTGAAAAATGACAGAATATCTTAAAGATATGTGGGTTTTTGGTAACAGAATGACTAGGCACAAGGGGTTGTTTCTTTTTGTGTGATTTATTATTATTATTTTTAATCAATTTGACATTACACCATTACATAACACTGCTAAAAACAAAAACCTAACACCCAACAAGACAGCATCTTTCAACTGTACAGTACCAATCAAAAGTTTTGACAAACCTACTCATTCCAGGGTTTTTCTTAATTTTAATATTTTCTACATTGTAGAATAATAGTGAGATATCAACACTATGAAATAACACATACGGAATCATGTAGTAACCAAAAAATTGTCTGCGTAGTTTTTATTTATTTTTATAGACTCTTTCATTTGACACCGAATTTGACATGCTCCTATGAACTTCCCATGCTGGCGCTCATGGGGCTTTTTACATGGAAATGCCACTATCCACATTGGCATTCCAATGCTCCCTCCTCCCTTCTAGCACATAGTGCCTAAGTGATTCTACTATGGAATGTGACCACCATTTGTGACCCACATTTGTTGCTGTCACCGGGGTTGTAGCATAGCCTAAACTTTACACAGCTAGTGCTGTAGAAGCATATGTACCTTAACATGAGGGATCATAGCTCTGGTCCATGGCATTAGTTTGCGTTCCTCCGCTGCGCATTCCTTAGTGGATTAACGCGCGGTAACGCCCTGGACCAGAGCTAGTAGGATGAAGGTTTTTTTATTCTTAAAAAAAAAAGGTGTGGTCACTATAGTGTCCCCTGTGTTGTGTGAGGTCAAATATCATAGAGGTGTACAATGCTATTTGAGGTGCTGGCAGTGCCCTGCACTCACTCTAAACTAGTCTATGTCATGGGTTGTCTCTGCTGCGATGTCTAACAACATTGACCCTCAAGCAGAAATGAATGCATATTGAAAACGCCTTGACTGTTAGGCTTTATCAGTACATCCACTGAGTCATGCGTATGATGGTAGTAGATGCATGAATCATGCAAAACATCGACCTGGTAGAAGCCGGGCAACAATGTGCTGCCTGTCACGAGGGAATGTGTGTAGAAAGCGGATGTAGGCTAGGATAGTTGGGTTTAAATTATGAGCCTACTGTTAAACAAGTGAGGATTCCAAGGGAGAAAAATAAGAAATAGGCCTAGATACAGTTGAGCAATTTGACGATAAGCAAAGTAGAGTATACTGTTGTCAGTTGATCACCATCAGCCAGCTCAGGGTTCTCCCTCGGTGTCCTGTCACTCCTGGGCACAGTCAGGCATCCACCCAACCTCATATCTGAAGTTTTGTCTGAGGGGGTTAGCTGTGTTGCTGCTGATCAGAGCACTGACCTTTCAGCCGTTTTTCTGGTCTGTTGTCATGTGGTGGCGAAATTGAGTTTTCTTTGTGAAGGGTTTTGAGAGCCAACCTTTGTCTATCATACTTTATAATGATAGACAAAGATATGTGTCTTGTCTGCCTGTTACTCCTGCTGACTCATGTCTCCTCGTGTTGTATAATGTGGAAACCGGAGATAGTGCTGCTGCGGAGGTCCTCAGGCCTATTTTCTGTCTGTCCCACCGCCCGTAGGAGAATGTGGAATATTTCTGTTAGTGGTGGGGCTCTGAGGCCTTGGTTTTGGCAATGGCACTGTGAAAAATATATTCAGTTGTTGTTAGGCAGTCTAATTCCAGATCAAGTTGCATGTCGATAAATTAATTCAAATTGGAAATGTAGGGGCTATCTCGTGACAAACAATGACTATTATGGTTTAAACTAGTCAGTTGCAACTTTTCTGTTTTAAGCTATCTGTTCTTTAGATTTTGATATGGTGTGGCCAGGGCCGTGATTCATAAAGTGCCTCAGTAGGAGTGCTGATCTAGGATCAGTTTTAACTTTTGTATCATAATGAACAAGATCACATAGCCATGGGTACCTGTTCCTAGATCAGCACTACACTGAGGTGTTTTATGAATACATACCCATTCTACAAGGCGAGGGCAAGGTGTTGTTGAATATACGTAGCAAAAGTATCGGCACCCACCCAGGCTATTCTTTCCCTGTAGGAGTGAATCACCTAGACTTGAGAGAGGCCTTTGGAGGGAGGTCTGCCTGTAACCTGATCAAGGCTACATGCATAACTGGTATCCATCCGGCCAGGCCATCCCAACTTCCATCAATCATAGCTGTCTTATGGAATTAACTCTACATATACAGTACATGAGATGCAGTGATGCATATCCCAGCAAATCCAAAAACATTTTTGACCGGTATAAAAAATAATAGCGGGGTTTTAAGCATTCTAGTACAGTTAAATACTTAACACACACACACATGGACGCAGCGGTTCAAAGCACTGCATCTCAGTGCAAGAGGCGTCACTACAGTCCCTGGTTCAAATCCAGGCTGTATCACATCCGGTCGTGATTGGGAGTTCGATAGTGCGGTGCACAATTGACCCAGCGTCGACCGGGTCGTCATTGTAAAGAATTTGTTCTTAACTGACTTGCCAAGTTAAGTAAAGGTTACACACACCACACTAGAGTTCGACCGATTAATCGGAATGGCCGATTAATTAGGGCCGATTTCAAGTGAAATGGCTGGCTAGTTAGCGCGCGCTAATAGCGTTTCAAACTTCACTCGCTCTGAGCCTTGGGGTGGTTGTTTCCCTTGCTCTGCATGGGTAACGCTGCTTCGAGGGTGGCTGTTGTGTTGCTGGTTCGAGCCCAGAGAGGAGTGAGGAGAGGGACGGAAGCTACACTGTTACACTGGCAATACTAAAGTGCCTATAAGAACATTATAGTCAACGGTTAATGAAATACAAGTGGTATAGAGGGAAAATGGTCCTATAATAACTACAACCTAAACCTTCTTACCTGGGAATATTGAAGACTCATGTTAAAAGGAACCACCAGCTTTCATATTCTCATGTTCTGAGCAAGGAACTGAAACGTTAGCTTTTTACATGGCACATATTGCACTTTTACGTTCTTCTCCAACACTTCGTTTTTGCATTATTTAAACCAAATTGAACATGTTTCATTATCTACTTGAGGCTAAATTGATTTTATTGATGTAATATATTAAGTTAAAATAAGTTTTAATTTAGTATTGTTGTAATTGTCATTATTACAAATACATTTTTATTTATTTTTTAAATCGGACGATTTAATCGGCATTGGCATTTTTGGTCCTCCAATAATCGGTATCGGTATCAGCGCTGAAAAATCATAATCGGTCGACCTCTACACCACACTGACCCCAAATTTTTTTTTTGGCATTTAGGTATGTCCCCATTACCAGTAAAACATCATCAAATCTTATTTCTTTCACTTACTTGATGTGCTGTTTCGTTTTTCATTTGTTCAGTCGTTTCATTCTCAACCAGGATTTCTATTGAACTCTGTTTGCGTGTCAAAAAAGATACATGTCAAATAACACTATTTGACGTGTCAAATAAGCTTGTTGACCAATCAGGACCGGAATATGACTGCATGTCACATAAAACAATTAATGAACGCATTAAACTATTATGTAGTTATTACACATTGATTACACTTTCACTCGTATTTCATATGTCACAACGATTCATCAATATGTATTCTATGATGCTGGTAAAGTTGTCTTGCGCACATACAGTGCTGGTCATAAAAAAAGCTAGCTGGCTAATGGATGCATACAATGTTCTCCCCAAAAACCTAGCAAACGACATCTGTTTCAGTAGTTATATAGTTAGCTAGCTAACTATATAGCGATGTGTCATCTAAAATAACCCTAATTTACAAGACCAACAGTTCTTATTTGATTAATGATGGTCGGACCCATCTATGTGAAGCAAGCCATAATGAGGATTAGCCACAATAGTGCACTTCGCGTTTAGCCTTCAAAATAAAAGGATGACATTCTACTATTTGTATTCATTTCCATCCTGTCAATGACATACTTTTATTTTGAAGGCTAACCGCAAAGTCCACTATTGTGGCTAGTCCTTTTTGTGGCTAGCTTCACAACACATAACTGTGTGGCTCAGTCGGTAGAGCATGGCGCTTGCAACGCCAAGCGTCGTGGGTTCGTTTCCCACTGGGGCCACCCATATGCAAAAGTAGTGGCCCCAGCCGACTTGTAAGTCGCTTTGGACAAAAGCGTCTGCTAAATGGGATATATAATTAATTATAAATAACCCGGTCCGGTCGAGCATCACTGGCCAGATGGAGCTGGCTGGCTGCTTATAACGTTAGTTTTGGGTAACAGGGTTAAGTAGCTGGCTAGCAATTTATTTTCATGAACCAAAGAGCAAACAACAAGCTGCACAAGAACTCACTACTGTAATGGTCCAGGTTACAAAGTGGCTCAGTGACTCGTGTTTGCATCTCAATGTGAAAAAAACTGTTTGCATGTTCTTCACAAAGAGGGCAACAGATGCTACTGAGCCAGATGTCTATGTGTCAGGGGAGAAGCTCCAGGTGGTATCCAATTTTAAGTACCTTGGCATCATACTTGATTCCAACCTCTCTTTTAAAAAGCATGTGAAAAAGGTAATTCAAATAACTAAATTCAACCTAGCTAATTTCCGATTTATACGAAATTGTTTGACTACAGAGGTAGCAAAACTGTACTTCAACTCTATGATACTCCCCCATTTAACATACTGCTTGACTAGTTGGGCCCAAGCTTGCTGTACAACATTAAAACCTATTCAGTCTGTCTACAAACAGGCTCTCAAAGTGCTTGATAGGAAGCCCAATAGCCATCATCATTGTCACATCCTTAGAAAGCATGAGCTCTTGAGTTGGGAAAATCTTGTGCAATACACCGACGCATGTCTTGTATTCAAGATCCTTAATGGCCTGGCTCCCCCTCCACTCAATATTTTTGTTAAACAGAAAACCCAGACATATGGCAGCAGATCCACAAGGTCTGCCATGAGAGGTGACTGTATAGTTCCCCTAAGGAAAAGCACCTTTAGTAAATCTGCATTTTCTGTGAGAGCTTCCCATGTCTGGAATACACTGCCATCAGACACACATAACTGCACCACATATCACACTTTCACAAAATGCTTGAAGACATGGCTAAAGGTCAATCAGATTTGTGAACATGGTCCCTAGCTGTGTGTTGCCGCTTTCCATGTTGTCTGTAGCTTGTGAGTTGTGGAAACACTTTGTTGCTTTTATGAATTTTGTCTTGCTGCTTTTTGCTCTATGTTGCTCTGTCTGTATGCTACGTCTTGCTTGTCCTATGTTGCTATGTCATGCTTGTTCTATGTTGCTATTGTCTATATTGTAATTGTTTTTAATAACCTGCCCAGGGTCTGCGGTTGAAAATTAGCCGGCTGGCTAAAACCGGCACTTTTACTGAAATGTTGATTAATGTGCACTGTCCCTGTAAAAAAAAATAATAAAAAAATAAAAAAAAGTTTAATTTCAATAGGCAAACAACAAGTGGCAACCTAGCTAATACTTATTCACAAGAATTCCTAAATCATTGTTAAGAATAATGAAAATGACTGCAGTTTCTGCTGGTCATTGTTTTCAGGCTGGTTGTATTGGTGCTAGCTAGGTACCAAGCTAAAGCTAGCTAGCTACTCCAGAAGTTGCGGTCAAACAAATGATGCTTTATTACCAACGCGGTATTGTAAATACATCGATCGTGGTGTTTGCTTGTTTGCAGACCTTTTTTGTACAGCTTTGACAATCCTACTGTATATTTTTTGACACGCAAAGCCCTAAATGGCGTTCCATAGTATGTATGTCGTGAAGCTAGTAGCAGTGACGCTATTACTGTGTAACTCCGGTAGGGCAACATCTGAAAAATGGCACACTTCATAGTGTGTACGGGTGCCCGACCAGTTGGCGAAAGCGAACATCACCCAGGACAGAGAACGGTTGATTGTCAAGGGCAATGAATTCCATTGTCTTGGCGTTTATGGATTTCGCCTATGAGTTGTCTCGCTGAGGTGTTCTTACTTGTTCAAGTGACTGCTCGACTTGTTGACTGCTTGATCCACACAGCAGACATTGGGTGCTAGGTTAGGAATGCTGTGTAGCGCAAAATTACGATATGTTCACCGATATATCGTGCATCCCTATAAACTACTGTAGTAATGTCACAGTACCATATCTGTGTCCGGAATGCCACCATATTGCCTATGTAGTGTACTACTTTTAACCTGAGCCCTATGTGCCGTGGTCAAAAGTAGTGCACTAAGAAGGGAATAGGGTGCCATTTGGGATGCAAACCATGTCTACGGGAGGCTAATACATATATATCAAAATGTGTTATGCGTTCACATCAGTATAATGCCAGATATTGTAACATTGATCATTTACATAACACTTCAGCAGCTTTATAATTGTTTAATTCTTTTTGCCTTTTCAGATTTGTTTCCTACTGTTTGCAGCACTCTACATTGTGTCGTACTGCATCATCACCAGGTACAAGAGGAAAACAGGTAAGGAGTCTTGTTCTGTTTTTATGGTGGTTGTACTGAAACTACCAACACATATTGTGCTACCAACTTCAAAAACAGTTTCTATGTAATACTTGCACACCTGAGATGTGCACACGGTCCCAGAGTTTTCACAGCAATTATTGCCGAGCTCAACCTTTTGTTCACAGTATGTTTGCACACAGAGGGACCATCACATTGTTTCAAGACATTTTAGTGGCCAGAGCATGTGAGCGGAGTTGATCGGTTGGAAATCACTCTCATGGTACTTGAGCTCTGCTTAAAAAAGGGCTCCGTGCTAACACAAAAAAAACTGCCGCTTCAAATTCGCTCCATTGATTAAAATCACAATTTAACAAACACTCATTTATTTTTGTGACAACATGAACCTACCATTTGGTATTGAAACCAAACCATATGGATTTGAATGACAATATTTGAATAAACATGAAAAGGTGAATGTAAGAAGCGCACATCATTTTCAAATAGGCTACATATCATATTAAACAGCATATAAACACTCTAAATAGGTTTAGGCGTCAAAGGGAACCTAAGAATGGACGGAAATGAATTATTTAGGCTAGATTATACAAATTATTTCAATGCTATAGCCTACAAAGAAATATAAGCATTTGTGAGTGTGACCCAGTGGGCTGGTAGGGACATAAAGCGCAGAGCATGTAAACAACATTTTGTTGTATTGAAATCATTCTAGTCTATAAATTGTGCATATAGGCAGTGATTTACTTAGAATGAATACAAATTAAACGAAAAAGGAATTAGTGCCTTTAGAATTCATTTTTGAAAACACAAGTTTGGTCAGTCTGTGGATTCAGGCTCATGCGATGGTGCCTGAAGAGCAGGCCAACAGCAGAGAATATCATCTCCACACTTGCAGAGCCACTGGGGAAGTTAAACACCCTTTTGGCCACTATTGCCAGGTTGGGCAGAGTTATTTAAAAAAAAAAAATATATATATATATATATATATATATATATTTTCTATAGGTAGGCCTAAAGGTTTGTAGGTAAAATTACCCAAGCAAAACGGAAAGCTCCTTGAACTTGGGAATATGCCAGGCCCATTGGTCCGAAATATATAACGTCCTATTGTGTAGATAATAGAACAAAAATGAAGGTAACGTGTAAGAGGAGGTATGTAGTTTTATAACTAAGTGTGTAATTGTAGCAAAGTATTTATCTACCCGCCTCGTTCCTTTTCTTTCGGGATGCTTGTCTTTTCAGATTCCACAATGATTCTTTAGTTGTGGACACCACTGTACATCACCACTATCCCGGTCTTGCTCTTGGTCCTCATCTTTGTTTGTCACCTTGATTTAGAACCTGTGTGTTTTATCAGTTTCTGTATGAAAATGACAGTATCTAAAGCAAGGGGCTTTAGATAGTAGCATACAAGTGAATTACAAATGCATGCTGGGCCAGGTATGCCCTGAGCACGTGAAATGAGCGCTACTGGAGCGGGCGAGGAGGCCTGCGCTACAGCATTTGGGAATCTTGCTCCAGTCAAATATTAGCCCATATCAGAGGATGTGAGCAGAGCCTCAATTAGTTGGGGCATGGACTCTACAAGGTGTTAAAAGCGTTCCACAGAGATGCTTGCCAATGTTGACTCCAATGCTTCGCACAGTTGTGTCAAGTTTGCTGGATGTCCTTTGGGTGGGAATCTGTTGCGTGTGAAAAACCCTGCCCAAATGCAAAGTGCTAACTGTAAAGTTTGGTGGAGGAGGAATAATGGTCTGGGGCTGTTTTTCATGGTTCGGGCTAGGCCCCTTAGTTCCAGTGAAGGGAAATCTTAACACTAAAGCATACAGTGACATTCTAGACGATTTTGTGTTTCTAACTTTAGCAACATTTTGGGTAATTACCTTTCCTGTTTCAGCATGACAATTCCCCCTTGAACAAAACGACGTCCATACACAAGTAGTTTGTCGAGATCAGTGTGGAAGAACTTGACTGGCCTGCACAGAGCCCTGACCTCAACCCCATCGAGCCAGGCCTAATTGCCCAACATCAGTGCCTTACCTCACTAATGCTCTTGTGGCTGAATGGAAGCAAGTACCCGCAGCAATGTTCCGGCATCTAGTGGAAAGCCTTCCCAGAAGAATAGAGGCTCTTATAGCGGCAAAGGGGGGACCAAATCCCTATTATTGCCCATGATTTTGGAATGAGATGTTCAACGAGCAGGTGTCTACTAGAGGTCGACCGGTAATGATTTCTCAACGCCGATAACGATTATTGGAGGACCGAAACAAGCCGATACCGGTTAATCGGACGATTTTTATTTATTTATTTGTAAGAGTGACAATTACAACACTGCTGAATGAACACTTATTTTAACTTAATATAATACATCAATAAAATCCATTTAGCCTCAAATAAATAATGAAACATGTTTAAATAATGCAAAAACAAAGTGTTGGAGAAGAATGTAAAAGTGCGATATGTTCCATATGTTCCATGTAAAATATGTGCCATGTAAGAAACGTAACGTTTAAGTTCCTTGCTCAAAACATGAGAACATATGAAAGCTGGTGGTTCCTTTTAACATGAGTCTTCAATATTCCCAGATAAAAAGTTTTAGATTGTACTTATTATAGGAATTATAGGACTATTTCTCTCTATACCATTTGTATTTCATTAACCTTTTGACTATTGGATGTTCTTATAGGCACTATAGTATTGCCAGTTTAACAGTATAGCTTCCGTCCCTCTCCTCGCTCCTACCTGGGCTCGACCCAGGAACACAACGACAACAGCCACCCTCGAAGCAGCGTTACCCATCGCTCCACAAAAGCCGCAGCCCTTGCAGAGTAAGGGGAACAACCACTCCAAGTCTCAGAGCGAGTGACGTTTGAAAGGCTATTAGCGCGCACCTCGCTAATTAGCTAGCCATTTCACATCGGTTACACGAGCCTAATCTCGGGAGTTGCTGGTAACAGCAACACTCCAGAGTGTGATAACACACAGAAATATGAGCCTTTGGTCATTAATAGGATCGAATCCAGAAACGATAATCTCGAAAACAAGACGTTTATTCTTTCAGTGAAATACAGAACCGTTCCGTATTTTATCTAACGGGTGGCATCCATAAGTCTAAATATTCCTGTTACATTGCACAACCTTCAATATTATGTCATAATTATGTAAAATTCTGGCAAATTAGGTGGCCCAAACTGTTGCATATACACTGACTCTGTGTGCAATGAACGCAAGAGAAGTGACACAATTTCACCTGGTTAATATTGCCTGCTAACCTGGATTTCTTTTAGCTAAATACGCAGGTTTAAAAATATATACTTCTGTCTATTGATTTTAAGAAAGGCATTGATGTTTATGGTTAGGTACACATTGGAGCAACGATATGCACCGCATCGATTATATGCAAGGCAGGACACGCTAGATAAACTAGTAATATCATCAACCATGTGTAGTTAACTAGTGATTATTTTTTATAACATAAGTTTAATGCTAGCTAGCAACTTACCTTGGCTTACTGCATTCGTGTAACAGGCAGTCTTTTCGTGGAGTGCAATGAGAGGCAGGTGGTTAGTGCGTTGGACTAGTTAACTGTAAGGTTGCAGGATTGAATCCCCCGAGCTGACATGGTAAAAATCTGTCGTTCTGCCCCTGAACGAGGCAGTTAACCCACCGTTCCTAGACCGTCATTGAAAATAAGAATGTGTTCTTAACTGACTTGCCTAGTTAAATAAAGATGTAAAAAAATATATATATATTGTTTTTAAATTGGCCAAGTCGGTGTCCAAAAATACCGATTTCCGATTGTTATGAAAACTTGAAATTGACCCTAATTAATCGGCTGACCTCTAGTGTCCACGTAGGTTTGCTCATGTACCGGTAGTCTATATTAGTGTTTTATTTTACATAAAGTTTTTACAAATATTAGAATTTGACAGAAATAGACAATTAACTGACAAAAATATTGTTAGATTTAAAGTCGTGTGTTCTTTTGACTAATCAATTGCTCTACATTTTCTAAATGTGTATTTTCCATACATAGACACACCCTGTGTTTTAATAAAACCAACTATATGCATTAAGCTTGTCTGATGCTTTAAGTTTACGGTTTGATGCTGTAAGAGGGTGCCAGAGATCTAGATAACCATAAGAAAGAACTTAACCTGACCCAACTTCTCCCACTCCTGTTGGCTTTTGCAGATTCTGCCAGTACTCTCCTGAAGTTGCCGTTAATAGGCTACACGAGGAGTCGGCAACCCTTTCTCATGTGGAATGCCAATTTATATTTTCTACTGATCTGTATGCCAGTTACAGATTTCATATGCACATTTTCGTGAAATGGTTGCATTTAATTTATAATTTAGTGGGGGCTGTTTTTGTTAGTATTCTTTGCATCTTTTGACATTATTGATCATGGTCTGCTGTTTGAAAAACACGTGTAATCGCTTTACACCCCTTGCTATATTGTGTGTAAAGAGTTACCTGTCTTAGAGAACATTGAGGGTGTTCTTTAATGAAAGCCTCCAACATAATCCAGGTAGAATCAGGAATTCCACAGGGCAGCTGTCCTAGGCCCCTTACTTTTTTCAATCTTTACCAACATCATGCTGCTGGCGTTGAGTAAAGCAAGTGTGTCTATGTATGCGGATGACTCAACACTATACATGTCAGCTTGCACAGCGACTGAAATGACTGCAACGCTTAACAAAGAGCTGCAGTTAGTTTCAGAATGTGTGGCGAGGAATACATTTGTCCTAAATATTTCAAAAACTAAAAGCATGGGACAAATCATTCACTAAACCCTAAACCTCAAGTAAATATTGTAATGAATAATGTGGTAATTGAGCAAGTTGAGGAGACTAAACTGCTTGGAGTAACCCTGGATTGAAAACTGTCATGGTCAAAACATATTGATACAACAGTAGTTAGGATGGGGAGAAGTCTGTCCATAAAAGCATTGCTCTGCATTCTTAACAACACTATCAACAAGACAGGTCCTACAGGCCCTTGTTTTGTAACACCTGGACTGCTGTTCAGTCGTGGGATCAGGTGCCACAAAGAGGGATTTAGGAAAATTGCAATTGGCTCAGAACACGGCAGCATGGCTGGCCCTTAGATGTACACAGAGCTAACATTAATAATATGCATGTCAGCCTCTCCTGGCTCAAATTAGAGAAGAGCTAGACTTCATCACTGCTTGTATTTATGAGAGGTATTGACACGTTGAATGCCCCAAGCTGTCAGTTGGAACTACTGGCACACAGCTCAGACACCCATGCATACCCCACAAGACATGCCACCAGAGGTCTCTTCACATTCCCCAAGTCCAGAACAGACTACTGGAGGCGCAAAGTACTACATAGAGCCATGTCGACATGGAACTCAAGAGCTCATGCAAGCACTAAAATTTGATTTAAAAAACAGATAAAAATACACCTTATGGAACAGCAGGGACTGTGAAGCAACACATAGGCACAGACACATGCATACTAACACACAATAACATACTCACTATACACACACGTACACATGGATTTTGTATAGTAGATATGTGGTAGTAGAATAGGGGCCTGAGAGCACATACTTAGTGTGTTGTGAATGTATTGTAATGTTTTTATAATTGTTTTACTGCCTTAATTTAGCTGGACCCCAGGAAGAGTAGCTGCTGCCTTGGCAGCAACTAATGGGGATCCATAATAAATATAGAAAATAACCTCTTCATATCCAAATCTATATGATACTTTTTAAGTTTGTAATCTCTTTTGCCCAAAAATTGTCTACATAAAGCCAACAAATAAAAACGTTGCAGCCTGCAGGTAGACAATATCCAGATAAATATAAATATCCTATAAATCACATTGGCTTCACATGGCCTGTCTGCAACGAACTTGAAACATTGGATCTACTATTAACTTGGGTCCAGCCAAAGCTTGTTGTGCTAGTGAACTTGCAACATTGTATAAAATATTCTGGGCCCTCAGTTTCCAGCGCCAGTGAGCTCGAGACAGACACAGCTCTAGGCTATTTGCGCAAGGGATAAGAAGCAGTGCTTGACTTTGGCAGGAGCTCACAGGAGCTGAGTACCGGCACCTCAAAGTGAAAACAGGTTTTTAGAAATTTTAGCAAATTTATAACTGAAATACTTTATTTACATAAGAATTCAGACCCTTTGATATGAGAGTTGAAATTGAGCTGTTTCCATGGATCATCCTTGATCTTTCTACAACTTGATTGGAGTCCTCCTATGGTAAGTTCAATTGATTGAATACACACCTGTCTGCAGTGCATTTGGGAAGTATTCAGACCCCTTGACTTTTTCCAAATTTTGTTATGTTACAGCTTTATTCTACAATGGATTAAATTGTTTTGTTTTTCTCTCATCAATCTACACACAGTACCTTGTGATGACAAAGCAAAACCAGGTTTTTGCAAATGTTTGCAAAAGTATAAAAAAAAAAAAAACGGAAATAACATTTACATAAGTATTCAGACCCTTTACTCAGGACTTTGTTGAAGCGATTACAGCCTCGAATATTCTTGGGTATGACGCTACAAGCCTGACACATCTGTGTTTGGGGAGTGTCTCCCAGTCTTCTGTGTGGGATCCTCTCAAGCTCTGTCAGTTTGAATGGATGAGTGTTGCTGTCCAGCTATTTTCAGGTCTCTCCAGAGATGTTCAAGTTCGGGCTCTGGCTGGGCCACTCAAGGACATTGAGACTTGTCCCGAAGCCACTCCTGCGTTGTCTTGGCTGTGTACTTAGGGACATTGTCCTGTTGGAAGGTGATCCTTTGCCCCAGTCTGAGGTCCTGAGCGCTTTGGAGCAGGTTTTCATCAAGGATCTCTCTGTCCCTTGCTCCGTTCATCTTTCCCTTGATCCTGACTGGTCTCCCAGTCCCTAACGCTGAATAACATCCCCACAGCATGATGCAGCCACCACCATTCTTCACCGTAGGGATGGTGTCAGGTTTCCTCCAGACGTGACTCTTGGCATTCAGGCAATCTTGGTTTCATCAGAACAGAGATTATTGTTTCTCATGGTCTGAGAGTCTTTAGGTGACTTTTGGCAAACTCCATTGGCTGTCATGTGCCTTTTACTGAGGAGTGACTTCCGTTTGGTCACTCTACCATAAAGGCCTGATTGGTGGAGTGCTGCAGAGATGGTTGTCCTTCTGGAAGGTTCTTCCTTCTCCACAGAGGAACTCTGGAGCTCTGTCACTATGACCGTCAGGTTCTTAGTCACCTCCCTGACCAAGGCCCTTCTTCCCCGATTGCTCAGTTTGGCCAGGCGGGCAGCTCAAGGAAGAGTCTTGGTGGTTCCTAACTTCTTCCATTTAAGAATGATTGAGGCCACTGTGTTCTTGGGGACATTCAATTCTGCAGACATCTTTTTGGTACCCTTCCCCAGATCTGTGCCTCGACACAATCCATTCGCGGAGCTCTATGGACAATTCCTTCGACCTCGTGGCTTGGTTTTGCTCTGACAGGCAAAGTCAACTGTGGGACCTTTATATAGACAGGTGTGTGCCTTTCAAAATCATTTCCAATCAATTGAATTTACCACAGGTGGACTCCAATCAAGTTGTAGAAACATCTCAAGGATGATCAATGGAAACAGAATGCAACTGAGCTCAATTTCTAGTCTCATAGCAAAGGGTCTGAATACTTAGAAATACCTTATTTACATGTCTTATTTTTAGAGGTCTGCTAAAATTTCATTATAGGGTGTTGTGTATAGATTGCGGAGTATTTAAAAAAAATAAATGTTTTATCGATTTTAGAATAAGGCTGTAACGTAACAAATGTGGAAAGAGTCAAGGAGTCTGAATACTTTCCGAATGCACTAAAACAATCTTGGTCGACCGACAGCCTAGCGACCAAACAATCGACAAGTCGACTAATTTGGGGCAGCCCTACTTGTAACACAACAAAATGTGGAAAAAGTCAAGGGTTGTGAATACTTTTTGAAGGCACTAGTGAAAATGTATACTGACACAATAAGGCATCTCGGGGGTTTGTGGTAAATGGCCAATATACCATGGCTATGGGCTGTACTTACGCACGACGCAACGCGGGTGGCTGGGTTCAGCCCTTAGCCGTGGTATATCGAACCACCCAGTTTATACATTTAAATAAACTTCAGATGCATTTTCTGTCCAGCACTGGAAATGCAATCACTCATTTTGATATTTATTCAGAGGGAAAGGTTTCTCTCAAGATCAAAAGTATATGGCTTTCTATGTAATGTTCCCTACGATGAAACTAATATGACCCCCACCCCCACATGAAGTGTGTTGATAGTATAAACAGATGGTTCATGACCATGGATAGGAATGGGCCTATAGCCAGCCTAACTGCATGTTTTACTATGTGTAGAATCAAAGTAAAATAATCACTAGATGTAGTTACGATGAACCCTCTTCCACACCCATTGTTCTTGGACAAGAATAGAACGTCCAGGTCACTCTGGTTTCTCGAAGCTCCTTTTTAAAAGTAAACCACTCCACGTCAAAGATCCTCCTGTGAAATGTTGTGCCCAGAAAATCTAGGCTGTTCTTTTCTCTGCACCCAGGTGGCTACAGTACAGTATCACTCCCGAATGGCACCCTATTCCCTACATAGGCTCTATGGACCCTGGTCAAAAGTAGTGCACTGTATAGAGAATGTGCCATTTGGGACATGCCCATAGGAAAAAGGGACTCCCCTAAGCCAAGTACATTAATGCAATAACAGTAGTCCAACCCAGGATTTGAACCCGGGCAACATGGGGTTTTTATTCCCAAGAGGCCCTTGCTTGTCTCTGTAGGGTTCACTTGCTGTACCTGCTGTGACTTAAGTGGTTTCCTCTCCCTCAGATGACCAGGAGGACGAAGACGCCATCGTCAACAGAATATCGTGAGTGGAACTACTTTCAATAAAGCTGTTAAGAAATAGCCCTACTTCTAGTATCTCAGTGTTTCCCGAACCGATCCTCATGCCTCTCAGCCATTCTACATATTTGTTCTATTCCAACACTAGCACACCTGCATCAACTAGACAACTAATCAGCAAGTACTGATTAGGTGAATCAGGTGTGCTTGTGTTGGAATAGAACAAATATGTGGAACGGCTGAGCGTCACGCGGACCGCTTTGGGAAACACAGGTGTAGCCTATGTCTTGGTTCGAATGGCTTGTCTTTCACATAGCACACACCACTGCACACCGGGCCTAACCAACACAACTCTGGTAGTAAAGCAGAAACAGTAGACCATATGTTTGTGGCCCACTTTGTCACTTGTTCTCTTGGGTCCAGCTAATGGTGATTATTGCAAGGGGGAACAGCTCAGCAAAGTAAATGGTGTAGCATTCCACATTAATTTAATTCTCGAGCTATATATCAAAGTGGTGACCTTGTCCACATCCCACGGGGGAGAGGAACAGAAGTAGTCCTCTGGCCAGCAGAATCTGGCAAGCTCCACATGCAGGCTAAAGCCCAGGCCCCTGCGCTGCTGGGATGCCAGGTTGCAGGGGAGGGAGGGATATAGATTGACATACAGCTCATAGACATTGAAGTGGCCATCTGCTCCACTAGTATTTAAGTGAAGTGGTCGACTGTCGTGCATCCCAAATGGAACCCTATTCCCCATTTAGTGCGCTACTTTTGACCAGAGCCCCTTTTGACCAGGGCCCGTAGTGCACTATATAGGAGATGGGGTGCCATTTGGGAAGCAGCCTGCTGCACTAAACAACTTAATTCCCTTATTATTAATCCCTGTGACACTGTATAAGAAGATTCTCCATTAATGTGACTTGTATTTGAACACGAATCCTTTCAAGACCGTTGGAATACAGTTCTACTTGAGTACTCAAATGTATTCAAACGATTCCTAGCCTGCATGAATGTGGGCATTGTATGTGTGGATACAGCTCATGTAGATGCATTTGAAAGCTGATGTGTAGAGCTGCGACACTGCCATTCTTATATGAATTAATACTGTAAGACGGGGGTAGGCAACTAGATTCAGCCTCGGGATGATTTTTGTCAGAGCGACGGGTCGGGGGGCCAGAACATAATTATAACAATTTGATCACTGCAAATTGACCACAACTAAGCCCAAAAAGTGATTTTTGTATTTGAAAATAACAATAATTTAATGCCTTGACTACATTGAGACACGATCACATAAGTGTATTTTTTTATTTGTGGGAATACTTTTATATTTCCTAAATTAAACTCATTTTAGCTGGTGATTTAAAAAAAATATTTTTATTGTATTTTCCCAAATAAAATATATATTTTTAAATCACCCGGGTGCTGGTTTTGGCCCGCGGGCCACCTGTTGCCGACACTACCTGTAAGATACTGTATGTGTGTAAGTTCTTAACAATTCCTTAACAAAGCTGTGTGATTTCACAGCAAACTGTAGACTTTATTACTAATTCCTCTCTTTCACTGTGTGTGTGTGTGTGTGTTTGTGTGTGTGTGTGTGTGTGCGCGCTCTTGCACGTGTGTGTGGCTTCCCCACAGACTGTACCTGTGCACCTTCACCCTGGCCATGTCGGGTGGGGCTGTACTCCTCCTGCCTTTCTCTATCATTAGCAATGAGATCCTGCTCTCCTTCCCCAAAAACTACTACATTCAGTGGCTCAATGGCTCCCTCATCCATGGTCAGTAGTGTCATTCACATTTCACATCTTGTTTGTTTGGTTGAATCCCAGATGGCACCTTTTCCCCTATATAGCGTCCTACTTTTGACCAGGGCCCATAGGGGTCTTGTTGAAAGTAGTGCACTGTGTAGGGTGTCATTTGGGACGCAGGCTGTATGTGGATTTGGTTTTGTTTTGAGTGTTTTCGATGTTGTAGTTCCAGCTTTAGATAAGTAAGTCCTGGTCTCTTTTTGGATTTGGTCCACTGACAACACATAACAGAATCACTCCTTTTATACATCTAGTCACAAAGATCTGTTTCCATCAGACCTGTCCTTCCCAAATGGCACCCTATTCCCTATAAATTGCACCACTTTCAACCAGAGCCCTATGGGCCCTCGTCAAAAGAAGTAAAGGGAATAGGACACAACCTGGTGGTTTGTCAGAGAGTGTTACATTCGTCAAGACCTGCTTTTCTATTTGTGAGCATGACTGCAAAGCATGCCGAAACCATCCCAACGGCAGTAGCCACCAACCCTAGTCCCGGAGGTCTGCAGGGGGTTGTAGGATTTTGTTCTAGCACTGCACCTGATTCATGTAATCAACTTTATCATTAGCGGAAACTGACGTGGCGTGCTGGCCTGGGACAAAAGTCTTCACACCCATAGGTCTTCAGGAACAGGGTAATCAGTAAGCTAACGCCGGAAACTAGATCCCCTAAATACTGGTCTTGACAAGAAGAAATAAAAACTGTCGGGGGAGGGGGGGGGGGTTCTCTTCTGCGTTGTTCAACCAATCCAGTAAATGTGGAGGAGGAGTTAAGCTGGCGTGTCGCCTTGTTAGCGTCCAAAAGTGGAAGTCGCGTTGTGTCACAGACTCTCTTTCCATTTCCCTCAAACCTGGAACATCCGGTTGTTGGGGATTCGGCAAAGGATAGGGTATTACAAACATCTTCATTTGCTGTCACAAGGGGGCATCAGAGTCCATGGTTTAGCAGTTGACTGCAGGAATACATGGTGGCCAGTGGGAACAACTGTGCTGTCTATCTATCCAAAGCAACGCTTTCTCGTGAGACTAGACATGTGTCCCAAAATGGCAAACTATTCCCTATATAGCGCACTACCCAGTGCACTATTTAGGGTAGTAGTGCATTTACGTAGGGAATAGGGTGGCATTTAGGATGCCTCTGAGGATAATGTGTTTTATTGTAAGGTGTGATTTCTGTCATGTTGTATTTTGCTTGGCGATATTCTTGAAAGATTGATTGGTTGATTAATTGATCAGGACTAGCTGTAATGTTGCCCTTACAGGCCTGTGGAATCTGGTATCGCTCTTCTCCAATCTCTGCCTCTTCGTCCTGATGCCGTTTGCCTATTTCTTCCTGGAGTCTGAGGGATTTGCTGGATCAAAAAAGGTACAAAACGCATGGGTTTGCTAACAACTTGCTAAAACCTGTGCATTTTTGTTTTACATGCTCTTGTAGTATTGATGAACTCTTGATCTTTCTTGATTTACATCTCCATGTTTTCACACAGCTGTTTAAAATTGTCCACTGTGCCATAGCAGAACTACACCATCTTAATCAATCAGTAATCCTAATGATTATGGCTATTGAGTCGATTGTCATAAGCAGAGCATGTTGCAGAGTAGATAGTTTGTCTCTTTTGTTTCTCCGCCTTTTGTTGTCTAAGAATGTCTATTAATTCCTGTTTACGTTGTCTGTCTGTGTGAGAGTATGTCTAGTGACAACAGCAGGTGCCTGGTCCTTGCCCTCTCTCTGACTCTCATCAGTTGACCGTAACTGCGACCGCAAAAACCTCATTAACCATGAAACAACGACAATCTGGTCTTCGGCATTCGCCACATCCTGACAAGCCGTTCCAATAAGCCAGACGCTGCAAACAGTTCAACACCACGGCATCGGCCGGCGTGATTTAGGGCCTGATCCCCCACACCCCCCCCCCTCTGCCCTAAAATAAAACTTCAAACGGACAAACTAATAATCGAGTTGTAAGACTCTGCAAACTTCCTCTTTTAATTAATTACCTCTGAAAAGAGGCCGGGGCCCGTGTTTCGCGGGTCCATAAAGACAGAACAACGTGATGGCACAATGGAGCTGAAAAAGCGCGGGGAAAGATTTACTTTTAATACACCTCTATCCTGTGTCACAGTTTGAAACCCCTCTGGTTTATGTCCCTCCTGGCAAACTTACATAAAAATGTGTCTGTTACTGTAGTTTACAGCCTCGTTTTTTTGGCAGAGTGGGGGGGGACTGCTAATTTGTTTCGTTTGGATTTCTTGTAATGAAGTCCAGGATGGCTAGGAAGTGGAACACACTGGCCTCTATCACTTTAGGCTTTTGTACCCTTTCTTGCTACTGATCATCTATAAATTCGCAGAGAGGAAGCACTGCTTAATGTTGGCTACACATCCAGGTATAGTTGTGTGTATTTGTGGAGAACAGAGGAAAGCACCCTGCCGAGTCACTCAACAGACCGACCACAGGATGACATTTAAAAGCTTGATTTAAGTTTTTATAATGTGATATTATCCCTCGCCCAATAAAAGTATTAAGAGACTTGAGTATTAGATTTCAGGGGTTTATGTGGCCATAATGTTACGCCACTGAAAAGTCCCTTTGACTGCGGAAATGAAGTGAATGATGAATTTAACTGGTAACGGTTTAAGTCAGGCTTTTCATGTGGCTCTGTTTACTTTTGACGAGGGCACTAAAGCTCTCCGAGTTGAATCGAGATTGAAATGTTCTATGCTTTAAAAAAAAAAATTATTAGCTCACTCAGACGTTCTGTTGTCCACATGATTAACAGTCTTTCAAATTGTCCAAATTGTGGATGAATCAGAATTACGGCCCAAATGTGGGTATGAACTAACTTTGTTCACCGGCATAAAATTCCCCACAATAACCTTACTCTCTCTGACTTTCTTAGCTGAAGAAGATTCATTACTAATGGTTGTAAAATGCTTTTAAAATCATTGCGGAGAAGTGGCAGATTTTAAACGTTGAACGGTTTTGGCTCCTGGTCTTGTTCCAGAAACCCATTTATGCTGCAGACTGTGTGCCAGCAAGTCATCATCTCATGCTTATACAGAGATACCAGACTAGATCTACTTTGTGATGAACGAACTGCCTTTTAGGGCTGGTTGATTTTAGGCTAGAGATGGGCCACTGGCCTATCCCTGGCCCGTGGTTACATTTTTTGGGGACTCTGTCAGAGTCTGAATTACTGTTGTGTTAGAATAGTAGAATACACAAGGTGCAATTTTTTAAATATGGTAGTGCATCTGTAGTTTTTCTCTTGTTATGTCAGTCACTGACAGTCACTCAATTAGCCCATGTCAGCAAAAAATGTTTTAGTTTGGTAAGTTAGTCTAGCAGCCAGCTTTCTAAACTTATAGTATTTGTAGTCTAATTATCGAAACGGGGGGGCCCCAATTGATTTTGTTAGTCACTTTCACTCCGGTTTCATATTAAAAACTGCAAACATTTTCCTCCACCAGTCCACCATATGGCAAAATTGTGGAATTGCAGGAAATTAGCTGTATAATGGAAACATTTTCTCTCCGTCCCATATCAAAATGTAGAATTGCTGCAAACTTGCTTTAAAACTGCATTACAGGAAATTAACTCAAATTCAAGTTTTATTCTCTCCGTTGTCAAGAAGGGGGCGTCTTGATGTGTTCAGATATCTTTTGTGGCCCCCACCCCCATCAAAGCTACCCATCGCTGATTTAAGCTATAATTCTAACCAGGCCTTTTTTCTTCACATTTTGGCTATGTTTTTTGGATATTACATTTTTTTATGTGTTTTTTTGTTTATATATTAACTATCAATGATCTATTCATTATCTTTAACTATGAATTATTTTGGTTTTAGCGTATATTAGCATATCCCTCTGATGTGGAGGGTGAAGGCCCTGTTGTGTATTCACCACCAGTAGATGGCATGTTTATGATGATGGTCGGTCAGTATCTGTATGATGGACTAGTGGCCTAGGGTCCCTCCTCTGCCTTGGCCTCGCAGCTCTCCCAGTCCACCAAGACAACCTCATTTCGAAGGCTTCCATAAAAAGGACTTCCTCTCCCATTGTGGGCCTAATTCCTCATACATCCCCTAGGCATGAGAAGTCTCCAGTTCATATGGGATAGAAACATCACGTCAACAAAGCTGTTATAAAGTATAGAGTGGCATGCCTTTTTTTGTCTTCCAACCAATATTGAGTACTCTGCGGATCCTCTCCTTTCGCTAGGTTACGTTCCAAATAGCATCCTATTTCCCATAAAGTGCACTACAGTTTTTTTGGGGGGGGGGTCAAAATTAGTGCACTATATAGGGGACAGGGTGCCATATGGGACACAGACTTTGTCTGACCCAGAAAGTGACCCAGCTATGGGCCAGCAGTTTTCATCTGTTGCTAAAAGAAGCTACTCATCAATCTAACGCCCTAGGCCAAACCCTTTAATGAAGAAAAGTGTGTGTGTTTATTGTGGAGGGGAAACGTCTGAGCTGAGTAAACCGCCTTGTGTTACTAAGATACTGTTCTTTGTTGGCGCTCCACAATGGAGCCTGGATGTTTATTTCAAATCTCCCTGCACATGTAGACATTTTTCCCAGGCCTTTGCTCTGGCAGGGGTGGCCGGAGAATATAAAGTGATGTTTACATACCTTCCTTTAAGGTCAGAATGTCTCACGAAAGCCCCTCTGTTACAATGTCCATCGCCATGGTAACATATTAGTTTGAGCTGAGAATTTCTTATTTACCTCTGTCTTTCAAATGAATTGATCAGCTCCTAGAGGGACTGCGTTTACATTTTTTGGATGAAATTGCCTGTTTATTTTATAGCTTGTGTTGTCTTTTGGGGTATTAGACTTCTTTCTGTCGGTTTGGAAAAAAATATATTATGCCTGCTATACAAGCCTGAGATTGAAGTCCAATGTTAATCATTTCAAGATAAAAGTCTTATTCATTGGTTTGATCCCGGATTTTGGCACAAACATTTTTTAATTCAAGATTTAAAGCTGCAATGTGTAACTTTTTGGGCGACCCGACCAAATCCGTATAGAAATGTGAGTTATAGATCTGTCTTTCTCATTGAAGGCATGTCTAAGAAGCGGTAGATCTGTTCTTTGTGCGCTGCTTCTATGCGTCCTGTTCTTACGTTTCGCTTTGAGTCTTTTAAGTTTGGTTTTGTACACCAGCTTCAAACAGCTGAAAATATCATATTTTTCTGTTATGGAAAATATATTTCACAGCAGTTTAGATGCTACAATGAATATCTACACAATGATTGCTTGTTTTGTCACATAAATTGAAGTTAGGCGGTATCTTCTAATTGCAACCAGGATATGGTGGAGCGATTTCTGCATATTACTTTTACTTAGTTTGTCGTATGCGTCCGACTTTAATGTATCCAGTCGGCTATACAGTGCCTTCAGAAAGTATTCACACACCTGGACGTATTCCACATTGTGTTGTTACACCCTGAATTAAAAATGGATTATATTGCGTTTTATTTCTCTGTCAATTGGCCCACACACAATACCGCATAATGTCAAAGTGGATTTATGTTAATTGAAATTTTTTATAAATGAAAAGCTGAAATATCAATAAGTATTCAACCCCTTTGTTGTGGCAAGCCTAAATAAGTTCAGGAGTAAAAATGTGCTTAACAAGTTACATAATAAGTTGTATGGACTCACTATGTGTGCAATAATAGTGTTTAATATGATTTTTGAATGACTCCAGCATCTCTGTACCACACACATACCATTTATATGTAAGGTCCCTCAGTTGAGCAGTGGATTTCAAGCAGAGATTCAACCACAAAGACCAGGGAGGTTTTCCAATGCCTCGCAGAGAAGGGCACCTAGTGGTAAATTGGTAAAAAAAAAGATTTGAATATCGCTTTGAGCATGGTGAAGTTATGGTGTATCAATACATCTAGTCACTACAAAGGTACAGGTATCCTTCCTAACTCGGTTGCAGGAGAGGAAGGAAACCGCTCAGGGATTTCACCATGAGACCAATGATGACTTTAAAACAATTACAGAGTTTTTAATGGTTGTGATAGGAGAAAACAACTGAGGATGGACTAACAACATTGTAGTTACTCCACAATACTAGCCTAAATGACAGAGTGAAAGGAAAGGAAGGAAGTCTTGGTTCAACATTTTGAACAGAAATGCAATGGTTCATTGGATCAGTCTAAAACATTGCACGTACACTGCCATCTTGTGGCCAAAATCTAAATTGCACCTGGGCTGGAATAGTACATTATGACCTTTCTCTTGCATTTCAAAGATGGTACCGTAAAAATACAAAATAATGTTTTTTTTCTTCTTTGTATTATCTTTTTCCAGATCTATTGTGTTATTCTCCTACATTCCTTTCCACAAACCTCAAAATGTTTCCTCTAAAATGGTACCAAGAATATGCATATCCTTGCTTCAGGGCCTGAGCTACAGACAGTTAGATTTGGGTATGTCATCTTAGGTGAAATTAAATTTAAAAAAAGGGGTGGTTCCTTGATTTAATGGCCTGCCGGCCTCCAAAAAAGGGAAAATATGCAGTGTCTTAATAAAACACCATTTTCCACCACCATGCTAGAGTGGCCAGTGCTGCTTCCTGATCTTGCGTACCGTGTTCAGCTAAGGGGAAACAACTGACTGCTGCAATCTGATTGGCTGAACGTGGTGTGCGACATCCAAAAATTGTGATTTTATTAACACAGGTGACGGTCATTTCTTCTTTGAGGACTTATCAGCCTGACACCTCTTGGTAATGACAACAATATGGAGTCCTTGCAGGGGGACCTCTATACCAGGCAGTGTCAGAGGAAGGCCCTAATAATAAGGCTCCAGCCACCCTAGTCATAGACCTTTTCTCTCTGCTACCGCACATTTAGCAGTACCGGAGCGCCAAGTCTAGGTCCAAAATGCTTCTTCACAGCTTCTAACCCCAAGCCATAAGACTCCTGAACAGGTAATCAAATGGCTACCCAGACTATTTGTGTTGTCCCCCCTATTTTTACGCTGCTGCTACTCTGTTTATTATCTATCCATAGTCACTAATTCTACCTACATGTACATATTACCTCAACCAACCTGTGCCCCCGCATATTGACTCTGTATCGGTACCCCCTGTATATAGCATCGCTTCTGTTATTTTACTGCTGCTCTATAATTATTAGTATTTTTTACTATCTAGTTTTTACTATACACTTGTTTTTTACTTAACTGCATTGTTGGTTAAGGGTTTGTAAGTAAGCATTTCACTCTATGGTCTGTTGTATTCGGCGCATCTGACAAATACATTTTTATTTGAATAAACTCGAGGAAAACATCGAAAGTAGCATACTTGTAAATCCCTTTTTCTGACTCGCGTCTAATGTTTTGGCCATGGGAGCTTGGGAGCGAATGACTCAGGTTCATTTAAAGGCTTTAAATTTAAAACAAAAAAAGGGGAGTGCGAGTGAAGCATGAGTTTCACGGCATTGTTTTTTTCCTCTCTCGTCGTACAAGGCGGACGTGAATCGAATGATCGGGCTATGACGTGAAGCAAACGATTTCCCACGCGCCCACTGCTGTGTCGTTGGGGGCGAATCTTTAGAAGTTTAGTTTGCGGCAGCTTAACAGGGGGAAGCTTTCCAGTCCCCTCCAGACCAGCGACTCCCTCTCTGTTTTCTGTCTCTGACACGGCCGCGGCTGAAGGACGGGACTGAAGGGTACGCTAATAAGGGCCCTTTGCATCTGGCGTCTCTTTAGCAAGCATAGGCAGAGAAGTGGACTGGCTTGGAGTGGTGGATTGGGGTCGGCCCCCTCCCTCTGTCCCTCCATCCCACACGCTCCTGTCGGGGAGGGGAGCGATGGGCAGTGGGATGATCTCTGCCACTGTGCGCTGACCTGCTGCAGATTAATGGGGCTGGAGGGAAGGACGCGCTCCCCCCCCTCCCCCCGCCACAGAGACCCCATGTCTGGGTCTCTGTGGCGCTCAACCTCTCCCAGGCATCCCATGCTATACTTTATTCTATCCATCACTATAGTCCCTATCCTCCTTCCTTATTCTATTCCTCTCCTGTCCCCCTCTCTCTCTCTCTCTGCAACTCTGCCCCGCCCCTTCTTTACCTTCCTCTGTTTTCTCCCTCTCCTCACTCGTTTGCTCATACCTCGTTTTCTCTCTTGCTGTCCCATCTCATTTCCCATCACTCTCTCTCTCTCTTTTGCCCTCTTTCTCTGCCCTGGGGATGCGGAGGGAATAGCACACCATGCCACAATGACATTCAGCACTGATGAAACACTGCATGTGCACCCCTTTTGGGCCCTGGTCAAAGTAGTGCACTATGTAGGGAATAGGGGGCCATTGAAGATGCTGACACTGTCTAGCTCTGCTTCCCCAAGGACACGCATGGGAATGCATGTATCCATCCAGATATTTAGTTTCTGATCCTACAGAGTAAGAGGGTGGCATTGAGCCATTCAGTGTTGGTATTAGGGCAACCAGTGATTCAGTGTAGAGGTCTTCACAGGTCCAAAAAGTTGGATCGGAAAGGAACTGACCTGGATTTCCTACAAGAACCCTAAACGGACCCGGTAAAAAAATAATAAAAAGAGACAATAAAATGTATCAGCTAAGTTTCCCTCTGGTTAATGTATTAGTTTAGGCATGCTATAATCAGCAACTTCCCCTAACCTAAAAGCTATAGTCTTTATGCAGAGCCGTGGTCAGGTCCACTAGGGTATATCCACTGTAAGGGAGTTAGACCTCTAATTCAGTGTCCCCTGGGTTGTTGGTGGTTTGGAATGGGTCTGGGTGAGAACACACACAAGTGTAGGTTGTTGCGAGTGTGTCGCTGTGGTTGTTTAGATGCAGTCATCTCATACACACAGGGCAGTGTCCCTCACACACACACATTTCTTAGAAGTATCTGATTCCCTGGTTTTCTAGTGGAGCTGCACTGGGCAGAGCAGGCAGCTAGCCCCACGCTCGACAGCGGTGCGGTGTGAGGATCTGGGAAGCTGAATAGTGGTGTACACATTTAGAATGGCAAGAATAGAAACATTCAGCTCGGGCTGGCGCTCGGCTCTAGATGCCATGGCGCTCTCCCTTGCCTATTTTTAAACGAGTTTTAACTACGTTTTCCACGTTTTGATGATTGTGGTGACTGTCTGCAGTGCTTACCATTCTAATGAAAAAACACATCTTCAGTACTTAAGAAAATAATTATGCTAATTTGTTATGAAAGAGCAACAAGGAGAATGCAGGGTATAAGTAATGGAATATGTTATGTGATATGTGATTAATTGAAAGCTTGCAATTCAGACCCTCTGCTTCCCAACACTTGCCCGACCTTTGTCTGACACTCCACAGAAATAATATTAGGGGAGGTGACATGCATTGCCTTTGCCCTAAATGATCTGAATGGGTAATGATTTGAGTCTTATAAATGATCGAGAGGCCTGGCCTGGAGGGAATACACCTTCAGCATGGCATGGGCTGCTGGTTAAGGTGGACCGAGGCAACCGAGCAGAGCCACCTCCAGTAGCAGGCCATGCAAGGTTCTATCCATCCCAGAGCCTCCTTAAGAGTGTGTGTGTGGGGGATGTGACAGAAGTCCCTGAAAGCATTCCTCTCTCACCTCTTTCGAGATGCGTTCAGACATTCAACTGCTCTCCTCTTCTCCTCCACCATCTATCTATCTCTCTCTGCATTGAGAGCTCACTATTGGCCAGTTCAGCTCTGATGTGAGCTGCTAGACTGCAGCATCACAGTAGTTATGTACTCAGTAGGATGAACTGAACACATTGGAGGATAGAGGTTTCAGTATGCAGGTCAGGATAAAGGGCCTGTCATTAAACCATTTTAGAGCCGTGCACTATTTAGGGAATAGGGTGCCATTTGAGACGAAGACATATTCCCTCAGTATACCACATGAGATGCTTCTCTAGATATGAGGTTTTGTCTTCGTCTCAAATGGCACCCTATTCCCAAAATAGTGTACAACATTTTTGCCAGGGTCCATAGAGCTATATAGAGATTAGGGTGCCATTTGGGATGCAGACTACATACAGTATACAGTATATTCAAAACTCCTTTCCTCACTTTAGAGAATCAGTATGCCTGCCTGCTGAGGTGCAGCAGATCGTACCAGACATGGCCACAATGGGGCGCTCTAGACTACTCCCACTGCTGTGCTAGAAAATTCTACACCGGTACCTTCTATCAAGCCTACATGTGTGGGGGGGGGGGGGGGATACGTCAGTAATATGACAGTCTGTGTGTCCCCCAAATGGCTCCCTATATTGTGCAGTGCTTTTGACATAGTGCACTATATAGGGAATGCGGTGCCATTTGGAACACAAGCTTAGATTCAACAGCTCCGCTGTATGTGTGGAGAGATTGTGTGTTTGCAGAATATGATTGATGATCAAAATGGTTGTGACGATGGTGTTTGAGATCATTGGTAAGTTAAGTGTTCAGTGTGTGAGATGTGGGCTCAATGTTGAGTTCAGACTTTTAAAAAGCAGTTACATTACATGAGGATCACTTTCAAACAGATCACTGCACTATGTATTTCTTTTATTGAACCTTTATTTAACTAGGCTAGTCAGTTAGGAACAATTTCTTACTTACAATTACAGCCAACCGGGGAACTGTGGGTTAACTGCCTTGTTCAGGGGCAGAATGACAGATCTTTACCTTGTCAGCTCAGGGATTTGATCTAGCAACCTTTTGGTTACTGGCCAAACGCTCTAACCACTAGGCTACCTGCAGCCCCATATATATATACCTGGCTATAAACAAATTCCACACACCAGTTAGCGGATCACCATTTACCTAGTAACAAATTGATCATAGATGCCCAATTTGAGGCTTACCCACAAGCCCTGTGTAAGTCATGCTCTGCAGCCTATTCCTATAGTGCCAGACAGTATCTCCTCTACAGTGTTGTTAAACAGAGGTTGCGTCCCAAATGGCACCCTATCCCCTTTAAACTACACTACTTTTGACCAGACCCCTATAGGCCCTGGTCAAAAGTAGTGCACTAGATAAGGAATATGGTGCCATTTGGAAGGCAGCCACTGTTTTTGCGTTCGTGTAGAGCCTGTCCGCCTCCACTGGCGGCGCGGGGGGTAAATGGACTCTTGTGTGAACAGGTAGAGAAGACTTTATTAACCACTCAGCAGTCTGTGACCCGGAAAACCCAAATTACCACAACTCCTGTCTGCGCTGGGCCGCAGGGCCGTGGGCGCGTTAAGAGCCCCCTAATCGTCCCCAGATGTAATGGGAGGCCTGCTCTTAATCTACACACAGGAGCGAGGCTTCACTTCCACTTGTTTTTTTATTTAACCGGACCCGGCTCTGAGTCTGGATAGGCCCCTTTTAATATACTGTTGTAGAAGGTGCTTTAACATGGTCTTCTCTGGGATCAGTTAAGTATGCGTGGGGCTGTAAATATGGATCTGGGGATGCCTCACAAACATTCCCCTATTCCCTAAATGGTGCACTACTTTTGATCAGGCACCTATGAGCCCTGGTCAAAAGTAGTGCACTACATAGGGGTTATGGTGCCATTTTGGGACGTTCCCTGAATGTAAAGCAATAGCGTTTTATTAAAAGTAGAGTGCAGCATTAGTTTGGGTGATTTTATAGAGAAGGCACTGTAGTAGCTACATTTGATATTTGAGGTAACGTAGTGAGGCTGCAGCAACACTGGTTGTGGGGAGACTGCAGTGTCTGCGTGGTTTCACTCTATGTTCCAAGATTGCATCCCAAATGGCACCCTATTCAATAGTGCACCGCTTTTGACCAGGGCCCATACCAGCTCAGTGGCCTTGTGGGGTAGTGTCCGACCTGAGATTGCAGGGTTGGGGTTTTGACCCCCAGTCAAGTCATACCACAGACCCCAAAAATGGGACCCAATGCCTCTCTGCTTGGCACTCAGCATTAAGGTTAAGGTTTGGGGTACCAATCTGTCGAACGCTACAGAAACAGGAGATTGGCCCATAGGGCAGGACGAGCCTTTCTGGCTCGTGCAAGGCTGCCTACTTGTTTAACATAGGACTCTGGTCATGGGCTCTGGCCATTTGGAACTGGGCCCAAGTGATTCATTCAACTGATGTCATTTTTTAGAATGAGCTTGTTTTGCTGACCCTTCTTAGCCTTACTCAATTCCTAGGCAGTGTGAAAAGCCTTAGGAGAACTTGGCAAAAATCACAGCTTTGTATGAATAAAAACGGTAACATGGCTGTTTTTGTTCATCACTTCTCTCTCCTCCATCTGTGTGTGTTTTCTCACAGGGCATTAAGTCACGGGTTCTAGAGACCTTTGTGATGCTCTTCCTCCTCGGACTGCTCATCCTAGGAATTGTCTGGGTGGCGTCCGCGCTCATCGACAATGACGCAGCCAGTATGGAGTCACTCTATGGTAAGGCTATGGGGATTTGTGTGTCACAAATGGCACACTATTCCCTATTTAGTGCACTACATTTTACCAGAGCTCTATGGGCATTGGTCAAAATTAGTGGACTATGTAGGGAATAGGGTGGCATTTGGGATGCAACCTCTGTTTTCTAGCTGTGTGGTTTGATGTACTGTACCAATCAAAAGTTTGGACACAGCTAATTATTCATGGGTTTTTCTTTATTTTTCTTTTACAATTTTCTACATTGTAGAATAATAGTGAAGACATCAAAACTGTGAAATAACACATGGAGTTATGTAGTAACCAAAAGTGTTAAACAAATCAAAATATATTTTATATTTGAGATTCTTCAAAGTAGCCACCCTTTGGTGATACACAGAAGGTAGCCCTATTTGGTAAAATGACAAGAACAACTCAAATAAGAAAAAAATGACAGTCCATCAATACTTTAAGACATGAAGGTCAGTCAATCTGGAAAATGACAACTTTCACTCAACCTTAACCCAAATGAGATCGTTTGGTATGAGTTGGACTGCAAAGTGAAGGAAAAGCGGCCAACAAATGCTCAGCATATGTGGCTCTCCTTCAAGACTGTTCAAAAAGCATTCCAGGTGAAGGTGGTTGAGAGAATACCATGAGTGTGCAAAGCTGTCATCATGGCAAATGGTGGCTACTTTGAAGAATCTAAAATATATTTAGATTTAACACTTTTTGTGGTTACTACATGATTCCGTATGTGTTGTTTCATACTGTTGATGTCTTCACTATTCTACAATGTAGAAAATAGTAAAAATAAAGAAAAACCCTTGAATGGGTAGGTGTGTCTGAACTTTTGACTGGTACTGTATTTGTTCAGCTTTAACTAACATTTCATCCCTTTTCCTTCAGATCTCTGGGAATTCTACTTACCATACCTCTACTCCTGTATATCTCTGATGGGGGGACTGCTCCTCCTGAGTGAGTATTGTTGTTGAATCAATAGGAACATAATAAATTTAATATGATCTTGATTCATGTGCAGGAGGTTCAGTAACACTTTTGATAGGGGCCTAAACTGTACAAGTGTACCAAGTTTCATGATTTTAAGAAAAAGTGTATGGGGTGGGGGGGATCACATATGGCTTGGACAAGAAGGTCATTTGTGTTGTAATCCCTAGGTCCCTAATATGCTGGAACTGTTTTGGTTGTGTCTCGCCACTTGTAACTTCTTTATCACCAGTGTGTACTCCTGTGGGCCTGTCCAGAATGTTCACAGTCATGGGCCAGTTACTAGTCAAACCAACCGTGAGTGCTAACTTCCATTCCATGCTCTACCTCAAACGCCTTCATTGTGTTTTATAAGCGCCAGATGCCAGCCAAATAGCTGGCATACTAACCCTCATATGACTGGCTACCTAATTGACTTTAGCAAATTGCAGTACAGCAGATGCCACATTCAATTTTAAAGTGCGAGCATGCCCCTCCACTGCCTGGCACCTTTTTTTTATTACGCTGGCTACTTCAGATTTTTGTGAACACATTGCTACATGTATTTATGTGTACTGTAAATATTTTAGTGACTTTATACGTTTGACCGACATGGACTTCTAGCTTTCCTCTGTCTGACTCTGAAATGGGTCATTTCTGCTATTAACATGTGCGACTTGTGGACACGAGGACTACAAACATGTCACCAACTCATCCACCCATCTGTTACTCTCCGGCCCCACTTCGGACCTTATTATAACCCATTTTGTCCCCTCAGATCCTGGAGGACCTGGATGAGCAGATTTACTGCGTTACTTTGCAAGAGGAAGCCCTTCAGAGGAGATTGAACGGTACGTTGTCAGTAGATCCTCGCCCACAATTGCACCCTATTTATATTTAGTGCGCTACTTTTGACCAGAGCTAGGGCTGTGAGGCAGCCAAATGACAACGTTCACTGTAATGACCGTTTGAATCGCGAAAACGACACACATTTTCTCTTATCAGCTCCTGACTACATGTGCTGCCATAGAAATGGAATGAATAGAAGTTCAATGTTTCCCCTATATGCATTTAGAATGCGCACCGACGCTGCACACCCACATTTTTTTTTAAATTAATTTTCCGGTTTGGAAAAGGCTTTCAGTGTAACCTTAAATGACTAAAACCATACTGAAAATATGTAAAACAGATACTTTAACATTTTTATTTAACCTTTAGTCATGTAAGATCAAATTCTAATTTACCATGACTGCCTATTGGGGAACAGTGGGTGAACTGCCTTGTTCAGGGGCAGAACGACAGATTTTTACCTTGTCAGCTCGGGGATTCGATCCAGCAACCTTTCGGTTACTGGCCCAAAGCCCTAACCACTAGGCTACCTGCCGCCCCTTTACCCATATATTTTTTATAATATAATCTTTGAGAACTACAAAACCTAATAAATGCAAGCTAGACAGTCAAGGAGAGGAAAAAAACAAGAATTTAGGAGTGTTTTTGGCATGACTGGATTACTGACGTGGCACGCAGGGCACATGCCCAGAGGACCCGATTGGGGGCCAAATGGGTTTTGTTATAATGTTTGAGCATAAGAACAGAATGGCAATAAACGCCCATTACCCGACCCCAACAGGACCATCATCTATCCCTCTTTTTGATCCAGAAAAACCTTCTCTGTTGGTCGAGATTTGGCTGTGAGCCAATGGGGTAACCGAGGTAACCAGAAGTTGATTTCCTCACAGGCGGGCAGGGCCGAGATGTTCTATTTTTGTATCGACTGGGACTATGAGTTTACCTGTGAAATTACCAGGGTTAGAGGTTCCAAGCCTGTTCTATTCATTCTATTTCTATGGTTGCTACTGCTATAGGGTGGGGTGCATTGCCTAGGCAACCAAAGACTTGTTTGCTACAACGCCTTGTTTGTTTTAGCAAGGAGCAATAAAGTTTCATCACGTTGTTAAGAGTCCATGTTACCGCAGAAAGGGACTCAACCGCACGAATGCCCGGCCATCCTACCTTCAGTCAGCTGTTCGTCCCCCCCCATGACCGTCTGTTATACGGTAATTGTGCGAGCCCTAACCAGAGCTCTATGGTAATGCGCTATCAGCTATAGGGAATAGAGTGCCATTTCGGACACAGACCAGGAAATGTGTTGGCACATTACAAGGAGATGACTGCACAATAGCAGAGGTGCATAAAGATGGCGGCCCCCATGCACTTACCACAAATTCCTAGTTTTTGCTCAGTTCGCCATATTGTACGTTGCTCTCCATTACTCTTTTTTTTGTATGGTCGTTAGCAAAGCTCAATTTCAAGATGCCGGCAATTTGGCATTTATTGGCACTTTGAACCATATCGCACGCTATAGTTTTAAAACTCAGTGGATAGTGCTAAAAACTGATGTCCTGTCGTCTTTATGCACGTTCGCCATTGGGTCGTGATGGAGCGCTCCTGCACTGGAACCAATTAGCATTGACAAATCAGCCTCCCCACTCCACCCCTCTTTTTCTCGTTCTCATTTGCTCCCTTCTCTCTCTCGTCCCCTCTCTTCCCCCAACAACTCTCTATTTCCCTGTCCTCTCTCTCTCCCCCTCTTTTTCTCTCTCGTCTTTTCTCTCTCTCTCTCGCTCTCTTTTTCTCTTTCTTTCCCTCGCTCGCTTTCTTTCCCTCCCTCGCTCGCTCTCTCTTTCACTTTTTCTAAAGGACAAGCTGCAGCTGCCATTGTCAGAGACCATAAATTACATTGGTGGAGAGTTTTAGAGTCAATTTAAGAACACGGCACACTGCCTTCCACTGGCACTACTGGCCAGGCGATTTCCTCATTTGATCTCTGGCCCCAGACTAGTAATGACAGGCCCCTCATTAGGAGGGAATTGAAATGGTCTTGGAGAGTAACTGTGTCTCAAATGGCACATAGGGCTCTGGTCAAAAACAGTGCACTGTGTAGCGAACAGGGTGCCATTTGGGACGCATACTGTATTTATTTCTGATGGTGGTGTAGTAGATGTTGGTGAAACATGTTGATAGACTACTACTAACTAGGCCAGGGATGGGCAACTGGCGGCGGCCCCCCTTTTTTGTAGGCCCGTGAATCAATTTCCCAAGACCCCAAAAAATGGTTTTTAAAAAATAATAATTTTGGTACTCGGGATCTCAACTTATTGTTGAATGTTAGAATAGTAGAATACACAAGGTGCCATTTCGAAATTTGGTTGTGCATCAGCAGTTTTTCACTCAATTAGCCCATGTCAGCTAAACATTTTTAGATTGGTAAATTAGTCTAGCAGCCAGCTATCTAAACGTACATTACCAACAGGGTTATCATTGATTTTGTTAGTCGCTCTCACTCATATCATGCTAGAGACTGCAAACATGCCTCTCCACCAAATGTGTAGAACTACAGGAAATAAGCTGTAAAATTGCACATTTTTTCTCTCCACCCCATGTCAAAATGTGTAGATGTGCAGCATTATTGCTTTACAACTGCAAAATCTTCTCTACTCCCCATGGTTTAAAGGAAATGAACTAAAACTAAAAAGAAATGTTATTTGCTGTCAAGAGGGCCGCTAAAATGTTTTACTTGCAAAATACACTATTTGTCAACCTGCGTTGCCTTTTATCTACCTACGGCCACTGTTCCCAAATTCCTTCTTTTAGTGTTGAAGAATCCCACAAAGCAGGAAGTATTTGGGGCGCCCGCCAAACATACTTTAATATCAAGTGAAGCACGCAACAAAGTGTACAGATGCAAGTAAATAAAGAGGATGAGTGTCTTTACAAACCAGGGAGGTACGGAAGATTGCTTGTGCTGATAGTTCTGTTTTCAAACGCTACGCCGGTGCTCCTCTCAATAGGTCTGCTATTGAGCGGTTTGGTTTCCTAGGGCTTATGCCAAATGCTGGTGCTTTGAACACCTGATAAAATAAGTGTAATCTGTTCCTTATCACCGGGACGAGGGTTTGATGTCGCCGTGAGTTGAACACAATAACCCCACTCCACGACTTCTCCAGTCCACCGGGGCGGCGCGGCCTGGCCTAACTCCACCGCTCTCCCGTGGTGGAGAGAGCGAGAGCTAAGCAGCTGGGAGAATAGCTATCGCTCAGACGCTAAGTAGCGAGATCCGTGTCGCCTTATCGGGAATCCCAGGAATGTTTTTTTTTTTTCACCACACACACACTTGGGTGTAACTCGAAGGGTATGAGTGGAGGGTGAGGTTCCCTCTGATCTTTTCGAGAAGGAGGAAGAGGTTCAGGGATAGTTCACAGGACACACTCCACAAGCGCCCAATGTCCTCCTCGCTTGGCTTGTGTCCTCTGCATCCCTCGCCTGCCCGGCCGTAGATTAGACCTGTCTCATTACACTTTGTTTATGTTTGCTGTTTTGGATTAACGAGACCGATCAATGGATTGGATTGATGTATATTTACTCTTCAGGGTTTTGAGTTTGCATCTCTTCTCTGTGCAATTACATCCCAAATAGCATTTAGGATTTGGTTGTTTGCTTTAGATGAGCAGGAGCGGTGGGTTATTCCGGCTGAGTGGCCGTGTGTGTGTGTGTGTGTGTGTGTGTGTGTGTGTGTGCGTGTGCGTGTGCGTTTACTCTGCGAGAGGTTTGATAGGACCATATGAACCGCAAGGAGACGCGCAGTGACACGCTCATTACAATATCAGATCTGGCTAGCCTAGCCAGTGATGGGGAGCAAGCTTGTCCTTTTGAAAATGCACAGTGTTGCATGATTTATCTGCATATGTAATTCGTGTCAGGAGAATTGACATTATGCATAGTTTTACATTGGCCTGACAGAATGATGTGTCCGGAGCCCCCTCCACCAGGTGTCCCTGTTTGTTTGCTATGCTGTAGCCTATTTCATTGAGAGTCTAGCTATGTCCCTGTTGTCTCTCCTTCCTCCCAAAGTATGCACTTGTTCACATCCCTTGACTGAAAGGAAATGACTGGTATAAGAAATATGGCCGAAACATTTAGCCCATGCCTCCACCGATCCAATGATTTTAGATTTGTGGGAAGGAGCGAACAAATGCACACTTCAGGAGAAAAGGAGATATTATTGGGACGTGTTCTTTTGTTAAGTTACTGCAGTTTGGTGCATTGAGATAAATTTAAGTGTGTTGGTCATTTTAGGAAATGGATTATGCAAAGTTAGGCTACATTTGATATTGTCCAATGTCACAAAATGTCTTCATAATGGATTAAGATATCCAATTATCTCTCTTTTGACGGTCTTTCCCCCGATACTTCTGGCCTTTTCTGAAAAGTGTCAATGCCTGGGTCTATGTAGTTCACGGTGTTCTATAGTGAGTGACAGGGATGGTTTCGATTTTTGACCTTATGCCACATCTTCAGACGCAGTAGCTAATTAGGTGAGAGGGCAACGTAACAATGGCCCTATGCTAATGTAAAGGCCTTGCACCAGAGCTAGTCCAGTATTCCAACTCCAGTCCAGGGTTGTGTCCAAAAGCAGGGCCTCTGGACGAAAAAAGTGCACTATATAGGGAATAGGGTACCATTTGGGATGCTGCTCAGACATGAGCTAAGCTGCTGTCTTAGTTGAGGCTCGCTAGCCCCTCTGGTTCCCTCTGTGTGTTTCGCGGCAGCAGCAGCGTGCTCTGGTCCAGATGCTATGCGGCACGATGACCTTGCCAACGCCTCCGTCCGTCGCCTCCGCATGCTGCTTAGCATAATGTTAGGTGACGTAATCGCTAAACTATGGTGAAGGTTGGAGAGGAGAAGTTTCATTATTTTCGGCAGCAGTAGCAGCGTCGGTACGTGCAGGAACACTGGAACTTTTTGGGGGACTGCTGTCTCCTCTGCTGCCAGTACATTAATATATCTTGCTTTTGCTTGAAGGATGTCACTTCTTAAAATGCTATTCTTCACTTTTCCTTTATCGTCTGCATTGTTGTTGTTTTTTATCATGTAATGATTTTGTTCTTGGTTGGTGGTCAGATAATTTGATGTTCCTAATAATAGTCATGGCTAGTTGGAGCTTTTTGTAAATATTATTTTTATTTCACCTTTATTTGACCAGGTAGGCCAGTTGAGAACAAGTTCTCATTTACAACTGCGACCTGGCTTGAAATTGATTTAGAGTCGGTGTAATAATAGGATTACTGTGATAAGGTGATGGCTGAGGATATTGTTTTGCATACGTTCTCCAGATAGATGGGATGTCTTGTGGCTGAACAGTCACGGTGCCCCTCAGGACTCGATGTTGGGTCCGACTCAATTCTCAAATCACGTCCTGTTGAACTGCTCGTGACATTTCCTGTTGCATTGTGACTGCATTTGGTTTGAGGGTTCAAAGTTTCCCCAACTGCGTTCCTGGGACAGGTATTAGGCAGGGCACAGACAGGATCCACTCTGGGTTTTTTTTTCCCCTCCACCTACTCTATCCTTTTTTTTCTCTTTCTTGTTGTATCCCAAAGCCCATCCAGACAGGGTGTGTCATAATAGTTGGGGGGGGGGGGGGAGAAATATTTGATCAAAGTGATTGGTTCTTCACCCCTGTAACAAAGATGAAAGATCATCTTTTTATTGCACGCTAGTAACAGTGTGACACTGAACTAATTAGTCTTGATCTGCCAATCACCCCAGGGGATGCAAATGGATACTCTTCCACTTGGCTTTGAGGGCTCCAACCTGTACGTCAAGGCTGGAAGGAAAACAGAGTAAAACAGATCAATTAGCCTTAAATGAGCTGCCCTTGTGGTTTTCCTGGAGAATCCCTCGCTGTCTTCTCCCTAGCCCCGGGAACCAGTTGGAGCATGCACCCGTTCGCTCGCTAGACAGCATTGACACGGGAGATTATTTTTACTTGTTTGGGAGACCACATTGTTATGTACAAAGCAGGATTACCCGTTCAGATGGGATTTCTTAATAAAATAGGAGAAATGCCATAAAGGTTGAGGGTTGACAATACAGAAGTAGTCATGCTTTTTTATTAGAGGCTTTAGTGCAACCTTTCTGGAGAAAGAACTGCACTTACGTGAGCAGTGACTGAAAATGCTTTATTTACCTGTTAAAGGGAGACCCCTTGCCATGACTATTAATTATTGTTGAACATTAATCACGTGTAGCTAATCGAACTGTCTGTTTAGCCTCCCTGTTTTTACAGAATTAACAAATATACCTTTTCAGTTATTTGGCAGATACTTGGCAGTCGAATCACAATGACTACGTGGTGCGTGAGTGAGTGAAGTGTAAAGGTAAGTTAAAAGCTTGATAAAATGCCATTCCTGAGACCCTTATTTGATGTTGTGTGTGTCCCCCCCCCCCCCCCCCCCTCTTGTCCGCAGGGTCGACATCTCACTCTCATTCCCAAGGAAGTGCTCATCGACTCAACAAAGAATTGGACATTGTCCGAGATCAGAGGAATAAACTGGGTGAGTTGTTGGTGCCGCATTATGCTTTCTCAGATTATAATGTGTATGGACAGATGCTGTCTTTCGGGACTTTGAATTTTCCATTGAAACATATGCAAAGAGGTAGGCTTTTCAGATATTGCTGAGAGCCAGCGAGCCTTTCTTTTCCCTCTCGGTCTTATTTCTTAATTTGGACACGTCCCAAAGCATTTCTGCCCGATAATTATTATTTTCCATCCTTTTTAGGATATTATAAATGAGGTACAATGGGTGCGCGCCAAGGCTTTTGGGGGTTGGGAGGGGGAGATGAGGCCACAAAGGCACTTAGGATATTGGACAAGATGCAAACTTTATATTGTGCCCAGCCTTTTAGTGATGTCATTAATTTAGCAGGAGGGTGCATATAGAGTGCGCCTTGGCAAACGTCACAGGCCGCCCAGCCTGGCACATGGGGAGGGAGAGAGATTGGGGGGGGGGCGAGAGAGAGAGAAGGATGGAGGGCAAGTCAGTCAAGCTAGTCATAAGGACACTGGACCACAGTGTTGTAATGTCCTTTCTGAAATCCCTTTATATCACATGTCCTTTACTGTCCTTGGCCCACGCTGTGGTGTACTCTTCCGTCAGTCTTCAGAAGCTATCACTGCTGACATAATACTATTATAAGGCAGATTCTCAATGCGTAGAACGATTTAAACGATAGAGACCTATTCTCTGTAACCATCTATTTGTGTCAGAACAAGAAGGCAGATCGGTAGCGGCGCTGTCTGTCATCCTTTAACAGGTAGACCTATAAATCAAGCTGTTCATTTTAATCTCAGTTTTCTGTTTCATCTGTACTCCGTTATTGTTTCTATATAGCGAAGATAGACTAATTAAAGAGGAAGACTGATTTATGGTCTCTCTGATGAGAGAGCAGATAATGTTGGTGCCCACACTCACGATATGTTTTACCAAACCAAGTTGTACTAACTCTAGAAATAAACCCTGAAGCCATGAGGTTTCACGACTCACTTTTGATATATTAATGAAACGGTTTAGGAAAACAAACAGTCTTTAATATCGTAAGTGATTCACTCTATTGATTTGAGGTATTGGTCGTATTTGCCTAAATGGTTAGAATCCCAAACTCAATGAATGTGGTGGTTTCCCAACTCAGACCTCTCTCCCCATCTCTTTCTTTGTCTTTCTTTCTCATCCCCTCTTTCTCGCACTGTCCCCCCACCCTCTTTCATTCTCTCTCCTACCTTCCCATCTTCCCTCCCCTAGAGAGGAGGAAGAAAGCCTCTGCATGGGAAAAGAACCTGCTCTACCCCATTGTGATGTTAATACTACTCACAGGGACGGTGAGTATTCAGATTGATACTGCTGCAGCCAGTCACTCCCACTAAAGCCCCCCCCCTGTTTCCCAATGGCATATGAAGCATAAAGCCTTGGTGGCTGCTGGGGAGTTTTCCCTGGTCAGCTTAGTTTGCAATCTCAAATAGCACCCTATTCTCTATGTAGTGCACTCCTTTTGTCCAGAGCCCTGTGGCACCCTATCGTTTGCCGTGTTAATGTTAAGACTTCTATGAATGGTGGGTGGAGGAATCAAGCGCAGAGAGCAGGTAGTTCCGTACGTGGGATCTTTTATTCCAATGACAGTGGAAAAACGGACATGCAAAACACAAGGAGGCATGAAACAACCCTTCCAAACAAACAGGACTAAAACTGTCCGGAAAAATAGAGATCACAATAATCAACCAACACCATAAAACAGAGAACAAGCCCGCACAATAACCAGCGGGCCTAGTGCCCTTAAATAGCCTACAAACAAAACTAAACTCAAAACAGGTGTAACCAATTAGACCCAACTAACAGAAACAAAAGGAAAGGGAATCGATGGCAGCTAATAGGCCGGCGACGACGACCGCCGAGCGCTGCCCGAACAGGAAGAGGCACCATCTTCGGCGGGATTCGTGACAGTTAAAGAAAAGGCTCCGCTAAATATTCACACCGCTGAAGCAGCTGGGCTTTCGATTGAATCCATCCATGTAGAGTAATCTGCCTCTTTTAACATGCTCCTGTTATACAGCCTCAGTGTGGAACTGCTTACAGAATAGGTTTGCAGAGTACAGAGAAACAAACCCATGATTAGTTCCTTCTTGTCTTTTGATTTTGATCTTTTTAGCTAAATTCCTCTGTTTCTCAACTCTCCTCCTCCTCCTCTCTAGACCATCTCAGTCCTACTGGTGGCGCTGAATATCCTCTATCTGCTGGTGGATGAGACTGCCATGCCAAAGGGATCAGAGGTAGGCTATAATGGCGAGAGAGACTTACTTCCTGTTCCCCTTATGAACAGATTCACATCAGGGGCCGTTTCTTTTTTATACAAGCCCTAACGCACGCACACACAGGTAAATCCGGAGCGAGGCAGCTACTGAACTAGACCGCTGCGAAGGTGCTTGGCAGTCGTCGGGGATATAAATCAAATTCCGGATATGCTCAGGTGCATGTTGGAAAGAAAGCTCTGGGCCAGATGTTTATCATAGCAGAGCTGGCCTGGATGCCTTTTTTGTCGTGCTGCTGCTCATTGAAAGTCATTTCACAGTGGCATGCAGATGAAATGTGTGATGTCCGCAGCAGGTGAAATAAGCTGCTTTACCCTCTGTGTGTGTGTGTTTGGGGGGGGGGGGGGGTTCAGTCAGTAGCGCTGTGTGGACCAGGCAGACCAGGTGAACTCCTGTTATGTGTCTGACTGGAGGTCCTAATACTCTTGCATGTAATGTACTTCCTTAATCTCTTTATCTCGTTTCATCTGCTACAAACGAAGTGTGTGTGTGTGTACGCGCGTTCGCTCGTCTCTTGTGTGTTTGTGTGTGTTTTCCTTTCGTATGACTAAGGTAACAAAAGGTATCTTCTTTCTGCCTAATTTCTCAGCTCGTCTTACGGGCGACCGTCCGCCCTCCTTCTCGACATTCCAATTGAGGAGATATTTTCTTTGGCATGACGCATTGCAGAAAATCCCCCAAATTATGCTTGTCATGCAGCTTGATTCCTGCCTCCCGCCTCCCCCTGACAGCCACAGCACAGCTAAATGGTTTACGCGTTTGATGAGCTGGAAGGATGCCGCGCCTCTGATCTCACATTGCTAAGGCGACCGGGGGGGGGGGGCATTCGTGTGTCCTAACAGTCAATCATTACGGATATCATACCCATCTAACCAACTTAACAGGGATGGCTGGTGCATTGCAATGCCCTCTCAGCTACTATGCACTCTCTGAGAGAGGAGCGAGGGGGCCGAGAGAGAGGGGGAGAGGAGGGGAAGAGGGAGCAAGGGAGGGAGGGATGACTGGGCCAGGTAGGTGAGAAAGGGAGAGAGAAGGGAAAGCGAGGGGTAGGGCCAATGGGCTCCAGACTGTGGGGAAAGTCAACTGAGGGCCATTCTAGATAGAGCTGTAGGGCTGGGAGCAGAACGGAGCAATGGAGAGGAACTGTAGATGTTTGTTTATCCCTCCCTCCCTCCTACACAACACTGCATGGCACTCGGCATACTCAGTACTACAGGGCTACTGCTGCTCCAACCTCCAGCCTCCTCTATCTCTCTCCCTGACTCACAGCCAGACAGGAGGGGAGGAGAGGAGGTGCACCAGTCAGAGGACAGGGCTTTTTACAGCTTGATGAACAGGCGTTAAGAGGACTTATACAACCGTGTTATTGCCAGCTCATCCCCTGTAGGTGCTGATCTTGGGTCAATTTGGCATTTTACCCCGCTAATGGTTAAGGTTAGGATTGGAGGATGGGAAGCTGATCCTAGATCCGTACCTAGGGGATCCTCTGAACCTTTGACTGATGACATTCGGTTCCTTCTCAATCTGTGGCTTTGCAAAACAAAGAAATGATAAGGGGGGGATCCACGGTGAGTATTTTTTTTCTTCTGTTATTATCCGTCACTGAAACTATGTGAGGTAAATCAAAGCGTGACGGAGGAGGACGGGACACGCCTGAAGGGCCTGGCTGGGTGTGACGCTCTCCATACGACCTCGCCGGCACACAGGTGTTGCTCCTCGCTAATCCCAGAAGCAACAGACACGGTGTGTCTGAATGAGCCAGGCTGCGAGGAACACCAACCCTAGCAGCCCTCCACCCTGCCACTGGAATGAAAAGGAGACCAGATTGAAAGGTGGCTTAATGAGAAAGCTGCCACACGCCCACCCACCTGTCACCTTAACATGTTAATATCTTCCCAAAATGGCAGAAACGTAACACTGAAGAGTTGACCTTTCCCATGACATGGTCACATGCATTACACAACCCCTCCCACTCCACTATTAATAAATGACATCAGATGCTGTGTGCTAATTCACTGAGAAAGAGGGCTCTACAGAGACCGTTGCAGAAAAAGGTGTGAAACTACACTTTCCTTTTTATTTTCTCTTTCTTTGCCGTGTGTGTGTGTGTGTGTGTGTGTGTTTGTTGAAAGTGACCTGTACAAGTGTGTTTTTGTCAGTATTAATGCAGCTGGAGCTAGCTCCTAGATATTGACGACCGGTGCCGTTTTTAACTTGACAGAAGTGCAACCCTCTGTACAACGTGTCCCTGTGCTGCTGTGCCATAGCATGGATCTCTCCAACAGAGAGCATGCATCCCAAATGGCATCCTGTTCCCTTTTCTAGCGCTCCACTTTTGAACAGGGCCAATGGGGCCCGGCTCAAAAGTAGTGCGCTGTATAGGGAATACGGGGTGCCGTTTGGGACGCGGCCGACGTCCTCTGCTGCGAGTCGCTCCAACACAGAGCAAGCAGGTCACTGATCCTCTTTTGGATTGAAGTGAAAAGTAGTTCATGTAAACAGCTAGGGTGCCAAGTCTTACAAAAGCAAATGTTTATCACTCAAACAAAACACAGATGCCGAGACTATTGGCGTAATATATAGATGTCTCTTTTCCCCGCACGAACTTCAATTGGGCAGGGCAGAAAACATCTGGCGTGTTTGCTGAAGCGTTTTTTAATTTATTTGTATTTGTTATTGGCATGCATTCACGTTCTCCACTTTTTACCGTAAGCACTTCTGTGCCTTGCTGCTTGTCTCAACACCTGTTTGCATATGGTGTGATGGACAGTGATTTGAAAAGGGAGTCTTTTCTCTCTTTCATCTCTTTCCATCCATTACTGAGCCGGTTGGAGTCTGTTGAAAGGGAAACTTCGACTTGTGCCGAGTTTTAGGTAGGCTAGTGGTTAAGAGTGTTGGGCAAGTAACTGAAAGGTTGCTGGTTCGAATCCCAGGGCCGATTTAGGTGAAAATCTGTTGATGTGCCCATGAGCAAGGCACTTAACCCTAATTGCTCCTGTAAGTCACTCTGGATAAGAGCGTCTGCTAAATGACTAACCTGTAATGTAAATGTTTTAACTTTTCTTTTTTTTTTGTAATCACATACTTACAGATTACAGAACCTAGCTAAGTTTTTAACTTTTGTCATATAAAATCATTCTATTCAGGATTTATTTGCACTGTTAAACAAAAAAAAACTATTTTGGTGTTCTTCTGATGACACACAAACAAATGAGAGATCCTCATTTTGAATGTTGATTTGATTTGTGGTTTAGCCTTTTGGCCTCTGGAACACATACCACTGCAGAATGGGGTTGAATCGAGCCCACTGCTATTTCAGCACACTCTGTCTCCTCCTATATTTCCTCTCCTTGTCTCCTTTCCTGTCCTGTTCTCTATCCACAATAAATCAAGAGGAGTGTGACTGCCCCCCTTCCTTAACAAGACAACAACAACAAAACCCCCTCTTCCTCTGTCATTCCAGGATCGGGGGCTTGGGAACACCTCGCTGTCCACATTTGGACTGGTCCAGGCTGTCGTCGACATCATCCTCATGTTGTATCCTTTCAATGATCCCTCTGCTCTGGGGCCATATGAAGTGTCTGAGTAGGAGTTACCGATCTAGGATCAAGTCCTCTGTCAATGTATTATTTTTTATTGGGATAAAAAAAATGCAAGACTGATCCTATTTCAGCAGTCCTACTCTGTGACATTTGGTACATATGGCCCTTGCTCCATGGTGATACGAGTGACATTCCCAGGGCCAGTGGTGTTTACTTACTTAAGACCTTGCTTAGTCTGACATTTTCCGGGACATTCTGTTGTGTTTCGTCACATTCTTCCTTGGTGAAAAGGTGCCAACTGGCCACTTAAAATGTCAACAAATGTCCGAATCAAGACGCTTTGGATTTCTTGTCCTTGATTCCCTACCAGCTACTTGATGGTGTCCTCAGTTGTCGGCTTCTACAGCTTGCGAGTGTTTGAAGGCCTCACTCCCAGGAAAGACGACACGACCATGACAACGGTAAATGCACACACACAGCGGTGATGATATATTGAGACCTTGTGTTTCATCCTCTTCAGCCCCCCGCCTCCAGTCCTCCGTCTGAATGGTTCAGTTCATCTCCCACCCAATATTTGTTTGTGAGTTGCGTAAAACATTCGCTTCTTTTCTTGTACATCAGCGAGGGGTGGGTGGGGGTGGTTGTGTGTGTTGTGGGGGGGCTGGTTGTGTGCTCTGTTTGGCACACGGGGGCAGCCATTCACTTAGTAATGAACGGGGGGAACGGTGAGGCTTGTTAACGAGCCATGGCGATTCAGTGAAAGGACTTGAAAGCCACAAAAGAGCAGAATCTGGTAATGAGCATCTTCAGAACTACTAATTGCACAATATGTGTGGAATCCATTTACTGTGAAGAGGTTGTGTGTGTGTGTGTGTGTGTGTGTGTGTGTGTGTGTGTGTGTGTGTGTGTACATCTGTATGTGTGTGTGTGTACACAGTGTCTTGTTAAGGTAATCACGCCCTCAGTTCTCACACTCAATGGTTTCATCATGGCCTATCTATGTGTTAATGGTTTTCATCAGTTAAGGTTCTATACCTGCTGACTCTAACTCTCTGCGACTCCCTCCATGTAGATCATTGGTTGCTGTGTGTCCATCCTGGTGCTGAGTTCAGCCCTGCCAGTCATGTCCAGAACACTTGGTGAGTCTCTCCTAGCTTTTATCCATATTTTATAATTTTCTTTCCCAAATGGCACTCTATTCCCTATGAGCCCTGGTCAAAGTAGTGCACTACATAGGGAATATGGTGCCATTTTAGATGCTACCTTTGTGAAATTCATAGATGTCAAAATCAATCTATTCAACCCATGGATTGAACACGTAGTAGATGGAATGAATAGGTGAGCACTGATGTTCGGTGAACATTTCGGGAGTGCTTTTGTGAGAAACTAATTGGAGGGCAGAGATGGAGGGAGGCAAGGTGAATCCCCCCCCCACTCACAGACCGTTAAGGTTAACAAGTTAAATTCCTTTCTAGTTTGCCATAGCGATTTAAGAAGAGAATGGAGCAAGAGTGGGAGAAAATGACATGATAGCAGCGGCATAACAATGGCACTAATAAACACGTAGGGAGCAGACACAGCTGTTCAAATAGCACCATTGCGTGTGTGTGTGTGTGTGTGTGTGTGTGTGTGTGTTGGCTTACAGTGAGTCAGAGAGCTTTACAAAATACCAAAGGTTCTGCTCTGTGACACTGAATAGATGAAAAGGAATAAATGAATGCCCCCCCTCAGCCAAAGGAGAAAGACGTGGGGAGAGGGAGTGTGTATGCTTGTGTAATGTGTGTGTCAATGATATGGGAGAGGTAAACTCTTTTAGTGTTACCGTTCTGCTATTTTGTGAAGATATTAACATGGCAAACTGTGTGTGTGTGTGTGTGTGTGTGTGTGTGTGTGTGTGTGTGTGTGTGTGTGTGTGTGTGTGTGTGTGTGTGTGTGTGTGTGTGTGTGTGTGTGTGTGTGTGTGTGTGTGTGTGTGTGTGTGTGTGTGTGTGTGGCTCAGTCAGTAGAGCATGGCGCTTGCAACGCCAAGCGTCGTGGGTTCGATTCCCGCTGGGGCCACCCATATGTAAAAGTAGTGGCCCTAGCCGACTTGTAAGTCGCTTTGGACAAAAGCGTCTGCTAAATGGGATATATTATTATTATATTATTATTATTGTGTGTGTAAACCAGAGAGCATGATTGATGTAGCAAAATAAGTCAGATTACTTGGGTTTCAACTGTTTAAAATACTTTATGTACCTGTTTGTGCTTGCCTGGCTTAATAAACCAATAGAAAAGTCCCAAAACTGTAAACCCTGCCCATCTGGCACTCAAGCAAACGCTCAAAGTATTTGAACGCATGTCTGAGAGAAATAAACTGCACAGAGTTGAGGGGCTGTAGGAGATCCTGGGGCTAATGTTACCCGCTGCTTGTACAGTAGTCCTGTCGGCCATGTTTTATTTAAGCTTCTCTTGAAGGAGGGCCATGGGACCTGTAATGCTACTGAAATGGGAGTGCTCGTTTCTCAGTGGCAGCAACGTCGGGGTTAGTTAGGGTGCAGACAAGGGTAAAAGTCCAATGAACACACTTTATTTGGGGGGGGCTAAAAGAGGCTAGGCTTTACAGGTGGACCAGTTATCGAAGTGTGTGTGTTTTGAAAGCATCCGAGTGGTTGTAAGTCGCTCTGGATAAGAGCGTCTGCTAAATGACTTAAATGTAAATGTATAGGATGCGTCCCAAATGGCACCGCATTCCCTACATAGTGCACTACTTTAAACCATGGGGGACATTTGGGGGACCCCACCCCCATCGCTCCCACCGAGAAGTTATTTTCTCCCCTGGATGTTTGTGTAAATTTCGTCTGCAGTGTCCCCAAAAAACACAGTAAGATACTGCAGCAGAGAGGACTTGGGTCACTACTGTCAGCCTGGCTGCTGTTCCTGGGATAATACACGGTGGCTGGGCTCTGCTCAAATGTAGTGCTCTATATAGGGTATAGGGTGCCATTTGGGATACACCCTACCAGAGTATAAACCATCTCAGAAAATGATCATTTATTACATAGATGCAATTCTAGATGGTCATTTATCATTCCTTATCTGAAGTCGAATTAATACATAGGTCACCATTCTCGCAAATTAGTGGATGAATGATCAGAATGAATCAGCAAATGTAATCACCCACAACGGCTTCCATCTTACTTGGAATGGATTGTGAGACATGTTGGATATCACTTGGCCCACATACACACAGTGATACATAATGATACATTCTGCAAATGGTGATGAGAAAAACTGGCTGAAGTGAATCGGGTGATCGGAGGAAGACAGGTTCTTCTATGAGAGGTTACGTCATCTCTAGACACACAACATATTGGCAGCATCCCAAATGGCACCATATTCCCTACAAAGTGCACTTCCTTTGACCAGAGCCCTATGGGCCCTTGGGACGTAAGCATAGTTTCCCCTTCTGCTAACGGGGCCATTCCAAAGGCCCCCAAAAACTTTACTATCTAACAGCTCCAAATACCAAACCAAGATCAAAATGTTTTGCATTAGAAATTAATTAGGCTTGACCGGTGTGGCAAGGTGTATTGACTGCCATCTCTCCAACCTGTCTGCCTCTCTTTTACAAGCAACTTGTTTCAAGGCCCTTGATGCTTGCCAACTGCTTAGAGGCTGTAAATACATCTTTCCAGATACCAAATTGATTGCCACGCAGCAGTTTCGCAGGCATTACCGAAGGGGGGAGGGGGGGGAGGGGGATCCAAGAACATTACCTCACACTGTGAGCTATGCCAGTTTATGAAGTGACTGGTTGGTTCATGTATTGATATTGGGTAGGCTTGTCGTGGTCTTACTTCGAAAGGTGGGCTGCATGAACTGTTATTTAGTTCACACGGGTAGAGAACATTGAAAGCACAGGAATGAATGAGTTCCACTGCTTCGGACTATAAGAGTGAAGACTATTTACAACTGACGTGTTTTAATCCACCTCAGGGTAGGTTATCCTGTCACTTTTTTGAGTACATTTCTTTTGACGGCAGCAAAACCCTTGACTACTGAGATGAGTCTGGGTTTGCGTCCCAAATGGCACCCTATTCCCTTGCGTAGTGCACTTCTTCTGGCCAGGGCTCAAGTCAAAAGTAGTGCATTATATAGGTAATAAGATGCCATTTGGGACCGAGATGTTATTGTACTGGCCGGGGCTGGTGGAACATTCTGGAAGGTTCTAGAAGAAGCAGCAGCCCATGATAAATAAATAGGAAAACAATAGGGTGTTGACGCCTCTGCATGCAGCGTGTGATCTGCCATGACAGATTGTTTGAAATTGGAAAACCCGCTCAGGTCTGGCGGAGTCCCAGCGTGGCTGTAAAAGGCTCTGGCCCCACTAGAGAAACGAGGGATTAGCAACTCTGTTCTGTCTCTGTCAATGCTAGAGAGATGGATGGGTGGAGCAGTAGAGACAACCTCCCAATGCATTGAAACTGTTTGCAGCACGTCTCCACATTAGTTCCTCCTCAGTAACTGCAGAAGTGTGCGTAGCTAAATAGTGGACAGGATGAGGTGGCTACTGGGCCATATTGAAGTAGCTTTTGTGAAGTTCTGATGAATTTCAGACATGGTTTTGTTTACGATGTGTGTGATTCATACGAAGCATACACTGGGACAAGACATTGAGTGAATGGCTCTGACTGGCCTGAAACTGAGGATTCCCTCTCGCAGGGGGGAGGTCAGGCCCGCCCGCCATGACTTGTACAAGCGGTCTTGGCAACACCGGAAACCTACAAGATTCTGCTTGTACAACAACAGTTGACTCAGGTGTATGTGCAGGTGACTGTGGTCCCATTGATACCCATGTTGCCTGGGGTGTGGCTCATTTCTGTATTTTTTTTGTTCCACTCGATTTTTGCACGCTAACAAATTGTCTATACAGTCCCACTAACAAAACACTTTCCTATGAAAGGAATATTAGTAATCTGCCAAATGTCAGACAATGAAGATGACTTTATCTCAGGAAGAGCGGCATTGGCCGCTAAATCATTTATATAAAGGGTTTGGCTATTTTGGTTTTATTTTCGTCCGTCCTGGATCCGGCAATGCCTGAGCATCTTAGTATACAGTGTACATCAAATGGTTTTTGGGTATAAGCGCTTCTTTCAATTTGGCCTTTCTTTCCTGTTGAAAGAGTCAGGCTATTGAAGAGACGCTTTTCAAAGTGCCTCAACTGCCGACAGAACAGACATTCTTAAATAGTTAATTTGCTGAAGCAGTAGTGGAAAGGGGAAGGGTTTGTGATTATTAACACAACTCTTGTCTTGCCAAAGGTGTTTGGAAAAAGGAACATGTATACTTAGCGTCTGTCATTGGGAAATAATCCAAGCTCACTTTTTTTGTAACATTTTTGTGCCCCATGCTCGATTGCTCTTGGTTTTCAGTCCACAGTGTCAGATCATGTAATGCTGCTGGTCACTGCCTCAATGGGAATCAGAGAATATTGATAGGTCTACATTACTTAGACCACAGGGGCTGCTGAGGGGCTCATAAATCATGGCTGGAATGGAGTAAATGGAATGGTATCAAACCCAAGGAAACCATGTGTTTGAGTTCGTTATCGTTGCATCGATTCCGTTCCAGCCATTCCTATGAGGCCGTCCTGCCCAATTAAGTTGCCACCAAACTCCTGTGACTTAGATAATTCAACCAGGGGTTAGAGCTGGTGTGTTGTGTTGTGAAATGATCCGTGCTTGAAGTAAAATAAAAACATAATAAACTATGGTCCGGTATTTCTAAATGATCATGATATAGTTATATGAATTGTTTTGCGTTATAATCCACTCAAATAGTAAAATATTGAATCTGCTGTTCTTTTATTTAACATCTTCACAGGTATCACCAGGTTTGACCTTCTCGGAGACTTCGGGAGATTCAATTGGCTGGGAAACTTCTATATCGTCCTGTCGTACAACTTGCTATTTGCCGTGGTAACTACTCTCTGCCTAGTCCGGAAGTTTACCTCAGCGGTCCGAGAGGAACTCTTGAAAGCATTAGGTAACATTTTTATATTCATATACTTATGTTCATGTCAAACAAAGCTGAAATGACGTTATTACTGTTTCATTGAGTTACCGACATTCTTAAAGAATGCATTGCTATATACAATAATAAAGCCTTATCATAGATTACTACAGACAACGAGGACAATCGGAGAATATTGTTTTCAACAATTGATGAAAGCGCACTCTATGCTTTTGAAATCCTCCACCTGTACAGTCTTTTAGATTTGAGTACTGCTTTTAATACCTTTGACTATAAGATATTGGTCAAACTGGCATTTAATATGGAGTTGGTCCCCCCTTTGCTGCTATAACAGCCACCTCTATTCTGGGAAGGCTTTCCACTATATGTTGGAACATTGCTGCGGGAACTTGCTTCCATTCAGCCACAAGCATTAGTAAGGTTGTGCATTGATGTTGGGCGTTTAGGCCTGGCTCGCAATTGGCAGTTCAATTCATCCCAAAGGTGTTCGATGGGGTTGAGGTCAGGGGTCTGTGCAGGCCCGTCAAGTTCTTCCACACCGATCTCGACAAACCATTTCTGTATGGTATAATAATGCTAATATCGGTGTCATGATGTGAATGAGATTTGTTCCACAAATGCTAAAACTTTAGTGCCAGAGAAATTAAACCAACGCATCTTTTGCAGGCATACCTCATATATTGTAAGCAAACCCAATATGTAATTTGGGTGAACTATCCGGGGCAGCAGGGTAGCCTAGTGGTTAAGAGCGTTGGACTAGTAACAAGTAGCAAGTTCGAATCCCTGAGCTTACAAGGTACAAATCTGTCGTTCTGCCCCTGAACAGGCAGTTAACCCACTGTTCCTAGGCCGTAATTGAAAATAAGAATTTGTTCTTAACTGACTTGCCTAGTTAAATAAAGGTAAAATAAAAAGCCAGGTAATCTAACCAAATTAAATTGTATTGGTCACATACACAAGTTTAGTAGATGTTATTGCAGGTGTAGTGAAATGCTTGTGTTTCTAGCTCCAACAGTGCAGTAATATCTAACAAGTTCACAACAATAGACACAATACACACAAATCTAAAGTAAAGGAATGGAATTAAGAATCTATAAATACTTGGATGAGCAATGTCGGAGCGGCATAGACTAATACACATTAGAATAGAATACAGTATATACATATGAGATGAGTAATGCAAAATATGTAAGTGACTAGTGTTCCATTATTAAAGTGGCCAGTGATTTCAAGTCTATGTATATAGGGCTGCAGCCTCAAATGTGCAAGTGATGGCTATTTAACAGTCCGATGGCCTTGAGATAGAAGCTTCTGGATGATAACGGGGTGAACGGGCTGTGGCTCGGGTGGTTGTTCACCTTGATTATCCTTTTGGCCTTCCTGTGACAGGTGCTGTAGGTGTCTTGGAGGGCAGGTCGTTTGCCCCCGGTGATGTGTTCGGCAGACCGTACACCACCCTCTGGAGTGCTGTGCCGTTGCCTTACCAGGCGGTGATACAGCTCTCAATTCTGCATCTGTAAAAGTTTGAGTGTTTTAAGTGCCAAGCCAAATTTCTTCAGCCTCCTGAGGTTGAAGAGGCCCTTTTGTGCCTTCTTCACCACATTGTCTGTGTTGGTGGAGCATTTCAGGTTGTCAGTTATGTGTATGCCAGGGAGCTTGAAGCTTTCCTCCTTCTCCACTGCGGTCCCGTCAAAATGTGGATGGGGGGGTGGTGCTCCCTCTACTGTTTCCTGAAGTCCATGATCAGCTCCTTTGTTTTGTTGATGTTGAGCGAGAGGATATTTTCCTGGCACCACTCTCCCAGGGCCCTCACCTCCTCCCTGTAGGCTGTCTTGTCGTTGTTGGTAATCAGGCCTACTAATGTTGTCATCTGCAAACTTGATGATTGAGTTGGAAGCACACTTGGCCACGCAGTCATGGTGAACAGGGACTACAGGAGGGGGCTGAGCACTCACCCTTGTGGGGTCCCTGTGTTGAGGATCAGCAAAGTGGTGGTGTTTCCTACCTTACCACCTGGGGGTGGCCCGTCAGGAAGTTCAGGACCCAGCTTAATAATGAGCTTGGAGGGTACTATGGTGTTGAATGCTGAGCTGTAGTCAATGAACAGCATTCTTACATAGGTATTCCTCTTGTCCAGATGGGATAGGGCAATGTGCGGTGCGATGGCGATTGCATCGTCTGTGGATCTATTGGGGCGGTAAGCAAATTTGAAGTGGGTCTAGAGTGTCAGGTAAATGTTTCTTGACTCTCAAAACACTTCATTATGACAGAAGTGAGTGCTACAGGGCAATAGTCATTTAGTTCAGTTACCTTTGCCTTCTTGGGTACAGGAACAATGGTGGCTATCTTGAAGCATGTGGGGACAGCAGACTGGGATAGGGGGATATTGAATATGTCCGTAAACACTCCAGCCAGCTGGTCTGGACATGCTCTGAGGACGCGGATAGGAATGTCGTCTGGGCCGGCATCCTTGCTGTTACGTGTGCTCCCTCTCCGTCCTCTAGGTCACCAGGCTACTCGTTAGGCCGCACACCTGTCACCAGCGTTATGCGCATAATGACACTCACCTGGACTCCATCACCTCCTTCATTACCTGCCCTTTGTATGTCACTCCCTTTGGTTTCTTCCCCAGTCATTAATGTTCCTGTTTCTTGTCTGTGCGCTGTTCATGTTTCTTGTTTTGTTCATTTATTAATTAAATGTATTCACTCCCTGAACTTGCTTCCCGACTCTCAGCGTACATCGTTACACTTGCGAGGGTTAACACGCTTCAATGTCTTACTCAAGACGGCCATGGAGAAGGAGAGCCCACAATCCTTGGGAGTGGCCGCGTCGGTGGCACTGTGTTATCTGGAAAGCAGCTGAAAAAGGTGTTTTAGCTTGTCCGGAAGCAAGACGTCGGGTGTCCGCGACGTGGCTGGTTTTCCCTTTGTAGTCCGTAATTGTCTGTAGATCCTGCCACATACATCTCGTATCTGAGTGGTTGAATTGCGAGTCTACTTTGTCTCTATAATGATGTTTTGCCTGTTTGATTGCCTTACTGAGGGAGTAACTACACCTTGCCATGGTTAAATGTGGTGGTTCGCGCTTTCAGTTTTGCGCAAATGCTGCCATGGTTTCTGGTTTGGGCAGGTTTTAATAGTCACAGTGGGTACAACATCTCCTATACATTTCCAGATAAACTCAATCACCTTATCCATGTATTCGTTGATATTATTCTGTGGCCACCTGGAACATTTCCCAGTCCACACGATCAAAACAATCTTGAAGCATGGGATTCCGATTGGTCAGATCAGCGTTGAATAGTCCGTAGCACGAGTACTTCTTGTTTGAGATTCTGCCTATAGGAAAGGAGGAGCAAAATGGAGTTGTGATCAGATTTGCCGAAGGGAGGGCATTGGTGGGCTTTGTAGGCATTGCGAAAAGTTGAGTAGCAGTTGTCCGATGTTTTCTCTGAGCTAGTGCAACGTATAGTGTGTTGGTAAACTTCAGTAGCGTTATTCTCAGATTAGGTTTGTTAAAATCCCCGGCTACAATAAATGCGGCCTCAGGATAAGCGGTTTCCAGTTGGTATAGAGTCCAGTGTAGTTCTTTGAGATCCGTCGTGGTATCGGCTTGAGGGGGAATATACACGGCTGTGACTATAACCAAAGACTATTATCTTGGGGGGTAATATTGTTGGTATTTTTTATTGAGGTGTTCTCGGTCGGGTGAACAAAAGGAATTGAGTTTCTGTATGTTATCACAATCACACCATGAGTAGTTAATTTTGAAACATACACACCCGCCCTTCCTTTTCTGTCTGCGTGATAAACTGAGAACCCAACTGGCTGAACAGACTCAGACAGTATGTCCCGAGAGAGCTATGTTTCCATGAAACAGAGTGTGTTACAATCCCTGATATATCTCTGGAAGGAGATCCTCGCCCTGAGCTCGTCTACTTTATTATACAGAGACTGAACATTAGCGAGTAATATACTCGGAAGCGGTGGGTGGTGTGCGCACCTCCTGAATCGGACTAGGAGTTCATTCCGAATACTTCTTCTTTGCCTGCGGTGTTTTTGATCAGCCACTGGAATCAGATAAATTGCCCTGGGGGGTATGAACATAGGACCAATTCGGGAATGTCGTATTCCTGGTGGTAAATGCTGGTGAGTTACATACGGGTGTATGTAATAAAACAAAACAAATTCTGGGCTATTAATGTAAGAAATAACACATAAATAAACTCAATACACCAAAGTTGCTTTGGCGCTAGAAGCATGGCTGCCCTATCTATCGGCGCCATCTCATCTCAAGGCTTTTCACCCAGTGCTGCCACCTCTCACGCATTGAGACACACACATTTGACCCTCTTCACACAACACACCTTTTATTTCTCACACATTGAAAAAAAATACTGCTTTTCTTTTCTAATTAATCCACTCCATTCATTGTGTTTTCTTTTCAACTGTGCCTTCAAATCATTTTGAAATCGGAGCATATGCGCCTGCAATTCTATATCTTGAGCATTGTGACCACATCAGCTTCACTTGGGAGATCCATAATTTTCCTGCCACCGCACTGTGAACCATAGCAGATTGAAGCTTGTGATTGGTTTAGTAAGGTTCCGGACCCAAGGAGATTGGATGCGTGTTTGTAAAGAAACTCCCCTCAAGATTAGAGTGGAGCAGGCAGCCCTGGCAGACTGGACAGGCACGTTCATTCTCCGTTTAACAAAGTTCATGAAGTCAATTGTCAAAACTGCAACTTGTAGCGTTATTCTGTACACAATTGTCAACAAATGAATTTGCTATCACTCCTGTCCCACTCACAGAATGCTTCCTTTTGACAGCATGTGATAATGTCATCTCCTACTAGTGATTGAATCCACCAATTGCAGCCCCAGGTCTATAGGCTATGTTATTCACCTCGTTTGGTCATTGGTAATTCAGCACTAGGTTCATTAGGCTGTAACAATGAAAAGGCAGCATTCAGCAGGAAGTTTGGTGGTGTGACCTGATACAACTTTATTATGAACCATATTTTGCCCAAACAGATTGTGAACCCAAATGTGTAACTGGTTCTAGTGGGAGTACAATAGATTAAAAGATCATTTGAGTTGGGTGTAGGGGAAGATTTAAGCGATGTCATCTTGTCTTCAGGAGATTTGATCTGTTTTAATTTATTTGGTCTTTCACAGTAACTGATGTAAATCATTAGAACAATTCACATCTCCTATAATGGGCTAATATATAGACTAATTAGTGAGCTATGTGAAAATATGTAGAATTGCCGGAAATTAGCTTTAAAACATTTTGTAGAATAGCAGACTAAAGACTGGGCATTCAGGTCAAAAAGCCAAGCTGCTTGGTTGCAAGGTCTCTAAAGTGCAACAAAATATTTTGCTGTGAGACCAGGAATTTTATTTTTGGACCACTTTTTTTTTTTTTACCTTTATTTAACCAGGCAAGTCAGTTAAGAATAAATTCTTATTTTCAATGACGGCCTAGGAACATTGGGTTAACTGCCTGTTCAGGGGCAGAATGACAGATTTGTACCATGTCAGCTCGGGGATTTGAACTTGCAACCTTTCGGTTACTAGTCCAACGCTCTAACCACTAGGCTACCCTGCCTCCCCTGTGCGACTATGAAAAATATATCCCAGATAATAATTGTTGTAATGAAAGGGTTTCGCTGTATAGTTGTTTCCGAGTGCACTAGAGAGCACTATACACTTTTTGTATGTATGGAACTTTTCTGGGATCTTTTTATTTCAGCTCATGTAACACTTTACATGTTGCGTTTTTATATTTTTGTTCAGTATAGTTTCTAGCGCACGACATGTGCTTCAAAAGTAGCTCAAATTCATATAGGCCCAATATAGGCTGCATCTCAATCAATTAAAAAAAATATATATATATTTTCCAAAATGTCGCCTACCTTTAAAAAATAAATAAAAAATTGTGTTAGTTGGGAGCACCAGTGCTACCAATGAAAAATGTTACTTTGGAGCCCTGCTCGGTCGAGACCGTTTCCCGCGGTATAGGTGCCTTTTTACAATGACGTGATAAAACGTTGAAACAAAGTTACCACTGGTTGTAGCAAGGGTTTGTAGTAAACGGCTATCATGAAATACATGCACCAGAAACAGGGAAGTATTGTATCAGCAAGCTAAGTTGGCTAAAACTGCAGCAGTATAGCTAGCTAGCCCCTTGGCAGAAGACCGAACGTCTGCATACTTATGATTGGCAAAGATTTCACCATGTTGAATCTTGGGATCTTCAGCAGCCGACATGAGACCTTCTAATAAAACCAGACCATTCAGATCACTATGCTGCTTCAAATGTTTGATCTCGATATTGAGTTCATTTTACCGGCCAAATGCATTGTATGCAGCCGGCAAGACACTCGTACCCCCCCCCACCCCGTGGTCCGGTTCGTGCCGAAAACATTCTCCATTCAGGCTGCAAAAGGCTTCGATTTCCTCAATTTTATTTAACGACGAGAAGGGGGAAAATATGCATACTTTCTTTATGAAACACTTATTTTCCTCCACCATGCTAGAGTGGCTAATGCCTAGGAATGATACTTCCTGATGTTGCACCTCGCGATCAGCCAATGGTAAACAACAGATTGCTGAAACCTGATTGGCTGAACGCGATACACAACATCTGGGATTAGCATTTAGCTGCTCTAGCATATTATATCGATCTGCCAGCCTTTGGGATGCAAATTGCTTTGTCTTTTTATCTATTTTGTGTTATTTTATTATGTACAGCGCATTGAGTCACTGTATTTGTATGAATTGTCCCAAATGAATAGTTGTATTATAATTACATTATTATTACGCTTTATGCTCCGATTGAACCAAATGAATGCTGTATGATTGAATATCGTCAAATTTTTTACCATAGTTATTTGCACTGACGAGAAGTAAACTTTTAGGTTTTTGTTCATTTCAGTAATAATCAACACTAATTACAAAGAAGTCAGTCTCCCTATGACTTATTATCATAACTCTTAACCGGTTCCAAGTCTGCAGGGGCTATCTGGGTCTGCATTCTCTGCAACTCAGGCAGTAGTAAGACTACTGTGGCTGCAGCCAGAGAGATGTATAGCCTAGTGTTGATTCCTGTCACACACACACCTCGAGTGACAAAGTGGGGAAATGACGGCAAAATCCAATGTGCCTTACGACTGATATGTGACAGTGAAATATTATGAGGCGAAGGGGGGACGTCTCTCAAGCTTGATGTGACAGACCCAGGATGTCTGATGTAGAAAATGTCAGATGGAGGCAGTGGGAGGCAGTTAATTTTTTTCCATTCCTCGTCTTGAAGGTTAACTGTGTTTATTTTAATTACATTTCTGCCCCTTATCTCTTCCTGGCCAGGTCTGGATAAATTACAACTGTCAAACAGCCCCACAGACCCGGAGTCTGGGAAGCTCTCGGCCAACGGGCATCAGAAGACATTGTAAAAGAGACAACCGACACACACCTAACGGCAGCCAAAGGGAGATTTTGATAGTACCGAACTCCACAGCAGAAGGTGAAAGGGATTGAGTCTGTGGAAGCGACTTAGTATACTCCCACAGTGTCTGACGGGCTTTGCGAACTGAGAAGAAACTGCAATTTAGCTTCGTGACATTCCTTCCTCGTGGATGGATGGATGCAGGACAGGGACTGATTTGAGCCCTCTGACAGACTGCCGTCTTCACAACAGTGACCTTGATGTTGACCTCAACAGTGACTGTGACCATGGGCCATAGCCGATGTCTGGGGGACTTTCTTTTCCCTCAGCACCAACTTTCTTCTCTCTCTTTGTCTATTCTTATCTCATTCTACCCTCTAACCGTTTTTATGGAGCGCTCCCGTCCTGTAGGTTTTCACTCCAACTCTAATCTATCACACTTGATTCTAATAATTAGCTGGTTGATAAGCTGAATCAGGTTAGCTACAACTGGGGTTGGAGCGAAAGGGTAGCTCTCCAGGAACAGGGTTGGAGAGCTCTGCTCTAACCAATCTCATTCTAACCTCTTGTGTTTCGCTCTTCTTATCTGTTATTTTCTCCCCCATAACCTAACCATTGCACTATGCCGTATTGTCTTGGAAGATGCAATGTAACCTTTCGACTTGTGGCCATTTTTACACTTATGTCTACACCCTGTTCTATTTCCAACACAGTTTAAAATACATGTTAGTTATAAAATGCAGCTCAGGGTTATTTGGAGAGAGAGAGAAAAAAATGCCGCCTCACCAAAGTATAATGAGAAGACAATTCCATTTCAGAATTAGAAAGTAAATGTGATGTGGCCGTGGGGGCATTCACAATAGATTATCTGTATTGTGGTGGTCTCCAACAGTCATCTAATTTAGTTTGTCATGTAATGTATATTATATGTGTGAAGTATGGATGGCTACTGGTTTAATAAGTGGACATTTTTATTTGTTAATGTCAGAAGATAATATGTGAAAGATGACGCCGTTCTATGATAGACTTGCTTTGAAAGCACCTTTGCATGAAAAATAAATCGTACTTATATTTTTAAATTTTTTAACCTTTATTTAACTAGTCAAGTCAGTTAAGAACAAATTCTTATTTTCAATGACTGCCTGAACAGGCAGTAAACAGTGGATTTACTGCCTGTTCAGGGGCAGAATGACAGATATGTACCTTGTCAGCTCGGGGGTTTGAACTTGCAACCTTCCGGTTACTAGTCCAATGCTCTAACCACTAGGCTACACTGCCGCCCCGCCTCTTAGTCATTTGACATATCACTCTTAGCCATTTTACACGACATACCCAGTTGCTTTGCTTGTCCTCACAGGTGCCTGTGTATTACCACTTCTTTGTTGGTACATTTAGTACCCGTTCACCACAGTGACCACCGGAGCCACACCGGAGCTCCATTAACACAGAAAGAATGGGGAGGCATTGTGGAGGCGTGACTAGCCAAGCCTTCCATCTTTCTGGTTGTCGCAGGCCAGTTGTGAATGTGTAACAATGTGCTCTTTTTTATTTCCCTTTACTCGTAGTCTGTCGGCCTACTGTGCTTTAATTTCATAAAAGATGTAGTTAATTATTTTGTCTTGATTTAATGAATGTTGTTTTCGGTGCTGTCGATTTCGATCACTCTAGAGATGGGAAAAATTGTCTTTTTTTTGGTCCCAAAGAGCACAGCTTTCAGAGTTTGATTCTGTGGGTGAATGTCCTAAAAAGGTTGTGCGTTGGTTAACTTGATCTCGATCTCCCCAAATAACTATTAAGCTATTTTAAAATGTATCTTATTTCACCTGGCATGAAGCTTTGTTGAACTTCTTCCTATGGTAAATGTTGTATTTGTTTCATACCATTTATGTTTCATACCTCTCTTGCATTATTTGGATGTAAATAGTGGGCTGCCGTTAAGCCTCAAGTATTTGTTGTAAAAAAGTCTACAGAAGCTCTTTTTGGACTGTGATGCTACTTGTCACTAGAAGCACCTTTTATGCCTTAGCTAGAGGAGGAATTCACCACAGTCTTTATAGGAGGCTCCTATTTGTGTGTGTGCTCACGTGTAGGTATGTTTGTTTAAAAAAAGACAACCTGACTGTGAACACCTTGTCTCTGGATTTCAATTGCAAACCAGTTTGAACTTCTTCATTGTCCTTTGCGGTGAATGTAGTATATAATCTCCCCTTAACTCAAATAGCCATAGTGGGCTTCCAAAAATACGAATTATCAGATAACCTGAGCACTTGTGAAAAGGGAAGGTGATGTGCCCTAATAATTAATGTGTCATAGACTGTTTTTATGATGTGTTTTCATTGTGACTTGTCATGATGCAAATGGCAGGAGATACGATTAACATATTTTATTAAAATATGCATTTGAGACTTCTTGTTTTTTACAGGGACTGTTTTATTTAAAAAAGGAATGTAATTATACAGTAATAGTTTGGATGAAATTTAAAAGTAAGGAAAGCAGTAGCTATTGTCTGTCACAAGGCTCACCTTAGATTCTAGAGTTCGCAGTGCCAAGCCTTGTACTGTGTTCTGTCCCCTCATTAAAATGCAAGATTATGAGTGATCCAATTTCACATCTCAGGTTGATTTGGTGATGATAAATGATACTGTGAAAATCCAGAATTGAAAAAAAAATCACTAACCAAAACCCATTACTACTGTGGCTAATAATGTCTGGTTTGTGTTTCCTTGATGACTGTGAACCCCTCTGTGTTCCTCTCACCCTCAACTATCAGTTTTATTCTTTTAATATATTTTTTTTAATTATTGCTACTTCAGACAATGTTTATGCTGCATGTATTATTGGTTGAAGAAATACACCAGTGATCACAATCTATTACAATATGACTTTTCCATTTAGTTTCTGTGGAGGACACAGTCGAGGCCTGTTCCAACCTAAGGGAACACTTTTGATTGCCTTGCAGTTTTTTTTTCCACTCGCAGAGGGTTTGAAATGTTGAGGGGTGGCCTGTACTGTCGGTGGAGTAGCTGGTAGTTTTGTCTGTCTGTTTGATTTTCTGTGTCCGCATGTAATTTCCTGCCCATTTATGTGAATGTATATATTTTTTTACCTTGTTCTTTTCTGAGTTGCTATATATGTGTGTGTGTGTTGTTGTTTTATGATGTTGTTTTTTTTTGCAAATAAAACAATGAAAATCTTTTTATGTTGACGTTTTGCTTTTTAATTTCACATTTACATTTGTGGCGTACGTCACAGGCTTCTTTTTGAGATGTACGGGCACACTTGGCAAAAGTAAGCTTGCTGTTACCATGGCTCTATCTGGCTGTATGAACTCCTGGAAAGTCACAGTGGTAACACAGTATTCCGGGTTTGAGCCGCCAGAGGAATGGGGACTTGAGTAATAAATGCACTTTATTGGTGTGGATGCCTGAAAGTGATACTTGCATTTTTGTCTTTTGATGATGCATTTAAACTATTTTAATAAAACAACAGGAATAACTTCCTGTTTTACTGCACATTTGATTCCTTGTGTCCTTTACAGTCGACAAACCGCAACATGTAAGGCCTGTTGGAAGCGCTCAATCTAAACCATTTTGAGAAATTATACGATTTCTGTGAAAATGCTTTTAATTTAGATTCTGGAGGTGCTGTAGAAACAAACATCTTCACTACATATACACTGAGTATTCAAAACATTAAGACCACCTGCTCTTTCAATGACTGACCAGATGAATACAGGTGAAAGCTATGATCCCTTATTGATGTCACCTGTTAAATAAATCAGTGTAGATGAAGGGGAGAAGACCGGTTAAAGAAGAGTTTTTAAGTCTTTACACAATTGAGACATCGATTGTGTATTTGTGCTCTTCAGAGGGTGAATGGGAAAGACAAAATATTTAAGTGCCTTTTGAATGGGGTATGGTGGTAGGTGCCAGGCACACCAGTTTGTGTCAAGAGCTGCAACACAGCTAGTTGTTCCAGCTCATTGTTTCCCATGTGTATCAAGAATGATCCACCACCCAAAGGACATCCAGAAAACTTGACTCAACTGTGGGCAGCACTGAAGTCAACATGGGCCACCATCCCTGTGGAATGTTTTCGACACCTGGTAGAGTCCATGCCCTGACAAACAGCCTGTTCTGAGGGAGGGTGCAGCTCAATATAAGGAAGGTGTTCTTCATTTTTTGTGTGCTCAGTATGTACAGTCGTGGCCAAAGGTTATATAAATAAATAATAGAAATGTACATTTTCACAAAGTCTGCTACCTCAGTACGTATGATGGCAATTTGCATATACTCCAGAATGTTATGAAGATTGATCAGATGAATTGCAATTAATTGCAAAGTCCCTCTTTGCCATGCAAATTAACTGAATCCCCAAAAAACATTTCCACTGCATTTCAGCCATGCCACAAAAGGACCAGCTGACATGTCAGTGATTCTCTCGTTAACACAGGTGTGAGTGTTGACGAGGACAAGGCTAGAGATCACTCTGTCATGCTGACTGAGTTCGAATAACAGACTGGAAGCTTCAAAAGGAGGGTGGTGCTTGGAATCATTGTTCTTCCTCTGTCAATCATGGTTACCTGCAAGGAAACACGTGGCGTCATCATTGCTTTGCACAAAAAGGGCTTCACAGCAAGGATATTGCTGCCAGTAAGATTGCACCTAAATCAACCATTAATCGGATCATCAAGACCTTCAAGGAGAGCGGTTCAATTGTTGTGATGAAGGCTTCAGGGCGCCCAAGAAAGTCCTGCAAGCGCCAGGACCGTCTCCTAAAGTTGATTCAGCTACGGGATCTAGGGCACCACCAGTATAGAGCTTGCTCAGGAATGGCAGCAGGCAGGTGTGAGTGCATCTGCACACACAGTGAGGCGAAGACTTTTGGAGGATGGCCTGGTGTCAAAGAAGGGCAGCAAAGAAGCCACTTCTCTCCAGGAAAAACACCAAGGAGAGACTGATATTCTGCAAAAGGTACAGGGATTGGACTGCTGAGGACTGGGGCATTTTCTTTGATGAATGCCCTTTCCAATTGTTTGGGGCATGAAATAGTAGAGAGAATTATTTATTTCAGCTTTTATTTCTTACATTACATCCCCATTCCAGAAGTTTACATACACTCAATAAGTATTTGGGAGCATTGCCTTTAAATTTTTTACTTGGGTCAAACGTTTCGGGTAGCCTTCTACAAGCTTCCCGCAATAATTTGGGTGAATTTTGGCCCATTCCTCCTTACAGAGCTGGTGTGACTCAGGTTTGTAGGCCTCCTTGCTTGCACACACTTTTTCAGTTCTGCTGTTGCAGTTATACCAATGCAGTTTCAAACCGTAGTCTTGCTTTTTTTATGGCGGTTTTGGAGCAGTAGCTTCTTCCTTGCTGAGCGGCCTTTCAGGTTATGTCGATATAGGACTCGTTTTACTGTGGATATAGATACTTTTGTACCTGTTTCCTCCAGCATCTCAAGGTCCTTAGCTGTTGTTCTGGGATTGATTTGCACTTTTCGCACCAAAGTACGTTCATCTCTAGGAGACAGAACGCGTCTCCTTCCTGAGCAGTATGACGGCTGCGTGGTCCCATTGTGTTTATACTTGCGTACTATTGTTTCTACAGATGAACGTGGTACCTTCAGACGTTTGGAAATTGCTCCCAAGGATGAACCAGACCTTAGGAGGTCTCCAATTTTGTTCCTGAGGTCTTGGCTGATTTCTTTTGATGTTTCCATGATGTCAAACAAAGAGGCACTGAGTTTGAAGGTAGGCCTTGAAATACATCCACAGGTACACCTCCAATTGACTCAAATTATGTCAATTAGTCTATCAGACGCTTCTAAAGCCATGACATCATTTTCTGGAATTTTCCAAGTTGTTTACAGGCACAGTCATTTCCTTTTGTTCTGGTGTGAAAGGGCAGTGTGGAGTGCAATAGAGATTGCATCATCTTTGGATCTGTTGGGGCGGTATGCAAATTGGAGTGGGTCTAGGGTTTCTGGGATAATAGTGATGTGAGCCATGACCATCCTTTCAAAGCGCTTTATGGCTACAGGTGTGAATGCTACGGGTCAGTAGTCGTTTAGGTAGGTTACCTTAATGTTCATGGGCACAGGGACTATGGCGGTCTGCTTTAAACATGTTGGTATTACAGACTCAGACAGGGAGAGATTGAAAATATCAGCGAAGACACTTTCTGGTAATCCGTCTGGCCCTGCGGCCTTGTGAATGTTGACCAGTTTAAAGGTCTTACTCACATCGGCTGTGGACAGCGTGATCACACAGTCATTCGGAACAGCTGGTGCTCTCATGCATGTTTCAGTGTTATTTGCCTCGAAGCGAGCATAAAAGTATTTAGCTCATCTGGGCATCTCTCGGCTGTGCTTCCCTTTGTAGTCTGTAATAGTTTGCAAGCCCTGCCACATCCGATGAGGGTCAGAGCCAGTGTAGTACGATTCAATCTTAGTCCTGTATTGACGCTTTGCCTGTTTGATGGTTCGTCGGAGGGCATAGCGGGACTTCTTATAAGCTTTTGGGTTAGAGTCCTGCTCCATGAAAGCGGCAGCTCTACCCTTTAGCTCAGTGCTGTTGTTGGCTGTAATGTACGTACAGTCACCGTGGGGATGACGTCATCGATGCACTTATTGATGAAGCCGGTGACTGATGTGGTGTACTCATCAATGCCATCAGACGAATCCTGGAACAAGTTCCAGTCTGTGCAAGAAAAACAGTCTTTTGTCTTAGCATCTGCTTCATCTGACCCCTTATTTATTGAACGGGTCACTGGTGCTTCCTGCTTTCATTTTTCCTTGTAAGCAGGAATCAGGAGGATATAATTATGGTCAGATTTGCCCAATGGCAATGGCATATCGCTCCAGAATGCTGTGTTAGCTATGCTGGTTAAGTGTGCCTTGAATTCTAAATAAATCACAGACAGTGTCACCAGCAAAGCACCCCCACACCATAACACCTCCTCCTTCGTGCTTCATGGTGGGAACCACACTTACAGAGAGATACTCTGTTCACCTTTTCTGCGTCTCACAAAGACGCAGAGGTTGAACCAAAGATCTCAAATTTGGACTCATCAGACCATTGGACATATTTTCACTGGTCTAATGTTGATTGCTTGTGTTTCTTGGCCCAAGCAAATCTCTTCTTATTATTGGTGAAGGCCTGATTCATACAGTCTCATCTGAACAGTTGATGTTTAGATGTGCCACAATACAGGTGGTTCAGATGGGGCGATGAAAGCCCCAAGAGTGCATTATAAGACTCACTCAGTTATTTTGTAAACACAGAGAATTATTAGCCCAAGCAAGTCTCTTCTTATTATTGGTGTCCTTTAGAAGTGATTTCTTTGCAGCAATTTGACCGTGAAGGCCTGATTCATACAGTCTTCTCTGAACAGTTGATGTTGAGATGTGTCTGTTACTCAAACTCTGTGAAGCATTTATTTGGGCTGCAAGTTCTGAGGCTGGTAACTGATCCTCTGCAATATCCCGTGCCGAAATGGAAAATACAAAATGGCAATACTGTAACCACACAGAGTTGGCCAAAATAACATGTACAATGCTTAATGTTATGGTGGGTCTTCCTTTCCTGTGGCGGTCCTCATTTGAGCTAGTTTCATTATAGTGCTTGATGGTTTTTAATGCTGCACTTGAAGAAGTTCTTGAATTTTTCTGAATTGACTGACCTTCATGCCTTAAAGTAATGATGGACTGTCGTTTCTCTTTGCTTATTTGAGCTGTTTAGGGCTATCTTCTGTATACCACCCCTACCTTGTCACAACACAACTGATTGGCTCAAATGCATTAAGGAAAGAAATTCCACAAATTAACTTTTAACAAGGCACACCTGTTAATTGAAATGCATTCCAGGTCATGAAGTCGTTTGCGAGAATGCCAAGAGAATGCAAAGCTGTCATCAAGGCAAAGGGTGACTACTTTGAAGAATCCCAAATATAAAATATATTTTGATTTGGTTGCTACATGATTCCATATGTGTTATTTCATAGTTTTGATGTCTTCACTATTATTCTACAATGTAGAAAATACTCCAAATAAAGACAAACCCTTGAATGAGTAGGTGTGTCCAAACTTTTGGTTGGTACTGTGTGTGCGTGTGTGTACGTGTTGAAGTTACATCCAACCAGTATTTTGTTCTATCCTCCCTGCGTCTGTCCCGAGTCTGGGGATGCGGTGAGGCAAATGGGACCCTCCCGTGTCACTCTCTGGATGACCTGTGCCAGACAGGGCTGTTATTTGAAGGGACGGACCAGCATTCCAAAATAAGACTTCAAGTCTTCAATAAATTCCCACAACACGTTACCACACCACCACATACTGTTGGGGTCAATTCCATGTCGAGTAAGGAAGGGAACTCACATTTTCCTCAAAGCCTAGGAACATTTTGGGTAATTAGAATGTCAGTCTACTTCCTGAATTGACAATGGGGAATGTGAATAAAAATGGCTGAATTCAGATATCACGTCATTGCACTGACTGTTTAAACTACGTTGTGTTACATGGTTCAATGTGCCTATAAATCAGCACAAGCTACTTTTCCCGTTATTCAATTAAGAGTAACAGAGAGCAATGTACAATAAGGCAAACTTAACAAAACAAGGAATTTGTGTTAAGTGCAAGGGGGCCGCCATATTAATGCGCCTCCGCTATTGAAATGGAATTGACCCCAACCTTGCTACCACACATTTATAATGGTTATCTTCTCTCACAAAAGCCTCTTTACACACCCCTGTTCAGTTGACATTATCTGGTTTAGCGCGTCACACAAGCTTGATTATTTGGCCGTGTGTCTCTGAGATACCGTTGGGGGACAGGTGTCTGCTGCAACTCCACCAATGATTAACTCTGAGACGGCTTCCTTTATTCAGAAACGGTCAACACCCCCAAGGCTTAAACGCTTGATAATGAGCTTTGCGACATTTATAGTGTTTACCTTCATGAGGAAGGTGCACTGTGTGCGATTAACACCCCGAGTTCACCGTTTTATTCTCTCTGTACAGAGTCAAGGTTGAGCAACACCTGTTGCCCTGCGCACAACCTTTTAACACAAGATAAAGAAACATACCCTTTTTCACCTCCTGTGGGATTGTGGGAAACTACATTGGCTGGCATTAAAAATACCTATATACAACAGAGCATATGGAAGAGCAAGTCTAGATCTCTTTCCATTTCGGACCACAGTGCAGATGGTACAGATGAATGCATTATTACAGACTCGCTCAGTTTTTTGTAAACACAGAGAATTATTTCCATCATTCACTTGGAAAAGTGAATGATCATCTCTGGGAGATTTGACTTTGTAGCAGCTGCCTCTCCTGGACAAGCGTTAGCATGTTGAATGAATGGCATGGCTACAGGGAGAATTAGACCAGGTTTAGAACTTTATGAGATTCTCTTTGATGGTGCACTATGGTATTTGTATGGCGACTTTTTCCACAGTAGGGTTTGCACAATTCCTGTAACTTTCCCAAGATTCCCAGGTTTTCCAGAAATCCCGCTTGGAGATTTTCCCGGAAAACCTGGGAATTTTGGGAATGTTCCAGGAATTTTGCAACACTTTTCCACATTCAGGGCCCAAATCTTATCCTGTATTTTCCTCTAATCATCCATCTGCGGCTCTGAGATGTGCTCTCCCTTAAACTGATGGAACACTCTTCAGCTCGATGGCACAACTCGTCGATATCCTTCAGGAAAGCCTCCACATCTGTGTGGCGGTATTGGACAAAGCTGTCATTCAACTCCTGCAACTAATTGGAAACCATTTAGTTGTACCAAGGGGCGTCCTTCAATTGGACACCAAATAGAGTTCTGTTTTTATCTCAGATTTAATTGCTGCTATATTGTAATGCATGAAGCCTGCTGACAAAGTCAAGTTACTAAACAGGCCAAATTGACACCGGCACGTCTCAGACTTACATGGAACATTTATGGAAACCAGTAATAGGATAGCTGGTGTTGGGAAATGGACACAAGCCATCCCTCAGGCTGCCCCACCGAGCTCGCTCATGTCACAGTGACATCACAAGTGCTTTATTGCTGGGCTTTTAGCACGAGATAAACAACTGTTAACCATTCAGATGAGGTTTTATGAGCTGACTTTTCTACAGCGAATCCAAAAACATGGACCCTGGTGAACTTTGCCTTGTCTCACCACAGAGGACAGGAAAAGGGATGGAGCGAGGGGGGGGGGGTTCTGCATTATCTCACTGCAATCCATTTTTGATGTCACCAGTTATCCTCCTTAATGTGTTGACTTCGGGTCAGACGTCAAAAAGGTACAAATGGAAAGCTGGTCATCGCAGTCGGCTGATAAGAATGTGAAAACTGGTAGAACGTCTTAAAGGCTTTGCTGCCTTGGAGCAACTGGGCCTATAGGGCTCTGGTCAAAAGTAGTGCACTAAATAGGGAATAGGGTGCCATTTGGGAGTCAACCTGTCTCTGTGTGATGGAGGATGCCCTACTCTATCTCAGAATCTTCTTGGAGCCGTCAATCCCCATCCTTGACGTGGCCGTCACTGGCACCAGGATGGGACCCTGGACGGGGCTAATGAGTTCCAACAGAGTTAATGAGACCAATATAATGTCTGCTGCTCCGTGTTTAAGTGACATTCTAAGGCAGGGTTTATAGGTGATGGACCTCTCCGAGGCATTACAAGTTGGGCGTAATCAACGGGTCTCTCCGAATCCATAGAGGCACACTGATTGATTACATAGAGCCCTAGAGAGAGAAGTGATTGGCGGCTCCTAGAGGATTCTAGGATAGAGTAGGACATCCTACATCCCACAGAGGCACCCTATTCCCTATTTAAGTGTACTACTTTTGACCAGAGCCCTATTTTATTTTATTTTTATTAGATCTTTTTTTAACCTTTATTTAACTAGGCAAGTCAGTTAATTAAGAACAAATTCTTTTTTACAATGACGGCCTACCTCAGTATATGTGCTACTCAAGTTTTAACTTGTCTGTTTGATGGAAAAATGGCATAGCTAGTGAAAAACTGTGCCGACCGGTAAAGGTAGAACCAAATGTAGTGAAAAGCTCAAAAGTAGCCATGGTCAGTGTTTTCTATTCAGCCTTGCCTCTGCAAACCTCTGCAAACCTCTGCAAAGCTGCACTCCAGTCAGAGGTAAGTAAGTAAAATGGAGGGGGAGATTTCAGTCTCACTAGGTGGCAATCTTCCCTTTTCCAGGGAGCCACAGACTAGAGAAGGCAGAGTGGCCTTAATGTCGATAGGCCCCCTTCCAGTTGCTAGATCCCGCAACCAGCCAGCCAAAGCTGAAAGGACTAACCCTTTAGAATGTGTATTCTTTCCTTAGATCAAAGTGAAATCCAATGGAATATTTTCCTTCTTAAAGTGGGACAGTGAAAAAAGCCAATGCAAATGACAACCAGGGAACCTGCCCCCGATGTGCATTGGGGGCAAAACACACAGACAAACACTTGCTTTTGTATTGACCCTGGAATGTCCAGACTGTTTGACCAAAACACACACTCTCCATAATTAGTTTACAAACAGTGTATGATTCACACGGCATCAAAGGCCCTCTGGAGCTGCTTAGAGAGTTCAGTTCCCCCTTACTCGGCCCTCCACCTCCACTGAGGCCCATGTCCACTCCACACTGACCTGTGATCAGATCGGCTGTCTGTCCATCAATCACAGCAACCTAAAGTCCACCACTGCTAAATAGGTGAGGAATGTCTGGCGGGTGAGTTTCAGAAAGAATGCTGATTTAGGACGCATCCCAAATGGCACCCTATTACCTTTATAGGGCACTACTTTTGACCAGGACCCATAGAGCTCTGATCAAAAGCAGTGCACTACACAGGGAATAGGGTGCCATTTGCGACACATACTTATAGGAGTAGGGAAAAGCCTCAGCAATGTGACCTGGTGGTCACCAGTTGACAGACTCACCAGATAAGTGTTTTGAGCCGTCATGGCATTGTTCAGGATATAGTAGGGTCGTTCAACGAAATGAGTGCCTTTTGTGTAACTTTGATATTTTAAGTTGAAATTGTGCACCAGTATTGCATTTTAAAAGCCTGTTATATGAAATTAAATGCCCTTTAATAGAGACCTAATGGAGAACTCAATAAATCTGCTTTTTAATACACAGTACCAGTCAAAAGTCTACTCATCTACTCATTCAAGGGTTTTTCTTTATTTTTACTATTTTCTACTTTTTAGAAGACATCCAATCATTTAGAAGACATCAAAACTATGAAATAACACATATGGAATTATGTAGTAACCAAAAAAGTGTTAAACAAATCAAAAGCCACCCTTTGCCTTGATGACAGCTTTGCTCACTCTTGTATTCAACCATATTCCCAGTCACCTTTCCATGGTTAAATGTGGTGGTTCGTGCTTTCAGTTTTGCACGAATGCAACCATCTATCCACTGTCTCTGGTTAGGGTAGATTCTAATAGTCACAGTAGGTCCAACATCTCCTATATACTTCCTTATAAACTCACTAACCGAATCAGAGTATACGTCAATATTATTCTCTGAGGCTGGTCAGAACATGTCCAAGTCCGTGTCAAAAACAATCTTGAAGCGTGGATTCCGATTGGTCAGACCAGCGTTGAATAGTCCTTAGCACGGGTACATCCTGTTTGAGTTTCTACCTATAGGAAGGAGGAGCAAAATGGAGTCATGGTCAGATTTGCCAAAAGGAGGGCGGGGGAGGGCCTTGTATGTATTGTGGAAGTTAGAGTAACAGTGATACAGTCAATATGGTGATAGAATTTAGGTAGCATTGTTCTCAAATTTGCTTTGTTAAAATCCCCAGGTAATATTTGACAAAAACCTTCAACCCTGTTAAGGTCAACCCAACAATTACTTTATTTGGCACTTGATAGGCACCTATTATAGTATTTTTTTAAAATTTAACCTCTTGAGATAGGAAAATGTGTTTTTAATGAATTTGAACATGTGATCTTCATGGCACAATGGTAAAATCTGGTGAAATTAAACTTTTGAAAAATGTTTAATTAAGTTACACTGAAGGAAAGGCACCAAATTGGTGTAACAACCCAGTAAATAGAGGGAAACATGCAGTCCAATCTCTGGAGAAGTTAACCTGATGGCACACCTCTTTTTGAAGAGGCGAGCTCCATCGTGAATTTCTGGTCTCATACTGCTCCTTCCTGTAAAGAGGACAGAACTTCCTACCTGAAAACCTCTCAAAGGCCGGCATACTGGCTCTGTGAAACACATGGGATCTGGACGTCCAAACCTAGACACAATATGAATATCATTAGTGCTGATTGTTGAATATTATACACACAATTATAAATTATAAACACACGTGTATATATATATATATATATATATATATATATATATATATATATATATATATATATATATATATATATATATATATTAGTTATATTTAAACGAATCATCTTCAGCCTTATAATTAGATTAGATTTTTGGTTTGTTTGTTTGGTTTTATCCAACTGAAATACCCTCTGCATTTTACCGATTGAATGACTTTTGAAATAATTGTGACATGCAGAGTCTCCTGGGGGATGCTGGAGCATATGTATAGTTTTTCACATCTCTCTAAGTGTTTCTGGTGAGCCCTGTGAGAGATGTGTGTGTGTGTGTGTGTGTGTGTGTGTGTGTGTGTGTGTGTGTGTGTGTGTGTGTGTGTGTGTGTGTGTGTGTGTGTGTGTGTGTGTGCGTGTGTGTGCGTGTGCGTGCGTGTGCGTGCGTGTACGTGTGTGTGAGTGTGTGTGAGTGTGTGTGCTATTTCTCAGGGGGCAGTGGGAGTCAGCGAGCCCCTGCTGGGAGGGCTGGGACCTGGGACTGCAGTCTCCTCTCCTCTGCTCCACCTGCCACAGACTCTTTTGTCGTCTGCTCTCACAAGGAGATTGAGGAGTCAGTAGCTCCAGCTAAGGGGCTTGGGACACACAAACCAGTGTACTCCGAGCTCTAGAGGGCAGGGGAGCCATATTGATTTCCCATTGTTTTTGGCCTGACCAACATACTATATCACCAGTGAAAGGGCTCACTGCAGTGCTCAGTCTATATCTATATATACATGGTATGGTCTGTATTTGGTGTTAGTACAGTGTTAAATAGCTGAAAGCATAATCTGCAATAATTGATATTGTATGAAATAAGGAAGCATTTTAGAATACAGGAAATAAGACAATTTCAAATAATTGCACTGTTTCACTAATAACAAACCCATTTAACATGTTTGTGTCAAACACATCAACAAGTCAACAAAGATTCACTTTTGTCACTTTCCAGGCTCTAATTAAAAATGTTCCCTCCAGTCAAACTAATATTTACACAGGCATGTATGGCAACTGTGCTTTGTGAGGCAGTCTACTCTAGTCCGCATTCTTGAGATTGGCATCTTAAAAGGGGATCAGAAAGATGTAAGACTGAATGCCCCTCACAGTAACACACTGATTGCTACATCATCGTGTCACAGTTGAGTTCCAAGGCAGTATGGGAAATTTGTACAGTTGTCTACACAGATTAGAAAATACAAGAACCAGGGGGAGGGGTAGAGAGGGTGTTGGGGAGTCGGGGGGGGGGGGGGGGGCTGCCCTAGGGAGGGTGAGGAACGTTGAAAACGTTCAAAAAGGGTCCTCTAACTGACTCTGACTGAGAATTAACACCAGGTATTGTGTATGGAGGAATACCCGAGTCTATAGGCGAAACTCCTCCCTGCAGATCACACAGGGCTGCTTGGAGTCTCCCTTGTGAATAGACCTCGACTTGACCCAACTCCATTCATCCACCATCAGTCTCCTGGCCGGGGATTCCACCAAACTACAAATAGCTGGTCTGGAGAGGCAGACAACGGCACAATATCAAATAGCAAGTGAAACATTCAAATAGCTCTGTAGTAGCCTAAGCACCGACATGCAGATTTGATTTCACAATGAGACTTCCTAGTTCAGAAGTGTTTTTGAACGAGTTCCCCAGTTCCCAACTGACTACTGTAAAGTAAATGTAATTGATTGGTAGATTGTTTTGGGGGCTACCTAGCATATACTGTTTCTCCTCTGGTCCATTGTGTGACTGGGGACGACGAGAACCTTTCTGATTCACAGTTCCTTTCACATGGTTTCTTTTGCAGTGGGTGTCTGTGGAGGCTATTCTGCACCATCTTGCCTTCACAGGGTCACACAGTGACAAATTCCGAAACAGTAAGTTTTATATGATATGGTCTTGAAGAGCAATTGTGGTGATCGCCAACTTGCTTTTGAGTTCAAGCCCTGTTTAATGAGAGAACCCCCTCTTGAACTGTGATAGTGAAGTTTGCATCTATTTTAGAATGAATAAATAAGACAAGTTTTTTTTAAAGAACTAATATTCACATAGCCTAATTTAGTGTCTTTGCATTCATATAAAGACTTTTAAAATCTGTGGAAATGTGCACACGCAGAAAAGGTGTTTTGCAAAATGGGACATGAATCTGGTTTGTTGCTTTATGATAGACAAATAAATGCCTCTCACAGTTGGACCCCAAAACTTACATTAAAACATTGCCTATGACAAATGCACTTAATTATGTTCAAACATATGTTTCTCAGTCAGAACATGTCACTCAGCTAGCTGAAAGATGCCCAACTGAGACTTGTTAGTCGGAAAGCTAGCTGCTTCGCTACATTGTAACGTTGTTACATTTACAGGTCGAAATAGCTAGCTAAAGGGCTGTCTACCTATTCATGCGTCTGAATGATTGTCCGGAAAGAACAGTCGCTACGATTGTTGCAAAAAGGATTTCATGATTGACAGGAATCGAAAACAAGACCGATACAAAGAGTAAAATCCAAACCTTCATCATGATCTGCCCCGTAGAATTAGGAATTAGAATACTTGAATAATTGAATAATAGTCCCCCATCACATCCTCCTCCCCATCCACCCCCAACAAGTTCCTTGGCCAAGTGAATCACCGATTGGGCTGAGAATAAGTCTATTTGCCTTGTGCTGTTAACCTGCTAGAAAACACAAGAATATACTTTGTAATGGTTTAATGGCATTTCCGTTGTCTTCTAGGTTACTGGATGGAAATTGAGAATGTTTTACATGTCTGAACCAGGCTACCCAGATTTGACTACATAAAATGTTCATGCTTTTAATTGAAAAAAAATATTAGGGCTCTAATAGCATGATAATAATAGTAATGTTTGGGTTTTGTTGTTGTTGAGCCCTAACTGTCTAGCTACCTTTAGGGTTTGAACTTGAATAGAACATTGTTTTCCAATCATCACATTCACACATCATAAAATGCTGTTTATTCCATGAAGAAAGATAAATTAATGTATTGTATCAACCAGATTTAATATTTCTGCTATGATACTTAATGGGTTCACACTAGAGACCGTAAAAAACACTGGTTCACGCAGACGTGGTTCGGTGAACTACGCTTGCCTAAGCAACCTTGTCTGAAACTTGAAGACTTGAGTTAGCTCCCCGTGCTAATTCCTAGGCTTTCGCACAGTGGGCTAATAGAGTATTGTGGTACAATACCCCCAGCCAGTCCCATTAGTCATCTTTCATGTCACTATATATAGCCATGTTCTTCATTTGACCTAAATAAAAATATGATTTCCTACAAAAACGTAATTGAACTGACTTCTGTCTTCACTACAGGTGATTTCTTCATTTTATTTTATTTTCATTTTATTTCACCAGGTAAGCTAGTTGAGAACAAGTTCTCATTTGCAACTGCGACCTGGACAAGATAAAGCGTAGCAATTCGACACGTACAACAACACAGAGTTACACATGGAATAAACAAAACATACAGTCAATAATACAGTAGAACAAAAGAAAACAAAAAGTCTATATACAGTGAGTGCAAATGAGGTAAGTTAAGGAAATAAATAGGCCATGGTGGCGAAGTAATTACAATATAGCAATTAAACACTGGAATGGTAGATCGGCAGAAGATGAATGTGCAGGTAGAGATACTAGGGTGCAAAGGAGCAAAATAAATAAATAAATAACAGTATGGGAATGAGGTAGGTAGATGGGCTGCTTACAGATAGGCTGTACAGGTGCAGTGATCTGTAAACTGCTCTGACAGCTGGTGTTTAAAGCCAGTGAGGGAGATGTGAGTCTCCAGCTTCAGAGATTTTTGCAATTCGTTCCAGTCATGGGCAGCAGAGAACTGGTAGGAAAGACGACCAAAGGAGGAATTGGCTTTTGGGGGTGACCAGTGGGATATACCTGCTGGAGTGCGTGCTACGAGTGGGTGCTGCTATGGTGACCAGTGAGCTGAGATAAGGCGGGGCTTTACCTAGCAGAGACTTGTAGACAACCTGTAGCCAGTGGGTTTGGCGACGAGTATGAAGCGAGGGCCAACCAACGAGAGCGTACAGGTCGCAATGGTGGGTAGTGTATGAGGATTTGGTGACAAAATGGATGGCACTGTGATAGACTGCATCCAGTTTGTTGAGTAGAGTGTTGGAGGCTATTTTATAGATGACATCACCAAATTCGAGGATCGGTAGGATGGTCAGTTTTCCGAGGGTATGTTTGGCAGCATGAGTGAAGGATGCTTTGTTGCGATATAGGAAGCCAATTCTAGATTTAATTTTGGATTGGAGATGCTTAATGTGAGTCTGAAAGGAGAGTTTACAGTCTAACCAGACACCCAGGTATTTGTAGTTGCCCATGTATTCTAAGTCAGAGCCGTCCAGAGTAGTGATGCTGGACGGGTGAGTAGGTGCGGGCAGTGATCGATTGAAAAGCATGCATTTAGTTTTACTTGCGTTTAAGAGCAGTTGGAGGCCACGGAAGGAGAGTTGTATGGCATTGAAGCTCGTCTGGAGGTTAGTTAACACAGTGTCCAAGGAGGGGCCAGAAGTATACAGAATGGTGTCGTCTGCGTAGAGGTGGATCAGAGAATCACCAGCAGCAAGAGCAATGTATACAGAAAAGAGAGTCGGCCCGAGAATTGAACCCTGTGGCACACCCATAGAGACTGTCAGAGGTCCAGACAACAGGCCCTCCGATTTGACACACTGAACTCTATCAGAGAAGTAGTTGGTAAACCAGGCAATCATTTGAGAAACCAAGGCTGTCGAGTCTGCCAATATTGTCAAGAGATGTCACTGAATACATTACCAAAAAAAATCAGTCTATGTCATAGAGATAAATAGTGGATTCTAATGCCAAAAAGCATGTTTTAGCATGTGCAGCGCCATTGATGATTTTCACAATTTTTAAGTAGTCAGCTGGGTGGGATCTCCTATGGGTTAAGGAAGGATCACATCATTCCATCCAGGTCCCCAGGAGGGTTTATACCTGTTCAAACAACACACTCTAGGTGGCAGTATGCACCTTTTCAGTTTGTTTGTATGCCCCCTTTCAGTTCGTAGAATAAGAATTGGACTACTTCAAAATGGAAATGGCCTCATAGACAGCATAATGGACAGATATATTGATGCGATGTCTATCTAAGTCTATGGTATATGTTGGGACGGATTTACTCACCGAGCAGTCGTCAGAGCTGGAGATGAACAAAGCTTAGCTGCTCATACCTATGCTGTGAGCTAAGGAATCCCTCTCAGGTCCCCCAACATGGAAAATTGTACACACAAACATAAATGAGTTCCTAACAATCTTTTTCTGTCGGGTTGATGAAAGTTAGCCTTATTTCTCACACACTGTGGGGTTGGTATGTGTCTTTTAAAATGCTTTGTGACTCTGATTGACTTTGATGTGCTGGGACAGAATCAGTGAAAACAGATGGCTGAGGAGAGGGCCCAACGATGAGGCTTGTCAATCTGGGGAGCCCTCTAAAAAAACAAAACCAGGAGCCCGCTCAGGGAGAGGAGGGAAGCCCTGCGCTTCTCAAGAGGCTGGCACATTCTTGAGATTAGAGAAAGAAAAACGCAGACCACTGCCGTTAATGCCTCAGACAAAGGCGTGGAACAAATTATTAGTTAAGAATTCAAGCCTAGAGCCCCTATCAAAAGACTGCCGTCCAAAATGCCAGACTTGGGCCCTCGCTTGTGTTTTTAAGTAAATAATCATGGTTAAAAGATATGGCAAAAATGGGGCTCAAGTCCTTCATAAAGCTCTGCATTCTTCCAACTGTCATCAGAATGGATTTCCGAACATTTCAGAACTTTTATTTTCAACAGGGACACTGTTTATCTTTTTCTTTATGAATACCATGTTAAAGAGCCTTTTATTTAACTTTCATCCCTCCCAACCTCTTTACCTGATCTGTGGTATTTTGAAAAGAAAAACTCACCTTGTCGTGCAAAAAGCTGACGACTGAAAAAAAGGTGGTCTGTAGTGGTAAAGAGTTGAAAGAGAGCCCTTTGCTGTACCCCTTTGCAAACTGTGTGAGCCAACGACAACTTGAATATGATAGAAGAAATAATCCCACAATTTATCTATGCTGAAAAAGACATGCAGGGTATCAACATGATTTGATTAGTAACATGCCCAGATGCCAGGAACACAAACAAAATATGTTACAATGGTTGATATGATATCACATGTTTATTCAATCACTGATATACAATTATAAGGGTAAATAAAATAACATTTAAGAATATTCACTGAAAGGATGACAAAAATCTGCTTTATACAGCTATTCCCTCATATATCCCTCACTGTTAAATAATCAGTTTGATACAATTTGTTTTACATCGTTGTTGATTCAAGTCAGGTGACCCATGATTTTGATATCAACTTTTCATTTTAGTCTTGTCAATCCGAGTTGCCTATCTAAAGAGGAAGCAGTCTTCTCCGTTTCACATATTTTGACCGTGGACTTGACCCATATCACTGGTATGTATCCACATGGTCACACAGCCTTTTACCGACCTCCATTTTCCTCTCTATAAACGGGGTCTCTCTTTAATAAAACATAAGCCTTGTGCTTACTTGGATGGACAACGCATTGAACAGTGATATAGTACTATATCTGATGAGTATAGCTGGACCGAACTATTTAATATGCAGGGAAATTGAAAGTTGACAGTTGAAATATATTTCTTTATAAAATACTTTATTTAACCAGGTAGGCCAGTTGAGAACAAGTTCTCATTTACAACTGCGACCTGGCCAAGATAAAGCAAAGCAGTGCGACAAAAACAACATCACAGAGTTACACATAAACAAATGTACAGTCAATGACACAATAGAAAAATGTATGTACAGTGTGTGCTAATGTAGAAGAGTAGGGAGGTAGGCAATAAATATGCCATAGAGGTCAAATAATTACAATTTAGCATTAATACTGGAGTGATAGATGTGCAGATGATGTGCAGGCAGAGATACTGGGGTGCAAAAGAGCAAGAGGGTAAGTAATAATATGTGGATGAGGTAGATGGGTGTGCTATTTACAGATTGGCTGTGTACAGGTACAGTGATCGGTAAACTGCTCTGACAGCTGATGCTTAAAGTTAGAGAGGGAGTTACAAGACTCCAGCTTCAAAGATTTTGCAATTCATTCTAGTCATTGGCAGCAGAGGACTAGAAGGAAAGGCGGCCAAAGGAGGAATTGGCTTTGGTGGTGACCAGCGGAATATACTTGCTGGAGTGCGTGCTACGGGTGGGTGTTGCTATGGTGACCAGTGAGCTGAGATAAGGCGGGGCTTTACCTAGCAAAGACTTATAGATGACCTGGAGCCAGTGGGTTTTGCGAAGCGATATGTAGTGAGGGCCAGCCAACGAGAGCATGCAGGTCACAGTGGTGGGTAGTATATGGGGCTTTGGTGACAAAACGGATGGCACTGTGATAGACAACATCCAGTTTGCTGAGTAGAGTGTTGGGGGCTATGTTGTAAATGACATCGCCAAAGTCAAGGATCGATAGGATGGTCAGTTTTACGATGGTATGTTTGGCAGCATGAGTGAAGGAATACAGGGAATGACTTGCAGCTTTTGCTATATTATGATTTAATTTTCATATTGCAATCAATATGTAATGTAATGTCTAGACTGGAGTGTAATATATCACCATTTCAGGCCACTGTGTCAGTCTGTGGTAATAAAACTGTTCTGGATCCATACATCACACTGTGATATAAGGCATTGTTTTCAAATGAATAATTGGTCAGAGATTACATTTCCGGGGGAGAGAGGCCAGGCCATAATGGCTAATTAACAATTATGTCAAACACTGCAGATGACCTAGTAGACCAATCACTTTGATAGGGGACAGTGGAGAGGACAGAAATCAAATCATTTTACGACTCCCCTATAACGGTTTCCTAACATGACTTTAATCACCTTATGGTGAATAGGAATCCATCCCCTGGTTATCTGAGAAGGAACCAATCAAAGATGGAAGACAGAAAGGCTATACTATTTGCTGTAATCTCCTGTGTCGTTGACTCATTGCTGACTAAGTCGGCTATAAAAAAACAACATGGCCATCATTATAGCATTTCCTATGTGTTTCGAAGAGATTGAGCTCCTAATGATTAGACTTGTCCTTTGTAAATGAAATACAAATCACAGAGGGCTTTTGGTTTTCCTTCATTTACTAAGTGCTACATTACGTCATACTTTGGACCAAACAATGGATTTCCCATAACTCTTTGCGCAGTTGAAATGACGAACAGGCTCACATATAACCAAATGTGCCAGCGCTTATTAGCACTTGAGAAGTTATTGATCGACCATTTTGATTCATCTCTGGCGGGGGCCTTGGTGGCTCTTGGGGTTGTTCTCAGGCCCTCTGGTAGAACTTGTTTCCACTTGTCCTTCTCAATTAGCTTCAGTTTGTGCTGACTGCTGTGACTGAACCCTGGCAAGACGACATCCACTGCAGTGCCCTAGTGCCAGGAGAAGAGTTATAGGAACTAACTCAACCTCTGTTGCCTTTTTCTATTCTATTAGTCTGGATAAGACAACTACCACTGCAGGTTATGCAAATAGCATTATATATGCCCCAAACTGTACCAAGTTTCATGCTTTTATGATATTTTCACATAACCCTGGGCTATATGGAGAGTTGGTAGGCTATACGTGATGGGTACCTATTCATCATAGGTACAATTACGTTGAGTATGTGGAGCATTTACCAATGAATTGATAAACTACAGGTGTTGTATCTGTTGTCGCAGAAAAAAATAAATGACATACATTTACATAAATGAATTGAAAACCTGCAGCTCTCTTTCTCTCACTAGATCTCACGCCAAAAACTATAGTCTACTTTAGCCCATCAAAACACATTTCCCGTTAGAAATGAGCACCTTTTTTATAGTCCAATCCTCCTGCTGCAGGATTATTTTAATCCTGAGACGAACCTGGTCAAATTAAGATCCCACATCTGTAAAGATACCTAATATGACAATGGAAGAAGACAACATGAAAGCAACCGCCAGCCATTGCACAAATAAGTGAATTAGAAATACAAACTTGTTGATGAGCTGAGCTAAATGTGCAAAGTGGATTTCACAGTGGATGTCACAGCCGTCACCAGTAATTCCTGTCACGCATGTTAGGCCATCTCTCTCCATAATGGACAATAATTGAGCAGAATCCATCACTGTGGCCAAAAATAGACTCACATAATGGCCTTAAATGGTGCTTTAGGACGGAATTATTAGAGAAAATCTGACCAACCCTGCTGTGTCTGAAAGGCATTGAAACTTCCATACAGGGTTTTGTACTTATCCTTGACTGCATGCTGATTACATACATGGCACATAGCAATGATTCAAATTATACCTTTAGCACTGAGGTCCATTGGTCCAATCCTAAAAAAACATTGTGAGCACAGTGAACAGGACTTCCCCTGTTCTTAGTTATGGAGTGACTTTGGAAATAAGCGTTATAACATTTGGAACTAACATGACATATGTATATAATATGTCTTACGCAAAAGTAAATGACCATTTAGAGATCATGTAATTTACAGCAATGTTTTCACCATAGAGATCCTATTATCTATATGTACTTCTATGGTTTTCACACCCTACCTAAGGGGGGAGGGGGGGGGGGCATATTGAATGGTTGAGGTGTGAGGTGAAAATACTGCAGGCTGTTTGTTGTAGTTTATTTGCATACTCGTTAATATTGCCAACCCCTCCTCAAAGAAAAGGTAATTAACTGATTTAATTTTAAAAAGCGCCAGAATTAAAAACTAAGCCTGGAGACTTCCTTCAAAATACACCATAAATCAGTAGCTATTTCATCTGAGGGAGTGAGTGAGGGAGGGAGGGAGGGAGGGAGGGAGGGAGGGAGGGAGGGAGGGAGCCTCAAGTTTGCCTGTGCTGTGCTTGGTGGAATGTGTTTTGTGGTGAGTCTCGTAAATGCCAAGTTCTTTGGGCAATAAGAATAAATATCCCAACCACTCTCTAGAATTACCACATAACTGAGGACTTTCCGCGTCTGCAGTACAGGACCCCACTGTCTCCTCTACCGTGCTTGTATGAATACATGTTCAGGTGATGAGAGCTTACAACATGGTAGAGATGTTCTTGTGCCAGTCAAAAATAATTCAACAACAAAACACAGGGTTTCTGAACTGCTCAAAACAACAACAACAACGGTGCACTTTTTAAGAAGGTACTTGAGGTTTGTGGTTAGATGTACATTTTCAAATAGACTGACAGATCACGGCACGTGACTTGAATGTTTTGTGTTTTCTGGTCTTCTGTGTTACAGTGCTTACTCCGGAAAACGCAAATGTCTTTAGGTAAAAGGTGTTTTTGTGGCAGGTGTACCTTTGTTGCCAGTGCCACCACAAGTGAACTCATTGCTACCACATTTCTGATTATACATGACAATATATTTTGGCATTTGGTTACACTTTCGTGCCAATACAGCACACAGGATTAACCTCTCGCAAACATTTCCCTCACTCAAAAAATCAAAATGGTTTGATTGTCAAAAGCCAAGCCCATCATAAAAAACAACAACATAAAACCCCCAAAGTCTAAATGACACATGTTGCTTAACCATTCAGGTGGCAAGTCCTTCACCACAGCTTTAATACTTCAAAGCATGTTGAGGTTGTGCCAAATGCAAGCAGTCTTTTGGCCTCGTGTTGTAATTTCAAACAGCGATGAAAGGTAAAGTAGAAACACCTATTTACTTATTTTTCAATGCGCCAAAGGTACAGCGCGTTGTTTTCGCGTTTCCGTTATCTGTCTGATCACACCTCCCCCCTCACCCCTCCCTTCTATCATGTGATTAATGATTATCTATGAACCTCAACCTAGGTTTGTGGTGTAGTGAGGCCGAGATATAATGACTTGTCTAGAGATCAGTGTGTAGAGGATGTGTAAAGGATGTGTAGAGCAGGGCTCTCCAAACCTGTTCTTGCAGAGCTACCATCCTTTTCCGCTCCAACCCTAATCTAGCGCACCTGATTCTAATAATTAGCTAATTAGTTGATAAGCTGAATCAGGTTCATTACAGCTGGGGTTGGAGCGGAAACCCACATGAGGGTAGCTCTCCAGGAACTGGGTTTAGAGAACCCTGGTCTAGATCCTTCCCCGTCATTACACAATCAAGAATGGTCCACCAGCCAACTTGACACACCTGTGGGAAGCATTGGAGTTAACATGGGTCAGCATCCCTGTGGAACACTTGGAAACCTTGTAGAGTCCAGGCCCCCAACGAATTGAGGCTGTTCTGAAGGGGAAAAAGGGGAAGGGACGTGGGGGTGCAATTCAATATTTGGAAGGTGTCCTTAATGTTTTGTACACTCATTCTAATATGTAGTGAACCACTTTGAATTCAGTTTGTGAACAGGACATGAGTTGGCAATATAATGATAATTGAGTCTTGTTTTATTCTCGCAAACCTGGTTTATACCTCTTTGGTCACGTGTGTTATGTTTAGGAGGTCAAAGAAGGTTGAAGTTCATTGGTTATGGTCACATGAATGAGTAACGACACCTTGTGCTAGCTCCCTAAGCCAATGACTAGGCTTTAGCTCAGTAGGCTAACATGACCATTAGTCAAATCCAAAACTTGAGTTCGATCTCCAGTCAGTTGCACATACAGTATGTCATTATATGTCTTTGATCTACAATGTATACGCTCTGCAATTTGTTCCTCTTTAACAGTGTTCATAATAGGGCAGACTTCTTTCAATCTCAGCAGGACTTGTTGCAATCTGTACTTGTGTTCCAACTTAGTGAGTATTTCAGTCATGTAACTGTCCATCTACAGTATTAATAAGTATTAATAAGAAGTCAATAGACTTCTTAATGTCATTCTGATTACTGGTCAGGTGTTAGGATGTGCCCCTAGCATCAACAAAGCATCCTCACTAAAAATTCAAGAAGATGTCACGCTAATATGCCACTATGGCGCTAAAGGCTAAATGTATGAATTAATAAAGCAACTGTATGTTTGAGAACATGGCTGGGGTCCATTCTAGGCTTACGAAATGTTCAATTGGATTAGCCTTTCGCCTCATTGACGTAGATACATTGACATAGATACATTGACGTAGATACATTGACACCCTCGAACTCGACTGTTCCTGAAACGGACAGACTACGTTCGGACTCTGAATGCCCACTATACTGTTATTATGTGCCGTGTCAGATAGCATTTTCTGTAAGGTTTGTGTTCGCTCACTCACTCACATGTGAAGGGACATTACCCGTGTGATCGAATTGGAGAGGTGACAGCTCATTGGCTGTTTGCCTGCTCTATCTTCCTTTGCCAAAGTAAACAGGTGAGCTTCTCATCTCTTCACACCTCCCCAGCTCCAGCTCTATGACAGCTTGATCAAGCACATGGAACACAACCAAAATTAAGCAAATGTACCTTTTTTACTATTTAAAGTTACCTGGTTTCACACATGAAACATCACACATTTTATATAACGTACCATTCCTCTCTGGATTTTATATATTTATATTTTATATAACCAGCCACCATTCGTTCTCCCATTGGTTCTGCGTCCTGAAACACTAGCTAGCAAGGCTATATGTAGCTCTAGCACTTGACCAGATTGGACTTTTTTCTGGTGTCCTCTGACAAAGATAATAACTTCTGTTTGAAGTGTATTCCAAAAAAGAAAAAGAGAATCGTGCTGGGGGCTGGTCTAATGGTAGTGCTGGGGGCTGGGGGCTGGTCTAATGGTAGTGCTGGGGGCTGGTCTAATGGTAGTGCTGGGGGCTGGTCTAATGGTAGTGCTGGGGGCTGGGGGCTGGTCTAATGGTAGTGCTGGGGGCTGGGGGCTGGTCTAATGGTAGTGCTGGGGGCTGGGGGCTGGTCTAATGGTAGTGCTGGGGGCTGGTCTAATGGTAGTGCTGGGGGCTGGGGGCTGGTCTAAGGGTAGTGCTGCCACCTTCGAGCCCATGTAGACATTGGTTTGATCTCCTGCTTCGCCACTCACGTTCTCTCTCTCCTCTATCTATGAAGATATCCTAAATCTGAAAATATATATATTAGAGAAAAAGATATATCATCCTTCAGTCCGGCAGAGGACCGGTCCTTAAGGTGAAATGGAAGATCAAGGCCGTGACGTGCAGTGTGTTTACATTCTTCTCTGATGTCCCACTCAACATCTCCCGCTTGACGCCGTAAATCAATATTAGATGAGATGAAGTGACGAGGAACTTATGAAACTCAAACATGTCCTGTGATGTATCTTACAATTCACTTGACCTTTCGATTGGGTCAATTGGGCTACGACAGTCAAGCTGCACAGGTTCCCCCCCCCTGTCAGAAGCTTTGCCTGGGAAACAGTCTGTCACAGCTGTCTGATGGAAATCAAGGATGTCATGGGAACAATTATTCCCCATTCTGGCCATTGATGAACTGACGGTTTTGAACGGTCAATCTTTTCAAGTCAATGAATGAACTGAGGCTAAGTAAGTTACGCAAGGCTTCACAAGCTGTTGTTTTAAAAAGCTTGCTGCATACATTTTGAAGAACATGTAACATGGCAACCCCGGCTGAGTCGCCTCCCCTCCACACTCACACACACACACACACACACACTACACACTACACACTCACGCTGCACCACTAACTTCAAAAGAGACATGGAGATAAAACAAAATGTATCTCAGACACATCAAGCCTCCCATGCCCTTTAAAGCTTAATTATACCTGTTGGAGTGATGAGAGACACATCACAGAACCCAGTGATTAATAAACAAACGCTGCATCCCATAAAGCTTCCGACAAGTCCCTGCTCATCGCCCTGCACCACTCACAGTCTGGGCTGCTCATGTGGAGTGTACATATCAAAGTGCATCAAACCCCTAAAAATACGCTTAGACCAACACCGGTCTGGGTTTACCACCCCCCCCCCCCCTCCTCCTCCCCAGACCTCTCTACAGCTGACTCTTCCACCTGTCTAATTGAAGGCCGATGAGGCCGGTGAGAGCATCATCCCGACATGTGCGCAGAGCCCTAGCCTCAGTCCAGCTTTCATCTTTCACTCCCTGTGCCGCGATCACTCGACTCACACGACTGGGGCTTTGTACCCGCCGACTGGGTAGGTGTCACGTTTGCAGGGTTTTGTAAACAAACACACCTTTTGTGGAAGAATATGTCCAGAGATGAAGTTACTAACTGCTTTAGATCGGCCTGTGTTGCTGAAATAACATGAGGAAGAAGTGGGTGACCCGAGGCTGAGGTCATATTAGATTGCCCTTTGAAAGGCTAACGTGTGGAGTGAATTTAGAAGGTTCAGCTGGCATAGCTCTACATGCACATGTGCACATGTACATACAAGTAAAGGTGCACACCAGACCTGGGTTCAAATACTATTTTAAATATCTCATGTACGTTCACATACATTCAACGTAAGTATTCAGATATATTTTATTTGAAAAGACAAGTAGTTGAATATGTTAATGTTTTTGCAAATGCACTTGGAAAGTATTTAAAAAATTCAAATACACTGACTCAAATACACTCCCAAGCATTTAACCCAGGTTTTTGATAATAGTATTTGAAATAGGTATTTGAACATACTGTCAAATACAAATTGGCAGACTATTTGGTTTTTACAAATAACCATTCAAATGCTCAAATAAAAGTACTTGTATTTGAAAATGCTCAATTACACAGAAAAAGTATTTTAAAGGTACACACACACACACACACACACACACACACACACACACACACACACACACACACACACACACACACACACACACACACACACACACACACACACGCACACACACACACACACACACACACGCACACACACACACTTCCCTGTAGGTTCTCTTCAGGGTTATAATGACTGTGTCACCTGATAAGAACTTCGTTGTGCTCAATGAAGGTGTCTTTTCTCATGTCTTACACATCCATAGAGGTGCCAACTTTGTACCTGACGTTTGAGAATGGGCTTTGTTATTGATCACTGAAAACACTCTCACCTGACCTGAAGTAAATGATCAACATCAAAAACAATGAGGAAATAGTCAGCTATCACCACGGTACTACAAATACCTGGACAAACCTGGACACCTTAACATCACAAAACGTTCACCATGAAAGATTGCTTTCTTTACATAAAGAGTATTGGCATTAATTTAAAACAAATGTTCAAGTAAACTATTTCAACATCTTAATGCTAAAGAGATGTCTAAACCTGATAGAACTAAAAGCTTGTGCTGTCATGCCATGGCACACAAAGAATGAGGACATTTGACCATTGTTTGAGTTGTTGCAGTGTTTCGGCATGGTTTAAGCCCCTTTCCAGTCAGCGTGTTATTACACTGTTGGTGGTGAATGTTTCTTGCTTAAAGCTGATTTAGCCAACCGAGTGTGATGCAGGCAACAATTTTCTATTGTTTTCCCACTTTTTATTCACCAGTTTGCCTAATTTAAAATGAATACGCTTGATTTGCTTTCCTAGAAGGATAGGATACATGATACTTTGATGACATACATTTTCCAAGGAGATAGGTGGACTGTATGCATATACTGTAGATCCTATTAAATTATTGTTGTTCCAAGTTCCTAATTCTATGACTGTATGTCTGTCAACCTTGGAGAGTTGCTGTGTAAGGTTTGAATGAGAGAGGGAGGGAGGGAGGGAGGGAGGGAGGGAGGGAGGGAGGATGGGAGGGAGGGAGGGAGGGAGGATGGGAGGGAGGGAAGATGGGAGGGAGGGAGGTGTGGGAGGGAGGGAAGATGGGAGGGAAGATGGGAGTGAGGGAGGTAATCAATGCCAGCTCATAGAACATCTACCTTGCAAGCCTGGATACAGACTCTGCAATGGTCAAAGCCCCTCTCTGCAGCCGCATGTCCAGAGAAGATTATCTGAGCAAGCTGGGGTATTCTGTCACCCCTTTCTCAACAGAAGTGGAGGGTCGAGACCCATCTATGGGATCAGGCTTTAGTGTCCGGCCAAAGACCCACAAAGAGAGGACATCAAGTGGCCTCTTGAGTAGGCTGATCAATATAGGAAGCCAAACAAAAGACATTCCTTGCATTTCTTAGATATTTCATTGGATAAAAAAAGAAGAAAATAAATTAATCTCTACATGGTGTCATTGTTATTAGACACCACAAATGAATGAAGACTGTTCTCACCTTGAAGGTTGCTTTGCTACGTATTTTAGTGTGTAGGCTACTGTGTAGGCTAGAGGTAGCCTACGGGCATATTCATCTTTTGCGACCGAAAAGACTGTTTTATGTCAGCTGTTTCCTACAAGTAGGCTAATTATTTAATCGCGCCACAGAGTTAATTACGACAATTTATAAAGAGAGGGTGTTCCAAATATCTAATGTCCTTGGTCAAAACACAATTGGAATATGCCTATTATGTTAATGATAGCTGAAAAAACGGTTTCTTACCAGTTTACGATGCTGTAGTTCCAACCGAGCTGGAGTAGGCGTACTGTATGCTGCCTGAGATAAGATCACGGCCAACACAGGTGAGTTGGATCATACTTGGTTGGCGAAAAATGTAAATTATTTAAAATCATATTGGCAAAATATATTGTGTTCAATGCTCCTAGGCTTACTTGTGATTGTGTAATTTCCCCCCTTTGTGTTTGGGACCTTCAGATTTCCCATACTGTGCATTGCTGAGATATGATATAGGCTAAGCCTACTTATTAAGTGTCATGTGACTGTTTTTGTCATAGGATATTTGGGGCGATTATGAGTTTCTGCTTGTTGCACTGCAGTGGCATGGTGATGGAGTGGGTGCAAATCAAAAGGAAGCAACAGACACAAGAAGTGTGGTAAAAGTATAAATGATTGTACCTTATCATTGATTTAACTAATGATGAGTGCTCAAAGTGCAACAATAGTCATTTTGCCATAAAACTGTCAGCGGTTAATCAGTCTGTTAAGTGTTTTCATCCTTCAAAATGTAAGATTTATTAAACAGTTCACGAGCACAAGCTTGAACTTGCTCAGTTCGTCTGCCATGTACACAAAGCTCGTCTTCATTTTTCAGAAGATGTTTCACGTCCTTGCTTTTATTACTTTTACATTGTTGACGTTCACACAGCCTGTGACTGTTTCAAAAGTACATGATAGATGATACGGGTAGAGGTGACAGCGTTTAACCATTTACACTACTATGCCCTTTTGGAGCCAGATGGAATGACAGTTTATATTTTCACGTTTTTTTCCCCTTCTTTTTTTTTGTATTTGGGGTCTGTATATTCTGTCTGAGCTCCCCAGGCAGTGTCTTGTGTAGCCAGGACTTGCACATTAAATGCCTAAGGACGTCTGAGGCCTGCTGGTACATCTGCCAACAATAGGAATTTCCCTGGTTTACACAACTCAGCCAGAGAGGTTATCTCTGGAGACTCAGCCTCATTAACCACATTTCCATCCACAGTTTTTATGCGTGTTAAAGTCATAGTATAAAAAAAAATCAAGACAGCTGTGATGGAAACAGGACGTTTCTGTAGAATTGTATAAATGCAGAGAAGTCATTTGTTTGTTCGACGTAGCGGGATCTTTTTGTGTCAGTAAAATTAATAATGCAAGAACTGGTGGTAGAAAAATGCCTTTATGTACAAATATTGATATAATAACCAACATATCGAAGTAAACTAAGAGTCACACGATGATATGGTGTGTGGACCTCCCACTACGATTTAGAAAAGCATGCGATGATGGTGCTTTCAAGACAACTGGGACCTCGGAAAGAAACAAGGTCAAATCATGATGTCAGTGATCTTCAGGTCAGAAAGTCAGAGTTCTAGAAAGAGTCTCCGACTTGGAATTCCGAGTTGGATGACTGTTAAAAAAGAAAATCTCAGTCGGAGAGTTCCTAGTTTTCTTGAACATGGCATTAGGCTACAGATTAAATAAATGATGATGTACTTCACAGGATGGTGAAAGTGCACGGGGATGAGCTTGATGCTCCTTTTCAAAAAATATCGAGTGGCTTAGTCTGGTGACATGATGATCGATGCTTGACTGCCGTTTGACAAATAATCATATTCTGAGTAACACCCCCCCCCCCACTAAGCCAAGCCTCCAATATAATTTCCCAGTGCGCCTTGCCTTTTCAAGTAGAAATGCAGAGTAACCACCCATGACTGTATTTGTTAGTGACAGAGACATGGTTGTTGAGTTCATTCCTTTTCAGTCCTGTGGCCTTCACCAAGTGAGTTCCTAGGCAAATGTTATTATAAATTAACACTATATGACAATAAATTAAATATCTTATGAGGCCTTATTTTGAAGCCTAGCTTTACCCTAATACAGCAGCCTGAAACTCGGGGTTTAAAGGTGACATCAGGCCTACAAAGAGGGCTGCAAAAGTCCGGTAACTTTACCAAAATTCACATATTTTCCAAAAATCCTTGTATCCAGGAATCTTCCAACTAGGATTTCTGGAAATCCTGGGCAATTTACCATAATTTTGCCATCCTATGCTGGCAAAGTAATGTGTAATTCCTATTGGAATCCAGCCAGAGTTTGGATATTCAACAGTTGAAATTATTATTCACCTGCATAATGACTGTCGGGTTTAGGAACAAACTGGAAGAACCATTTCAGTAATGGGTGCAAAAAAACTAAATGATTGGATTAGTTTAGAAAAATGTATGTTATGTATCTTTGTGTAGCATGAGATTCATCAATTATTTAACGTGCAGTTGAAGTCGGAAGTTTATGTACACATACGTACAAGTTTGCGTAGCCTTCTACAAGCTTCCCACAATAAATTGGGGGAATTTTGGCCCATTCCTTCTGACAGAGCTGGTGTAACTGAGTCAGGTTTGTAGGCCTCCTTGCTCGCACACGCTTTTTCAGTTCTGCCCACAACATTCCTATGGGATTGAGGTCAGGGCTTTGTAATGGCCAATCCAATACCTTGACTTTGTTGTCCTTAAACAATTTTGCTTCAACTTTGGAAGTATTCTAGGGGCCATTGTCTATTTGGAAGACCCATTTGCAACCAAACTTCCTGACTGATGTCTTAAGATGTTGCTTCAATATATCCATATAATTTTCCAACCTCATGATGCCATCTATTTTGTGAAGTGAACCAGTCCCTCCTGCAGCAAAGCACCCCCACAACATGATGCTGCCACCCCTGTGCTTCATGGTTGGGATGGTGTTCTTCGGCTTGCAGGCCTCCCCCTTTTCCCTCCAAACATAACGATGGTCGTTATGGCCAAACAGTTCTTTTTTTGTTTCATCAGACCAGAGAACATTTCTCCAAAAAGTACGATCTTTGGCCCCATGTGCAGTTGCAAACCGTAGTCTGGCTATTTTATGTCGGTTTTGGAGCAGTGGCTTCTTCCTTGCTGAGCGGCCTTTCAGGTTATGTTGATATAGGACTAGTGGATATAGATATTTTTGTACTTGTTTCCTCCAGCATCTTCTGAAGGTCATTTGCTGTTGTTCTGGGATTGATTTCCACTTTTCGCAACAAAGTACGTTCATCTCTAGGAGACAAAACACGTCTCCTTCCTGTGCGGTATGACGGCTGCGTGGTCCCATGGTGTTTATACGTGAATACTATTGTTTGTTCAGATGAACGTGGTACCTTCAGGCATTGAGAAAGTGCTCCCAAGGATGAACCAGACTCGTGGAGGTCTACAATCTTTTTCCTGAGGTCTTGGCTGATTTCTTTTGATTTTCCCATGATGTCAAGCAAAGAGGCACTGAGTTTGAAGGTAGGCCTTGAAATACATCCACAGTTACACCTCCAATTGATTCAAATGATGTCAATTAGCCTAACAGAAGCTTCTAAAGCCATGAATTTTCCAATCTGTTTACAGGCACAGTCATCTTAGTGTATGTAAACTTTTGACGCACTGGAATTGTGATACAGTGAAATAATCTATCTGTAAAGAATTGTTGGAAAAATAACGTGTCATGCACAAAGTAGATGTCCTAACCTACTTTCCAGAACTATAGATTGTTAACAAGAAATTTGTGGAGTGTATGTAAACTTCCAACTTCAACTGTACATGCAAAAATACAGATATCAAGAACAAATAAACCCGCATTAGAGCATGCTGGGGGAAAAGTTGGTTTGTTATCATAATTTATGAAAATAGAGGTGATGTGACTCCTCATTTAGTTTTGAGTCAGTACCACGTAAACATTTTAAGAAATAATTACTTTTCATTGACTTTCAGTTCAACTTACTAGAAGTATTTTAGTTAATCTCGCCCTTTGGGTTTACAGTGTGTGATATAAACCTCAACAATCACTCAAAACTGTTTAAACAAACATTTGGTGTATTCAATCACATCAAAACACCGTAGTGTTACAAAGTTCGATCAACCCCAACATTAATCGGGAAAAGTGTAAGCTAGCCACTTTATGTAACCACATAGAGTTCAAAATCTGTTAAGTGTACAGGTGAAAAGTGAGTCATTTCATCAAATATAGCCCACAAGATGGGTCTCTCTCAACTGACACCTTAATTATCCTATAACCTCTTATTACACAGAGTAAACATAATAAAATCCCACTTTAAAGATTATGAGATCAATTAGAATTTCACCTAATATTTATAATGATGTATTAAATTATTGTTTTTGCTCTCGGTGCTCGCTCCTAGTGCCCTGGCTTTGCCCCTTTGAAGTCAGTCAATGTTCTGCTGTTTAATGTGGTCATGGGGGATTCTCATATTGCTCTCTTACTGTATTCAGCTTGACTTAAATACATAGTGAGCACTGTAATTTTTTCACAAGTGCAGGCACCATTTGCTTTAAATACAGTATCAACGTTTCAAATCGTTAGGAAAACTATCTCATTTAAAATATTACCTTTTAATATTCAGTAAAAAAAAATAAAAAAAATAAGTACACCCGCTATGGTTTCTGTCATGGCCTGGAATCATATCATTAAAATGTGTAATCATAGATTTTGTGAATGAAACTACACACTGTTGAGTTGAGTCAAAATACCATTTAGGAAATACTTATTTTAGGCCTGGTAGCCTCCAGGCTAGAACGTGTATAGTAGAATCGTGATGTCTCGCCTTCAGCTCGCCTTCAAAATATTGTTTTAACAATAAGACACGCACAATTCAGTATTCAAAGCGAGACATAGCATGAATAAGGAAACGGAGTCTGAGACTTCTATCTTTTATCCATACCTTGTTATAGCCCTGCTAGGTGTTGAATGAGTGCAGCCCTGGTTGGTAGGCTGCTGGTTTCAGAGCATGAGGACTCTCTCTCCTCCTCCATTATGATGTGGTGTAGTGTTATGAGAACAGGACAGCTCTTGAGGCGCTTGCTTTCACTTCAGGGATGGTGCGTATACAGAGCAGGCCGACAGCTGGTCCTCAGCAAACTGGTCCCGTTGACCTCAACCCCACTGTCCGACGCTCCTTGCCTCGAAAACAAGAAAAGGTCCCTTGGAATTCCAGGGAGATGATCTATTTTGTCTCTGTCGGTCGGTCTGTTCATTTTAATTACGTATGTGCATGTATTTCACTGAAGCTTTCAACGTCAATAGGTGAGCGAATTCAATTAAATCTGGAGTGATGGGAATCTTTCACGAGTTAAATAGTCTTTCACAGGTCTTTGACAACTAGAAAATATACTTTATAACAATAATATAACAATATAACAAAAATACAGACATGCCTAGATTCATTTGTGTGATAACTCGTGAAAGATTCCCATCACTCCAGATTTCATTGACTTCGCTCATCTAGAATGACAGTGTCACTGAGCATCTCGCAGTTGCACAGTCAGTGAACCGCTAGTGTGGCTTGATTAAGTCGCTTCTACTTGAAAATAGCATTCTAGCACTCAAGTTAGATTCAGTAAGTTGTAATAAGAGACCTGTCTGGGTGAGGGATTTGAACTTCTACGGTGAGACGGAAAGAAAAGACTAGCAATTTTGAAAATTATTGCTTTAGACAGCCCAAAGCTATAGTTTTGTACTTTCTTGTTCATATCTTCAACCTGTTTCCTGTAACTTTATGACTATGAGGTGAGAGTGCATTTTGATTAGTTCTGCACTCCGTGTGTGTTTTTTTTGCCTTCCACAACAAATGAAATGAGAAATTATAGCAAGAATCATTGTGCAGCAATTATAATTTCCAGTTAAAGACTTGTAATAGTAGATTGCAGGTACAAATTGCTGAAGTTCTGTTATTGTGTTGAATTCATGTGGAGTACTCAGTGATATTCTGGGTTTGGGGATGGATGCAAGACGACTCGTTGATGAGGTGATAATGTCCTGCATTGATGACATGTTTACGACTTCTGGAGAGTTAGATCTGTGCTGTCATCGAAAACAATGTCTGAGTCTGCACTTACTTATCCAGTGATTAATAGTTATAAATAGTTATGCTGATCCCTTATTATTATTTTGATGTAACGAGTGGTTTTGTATAGACAGACCTGTCTTCTCTATTGAATCTTCTTTGTTGAATACTGGCCATTTAGCAAGGTGCCATGAGTTACAGTAATGCCAGCCAATTGGCTTTGACTAATTCTATCTTAGGTTACCTTTCTTCCATGCCTCTGAAACTGTGGTAAGGATAATGCCACTGTGGAATTCACTCTGACCTCAAAACTCAAAAACATAAATGCGTAATGCAGAATGTAGCTATAATAATGTAATTTTGTACTTTAAAAAAAAAATTTTTTTACTTGAGAAGACAAATGTTTCTACTTGAGAATGATGATTAATTAGTGGATCTCAGAGTTATGTTTTGGTACAGTATAATATTTAATACACAATAGAGCTATGTGTAATAGTTTTGCGTTGTCATTTCAGAAAATGTCCTTAAAATATCTGCATTTATAGTGGAATGATAGATTTTCATAATTGCTTCTGTGTATCACAGGTGTCCATGAATGGTTTTACCATTTTCTGTTCTCCAAGGAGTTACTTCCTATCTCAGATGCTTTCCTTAGTCATCTTAACAAACATTTCCTGTCTCCTGATACACATCTGACGAGACTCAACATAGAGTGGTGGTGAGACATGCTTCAGATTGCTGAGTAAAAAATGCCACGTGGTTGGTGAGTTACGCAGCTTTAAGAGTCATGTTTGCTTTGCCAGTTGCAGTATTTCTCTCTGTTTTAGGGGGCATTTTACGACTATGTAGCTCTAGAAGGAAATTCACATTTGTCTCTCTTTTTCTGGTTTTCATGAATATCACAGCTGTATACTCTGATGCTCAATGAATAAACACGCCATTTAACTTGACAGAAGCTTCCCATGGTTCATTCTTAACAGAAATAGCTTTCATTTAAATGGCGACCTTTTAAATCGTGCATTTCAGAGCAGAAAATAGTTTCTCTAAGGCACAAACAAAAAGCAAATTTGAGGTAAAATACATTTTCTGGAAGAATCTTAAGTACAAATATACATACTGTATATTTCTGTAAGCATTATAATTCAAAACATGAAAAGTATTTTGAGATTCAGGTCAAAATCATGTTTCAGGAATAAAGTTCCGATATTTCAGAATTAAGTCTAAATATTTCGAGAATAAAGAATATTTTTAGATTTAAGTTTTACATAAAAAAAATAAAAAAAAGTCTACTTTTTTTGTTGTTGGAAAAAAGACAAAATATATTTTTTTACAATAAAATCAAAATATACAGTATGCTAAAAATCCATACTCCACATAGCGTTGGGACCTACATTTAGAATTACCCTTTTGTATGTACCATGGTCATTCTGATGCCTTCTCACAATCCAGACAAGCTCCATTTGCTGCCTTTTCTTTTGCCGTACAGTAACATCTGACTCCAAAATGATGGTTCTTGGAGTTAGTCATTCTCTTCCTCCAGACAGTGTTGAGCTGACACTATATTTACAACTAGAGCTGCGTATCCAGGGGCCTGGATACACTTCTACATCACAGTCTCGATTCCACCACACCACTATTTTTGAAGATATACATTCTCATTCGAAAATACAGTTAAATGCACTCATGTCCGTGGTGCTTGATTTCTCCCATCTGTGTGTGTTCTGAAAGTTTCCATCGGTGCCGGGGGAGCTGACCTTTCTGAATTTTACATTATATATGAAACATTTATAGAGAAATACATATAGGCTTTTGCACACTGTTTGAGCAAATTCGTTTTCTAGATGTTCAAAGATATTTTTGAACCATTGGCTTTTTCATGCCCAGCTTTGCACAAAAATGTATCATTGTTTTACCTGATTGTAGTATTAGCCTTGTAGTATTGTTCTTTTTGCGAATCAGTCTTATCTTTCTTCCCGGTACATTCAATTATTTGAACTTGGAATTGCTTGTTTCACTTGTGTGTGACTATTCTTTTCCAAAAAATCATTCTGAGGATCTACTTTATATCATGCTTCTACAGTGATTCTTGGAGTCCTCTCTCTCTCTCTCTCTCTCTCTCTCTCTCTCTCTCTCTCTCTCTCTCTCTCTCTCTCTCTCTCTCTCTCTCTCTCTGTCTGTCTCTCTCTCTCTCAATTCTATTTCAGGGGCTTCATTGGCATATGTTTACATTGTCAAAGCAAGTGAAGTAGATAATAAACAAAAGTGAAATAAACAATAAAAAATTAACAGTAAACATTACACTCCCAAAAGTTCCAAAATAATAAAGACATTTAAAATGTTATATTATGTCTATATACAGTGTTTTAATGATGTGCAAATAGTTAAAGTACAAAAGGGAAAATAAATAAACATAAATATAGGTTTTTATTTACAATGGTATTTCTTCTTTACTGGTTGCCCTTTTCTTGTGGCAACAGCTTGCTGCTGTGATTGGACACGGGTATTTCACCCAATAGATAGGGGAGTTTATCAAAAATTGATTTGTTTTCGAATTCTTTGTGGGTTTGTGTAATCTGAGGGAAATGTGTGTCTCTATGGTCAAATATTTGGCAGGAGGTTAGGAAGTGCAGCTCAGTTTCCACCTCATTTTGTGGGCAGCGTGCACATAGCCTGTCTTCTCTTGAGAGTCATGTCTGCCTACGGTGGCCTTTCTCAATAGCAAGGCTATGCTCACTGAGTAGTCAACGATTTCCTTAAGTTTGGGTCAATCACAGTGGTCAGGTATTCTGCCACTGTGTACTCTCTGTTTAGGGCCAAATAGAATTCTAGTCTGCTCTGTTTTTTTTGTGAATTCTTTCCAATGTGTCAAGTAATTCTATTTTTGTTTTCATGATTTGGTTGGGTCTAATTGTGTTGTTGTCCTGGAGCTCTCTCTCGCTTTCTCTCTCTAGAATTGCAGATTTACATACAGTATAACATTCACCTCTGCAATATGGCCAATGTTGTGAGATAAACAAGTGTCTAGCAATTGCATACTTTGGACCACTGTTTATCCTTGCAGTGTGGCATATTTTACATTCCTTACAACATTTGAATCTGCTTTGCTTTTTTCATTGACATAAGGGAAACAATGCAGCATAAGCTGTTCAGGTCAGCTCTGTGGTTTGTTTTCCATGCCAGTTCTTGGGATTTAAAGCCGAACTGACCAACATGTTGTACACACTGTGCAGAAAGAGACTCTCTTCCCTTCTCTGTGCTCTCTGTCTCACACACATAGATTAGTGTGTGCTCACACGTGCATGCACGCACACACACACACACTTACATGCACACACACACAAACACACCGACACACACACACTCTTGCGTGTCTGTTCACCTCCAATGAGAGATGCATACAAGGCTTGACACCGGTTTTCCCTTGACCGTTGATTATGCTCTACCGAGATCCCTCATGACTCCATCCCACTCACCAATCTTATTTGTTATCGTTCTCCATCAGTAAATATTTCCGTTAATTAATATCTGGGAAAGCAAGAGGCCAGCTCATAGAACAAATGCTGATTAAAAGAACACATTTCCCCATCTATTGTAGCCATCTACAAAGAGAAGCCCTCTGCATCTCTATGGCTGAGTCACTACAGAGGATTGGGCCCCATTCATGTTTTTCCCATGTTGCAATTTACTCACTGAATTAGGCCTAAACCAAAAAAAAGTGTTTCAATACCAATTATCATCTGGCAACGAGGAAAGGGGGTCTGACCGGGGTGGGGGGGGGTGAGCTACTTAAGCCTTTTCACTAGTGTTGCCTTGTTTCCCCGTTCCTCTCCTTGAGAGAGTAATGTGTTTCCACACACAAAGGGAGGATCTTCAGAGATATGCCAAGAGTCTGGAGAGTGTGTTTGCTGGACCTGTGAAGAGTGCTCTTTAGGAGGCTTTGGGGACAATGGTGTATGGGCACCGGCAGAGGTTTACTTTGTCCACACCAAGCATTTCACACGCACCCTGGGCAACAGCCGGTCTGGGCTAAGGCGACAACGTTAGTCTGAGTTATTGAAAAGTTGTATTTTTTCTCAAAGCCCCCTTTTTTTATCTTTGTCATCCAATCAGGGCTGTGGTGTTGGAGCGAGCTCTGTTCGGCCGGGCCTTCTTTTTTAAATTGAATTGAGACCACTATACTATGCTGTCTGTCCATAATTAACTATGTTGTCACCTACAGGGTGTTTCCTCTACTTTCATTCTCCCGCCCCCAAAAAACTATGTTCTGATTAAATATTTTGAGAGGATGCAGTTATCATGATCCTTGCGCTAATATAGTTTTACTATAACTTTTTGGGGTTGTTATTACTACTGCCATATTACTTCTAAGGGTGTGTTGCTGACCTCTGCATCATGACGTCTCTTGGCTTCTCATACAGACAGTACATATTGTATCAGACTGACTGTGCTATTTATCTGTGGCAAAGTAGACATACATTGCCTCAGGGTATTCTGTGTCAGATTAAAAGTACAAGTGAATCTTCTCTCTCTCACCTGCACCTCTGGGAAACAGAAGTTTTCTCTGAGATTTCATTTGACCCCCTTTGGTTTTTATAACTCAGATGTCTGCAGGTGAGGCATTAGGATCTGAAAGCTTTTGATTGTTCAGCTTTAGGTGTGCAGACATTTCGGTATAATTCTTACACCTATAGCATATCTGAATCCTCGGCATCGTCATCCACAAGATTTGTGATGCATAAAATCATCTTTGTTGCATTACGAGAACGGTGAGTTCTGCCTAACCTGGTAGATGAACCCCTCTCTGTTACAGGGCATGTATATCACATAACCAATCAGAAGGTACATATTTTTGAATCTAATTCACAGTATTTTTTTTTTTGTGTGTTCACTGTGATATTCACAGCGTTCCATCCGGATCCTCAGGAATTTTCCTGACTCATTCCACCAAGAGGGAAAAGGGGTTTCCTTAGAAGAATGATGCCACATCTGGATGACATATTCAGCATTGGCTGAGTTTGGCACTCATGTGTCCCTCACACCGGTACAGTGTGCAGTATGGCAAGCATTCTCCTCGTTGTGTCAGCCTTTCTATCGACCCGTTGCCCATGCATTTATATATCTCGTTTGGTGCTCCTTATAACAGATTGCATAATTCCAAGTGCCCTCGGAACTAAAGCGTGCCACACAGGGCAAATTACTCCGTGCACAGATCTTATGCAATTCATTTATCTTTTTTTTCCAACTCCAATGCATATTAAGTTTGAATGAACACCACAATGAAATCATCCACCGTGGTACCTTTTGCTTCCAGACTACATGCATGCCCTCTAGGCGATCAACAGACGACGACACAAAAGGATGAGCGTCGCTAAACGGCCAATCTGCAGTTGCTACACCCATTTTTGGACGCATACATTAATGACATATGCTATGTGACCCGTAAATGTCTCATTAGCTTAGTTCAACTGTCACACCCCACTGGGCACGGGTTAAATCGACGTCGTTTCCATGTCGTTTCAATGAAATTGCATTGAACCAACACGGAATAGACTTTGAATTTATGTCCGTGCCCAGTGAGACCCCAGTCAGAACCCCAAAATATACGCTTGTTTTACTCCAATGTTTGTAAACCTAATTTAAACATTGTCAATGTAAAATAACACGGTGTAGTCTCAAAACTCGATTGTTTTTGTTGCAAAACAGAGGCGGGATGTCGGCTTTGTTATTGTTCCAACTGCGGATTTGCCCTTTAAGCTAGGCCCAATGCATCTTCATTATAGCTGAAGTTTTCTATCTCTCCCCGTACTCCTCTGCCAGCCCTTTTCCATCTGCCCTGCCGCATTGTTCATATCTCAATGCAGAGGTTCAGACAGCGGTTGCTATAGCAATAGCCGTATTTGCAAGGGCCCAGGCGAATCTCCTGATTGAAGAAAATGGTACCTTGTGGAGAATTTCTGCCTTTAAGAGGTTGCAGTGGCTCAGAAATATCTTCATAGATTCCCCCCCCCCCCTCTTAACTGACATCCCTATTACTATAAGTGAGCAGTTTGGTAGAATGGAGAGTTGAAATGGAAAGTCAGCAGAAATTATATTGGCTTGACCTTCAGAAAAAAAATTTCACCTACAATACTTTGCTATTCTTCCTGCAATTATGCAATTACAGCATGGGAAAAAAAGTTTGTCCGTAGGTATTTTAAGCAACTGGTTAAAAGAGAAGGAAGAGTCTAGGACAAATTGTTGAGGGGTCATTGTCTTTAACAATGTATTTTGCCTCTCTGGAGAGACAGATTTGAAGTATATTTGGCTACAGATGTTCTATTAAAAGAAGTTGTGTTGCATTCCTTGCTTCAGTTCAGTCCAGCTTCACGACTCGCTTGTTCTTTTATAGAAACACTCTCCCTGTTGGGAGTGCTACCTTGGTTAAATAAAGGAATTCAATTATTCAGTAGAGTTGGTCTTTTAATGGCATTAACCTCAAAAGCTTGACTATAAGTACTGTGACAAAAAATAATAATAATATCCAATTAGATGCATAAGTAGATTACGTAAAACCGATAAGGGATGCACAAGGGCAAATCATCTTTGATTCAGTTTCTTTTTCCACTTGAAAACCACTGAATCACAGACGCATGTATTGGACTGTCTGCATACCCACTGTATAAGGAGACATACTTTTGAAACACAGTCTATATTTGTCAGTATTTTTATGGGTTAATAAGATTTGATAAATAAAAGATGAATTCCTCTTCGGGGCGCTTTGGTAACATGTTGTATTGCTGAAAACACCAGTTTGCTGTCAGATCTAATCGAAGTCCGTTTTGACACATTTCCATGCTGGATAGGGATAAAAATATACACTACATTAGAAATAATATTTGCTTGGGTGGTGTTCTTATTGTGACTGAATCGTACGTTTTTTCCGAATACGGCGATTGCATTTTTGGGGCGGCAGGGTAGCCTAGTGGTTAGAGCGTTGGACTAGTAACCAAAAGGTTGCAAGTTCAAACCCCCGAGCTGACAAGGTACAAATCTGTTGTTCTGCCCCTGAACAGGCAGTTAACCCACTGTTCCTAGGCCGTCATTGAAAATAAGAATTTGTTCTTAACTGACTTGCCTAGTAAAATAAAGGAAAAATAATGATCCACTTCTATTTCAGTTATAGCCCCTTCAAATCTTTGCTTACTCAGTTATATCACAGCTCAGTTTGATTTATGCATAATTATGAGGTGGCCTGAGAGCAGGCCAAATGGGATCATCATGACCAATCTTGACATTATTTTCCCAGATATGTTGTATTATTTTGACTTCTGAGGTCAGAGGGTGATGCATCAGTTCTCTCTTGGGGAACATGCTTTCCTTTGAAATAGTTTGATTGTGCTACTGACATCTAGTTAGCGCGCTTAAATCGTAGAGTGCTAAGTGCTCTTCTCTGGTCTCAGAAAGGGCTGGGGTGTGCTCACTCATCAAACATAATAGTTGTTTAGGAATAGTGTCTGAACCATGCAATCCTTTTATGAATGGTTTCTCATCTCTAGATGTGGGAGTTCCTTCACACACAAACTGTGAATAAATCAATTCCTCTTATCCCTTGGGAAAAGTGTCACATCTAGCCTCGACTTTATCAAGACGAGCACGTGGACTTCCCTGTCATGGTTAGAGCTCATTTGCTCTCCTATAACGGATAGTGTTCTGTCATTGGAGTTCTTCAAAGGATGAAAATCTATGTTAGAGAATACATCCGTTTGGCACCTCTAATTACTAGCTTTCAACTGCATTGTTTTGAACAAGCAACCTGTTGACTGTTGTTGTGTGAAATGTCTTATCTGAAGGAGGAACTTGTGAAAAAAAAGTCAATAGTGGTATAGGAATCAAAATGATAAAGAGTCTATTGGCAGTCATTTCATTGTATATTTACCTTGACAAACACAGCTTAATCATTTACACTGTGCCATAGAAAAACCTTTCCAGTGACATGCTGTTCTAAGGAACCAAGCCCACACCTATGCATCAATCATTTTAAAACCCCATAAAATCCTTTGTTATGTAGGCAAGTCTAAAAGGGTTTGGTGATAGGGACAGCCCAAGAACAATACTGTCTTAGGCCAGGACAGATATCTGGCATTTTTTTCGAGCTAACATTCTGATTAAATATACATTTTTCACTGTGGGAATGGCATTCCACTGAGCTCATAATAACCCATTGGTGTTACAGTGTTATTGAGACTGGATGGATCTGCTGAGCACTCAGGAGAATGGTGTTAACCGAGGAACGTGACTGGGAACGTGACTGGGAACGTGACTGGGAACGTGACTGGGGCGGCAGGTAGCCTTGCATTTAAAGCGTTGGACTAGTAACTGAAAGGTTGCTAGATTGAATCCCCTGAGCTGACAAGGTGAAAATCTGTTGTTCTGCCCCTGAACATGGCAGTTAACCCACTGTTCCTAGGCTGTCATTGAAAATAAGAATTTGTTTTTAACTGACTTGCCTAGTTTAATAAAGGTAAAATAAAATTAAAATAAAAAGGTAGGACTACATAGTCTACATACAATGTTTGTCGTAGTTTTCAGCTGACAAACCAATAGTCTGCTCCAAAGCTATGGAGATAGATTTCTGTCAAAATGTTGTAAAACCCTCACAAACATTTATAGATGCACAATTGAGAGCATCCTGTCAGGCTGTATCACCACCTGGTACGGCAACTGCACCACCCACAACCGGAAGACTCTCCAGAGGGTGGTGCGGTCTGCGCAACGCATCACCGGGGGCAAACTACCTGCCCTCCAGGACACCTACAACACCCGATGTCACAGGAAGTCCAGAAAGATCATCAAGGACAACAACCACCCGAGCCACTGCCTGTTCATCCCGCTTCAATCCAGAAGGCGAGGTCAGTGCAAGTGCATCAAAGCTGGGACAGAGAGACTGAAAAACAGCTTCTATCTCAAGGCCATCAGACTGTTAAACAGCCATCACTAACACAGAGAGGCTGCTGCCTACATACAGGCTTGAAATCATTGGCCACTTTAATAAATGGATCAATAGTCACTTTAATAATGTTTACCTATCTTGCATCACTCATCTCTTTTGTATATACTGTATTTTATACCATCCGTTGCATCTTGTCTAGGCTGCTCTGTTATTGCTCCTCATATAGTAATATGTATATATTCTTATTCCATTCCTTTACTTAGATTTGTGTGTATCAGGAATTTGTTGTTGAATTGTTAGATTAGATGTTAGATATCGCTGCACTGTCGGAACGAGAAGCACAATCGTTTCACAATACTTGCAATAACATCTGCTAACTGTGCTCATGTGACCATTAACATTTGATTTGATTTTGATTTGACGAATGAGTAAACAATGTGAATTTTGACAGAACTCTATCGCCATACTATGCTGTGATTAGGAGATCCAATACTCTTGTGCGTAGCTTCGGCAGAAACAATTGTCTGGTGAAACATTATAACAGTGACATGAACATTCTGAGAAGGCCAGCTTTTACACTGACCACATTCTAGGGATGTGCTCATTACTGGAAAATCCAAAAGGATGTCAGTATTCGATGACTTCTTGCTTCTTTTATAAAACAGTTACAGGCCTATTTTAACCATGAAAAGGCATTTGTCTAAATGAAATAAAATGATCCATGTGACATTGCTACATACAAGTATATACCATGACATTTGACATTCTTAATTGAATAAAACAACACACTTTTGAATATAGTTTTTATGAAGCATGCCCCATAAAAGAGACATAGCGGTAGACTGCACATGTTTCACATTGTGTAGCTTGTTGTTGTCGGGCAATCAAAGTGGCACTACAGCCATATGTAGCCTAGCATGCGGAGTAGGATATTTCTAGTCAATGCAAAATGGAATATAAAATTACACAATTAAGTCAACTTAATGAGAAGGAGTAGACTATGAGCAACCAACAGGTAGGTTGTTGTTTAACCTGAATGAAGTTGTTGTGGACAATTAGCCTGGAAAGCTAGCTAGTTGACTAACCTAGTGCAGCTAGCGTCTTTACCTCAATTTGAAGCAGTCAATACAGGCACTACCAGATGGTACAACAGATAACATATGGCAGCAAAAAGTTTGTCTAATGAGCACGAGAATGACTACTTTCTCTCTACCTCCCGTCACCAGGCCCTGTCCTTCCCCGACCTGCTGCGGCTCTCCTGAGTCGCTCAGCAAACAGGGTGCTGTTGAGAGAAAAAAAACATTTCGACTATCCAGATTTCCCCCCAAAAATCATGATATTATTCAAATCGTGAAAATCCCTACTACATTATAAACCTAAAAGCATTGGATTGGTGGAGACATGGGCTAGTGGGACTTTCCATCGGTAATTTCCTTTCAAATCAATGTACACTTTCTGAGGAAGGAGAGATAATTGGGATGTAGCGTGAGTCTGAAGAGGCGTTATGGGTAGTGGTCTTCCGGTCAACTCTTCCTGAACCCTAAAATGCTGCTCTCACGATGGGGCGGCAGGTAGCCTAGTGGTTAGCGCGTTGGGCCAGTAAGCGAAAAGTTGCTGGCTCGAATCCCTGAGCTGACAAGGTAAATATCTGTCATTTTGCCCCTGAACAAGGCAGTTAACCCACTGTTACCTGGGTGCCAAAGACATGGATGTTGATTATGGCAACGCCTCCACAACTCTCTGATTCAGAGGGGTTGGGTTAAATGTGGAAGACACATTTCAGTTGAATGCATTAAGTTGTACAACTGACTAGGTATCCCCCTTTCCCTTAATGTATGGAATGACAAATGTTTTACCTTGTCAGCTCAGGAATTTGATCCAGCAACTTTTCGGTTACTGGCCCAACGCACTCATCACTAGGCTACCTGCCGCCCCATCGTGAGAGCAGTATTTTAGGGTTCAGGAAGAGTTGACCGGAAGACCACTACCCATAATGCCTCTTCAGACCCACGCTACGTCCCAATTATCTCACTGTCCAATCAACATATATGATGCTGTTGCTGTCTTTAAATCAAGAGACTTGAAGGCTTTTTTCTTTAGTAGCACACTTAGTTCACAGGGTTCAGGTGTGACATTTCATACCCAAACAAGAGGTATAAACACCACCAATCGCATGACCGATGTTTTGAGTGAGCGTGTGCACGTTGAGCTCTTAGTAGTCCTTGTGAAATATCCTGATGTATAAGCCCCACTGCCAGACCACATAATTAGCTTTTGACCTACATTTCTCCCAGGCTTTTCGTGTGTAGGGCGCAGGTCAGTTTCCCTGGGATTAAGTGTTGCCATTTCAAGGCAATTATTTTATTCTCGCCACCACAACTGTGACTTTAAAGAAGACCAAGTACGTAAGCTTCCTTTTCACAGCTAACTTTTTATGGTTGTGTGCGTTGTCTCGCATCAGATGGCGTCATTTTAAAGAGACACGCAGTTGCCAGGACCCATCTCAGAGTGGGAGAGGCAAAGTGAGAGGGTTTACTCCGGCCAAAATCTGTCCATGTTAAGCAGATCATGAATTATTAAGAAAGTGCAGAGTTTGTACGGGTCAATAAGAGTGTTGAATTTAGTCAAGATAAAAATGTATTGCTATTTTGATATGTGAGGCTTATTTGATCGAATAGAAGTGTTGTAATGCTTAGGTTTTTACGAGTGTACTGATATAAGTGTGATGTACATGAATCCTGGAAACTTTGTGCATTTTTTTAAATATTGGAGTTGTCCCTGTTGAAATTGGAGACGGTCTATGCATATTCATGAGGCTAGAATTTCATCTCACTCTCCATTGAGTACAGAAGGTTGATGTCAACACCCCTCATCGAATATTCAAAAAAGTATTCAAATTACAAGATGTTTCCACAATAAGCACCTTAATATGGGAGGATGCTGGTGGTGATGGTTGAAGTGGGATAAGTGGAATGGTTTCAAATACATGGTTTCAAATGCCATTCCATTCGCTCACTTCCAGCCAACCGGTCTGTTCCACCCATTGTTCGGGCGGAGACACAAGCATCTCTTCATTATATACAGTATCTCCGGACATCTGTGTAACCAAACGTGGAACTCATCTGAAAAAATCTGGACATAGCTCATCAGCCTAACTCTACTCAAGCCAACAAGGTGAAAAATCTGTCAATGTGCCCTTGAGCAAGGCACTTAACCCTATTTTGCTCAAGGTGCGCCGTACTACTATGTTTGACCCTGTAAAACAACACATTTCACTGCACCTTCACTACATGACCAAATGTACAGTGCATTTGGAAAGTATTCAGACCGCTTGACTTTTTCCACATTTTGTTAACATTAAAGCCTTATTCTAAAATGTATTAAATTAATTTGATTCCTCATCAATCTAGACACAATACCCCATAATGACAAAGTGAAAACAGGTTTTAAATTTGTTTTACAAATTAAAAACAGAAATACCTTTTTTTACGTAAGTATTCAGACCCTTTGCTATGAGACTTCGAAATTGAGCTCAGGTGCATCCTGTTTCCATTGATCATTCTTGAGATGTTTCTACAACTTGGAGTCCACCTGTGGTAAATTCAATTGACTGGATAGGATTTGGAAAGGCACACACCTGTCCATATAAGGTCCCACAGTTGACAGTGCATGTCAGAGCAAAAACCAAGCCATGAGGTTGAAGGAATTGTCAGTAGAGCTCCGAGACAAGATTGTGTCAAGGCACAGATCTGGGGAAGGGTACCAAAACATTTCTGGGGCATTGAAGGTCCCCAAGAACACAGTGCCCTCCATCATTCTTAAATGGAAGATGTTTGGAACCACCAAGACTTGTTAGATCTGGCCAAACTGAGCAATTGGGAAAGAAGAACCCAATAGTCCCTCTGACAGAGCTCCAGAGTTCCTCTTTGGAGATGGGAGAACCTTCCAGAAAGACAACCATCTCTGCAGCACTCCACCAATCAGGCCTTTATGGTAGAGTGACCAGACGGAAGCCACTCCAGAGTGGCCGACCACTTGGAGTTTGCCAAAAGGCAGCATAAAGGACTCTCAGACCATGAGAAACAAGATTCTCTGGTCTGATGAAACCAAGATTGACCTCTTTGGCCTGAATACCAAACGTCACGTGTTGAGGAAATCTGGCATCATTCCTACGGTGAAGCATGGTGGTGGTAGCATTGTGCTATGGGGATGTTTTTCACCTTTAGGGTCTAGTCTGGGTCGATGGAAAGATGAACGACGCAAAGTACAGAGAGATCTTTGACGAAAGCCTGCTCCAGAGTGCTCAGGACTTCAGACTGGGCTGAAGGTCCACCTTCCAACAGGACAACGACCCTGTCATTGTCAGAGCCAAGACAACGCAGACAAGTCTCTGAATGTCCTTGAGTGGTCCAGCCAAAGCCCGGACTTGAACCCGATCAAACATCTCTGGAGTGACCTGAAAATGGCTGACAACAACGCTCCCCATCCAACCTGACAGAGCTTGAGAGGATCTGCAGAGAAGAATGGGAGAAACTCACCAAATCAAGGTTGCCAAGCCTGTAGCATCATACCCAAGAAGACTCGAGGCTGTAATTGCTGCCAAAGCTGCTTCAACAAAGTACTGAGTAAACGGTCTGAATACTTATGTAAATGTGATATGTCAGTTGGTTTTTTTTATACATTTGTGAACATTTCTATAAAACGGTTTTTGCTTTGTAATTATGGGGTATTCTGTGTAGATTGATGAGGAAGAATACCAATTTAATCAATTTTAGAATAAGGATGTAATGTAAAAATGTGGAAAAAGTCAAGGGGTCTGAATACATTCCAAATGCACTGTATATGTTAATTGCATATGCAAATAAAGGTTGCTTCACTACCACGCCCAAAACGGAGGCACAATCATGGACTCAGATTCACAGGTGGTCACATTAAAACACAACTTCTCAACACAGAGGTTGAAACATTCTTAACGGATGGGCACTACATCAACATACAAATTGTTTTGTTATCTCTGGAGAAAATAGAACATCTATGTTGCACAGTAGGCTTAATATCACTATCGCTTACCAATCTCATGGTTTATTTTAGGGATAAGGAGACCTTTTGTGATTCCTTAGTAAAAGGGAGTTATGAAACCTGAAGAGACACATTAAACTGATCATATTGACTGTTTCAAACATCGACTGCTGCACAAGTGTGTGAATTGTCTTTATTTGTCTTTTTACTGCAATAAACTTTGTGGTTTCTTTAACACAAAAGGTCGCTGTTATGCCTAAATCGACTCAAAACCAACGAGGAAGTCTGCAGTATTGGTTTGAGAGTGATTGTAGGAAACCAATCGGTATGTCAAGCAAAGATCTCAACCGCGCCAACCCGCTATTCATTTCTATTCAGATTGACTCGTCATGAGTTCGTCGTCTGAACCGTGCATTAGTCTAGCCAGCAATCTAAACCCTGTAGTAATCACTGGATGATTTACTGACCGGGCAAGCAAAGCACATGCTCAGGGGCCCTGACCTCCAGGGTGCTCACATTGATTTTGTTAGTCACTCTCATTCCGATAACATATAAATATTCAATGCGAAAATATACGAGTCAAGGTATTGACACATATACACTAACTATACAAAAGATTAAGTACACCTGCTCTTTCCATGACATAGACTGACCAGGTGAATCCAGGTGAAAGCTATGACCCCTTATTGATGTCGCTTGTTAAATCCACTTGAATCAGTGTAGAGGAAGGGGAGAAGACGTTAAAGAAGGATTTTGAAGCCTTGAGACATTTGAGACTCTCCCCCTCCCTCCGTCTCTTTCTCCCTCTCTCCCCCTCCTCCCCCTCCAATCTATCTCTCTTCTTCTTTTCCTTCCTCCCCCCTCTTCTATCCCCCCCTCTTCTATCCCACCTCTACAGACAGGATATTGACACATAGATAGTCTGTCTGTATATTGACTCTCTCTCTCTCTCTCTCCCCTCCTCCTATCTCTCCCCCCTTCAGCCCTCCTCCCGCTCTCCATTCTCCTCCCTCCTTTCCCTCCCTCACCTTCCTCCTCTCTCACCCTCTTCTGTCCCACCTCCACTTCTTTCTCCTCAGCTCCACAGACAGGACACCCTTACGGGAAAATAACATGCTTTCACGTAAATGTCCATATGTGACATGTCAAATCAAAATCAAATAACATTTTATTTGTCACATGCGCCGAATACAACAGGTGTAGTAGACTTAACCAACAATGCAGTTTTAAGAAAATACCCCAAAAAGTAAGAGATAAGAATAACAAATAATGAAAGAGCAGCAGTAAATAACAATAGCTGGGCTTCATACAGGGGGTACAGGTACAGAGTCAATGTGTCAATGTGCAGGGGCACCGGTGTCGAAGTAATTGAGGGAATTAGGTACATGTAGGTAGAGTTATTAAGTGGCTATGCATAGATAATAACAGAGGGTAGCAGCAGCGTGGGGGGGGGGGGGCAATGCAAATAGTCTGGGTCGCATTGAGATTAGCTGCCCAGGAGTCTTATGGCTTGGGGGTAGAGGCTGTTTAGAAGCCTCTTGGACCTAGACTGGCACTCCGGCACCGCTTGCCGTGCGGTAGCAGAGAGAACAGTCTATGACTAGGGTGGCTGGAGTCTTTCTTAATGATGGTGTTGGATTCGTGCCTGGCCATGGAGTTATGAGTGAACAGGGAGTACAGGAGGGGACTGAGCATGCACCCCTGAAGGGCCCCCATGTTGAGAATCAGAGTGGCGTGTTGTGTGTTGTTGTGTTGTTACCTACTCTTACCACCTGGGGCGGCCCTTCAGGAAGTCCAGGATCCAGTTGCAGAGGGAAGTGTTTAGTCCCAGGGTCCTTAGCTTAGTGATGAGCTTTGGGGGCACTATGGTGTTGAACGCTGAGCTGTAGTCAATGAATAGCATTCTCACATAGGTGTTCCTTTTGTCCTGGTGTGAAAGGGCAGTGTGGAGTGCAATAGAGATTGCATCATCTATGGATCTGTTGGGGCGGTATGCAAATTGGAGTGGGTCTACGGTTTCTGGGATAATGGTGTTGATGTGAGCCATTACCAGCCTTTCAATGCATTTCATGGCTACAAACGTGAGTGCTACGGGTCGGTAGTCATTTAGGGAGGTTACCTTAGTGTTCTTCGGCACAGGGACTATTGTGGTCTGCTTGAAACATGTTGGTATTACAGACTCAGACAGGGAGAGGTTGAAAATGTCAGTGAAGACACCTGCCAGTTGGTCAGCGCATGCGCGGGCACACGTCCTGGTTACCCGTCTGGCCCTGCGGCCTTGTAAATGTTGACCTGTTTAAAGGTCTTAATCTCATCGGCTGCAGAGAGCGTGATCACACTGTCATCCGGAACAACTGATGCTCTCATGCATGTTTAGTGTTACTTGCCTCGAAGTGAGCATAGAAGTAATTTAGCTTGTCTGGTAGGCTTGTGTCACTGGGCAGCTCTCAGCTGTGCTTCTCTTTGTAGTCTGCAATAGTTTGCAAGCCCTGCCACATCCAACGAAGGGTCAGAGCCGGTGTAGTACGATTCAATCTTAGTCCTGTATTGACGCTTTGCCTGTTTGATGGTTCGTCGGAGGTCATAGCGGGATTTCTTATGAACTCCTTTAGCTCAGTGCGAATGTTGCCTGTCATTCATGGTTGTTGGTTGTGGTATGTACGTACATTCGCTGTGGGGACGACGTCCTCAATGCACTTATTGATAAAGCCAGTGACTGATGTGGTGTACTCCTCAATGCCATCAGAAGGACCCCTGAACATATTCCAGTCTGTGCTAGCAAGACAGTCCTGTAGTTTAGCATCTGCTTCATCTGACCATTTTTTATAGACCGAGTCACTGGTGCTTCCTGCTTTACTTTTTGCTTGTAAGCAGGAATCAGGAGGATAGCGTTGTGGTCAGATTTGCCAAACAGAGGGCGAGGGAGAGCTTTGTTCGTGTGTGTGAAGTGAAGGTGGTCACATTTAACATGCTGATAGAAATTAGGTTAAACTGATTTAAGTTTCCCTGCATTAAAGTCCCCAGCCACTAGGAGTGCCGCCTCAGGATGAGCGTTTTCCTGTCTGTTTATGGCGGAATACAGCTGGTTGAGGGCTGTTTTAGTCCCAGCCTCAGTCTTTAGTGGTATGTAGACAGCTACGAAAAATACATTCTTTCTAGGTAGATAGAGTGGTCTACAGCTTATCATGAGATACTGTACCTCAGGCGAACAAAACCTTGAGACTTCCTTAGATATCGTGCACCAGCTATTGTTTAAAAATATGCATAGGCCCCCGCCCCGTGTTTTACCAGAGGCTGCTGTTCTGTCCTGCTATGTCCTGCTATGCTCACACTTTGGAATTCAAATTAAATCTCAGCTTTGTTAAAAAATACACTCAACAAAAACTATTATAGTTATAGTTCAGGAGTAACATTAACTTCTTGAAACTCCCCATCCCGGATCCGGGTTTGTGACTAAAGCCTCAGGCTCATTAGCATAACGCAACGTTAACGATTTCTGAAAATCGCAAATAAAATGAAAATAATGCGTCTGCTCTCAAGCTTAGCCTTTTCTTAACAACACTGTCATCTCAGATTTTCAAAATATGCTTTTGAACCATAGAAATTGACTAATTTGTGTAAGAGTATGCAAAGCTAGCATAGCATTTTGAGTAGCATTTAGCACGCAACATTTTCACAAAAACCAGATAACCAAATAAATAAAATCATTTACCTTTGAAGAGCTTCTGATGTTTTCAATGAGGAGACTCTCAGTTACATACCAAATGCGCAGTTTTTCCTGAAAGCGTCTGTGTGTAGGAGAAATCGTTCCGTTTTCTACATTGCGTCTGGCTACCGAAACGAACCGAAAATTCAGTCACCTACAACGTAAAACTTTTTCCAGATTAACTACATAATATCGACCGAAACATGGCAAACGTTGTTTGGAATCAATCCTCAAGGTGTTTTTTTTTCATTGATATGCAGTTCGTGGAAGCTTGCTTTCCTCTCTGTATCGCATGGAAAAATACTGGCAGGTGACTTTTGCGCACCAATTTCGGCGCAGGACACCGGGCGGACACCTGGTAAATGTGGTCTCTTATGGTCAATCTTCCAATGATCTGCCTACAAATACGTCACAATGCTGCACACACCTTGGGGAAACGACAGAAAGGGTTGACTCATTCCTCTCGCATTCACAGCCATATAAGGAGACAATGGAAAACAGAGCCTCAAAAATCCTTGTCATTTCCTGGATGCCATCTCATCTTGGTTTTGCCTGAAGCTCACGTTCTAGGGCACGCACAGAGAATATCTTGGTATTTCTGGACACGTCAGAGTGTTTTCTTTCGAAAGCTATCAATTATATGCATAGTCGAGCATCTTTTTGTGACAAAATATCTTGTTTAAAACGGGAACGTTTTTCATCCAAAAATGAAATAGCGCCCCCATAGATGTAAGAGGTTAAAACAGAATAATATCCCCAACAAACAGCAAACAACTATTCAGAAAACACTTCAAATTGCTGATATCAGTACATAAACTCAAGTTTTAATGTTACATGCACAAGTACAGTGAAATGCCTTTCTTGCAAACTCAGAACACAACAATGCAATAATCAATAACAATGTAATACTCAAATGATGAGAGAATAGTCATATTAACTGATAACTAAAATAGCAGTGCAGATGGCATAATTATTTTTTTTATAGGTAATGAATGCGTAGAGACATGCTACAGACTTTGTGGTGCAGCAGAAAGATCATATTGAAAAGTCAGTACTAGGTGATCATGTCCAATGTAATAATGTTCTCATTGATTCAACAGTTTTTACATTATTTTAGCGTACCACCTACTTTAAAACCCCTAGATCATTTAATTTCCTTACCGAATTTTTTTTTTAAATTTGCAGTTCACATGTGAAATCGCATTTTCATTCATGAGCTGAAATTTTCACATGGAAAACAACAGACACATTTGAGGTAAATGTTTCAAAAATGATTTATTCACAAATGTTTCTCATTCGTGTTTTTTCATCCTAAATGATTTTACCTTCATGGTAAAATATTACTGTTCTCAGATTTGATAGGATTTTGCAAAAAACACGATTATGTGTCTCTTAAATGAAACCGTCAAGTGATAGATTTTAAACAAATACATGTCTGTCATTGAACAACCTCATGTCATAATATGATAGTGAAAAACCACCAATCTCATATTTTCTTTAAACAATAAAAGCTCATTTACTAACACGTCTATAAATGGACATATAGTGTTTTGGAATGAAAGTCTTCATATGTTCACATGTATTAATTTAGAGTTCACATGTTAACACCACCTTTTCACATGTGAGGAGCATTACAAAAATTCACCTCATGTGAATTGCAGATTCAGATGTGAAATTTGCTGTGTGAAACAGCAGATGTGAAACTATCACATGTGGAATTGAATTTTGTATCCCCATGTTGTCACATATATTTCACGTGTTTTCCCGTGCTCAAATTTGTAGTTTCATGGTATAACATGTTGAAATTTTGCATCCTTATGTTGTCAAATTTATTTCACATGTGGTCATGTTTTAACATGTGTAGTTTCATGTAAAGTTATGGCTGCGAATATGGAGTTTTCACCCCCACCTTACCCCTGCCTGCCTGTCTGTCTGTCTGTCTGCCTGTTTGTCTGTGAGTGTATATGTCTGTCTGTCTTAGCCTTTCACCAATTTACCCATTGCAGCTTTACCACTAACTATTGCTTCGATTTCCTGTGGAGGTGGGAGAGAGGAGAGAGAGGTTGTGGGAGAGAGAGGAGGGCGAGGGAGAGGTGAAAGGAGGGGGAGGGAGGGAAAGAAGGAGGGAGAGAGAATGGAGAAGAGAGAGTGAGAAAAGGGGGAGGATAAGGGAGGGGGAGAAAGTGAAGGAGGTAGGGTGAGGAGAGAGGAGGGAGAGAAGAGGGAGGGAGTGAGAGAGAGAGCATGAGAAGGAGGTAGGGGGAGGAGGGAGAGAAGAGGGAGGGAGTGAGAGAGAGAGAGAGAGAGAGAGAGAGAGCATGAGAAGGAGGTAGACAGAGAGGGGGAGAGGGTTGAGGGGGTGAAAGAAGGGGAGGAGAGAGAAGAGAACCTGTGGTTTGAATTGAAGAGAGCAATAAGCACAGACAAAGGTTATCAATGATCTGGAATGATTCTGTATGGAAGAATAGTCTAATATCCCTTCAAATATGGTCTCCAATCTCATTAAACATTTTAGAAAAAGGCTCTGTGTCCTTATCCTCACAAGGGAAGAGTGATAGAATATTGAAAGCAAAATAATTTTGACCCTCATCTTTTTTTAGATTTTTTCAAATGACTTGTTAAATAAAATCTATTTCTCTGAGCAAATGTATTAATATATACACTGCTCAAAAAAATAAAGGGAACACTTAAACAACACAATGTAACTCCAAGTCAATCACACTTCTGTGAAATCAAACTGTCCACTTAGGAAGCAACACTGATTGACAATAAATTTCACATGCTGTTGTGCAAATGGAATAGACAACAGGTGGACATTATAGGCAATTAGCAAGGCACCACCAATAAAGGAGTGGTTCTGCAGGTGGTGACCACAGACACCTTCTCAGTTCCTATGCTTCTTGGCTGATGTTTTGGTCACTTTTGAACGCTGGCGGTGCTTTAACTCTAGTGGTAGCATGAGACGGAGACTACAACACACACAAGTGGCTCAGGTAGTGCCGCTCATCCAGGATGGCACATGGCAAGGTTTGCTGTGTCTGTCAGCGTAGTGTCCAGAGTATGGTGGCGCTATCAGGAGACAGGCCAGTACATCAGGAGACGTGGAGGAGGCCGTAGGAGGGCAACAACCCAGCAGCAGGACCGCTACCTCCGCCTTTGTGCAAGGAGGAGCAGGAGGAGCACTGCCAGAGCCCTGCAAAATGACTTCCAGCAGGCCACAAATGTGCATGTGTCTGTTCAAATGGTCAAAAAACAGACTCCATAAGGGTGGTATGAGGGCCCGACGTCCACAGGTGGGGATTGTGTTTACAGCCCAACACCGTGCAGGATGTTTGGCATTTGCCAGAGAACACCAAGATTGGCAAATTCGCCACTGGCGCCCTGTGCTCTTCACAGATGAAAGCAGGTTCACGCTGAGCACATGTGACAGACGTGACAGAGTCTGGAGACGCCGTGGATAACATTCTGCTGCCTGCAACATCCTCCAGCATAACCGCTTTGGCGGTGGGTCAGTCATGGTGTGGGGTGACATTTCTTTGGGGGGCCGCACAGCCCTCCATGTGCTCGCCAGAGGTAGCCTGACTGCCATTAGGTACCGAGATGAGATCCTCAGACCCCTTGTGAGACCATATGCTGGCGCGGTTGGCCCTGGGTTCCTCCTAATGCAAAACAATGCTAGACCTCATGTGGCTGGAGTGTGTCAGTATTGATGCTATGGACTGGCCCGCCCGTTCCCCAGACCTGAATCCAATTGAGGACATCTGGGACATCATGTCTCGCTCCATCCACCAACGCCACGTTGCACCACAGACTGTCCAGGAGTTGGCGGATGCTTTAGTCCAGGTCTGGGAGGAGATCCCTCAGGAGACCATCCTCCACCTCATCAGGAGCATGCCCAGGTGTTGTAGGGAGGTCATACAGGCACGTGGAGGCCACACACTACTGAGCCTCATTTGAACTTGTTTTAAGGACATTACATCAAAGTTGGATCAGCCTGTAGTGTGGTTTTCCACTTTAATTTTGAGTGTGACTCCAAATCCAGACCTCCATGGGTTGATACATTTGATTTCCATTGATAATTTTTGTGTGATTTTGTTGTGAGCACATTCAACTTTGTAAAGAAAAAAGTATTTCATTCATTCAGATCTAGGATGTGTTATTTTAGTGTTCCCTTTCTTTTTTTGAGCAGTGTATATATATATATATATATATACACACACACACACACACACACACACACACACACACACACACACACACACACTACTGGTCAAAAGTTTTAGAGCACCTACTCATTCCAGGGTTTTTCTTTATTTTGACTATTTTCTACATTGTAGAATAATAGTGAAGACATCAAAACAATGAAATAACACATATGGAATCATGTAGTAACCAAAAATTTGTTAAACAAAATATATTTTATATTTGAGATTCTTCAAAGTAGCCACCCGTTGCCTTTATGACAGCTTAGCACACTCTTGGCATTCTCTCAACCAGCTTCATGAGGTAGTCACCTGGAACGCATTTCAAATAAGGTGTGCCTTGTTAAGAGTTAATTTGTGGAATTTCTTTCCTTTTTAATGCATTTATGCCAATCAGTTTTGTTGTGACATGGTAGCAGTGGTAAACAGAAGATAGCCCTATTTGGTAAAAGACCAAGTCCGTATAATGTCAAGAACAGCTCAAATAAGCAAAGAGAAATGACAGTCCATCAGAAATATTTGACATGAAGGTCAGTCAATGCGGAAAAATCTTTCTTGAAGTGCTCTCATGAGGACCGCTACAGGAAAGGAAGACCCTGAGTTACCTCTACTCCAGAGGATATGTTCATTAGAGTTACCAGCCTCAGATATTACAGCCCAAAGAAATGCTTCAAAGAGTTCAAGAAACAGACACATCTCAACATCAACTGTTCAGAGGAGAATGCGTGAATCAGGCATTCACGGTTTAATTGCAGCAAAGAAACCACTACTAAAGGACACCAATAATAAGAAGAGATTTGCTTGGGCCAAGAAACACGAGCAATGGACATCAGACCGGTGGAAATCTGTCCTTTGGTCTCATGAGTCCAAATGTGAGTTTTTTAGTTCCAATCGCCATGTCTTTGTGAGACGCGTCGTAGGTGAACGGATGATCTCCGCATGTATGGTTCCCACCGTGAAGCATGGAGGAGGAGGTGTGATGGTGTGGGGGTGCTTTTCTGGTGACACTGTCAGTGATTTATTTAGAATTCAAGTCACACTTAACCAGCATGGCTACCACAGAATTCGGGTTTGCGCTCATTTGTTTTTCAACAGGACTGTGACCCAACACACCTCCAGGCTGTGTAAGGGCTATTTGACTAAGAAGGAAAGTGATGGAGCATTCCAGGTGAAGCTGGTTGAGAGAATGCCAAGAGTGTGCAAAGCAATCATCAAGGCAAAGGGTGGCTACTTTGAAGAATCTAAAATATAAATGATTATGTGTTATTTCATAGTTTTGATGTCTTCACTATTATTCTACAATGTAGAAAATAGTAAAAATAAATAAAAACCCTTAAATGTGTGTCCAAGCTTTTGCCTGGTACTGTATATACATACAGTATAGTGCAAATATAGCTCAGTATTTGTATTATTTTTATACAGTCATATATTGGAAGGACTGACCCACTGGGCACAGACATCAATCCACTTAGGTTCAACGTAATTTAATTGAAGTGACGTGGAAACAATGTTGATTCAACCAGTGTGCGCCCAGTGGGGACTGGCCATTCTCTCATGACTTAAGCTCAAATTTGACTAATAACTGCTGTCTGAGATCAAATAACTAGACATTCAGTCAACACAACCCACTCTGTAGTTTCTTAAATAAATAGCTGCTGGTTGTTGATATTCTGCATTCAAATGTACCTTCGTCTTGACCCACAATCATGCATTGTCACAAGCAAGGAGGCATTTCTGCCTCTGGCCATATCAACATACTCAAAAGGCTGTGTCTGTTTTGGCAGAGATCCTTGATATAGCAAGAGACCGCTAGGAAAACCACAACATTTTGACAAGTTTTCTGACATTGGAGAAATGTGTATCAGTGCTTGCATACATAGCGTGATAGTTACAATAGCACAGTCACAGTTTTCTATCCACTTAGCATAATGATTTATTGGGGTGAGAGTTCATGTGGGCAACAATAATAAACTGTGTCATCCCAATCAAAATGTCCGTGGATTGCAGATTAGTTCAATAACAATACGATTAGCTGGTCACCAGATCAGTATAAATAGTTTTCTGTATGGATGGGGAAATGTCCAAGCAATGTGGAGTGGATGGAGGCGTCTATTGGTCCGTTGGGCATAGGAATGGGGCCACAGGCTCGTATGCTGTGCAGGAACCCTGGGCTACTTATCAGGGAGTTCTCACCATAGGAAAATAGAGGATTTTCCAAAAAGACAAAGTAATTCGCCCATCTTTTGTATCAAATCCAACAAGAGCTACTCAGCCCTTGATTTCATTATCAGTTGGATTTACACTAATCCCTCTCCAAGTGGAGTTGCCCCTTGTCAGGTCTCTATCCCTGGGTGTCAGAAAAAGCTGAATGAAGAAAGTGGGCGTCCACTATTTAGTTCGGGGTGGGGGGCGGCTTGGAGATGATGCGTGTTTATGATCATCCTCAAGACTGTTTTTATTTCCCACTTTATGGGAAACGTCAAAGTAATCCCCTCAGGATTCCCCCCTCGAGAGTTCTTTGGCCGCCATAAGCCACACATTCAACAGGCAAAACCCAACAAGGGCTCTATAGAGACTGCTGGTATTAGAGGATGATTGGTGGGGTTTTAATCTGCTCTTGTGGCTAACCTTTTCCCCCCAAAAAATGAACCTACAGGGAAGCAAGCCGTGGGATTGGTGGACTGGTGACATCTTTGCTTATGTACATCAGGCCCAGGTCTCTCTAATAGATGTTGTAATTTATAATACTGTAGTTATTTACTCCTTTCAGATCCAAATCGTCTCCAATGTCTACCCTTTTAAGGTCGCTAATTCTGACTGTCTGCATTATGAGAAGAAAGGAACCTCAATGTGGGTAGCATAACATTGACAATGAATTAGGCGACATGAATGCATGAGCATGTCTCCTTTTCTTTGCAAATATTCATGTCACATTGCACACATTGGTGGATTATGGGGTAGCTTAAAGAGCTTAAAATGAGTTCCTTTTGTATGTGATCAAGTCTGAGCAGTGTGCCATATAATGAACTGCTGAAAAGCAACGGGTCTTGTCACAGCACCTCTCTCCCTATACTTTCAAGGTCTCCGGTACTGTCTGAATAGCTGACTATGACAGCCGTACACCCTGATTACAGACCAGCCAATAGGAGTTACCATGGAAATGGCACTCAGGTCACCGTCTTTGTATGTATTAGATTCTTGGGCAAACTACTTAGGTCATATATGTAAGACATTTGCTAGTTTAACATTATGCCAGCTTGTAGTTGCTCAGATTCAGATAATGCCAATTTACTCGGAAATATGAGAAATATGAAATGTGTCTCTTACATGTACCCTCATTATATGCACCAATTGTCTCAGAATTCAGACAACTAGCTTCATAAATGAAATACATGTTCATGAAATTCTTGAGACAATATATCAGATGAGAAGATGGATGTTCCATCATCAGTTTAGCGAAAGCATTTAGTCTTTACTCTGTGTTTGGGCTCTTGAAGACATGAGGCCTTCGGTCCTTGGGTTTGTAGATGTAATCCCTGTATTCATTATTTGCATTCCAGACAGCATGAATATTTTCCTCGGGTCTATACAATGCGTCACAAAGACACTAAAGAACACAAAAACATGTCATCGTTGAGAGATCCCTATAAGTCATCACCAACCACGCTTAGCGTAATCTCGAATTTGGAATTTCTCTGTTTGAAGTTGGCTGTGGGAGAGAAACGTTGAGGGACAATTATCTTGTATGTCCTTAAGAGGTCTGTCGTTTTGTAGGACAGCTTCAACACAAGAGATCAGAGAAGTGAAGTATATACAGAATTACTATCTGAGGGCACTTTAGATCCAAGGTATTACCAACTGTCTAAATTAACAGGATGCAGACACTTGACTAAACAGTCAGCGTGTCATGTCTTTACATCATTTTACTGCGCCCATCAACCAACAAATATTCTCCAATGAAGACCCCTTATCATTTTGCAAGTATAAACAATGTCTTAAGTGTCCAGTGCAGATGAATGTGGTGCTAAATGAATTTGAAGTCATTTATTTTGTATGTCGACAAAAGCGACCAGGTTTGTACTGGTTTCCATAGCTGATGGAAGATCTTTGGGCTCCAGTGTTTGCCCAGGTGTTAGTCTTCCTAACTGAGACAGCAAAGGGCTTGTCCAGGTCTTCAACCTGCATGTCTACACATGTCAATTACTTGATGGTATGGATAACCTTTTTAGTACCTCTGACATCTTTATATTATACAGATGGCCAAAAGTGTTGTAAAGCCTGAGTGTGACACAAATAGTGAAAATCGTGGAAATGATTTCATTCCTACTTAATGTTGACACCAGCTGATGTAACAAAATCAGTTTGAGACCAGCAAGATTAGAGCCGAACGAATAATTAACTTTAAAATTGTATACACAATCACAATGCCCTACACCCTTAAAATTAAAGGTACAAGTTGGAAACAAATAAGGTTATTGAGAGCGAAGCCATAGGGCACGTGTCAAACTCATTCCACGGAGGGCCGAGTTTCTGTGGGTTTTCGCTCCACCCTTGTACTTGATTGATGAATTAAGGTCACTAATTAGTAAAGAACTCCCCTCACCTGGTTGTGTAGGTCTTAATTGAAAGGAAAAAAACGGCAGACATTCAGCCATACGTGGAATGAGTTTGACACCTCCGCCATAGGGTAACTATTTTAGGGTCTCTGAAGAACCATATAAAACCCAGAAATGTTTCAGCCCTCCAGGACCGGAAATGAAATGTCCTAGGGAGCCTTTCGAGTGGATTTTACCAGTACCACCCATGACTGTGTTTGCTAGTGACAGAGTCTTAAGTGAATATGTTGTCATTAAAATCCAATTTTTTAAGGCAATACATTTTTCATAAGGCTTTTTTTTGAGGGCCTAGTTTGAACCTAATGCAGGGGCCTAAAACTCAAGTCACATTATGCTGGCCTGCAAAGTTATGTGTAATTCTTATTGGAATTGTTGGATATCCAACATTTGGAATTGTTATTCACCTGCAACCTGCATTCAGAATGACCTTTTAGAATTCTGAAGAACCTTAGTTGCCACGTCAAAGTACCCACACTTAACTCAAAGGTTCTTTATTGGGCAAGAGTTCTCCAAGGAACCTTAAGAGCTGAGGAAGAACCATTTAAGAACCTTCTATTTTTTTCAGAGTACGCAAACGTGATACTCTGAAATATCTGATGCTTGACTTGAATGCTGTTTATGTTTTGTTTTTCTTTTACTAGCTCAGTGGCGTTACTCTTCCCAAACAACATTAATCATCAAGCCCAGAATTCACCTTGCATAATATGATTGCATAGTACGCATCTGGAGTAAAAGTTTATATTTGCTCAGGTGTGTCAAAAAGGCATCTCTTAAGGCGCTGGGCAACATCGTTGAGGAATTTCTGATAGATAAATATAGACACAGAGAAGCAGCTAAAACCGTTTTGGAACACGTCATATGACATCGGCGTGTTAATGAAATGTGCTCTAACAGTCTGTCTAAGGTCAAGTCCCTGTGTCCCGGGGTGAAGGGGCCATCCAAGGTTTGGATCCTGTCACTCAGGTACTTTGTCTGTAGTCGTGAGGACTGTGCGGACTGATCGTTGCACAGCTGACAGATACAGTCCGGCTGGATCTACACTGAACCAAAAATATAAACACAACATTTAAAGTGTTGGTCCCATGTTTCATGAGCTGAAATAAATAATCCCAGAAATGTATTCCAAATTTGGTGCACAAATTTGTTTACATCCCTGATAGTGAGCATTTATTACCAGTACCACCCACAACTGTACTTGCTAGTGACAGAGTTGTTAAATTCATGATTTTGTTTTGTCCTTCACCAAGGTGAGATCTTAAGTGAATATGTTGCCATTCAAATGAAATTATTTAAGGCGTTACATATTTGATAAGGACTTCTTTTGAGGGTCTAGTTTTGTTTACATTCCTATTAGTGAGCATTTCTCCTTTTCCAAGGTAATTCATCCACCTGACAGGTGTGGCATATCAAGAAGCTGATTAAACAGCATGATCATTCTTCAGGTGCACCTTGTGCTGGGGACAGTAAAAGGCCAATCTAAAATGTGCAGTTTTGTCACACAACACAATGCCACAGATGTCTCGAGTTTTGAGGGAGCGTGTCAAAGGCATGCTGACTGCAGGAATGTCCACCAGAGCTGTTGCCAGAGAATTGAATGTTGATTTATCTACCTATAAGCCGCCTCCAATATCGTTTTAGAGAATTTGGCAATACGTCCAACAGGCCTCAAAATGGCATACCATGTGTAACCACGCCAGCCCATGACCTCCACATCCGGTTTCTACTGGATCATCTGAAACCAGCCACCCGGACAGCCGATGAAACTGAGGGTTTGAACAACCCAAGAATTTCTGCACAAACTGTCAGAAACCGTCTCAGGGAAGCTCAACTGCGTGCTCGTTGTTCTCACCAGGGTCTGGACCTGACTGCAGTTCAGCATTGTAATTAACTTCAGTGGGCCACTGGCACACTGGAGAAGTGTGCTCTTCATGAATGAATCCCCGTTTTGTCTGTACATGGCAGACAGCGTGCATGGCATTGTGTGGGCGAGCGTTTTGCTGATGTCAATGTTGTGAACAAAGTGCCCCATGGTGGCGGTGGGGTTATGGTATGGACAGGGATAAACTATGGACAACGAACACAGTTGCATTTTATCAATGGCAATTTGAATGCACATAGATAGCGTCATGAGATCCTAGGGCCTATTGTCGTGCCATTCATCAGCCGCCACTACCTCATTTTTCAGCATAAGCATAATGCACAGCCCCATGTCGTAAGGATTTGTACAGAATTCCTTGGAAGCAAAAAAATGTCCCTGTTCTTCCATGGCTGCATACTCACCAGACATGTCACCCATTGAGCATGTTTGGGATGCTATGGATCGACGTCTGCAACAGTGTCTTCCACTTCCCGGCAATATCTAGCAACTTCGCACAGCCAGTGAAGAGTAGGACAACATTCCACAGGCCACAATCAACAGCCTGATCAACTCTGTGCGAAGGAGATGTGCCGCGCTGCATGAGGCAAATGGTGAACACACCAGATACTGGCTGGTTTATTGATCCATGCCCTACTTGTGACCAGATGCATATCTGTATTCCCAGTCATGTGACATCCATAGATTTAGGGGCTGATTTATTTATTTCAATTGACTGATTTCCTTATATGAACTATAACTCAGTTAAATCTTTGAAATTGTTGCATTAATATTGTTGTTGAGTGTATAAATAATATCTTACTGTCATAAAGCAGAGACAACAACAACCATACCTAACCTTAAAGGAAAGATTCATCCATTTTGAATGTTATATCATCTTTGTGCATCTCTAAGTGATGTTCTATTGATTCTCGGGGTCATTTCATGTTTTCATTCGTATTCGTCGTTCAAGCAAGCAGAAATACAGCCAGTTTGATGAGTATTGCATCATATGAGGCATCAGAGGTATTCAGTGATGCAAAATGTACCATACCAACTATATTTCTGCCTGATTGAACGGTGAATCGCTCAGGTGCACACGAAAACATGAAATTATCCCTGGAATCGATAGAACATTGCTCTGAGTTGCACAAATACAAAATAATATAAAAAATGGGTGAGTCTTTCCTTTAACTCCAACCTTAATTTACCCCTTATCCTGTCCTTAGCTGTTCAGTAAGCAAGGCCTGCATTTTCCTTTCCCCTCCAAACCTCTAATGTTAATTCACATCCGCAGTTTTCTTCGATAGCATTAGACTCTTAGAAATAAGGGGACAGCAGGGTTTTATTCAGAACAAAAAGCGGCATAGGTGTTGGGCGTGGCAGGGGGCATGATAATGGCTATAGTCGGCCCCTCGTGACCCTAAATTTTCTCTGCACAGAAAATGTTGCATTTTCAAGCCAATTTCCTGCAATTCTACACATTTCTACACAAGCTTTAAGCAACATATTTTTGAGTGCAGACCCATCCCGACTTTATATTTATCAACAAATTACACTGTTTGGACTTGGGCATCCCAAAAGAAAGCTTACGCAGCCCGCCCCAAGGATTCTTTTTAATTATTATTTTTTTACCTCCTTTTTCTCCCCAATTTCATGATTACGATCTTGTCTCATTGCTACAACTCCCCAACAGGCTTGGGAGAGGCGAAGGTCGAGTCATGCGTCCTCCAAAAACATGACCCGCCAAGCTACGCTTCTTAACACCCGCCCGCTTAACCCGGAAGTCAACTGCACCAATGTGTTGGAGGAAACACTATTCAGCTGACAACTGAAGTCAGTCTGCAGGCGCCCAGCCCACCACAAGAATGCGATGAGCCAGTGAAGGGGAAAGGGGGATACCTAGTCAGTTGTACAACTGAATGCATTTAACCCCTCAGAATCAGAGAGGTGCTCAGGGGCAGAAAGACAGAATTTTGTCCTTGTCAGCTCTGGGATTCGATCAAGCAACCTTTCGGTTACTGGCCCAACGCTCTAACCCTAGAAGCCGACCTGGCCAAGCCCACCCCTAACCCGGACAGAGCTGAGCTATTTGAGCGCCGCCCTATGGGACTCTATGTCACGAGATCGAACCCCAGGCTGTAGTGACGCTGCAAATCACTGCGATGCAGTGTCTTAGACTGCTGCACCACTCGGGAGGCCTCCACCCAAGAATTTCAATGGCAGAAAAATCCCTGTAGTGTTAGGGCACAGTATTATTCCCTGGGGGTACACAAAACGTTAAAAATACACATAATGTACCTTCAGAGGCACTCATATGATCTGACATGGAACTGTTTGATACCTGTATGGATAATCTACACTGAAAAATGTTTTTTCCTCAGCTCTTAAGGCTCTTTGGAGAACTCTTACCCGATAAAGCACCTTTGAGGTAAGTCTACGGTTCTTCAGAATTCGAAAAGATTCTTTGAACGTATGGCAGCCTGCAGATGTTCCTTTCAAAGCACACAGCAAATTGGCCAGTGAAACCTAGTATGATTTTTTCCAGTGGAACGTTTATATTGTTTATTCAAGAGTTAAATTAACACTGTAAAGAATTAAATTAACATTCAGTGGTTTAAAACAAAAACGGTGTAGGTGTTGATAACCAGATTTGAACCAAAACCACACCCATCATTATCATATTTCCCAGCATATTTCCTATTACAGGTTGATATTTTAAATTGTTGGTTTCAATATCTATATTTTTGCATGTACATTGATTAATTAATCTCATGTTACTCAAATATAAATAACATTCATTTTTCTAAGCTATTCCAATCGGTTACTTGGATTTATGCTCCCGTTACTGAGATTATGGTTCCAGTTTAGATGTTTAAGCTAGTCTCACATGTTCCCTTACCAACCCTGGCTGCACTCAGAATACAGGTTGCAGGTGATTTGTGTGTGTGTGTGTGTGTGTGTGTGTGTGTGTGTGTGTGTGTGTGTGTGTGTGTGTGTGTGTGTGTGTGTGTGTGTGTGTGTGTGTGTGTGTGTGTGTGTGTGTGTGTGTGTGTGTGTGTGTGTGTGTGTGTGTGTGTGTGTGTGTGTGTGTGTGTGTGTGTGTGTGTGTGTGTGTGTGAAGCAAGGTGGCTATCTTTTAGTCTCCATAATATTCTAAAGCGTTTCTGTAACGGTTTTCTTCCTCTTCTGACGAGGAGTATGAAGTATTATGAAGGATCGGACCAATGCGCAGTGAGGTAAGTGTTCATGTTATTTATTGGAACAGGAACACTAAACAAAATAACAAAGATAGTGAAACGAAAACAAAACAGTCCTGTAAGGTGCAGCAACACAAAACAGAAAACAACAACCCACAACCCGTAGTGGGAAAACAGGCTGCCTAAGTATGGTCCTCAATCAGAGGCAACGATTGACCGCTGCCTCTGATTGGGAACCATACCAGGCCAAAACCAGAAATACAAAACATAGAACAAAAACATAGAATGCCCACCCCAACTCACGCCCTGACCAAACTAAAACAGAGACATAAAAAGGAACTAAGGTCAGGACGTGACAGTTTCAAGAAAGTTGGAATCTTCATGATCTATTTTAGTCTCTGACACCAGATGGTTTTGTGCAGCAATGACAATCTATAGTTCAGTATCTTTTATCAGTTAAGTCTTCATTAATAATCTGTCCGTTGTTATTTTATATTTTATAAATAACATACATTTTCTAAACTTATCAGTCCAGTCAGTTAGTTAGATTTATTGCACGCCGTTACTGAAATGGTTGTTCCAGTTTAAATGGTTTAGGTCACAGGGGGCCAAAGTTCTTCCACGGAGGGCCGGGTGTGTGAGGGTTTTCTCACCGCCCTTATATTTAATTGATTAATTAAGGTCACCAATTAGTAAAGAACTCCCTTCACCTGGTTGTCTAGGGCTTAATTGAAAGGAAAAAACAAAAACCTGCATATACTAGCCCTCTATGGAATGAGTTTGACACCGGTAGTTTAGGTAGTCTCCTTTATCAATGTTCCTAACCTTGACAGTTATTCTGAATGCAGGTTGTGGGTGAAAACAAATTCCAACTGTTGGATATATTAACTCCAAAATAAATTACATTTAATAATATTGTATTTGTCACATGCGCCGAATACAACAAAATAAAAAAAAGCAGTCGCTGAATATCCCTTTTTGCAGTTTACAGTTTACAGTTTACAGTTTACAGTTGCAGTTTACAGTTTACAGTTGCAGTTTACAGTTTACAGTTGCAGTTTACAGTTTGGATGGTGTATCAATACATCCAATCACTACAAAGATACAGGCATACTTCCTAACTGAGTTGCCAGAGAGGCAGAAAATGCTCAGGGATTTCCCCATGAGGCCAATGGTGACTTTTAAACATTGACAGAGTTTAATGGCTTTGATAGGAGAAAACTGACGATGGCTCAACAACAGTGTAGTTACTCCACAATACTAATCTAAATTAAAATATATATATATTCCAAAAATGCATCCTGTTTGCAACAAGGCACATAAGTAATACTACAAAAAATATGGCTAATAAAAGCGTTATGTTTGGGGCATATCCAACACAACAGGTCACGGAGTACCACTCTTCATATTTTCAAGCATGGTGGTGGCTGCATCCTGTTATGGGTGTGCTTGTCATCAGCAAGGACTAGGGATTTTTGGGGGGGATAAAAAGAAACAGAATACAACTATAAGCACGGGCAAAATCCCAGAGAAAAACCTGGTTCAGTCTGCTTTCCATTAGACACTAGGAGATGAATTCACCTTTCAGCAGGATAATAGCCTAAAACACTAGGCCAAATCTATATTGGAGGTGCTTACCAAGACGACATTGAATGGTCCTAAATGGTCTAGTTACAGGTTTGACTTAAATCGCATTACAAAATCTATGGCAAGACTTTAAAATGTCTGTCTAGCAATGATCAACAATCAACTTGACAGAGCTTGAAGAATTTTTGTCTTAGATTTTAGTCATTTAGCAGGCGCTCTTATCAGAGTGACTTACAGTTTCATCTTAAGATGGCTAGATGGGAAAACCACATATCACAGTCATAGAAAGTTTTCGGAAGATGGGCAAGTACTGCTGTCCTAGCTTCAGGGGGAAGCTGGTTCCACCATTGGGTTGGTGGAACCCCGTAGAGGTGGGAGGGCCAAGGGAACTGATGTGGCAGAACGGAGTGCTCGGGTTGGGGTGTAGGTTTTGAGCATAGCCTGAAGATAAAGAGGGGCAGTTCCTCTTGCTGTTCCGTAGGTAAACGCTATGGTCTTGCAGTGCATGCGAGCTTCGACTGGAAGTCAGTGGAGTGTGTGGAGGAGCGGGGTGACGTGAGAGAACTTGGGAAGGTTGAAAACATCACCTGGTAGGAGCGGCCTGCCAGATAGGATGCAATCCAAGAGTGTGAAGAGCCTTAGACGCCCAGCCCTCAGAGGGTGGAGAGGAAGATCTGATGGTTCACAGTGTTGAAGGAAGTGGATAGATCTAGGAGGATGAGAACAGAAGAGAGAGAGAGTCAGCTTTGGCAGTGTGGAGAGCCTCCGTGACACACAGAAGAGCAGTCTCGGTTGAGTGACCCATCTTGAAGCCTGACTGGTTAGGGTTAAGAAGATTGTTCTGAGAGAGATAACGAGAAAGTTGATCAGAGACAGCACGTTTAAGTGTTTTGGAAAGAAAAGAATGAAGGGATAGAAGTTTATAGTTTGATGTCAGATGAGTCAAGTGTTGGTTTCTTGAGGTGGGGAGCAACTTGGGCCATTTTGAAGTCAGAGGGTATGCAGCCTGTGGTCAGGGATGAGTTGATGAGGGACGTGAGGAATGGGAGAAGATCTCCAGAGATGGTCTGGAGAAGGGAGGAGGGGAGGGGTTGAGCGGCAGGTTGTCGGGTGGCCAGACCTCACTAGTCACAGCATGTCATCCAGAGAGAGAGGGGAGAAAGAGGTCAAGGTGTAGGATAGTTATGTGTGAGTGAGACCAATGGACTCAATAGGCTGAGTGAATGAGTAGTGGATGTCGTCAACCTTTTTTTCAAAGTGGTTGACAAAGTCGTCCGCAGAGAGGGAGGAGGGAGGGGGAGGGGTGGAGGATTAAGGAGGGAGGAGAATGTGGAAAAGAGTTTCCTAGGGTTAGAGGCAGAAGCTTGAAAGGTAGAAAGTGGCTTTAGAAAGGTAGAAAGTGGCTTTAGCAGTGGCTACAGAGCAGGAGAAGATAGAGAGGAGGGAGTGGAAGGATGATAGGTCCTCTGGAAGTTTAGTTTTCCTCCATTTTCGCTCAGCTGCCCGCAGCCCTGTTCTGGAAGCTCGCAATGAGTCACGCAGCCACAAAGCAGGAGGTGAGGGCTGAGCTGTCCTGGAGGAAAAGGGACAGTGCGAGTCATAGGATGCGGAAAGGGAGCAGAGTAGGGTCGAAGAGGCAGAATCAGGTGACAGGAGAAGGATTTAGCAGAAGAGAGAGATGATAGGATAGAAGAGGAGAGAGAGAAGTGGAAGAGAGAAAGTGAAGATTGTGACGGCGCATGATCATCTGGGTAAGTGCTGAGTGGTTAGGGTTGGAGGGAAGGGAGACAGAAGAACGAAGCAAAGTAGAGACCTGGAGGAGGGTTGCAGTGAAATCAGTAGGTGAGCAGCTTCTAGTATAAATGAGGGCACGTGTATTGCCTGCCCTGTGAGTTGGAGGGGATTGGGAAAGGGTGAGGCCAAAAGAGGCAAGGATGGGAAAGAGAGAGTTGGAAAGAAATGAATCGAAGGCAGACATCGAGAGGTTGAAGTCGGCAAGTACGAAGAGTGGTGAGCCATCGTCAGGAAATTAGCTTATTGCGGCGTCAAGCTCATTGAGGAACTCTCCAAGGACACCTGGTGGACGATAGATTAAAATAATGTTACGCTTGAGTGGACAAGTGACAGTGACAGCATGGGATTCAAATGAGGAGATGGACAGGTGAGAAAGGAAGAAAAGATCAAATCTCCACTTAGGAGAAATGAGTAGACCTGTGGCACCACCGCGACAACCAGATGCTCTCAGACTATAAGAGAAAACATAGTCAGATGAAGAGAGAGCAGCTGGAGTAGCAGTGTTTGTCTCCGTCAGAGCCACAATATCAAGGGACTGTCATTATGGGGCATTGTGTGGAGATTGATGAGGAAAACCAACAATTTAATACTTTTTAGAATAAGGCTGTAACACAACAAAATGTGGAAAAAGTGAAGGGGCCTGAATACTTTTCCGAATGCACTACACTTACCACTCCTGGAGATATCAGGAGTCCTCTAACTATAGAATGAAGCGTAATGATGGACAAATGTACAATCCAGTTGTGCAAACTCTTAGAGACTTACCCCCCAAAAAACTCACAGCTGTAATCGCCGCTAAAGGTGCTTCTACAAAGTATTGACTCAGCGGTGTGAATACTTACGTCAATTAGATATTTCCTTCTTTTATTTTCAGTAAATGTGCAAACATTTCTAAAAACATGTTTTCACTTTGTCATTATGGGATATCGTGTGTAGGGGTAAGATCAAAAATCGATTGAATCCATTTTGAATTCAGGCTTTAACACAACACAATGTGGAAGGGGTATGAACATTTTCTGAAGTCACTTTATGTACTAAAGGGACAAAGGACGTACCTTACAGTGTACTATGACAAGTGTTTGTACCCCTTTAAGAACAGAGTGTACTTAGGCATAGCAGGGCATGGTCTACCCATTGTAGCTAAATGCTAAAGAAAGTATATTGCTTGTCCAAATTAAATGAGCATGACATACATGTTTTACAATGATATTAGTGTAATAACACTCATAAACAACAGTTTGCAGTGATGTTTTACAGGAATTGAATGCATACTACATAACAGGTACAGTGAATTCGAAAGGTATTCAGACCCATTGACTTTTTCCACATGTCAAATCAAATCAAATCAAATCATGTTGTTACATTACAGCCTTATAAATAATTTCCCCCCCTCATCAATCTACACACAAATCCCATTATGACAAAAAAACTGAAATATCACATTTACATAAGTATTCAGACCATTTACTCTGTACTTTGTTGAAGCACCATTGGCAGCGATTACAGCCTAGAGCCTTCTTGGGTATGACGCTACAAGCTTGGCACATCTCTATTTGGGGAGTTTCTCCCATTCTCCTCTGCAGATTCTTGGTTGGATGGGGAGGATCACTGTACAGCTATTTTCAGGTCTCTCCAGAGATGTTAGATCAGGTTCAAGTCCGGGCTCTGGCTGGGCCACTCAAGGACATTCAAAGACTTGTCCTGAATCCACTCCTGCGTTGTCTTGGCTGTGTGCTTAAGGTCGTTGTCCTGTTGGAAGGGAAACCTTCGCCTCAGTCTGAGGTCCTGAGTGCTCTGTACAGGTTTTCTCTCTGCACTTTGCTCGGTTCATCTTTCCCTCGATACTGACGAGTCTCCCAGTCCTCGAAAAACATCCCCACAGCATGATACTGCCACCACCATGCTTCACCGTAGGGATGGTGCCAGGTTTCCTCCGGATGTGACGCTTTGCACTCAGGCCAAAGAGTTCAATCTTGGTTTCATCAGACCAGATAATCTTGTTTCTCATGGTCTGAGAGTTCTTTAGGTGCCTTTTGGCAAAGTACAAGTGGGCTGTCATGTGCCTTTTACTGGGGAGTGGCTTCCATCTGGCCACTCTACCATAAAGGCCTGATTGGTAGAGTGCTGCAGAGATGGTTGTCCTCATGGAAGATTCTCCCATCTCCACAGAGGACCATTGGAGCTCTGTCAGAGTGACCATCGGGTTCTTGTTCACCTCCTTGACCAAGGCCCTTGTCCCTCGATTGCTCAGTTTGGCCGGGCGGCCAGCTCTAGCAAGTGTCTTGGTGGTTTTTAGAATGACGGAGGCCACTGTGTTTTTGGGGACCTTCAATGCTGTAGACATTATTTTGTACCCTTCCCCATGTCTGTGCCTCGACACAATCCTGTCTCGGAGCTCTACGGACAATTCTTTCAACTTCATGGCTTGGTTTTTGCTCTGACATGCACTGTCAACAGTGGGACCTAATATAGACAGGTTTGTGCCTTTTTCCAAATCATGTCCAATCTATTGAATTTACCACATGTAATTCCAATCAACTTGTAGAAACATCAAGGATAATCAATAGAAACAGGATGCACCTGAGCTCAATTTCAAATCACGTAGCAAAGGGTCTGAATACTTATCTAAATAAGGTACTTCATTTATTTATTTATTTTTATACATTTTGCAAAAATGTCTCAACCTGTTTTCGCTTTGTCATTATGGGGCATTGTGTGTAGATTGACGAGGAACATTCTTATTTGATTAATTTTGGAATAAGGCTGTAATGTAACAACATGCGGAAAACGGGAAGAGGTCTGAATACTTTCCGAATGCACTGTAAATCAAAGGTGCTTCAACTCATCCTCACTGCTTAGTATTGGGGAGTGTCAGTTACACTATTCCGTCCGTTGGTTTTCCTATGCTGTATTCAGCCTTTTGAAAAACATTGATATTGCACCAGAGATCATGTGCTTGCATGCCGTTCCTGCAAGTTTATATTTGTCCCCATACTTGACTCTTGGAAGTTGATATTAGAATTGATTTGTTTGTCAAAGTTTTAAAAAAAAACTTTTCTTCATCGCTATGGCTTTACAAAACAAAAGATTGAGCAAATAATTGTTCACCAGATGAACTCGGTACAATTAGAAGCCTCTGCCAGTTTGACTTAAGTTTTGTTTTTCTAAGCCGACCAACATAACAGTGTGCCCTGCCGTCAGCACCTTGAGTAAGTAAAACCCATTCTTTATGAACTACCCTACTAGATATTTGCTTTGCGAAGCTCTGCGAGAAGAAAAGAGAGGGGATGCTGCAGTGAGTAACTTTTAAAACACTGTGTTCCAATGAAAAGCAGCAGACATAAAAGAGCAGGAGAAATGAATTGAATGTCGTTTTTTCAACCCCTTCTAACTCTATGAAAAAAGGCTGCCGATGCGATCTGAATCGCTCCTTTCCAAAAGACTTGGCCAGGTGATTCATTACAGGGCTCTGTCAAAAGGCGCTTTCCACAACATGAGACGAACAATGACAGTGTGATTGCATTGAGAGAAGCTCTGATTGAAAGCTATCGGCCGTATTCTATTCTACATTCTACCCCGGAGAATGTAGTGTGCATTCCCAGAGAAGTCGACCCACTAACAGATGAAAACGGAATATCTTAACCACTGCGAGGGTGTCAAGAGAGCTGTTTCAGGAGGTGTTGCGTAACAAGAGCTTCCCGGTTTTAAATTAACCATAACAATTTAACAGCCCCTTAAACCTGAATAGAGGAGCTGGCAGTCAGATTGATTGGAGAGTAAGTAACACTCAAGGTAGTAGATGTGTTTCAGTGTCACTAAGATCTCAGCTGGGGAGTGGAGCTGAACAGATTGTGGATGACTGCCAGATCTCTTGATCACACATTCATATCTGGTTCACAACTACAAACAGAGTTCACGGGGAAAAAATACTTACCTGGCTAAGAAGTTGTAGTCTATTGCACTCTGTTGAAGATTTTGCACAACAGGCAGTGCTAGCAAATTCAACTGTAACGGACCATGTCCGTTTTAATGCCAGCCTCTAGGCAAGACCTCATAACACTTTATCGTACATATTTTCAGACATTGTAAATGTACATTTATAAACATGTAATTTTACATTTCTACATATTTTCTTTCTTAGCCAGACCTGTGCCACTCATGAAGTATGTATAATATGTAGGCTAGGGCCTGCCCCACACAGATCCACAACAGGCCTCACTCCTGCCTTTACCCCAGTGCTCTGCTCCACAGCACTCCACGTGAGAGCAGAATAAATATCACCTTAGATACTGTTTACATTTAGGGCCGAGGACTACCATTACCTTCCCATCAATATCAGCACTTACAGGCCGTAATACAGTGAGACAGGCCTCCAACCTGTAATTTTCATAGGCCCTAATTCATGGTGAAAGAAAAATAATAGCAGAGGGTATTCAACTAAACAATGATGATACTTACAGATAATTGCCAGAGATGACTAGTATAGTTACTGCTAGGTAATCCTCAATCTATCATTTCCATGGGAAAATACATACTAAACTATGAGCCGTTTTACGAGTCATTTCACAGTCCAGCGCCCTCAGAATGAGGAATGAACTTGCGGTGTCAAAGTACCCAATCCAGTTTTAATAGAACTTTCTATTTAACATAACTTAATAGAACTTTCTATATAATAGAATATGATATAAGGTTCTATAACAAAAACAATAGAAAGTTCTATAAAAAAGTAATCTGTCTATTTAATAGAACTTAATAGAACTTTCTATTTAATAGAACGTGATGGCATATATTCAAACAAATAGATAAATATCCCGTTACCTAAAATTGTTTACTCATGACAAAACCAGGGACACTTGCTGTGCACACAGCATTGCGTTATGCATGTACATGTTGAGTGAGAGGAGTTGCATTTCCTCTTCTCGCCCCCAGAGGGACAGAGAGAGAGATGCAGACACGCTCACCCATATTTTACTGTCCCAGTGAATACAGTAGTTATTGAATTGAATATTATCCAAGTCATTAATCCACATCAGTAGCTAATTGGATCAGAGAGCTGCAGCAGACGTGACATATATGTACAGTATTTGAGGGAGTACTTACAGTAGTTAAAATCACTCCTCCCATCAGACCTCTGTGGAATTCAGGATACACTTGAACTGAATCCAGAGCCCGAATGGTCGCCAGCAGAAAGACAATCCTCCTTCTCCCAGGTTAGCTGGCTGTGACCCTGGATGCAAATATGCTGCAGGCTCTGACAAAGTGCACAGGAATGTCTGATTGATCCCAAATGTGGATATGCCAATTGATTACAACCCAGATAAGAGAGGCTGGTTTATAAAGAGATGTACATATCACTTTTTTATTACATATTTCCGTTCCAATAAAACGTTTTGGCTGCAGATGGTTTAGCATGATGGATTGTAGCTAGCTGAGTGATTTCCACCTTGGTCGAGAGAAGGTGTGGCCTATGGCTGGTGTTGCAGTGCTTTTTTGGAAGACAATGCTATCGGCCTATCAATAGGGCCCAATTTGTATCTGATACAATGCTTATAGCCAATTTAATGCCAGAGGTTTAGGCATGAACATAATAAATGTTATGCGTCCTGTAGCGTTGCAGCTAAAGGCAAATAGACAGAGATGCAGTTTCCTACACCCAAATGCATTAAATGTTGTCCCCTCCTTTACTGTCATCAATTATCATAATGTAATTAGTCAGGATAATAATGTGAGTTTGTGTTGCAGGGTATTCTTTCTACAGCAGGGTAAGTGCACTGTGGCTGTGCAGCATGGTGTTATCAAATGAACATTAACATGTTCTACTCAAATAGTTTGTCTACCAACCACACATAAATGTACTTCTTCATTCAAAGATTTTCTTAAATGATCAATGCATGCATGTTCAAAGTATGAGAATGTATGTAAAGCAACTGTGTTTGTTGTACATCCTCATTAATATAGCACTGCAAAACCATGATGAAAGTTAATATTTCGGGCTTGTCTCTCGCGATAGAAGAAAACACGTTACCTTTGTCGGAAGACTGGGATCTGTCAGATAACGAGGAACAATTCTAATAGTGCACTGGTTTTGTGTCACTGGTTATTTGGATGAATCTCGAACTGTGGGGGTGAACCTACACCTGGCATCTTTTGTAAATGTTGTGGACTATCAAAGAGGAAGCGCTCTGGTTCCGTCACGCGCACTAGTTCAACATCTCCAAAATTAGTAAAATAAAAAAAATAAAAAACAGAACTAAACTGAGCATTTGGTCTCGTGAAATCTGGTTCTGGGTTTCCAAGATTATATTCAGGCTAATCCTCAAGAACATTTAGAAAAATAAAGGTACTCCAAATCCTCAATGGGTGCAAAACAATGAGTTTGCTACATCATTTCCATTGACAATATTCAGTGATTTGCCCAGGCATAACATTCATTATTGAGACAAACTTTAAAGGCATCTAATCTCCCTTTTCCACAGTAAGATGTGCAAACGGCAGATAGTGATAATGTGACAGGCCGACTCGATTTGGTCTTATGTAGCAACATTTGAAATGGTGTTTTTTACATTGGATAAAAACTCTTCACTTTTGAGAAAATGGCCCTTGAATGTTTTGGTACACCTACTGGAGAGCTCTTATTTGTCTACAACCATTCAGCCTCGTTCACACCTGCTTAAGCCTTAGTCCCATCCATCTCTTTAATGATTCGCATGTGAGGTCATGTCCTAAACAGAGTGAGTGTGATATTGTACTAAACCAAAGATTTCAAGACTAAGGCTGTTTTATACTATGTGGACATGTCTGTATACAGTTGCTGTAGTGACATCATGAACATTCTATTGTCGTCCGACATCAAACTTTGTCGTTATGACGTTGTCGTGATGAAAAAGTATAAACACAACGTTGTCGTTATGAATGTTGTCGTTATGAAAAAGTAGAAACACAACGTTGTCATTGTCGTTATGAACGTTGCCGTAATGAGAAAGTATAAACACAACGTTGTCGTTTTCGTTATGAACGTTGTCATAATGAGAAAGTATAAACACAACGTTGTCGTTATGAACGTTGTCGTAATGAGAAAGTATAAACACAACATTGTCGTTGTCGTTATGAACGTTGTCGTAATGAGAAAGTATAAACACAACGTTGTCGTTGTCGTTATGAACGTTGTCGTTGTGAAAAAGTAAAATCACAAAGAACAACAGACTGCGTGACATCAGCAGCCTGGTGGTCCAAAATAACATAACTGGTGTATTTTAACATCAATAAGCCAACCAACTATCATTTAGTTGACAACATCTTAACTTTAGCTAATTTGTATTCATTATTACAGGAAAATAAACTCACAACAAGATCATTATTTACAGTAATTAGCTTACGGTTGTGAGTGTGACGAATAAAAGCAGGGCATTCTACTGGATAATTTTTTTACTTGGAAACTGTGTCTTGGTCTACGTTATATCCTAATTTGACTTTGGTGCAAGACATGTATGTATGTATGTATGTATATTTGTATGTATATATTTATATTATATGTATATATTTTCAAACCAATATATGGGGAATTAGAAGTGATGCAGACAACTACGTTGATGGAAGCTACAATATATCAGCAGTATTAAAGCTGATCTACCCCCTAGAAGAAGAAAAAGACATGTTGTTCTTCACAAGTGTATTTGTCAAAAAAATTGTTACTTGCATAGTGTAACGTATACTCCCTCTCTGGCCTCTAGGTCATCAGGCTGCTGATTATCCTTCACACCTGTCACCATCGTCAAGTGCACCAGTGCCTCATGACACTCACCTGGACTCCATCACCTCCTTGATTATCTTTACTACATCTGTCACTCCCCTTGGTTCTTTCCTCAGGTGTTATGGACTGTGTTTCATGTCAGTGCGATGTTTGTGTTTCGTGTTTATTTATTAAAACACTCACTCCCTGTACTTGCTTGCCAACTCTCAGCGCACTCGTTACACATAGTGGATTATTTAGTTTAGACATGAAGCTAGCTAGCTAAACAATTAACCATAATCCCAACTCATAACGTTATTATCCTGCATGAATCTACAGTTAACTAAAGCTAACCAACTAGGTTCAAACTAGCAATGCATGTGGTTCTGAGATACAAATAATATTACTACACAGATCATACACACAACATTAGCTAGCTGACACTACGCTTTAACTTGCAATGAAAATGACTTTCTGACAAAACTAGAAATGTATAATATCTGAAAATGTAGCTAGCTAGACTCTCTTACCAGTATATGTGGATGAACGCTTCATCCTCTCTGTCATGGTTGCCCTTAGTTTGAAGATGTAATCCAGAGACAGGTGTTTTTTGCAGTTCTTCGTAATATCTTTCAAAAAAGCTGTGTTAGAAAGGATTACATACACACACTGAGCAGCTCTTGTTATAGACCGAAGCATTCTACATGGCAGACCAATGCAAACTAATCTCTCGGTATGTCCAGCCCATCCATTATCTCAGCCAATCATGACTAGCAGGAAGGTTCCTGTCTTTTTCCGTGGCCAAACCAACTTGGCTTGTAATTGATCTATTTCATTAATATTTACAGATGGCAAACTAATTTTGTTATTAAGGAGAGTATACATTTTCCAGAAGACATTTCTGCCAAAAACTACCCTATGGACCCTGGTATAAAGTAGTGCACTATATAAGGGTAGGGTGCCATTTGGGACATAGTCACTGACATTTTCCTCCCCCTCTTCCAACTCTTCATGGGCACCCAAGTTGTGCCTTTTCCCCACATTACTTCACATAATTTGAAAGAGTCTGCTATACGATAACAGACACCATCATTGCCATATTAGCACCATATTCAAAAAGAACTGAAAATCCGCTGAGCGTTTACAATGGCACCTTTTAAAAGCATCAACGGTTCAATCATCCTGCGTGTTTTTGTTTTCCCTGTTGTCTGTGTTAGGCTCCAACTTTAAAAAGATGCCAGAGAGAAGGTTGGTGTCTTTTTTCCCTTTCCATGTAATTTTTTTATTTAAAAAGGCAAGTCAGTTAAGAATGAATACTTATTTACAATGACAGCCTAGGAACAGTGGGTTTACTGCTTTGTTTAGGGGACGAACAGCAGATTTTTATCTGCTCAGGGATTCGATCTAGCAACCTTTTGGTTACTGGCCCAACACTCTAACCACTAAACTACTTGCCACCCCGTTATAGTAGATGAAGTAGCAGATTCCTATCTTGTCTTACCCTAACACTATCTCTGAGTGAAGTGAGGATTACATAATTGGAACATTCAGCTCAAGGTGACACCGTGGCAGATAGCTATGACTCAACAACTCCCACTGTGATCAAGTTGATTTGAATTTTTTTATTTAACCAAGTAGGCTAGTTGAGAACAAGTTCTCATTTACAACTGTGACCTGGCCAAGATAAAGCAAATTAAAGCAAAGCAATTAAACACTGGGGTGACAGATGTGCAGAAGATGAGTGTGCAAGTAGAGATACTGGGGTGCAAAGGAGCAAAACAAATAAAAAAATAACAGTATGGGGATGAGGTATTTGGATGGGCTATTTACAGATGGGCTATGTACAGGTGCAGTGATCTGTGAGCTGCATTGACAGCTGGTGCTTAAAGTTAGTGAGGGAGATATGAGTCTCCAGCTTCAGTGATTTTTGCAGTTCTTTCCAGTCATTGGCAGCAGAGAACTGGAAGGAGAGGCGGCCAAAGTAGGAATTGGCTTTGGGCGTGACCAGTGAAATATACCTGCTGGAGCGTGAGCTACGGGTGGGTGCTGCTATAGTGACCAGTGAGCTGAGATAAGGCGGGGCTTTGCCTAGCTGTCAGGGTTTACCAGAATTGGACCCAGAAGCAGACCAGGACAAGGTGAGTATAAAGATGGTGAGTATTTATTAATCAATGAGAACGTGGAGGTAGATAGTTCAGGATGGAGGAGCGGGCAGCGGAGGTGGGTTGATGGGAGTGGATAGGCAGATCCAATGGATAACAACACACTGGCGATGAGCAGACAGGGATGGGGTATGGGTTCCGGGTGAATGGCTGTAGACAAAACAAACGGCGGTAAGTGAAAGGCAAGCAAGACGTACAAATAAAACAAAACAACTCTATAAACTGGAGGCTGGTTCGTGGGCACAACATACTGTTCATGGCTAACGATCCGGCAGGGAATGGATGTCAGGTCAGAGCTTTTGAAGGGGAGAGGTGATGATCAGGACAGGTGTGCAGATTACTGATGGGATCCACGTGCGGGTGAACATCGATCTCCCAACAAGCTAATTCGCCCGGCAACCAGACAGGGTGCGTTACAGGACACCGGAAACACACTCCAGGACAGAAACACAGGCAAACACAGACTCAGGAAGCGGGATTCGTGACACTAGCAGAGACTTATAGATGACCTGGAGCCAGTGGGGAAATTAATTTCTATCTGTACTTGGAGTTTAAAAAAAAGTTAACCCAAAATAAGCTAGCGGTATTGTTAAAAGTCTTCAGTGAACATTCAGTGAACGTTTTGGAAATTATTCGAAAAACTCCAAATAACCTAGCATTTCCCTTATCAGTTTAATAAAACTTTTCAAGGAACCAGAGTAAAATGTTCTCAGAACCTCCCTGCAACCTAAAAATAAACAATCCCAGAACAGCCAAAAAGTTAATTTCTATTTCTAAAAAAATGGTTTTACTGGTCAGGAAACATATGGCTTCATTCCTACAACTTACAAGGAACCAAATGTGCTAGCTGGGTGTGCTGAGATAGTGTAATGGAGCTGGAGGAGCAGAGAGCCTGGGGCAGGTAGGCAGGCCATGACCTGGGTCAGGTGCTTCTAGGCTGGGCTGAAGTGGTGCCATAGCCCCAGTGAAGACAAGGATCTGTCAGCAGCACCAACACCAGGCCAGAATCCCTCCTGCTGCAGCTGCCTGCTCCTCTAGATTGAGAAACTCTCACCTGTGTCCCGACCAACACCCCCCTCTTCCTCCTCCTCCTCCTTGAGTTGGATCCTCTCCACCATCATCAAAGACTGAGAAAGAGAGAGAGAGTTATAGGGAGAGAGACATAACTCTTGTGACACATTTGACAGAGGAAGCTGTTAGTCAAGGAGCTTGAAACTGTTTCTTCAGCCCTTGTATCGAGTGACATCCTGGCAGAGCTACAAGAAGCTCTCACTATCCTGGTTGTGAGGGGAGGAGGAATGCAGAGCAATGCTCCAGAGTACGACTCCTGCTTCACACCTGCCTTTACTCTGACTCCAGATCAGATCGCAGAGGGAATGGAAGACAGACATTTTGCATTTTTACACTAAGAAAATATGTGAAGTAAGATCTGCTTTTCTTCCACATCAGATATCCAAATGTTCTGTTTACACCATAGCCTTGGATTTGGTGGGGCAAAATTCAAATTGAGACGCCAGGTCCATCTCTACACTACAACAAAATGAGTTGTGTGCAAGACTTCTCTTCGAAACTGATTTCAAGACATCCTCCCACCTCATCACAGAATAATAGACAGTTCGTATGTGAACAATATTAGAGAATTAGCTCTGTGTGTTCACCATTCGTTCAATATTTCTAGTTAATTGCACTTTCCAGACCATGATGAGAATAATTAATGTGAATGAATAAAAACATAAACACCTCCAGGTACCAGACGCCTAGATCGTTTATAGTCTTATTTTAGGACACACCAAAAATGCTTCGTCATTTCATATCCCTGTAATTTATATTCCTTAATACTCTTCCCCCCTCTGAGAATGCATGGCAATGGGTTCAGATGAGGCATTTGAATTGTAACTCAGTCGTAGAGTTTTTTTTTAGAGTGCCTGGATAAAATCAAGTTGGCACCAGTGACCTCATGTCATCGTTTAAGTAATCACTCTAAAAAAGTACAAAATATCATATTTTGCACTTTTTACTACAAAATATGATACAAAATATCATACTCTATTTAGTTTGCATCATTTTGGAATATCATACAAACACAAAAACATTTAGCATTCTATCTCAGGTTCTAGGATAAATATGGCTATGCTCTCAGCTAATTGAGTTGAAAACAACCCAGCAAACACATCCTGTGTTCAAAGGGTCGAGCTAGAGAACATCAAGAAACGAGACATGATCTTCTATGTTTAACTCCACAGCAGTCCCTTCATCTCTCGTGCCAGCCAACTCTATTTAGGAAGCCACAAGAAAGTGTGTCTGACAGTGTGCAGGCAGGAGCAGTCCTGTAATTCCTCTTGATACCTCTGCATTAGCTGCTGCTGCTACTCACAGGGAGAACACATCAAATGGAGATTGAAAAAATCTAAGTCATGAAAAGTCATATGAGTATGGAGGTAGATTTCAATCCAAATGAATGAGATTATTCATTTCCAACCTTTTGACAGCAATCTCATATATCAAGCACATGTTTAAGACTAGACGGACGATCATTTCCCCCAGAAACTCATACGAAATGGGATATCCTCTGCAAGTCGCTGCAATGTCACCCATAAAATTACAATCATTTGATTAGCATATTACCAAACTACTAAAATGTCAATCATTTTGTGTGGCAATGACACTGGATTATTATTGAGTCATACAGTAAACTGATATCAGATGATAACCACATTGTAAATTACACATCCAATAAGGCTTTGACAGAGGTTTTAGGAGGATGAGAATCTCGACACAATATGTTTGTTCGGGCTGGCGTTCATAACTCACTTAGACGGAAAAGGACTGTCTCCTCTTCAATACGGGATTGCGGGTGTCGTCTGGACTCCCTGAAAGGGTCGTTGTTTTATTTCTGAATACACAAATAAAGAAGACGTAACATCTGGGTCCCAAATGGCACCCTATACACTATGTGTTCCTGTGTGACTCGGTTGGTAGCGCATGGTGCTTGCAAGGCCAGGGTTGTGGGTTTGATTCTCACGGGGGGGTCGGTACTGGGGGGGGTATGAAAATGTAGGCACTCACAACTTTTAGAGTGTCTGCTGTAATGTAAATGTACTACTTTTGAAAAAGTAGTGCACTATGTCGTGTAGGAAATAGGGTGTCGTTTGGGATGTAGCTTTCACGGGTCGACTAAACACTGCAGACAGACAGGTCAACAAGCCTGGTCCTGTAGTAAACCGTCAAACAGCAACAAAAAAAAGCCCTAGAAATTATGAATGGCAAACATTTTAACGTGCTGCCACACCAATAAACCAGACAACGTTTAACCGCACAGCGTATAATTAATTATATATAATTAATTACATATAATTAACTATTTCCAAGCAGTTGCCTTTTTTTTAAGAACAGATGCAGGCTAGATGACCCAATATTAAGAAACCACATGTGAAGAGAGGAGCATAGAAACAGAGTATCGTGTTTATCTTCATAACATGTATGGCAATCCCCTGTCCTCCTTCCCTCCTTCCCTCCTTTCCTCCCCCCATCAACTAGCAATTATATCCAGTTAGAGATTACGTGTGCTGCTCTGTTGCACCTCTGTCTTCTTCACAGGAACCCACCGAGTCAATTTGGACTGATAATAATAACGGTCTGCTGGATTTTAGCCATTCATTTGATGAAGTGCTTTTCACCTTTTAGCTTGAATTATGCCCCGACATGCCAGAGAGAGAATTAGATGGCAGGGAGCAAGAGCTGTGTATCAGTCTTTAGAGGATAGAGAGAAGCTAGAAGAAGGGAAAAAAGAAGAAGAGGGCATCTTGAAACATCTTTTTTTTTTAGTTTTTCGGGCCAGATATATCCTGTTGACTGAAGTGGCCTTGGTTCATAACAGAGCGTGTCTGCTAGCAACAGCTTAGCTGGTCCACTGAGGTGTCTGTCCACACGTCTTTTGGGTTTCTTTAAAGGAGAAAACTAAGGCAGTCTCTCCTGAAAAGCTGAACAAAAATGTTTATTGTGATGACCCCGCTTGACACTATGGTGCTGCCTTCGACTTAAAAAAAAAACATGCTACTCCAAGGGTAGACTCTCAGTCAGCCGGGCAGTGAGAGATATGTGAGAGACTGTATTTGAATGTTCGTCTTCCAAGACGGACTCCAGTTGTCAGCATGTCATGCATTTGCTTTGAGGGATAATCTATTTTTCCATACCGGTTGCATCAATGTAACATTCATTTACAGTTGGAGTCAAGAGGAGAACTCCATTGATCCACGTTGATGAAATTTGAAATGTAACAATTCTAACCTTTTGTTTGCTTAGATTTCTCCAAGCAATATAGTTGTACAGTCTGATCATGTGCTATAGGATTGACACTTGGTTGACAGGGTTTACTTAAGGAAATGTCTGCTTGCTTCTCAAACGGCACCCCGTTCCCTTTAAGGTGCACTACTTTTGACAAGGGTTTTGGTCAAAAGTAGTGCACTATATAGTGAATAGGGTGCCATTTGGGACGCATTCACCGTGTAGAAGTGTGGTATTTCAGCGTATGTGTTCACCTGCATAAATCCCAGGGGTCTGTAATGACGCTGAGCACTTCTGCCTCATACTGTTGGGATACATGTGTGTCATGTTCAATGTGAAATATCACATTTTTAGATGACAACACGCCCACAGTTACGAAAAGGTGAGAAGAGGCGAAGCAGAGAGTGCGTGTATGTTTACTTCCTCTTGGTGAAAAATGTTACACCTCTGCCTGAGAGCGCATGATTATGGGAAGTGAAAAAAGGAAAGAAAGGAACACTAAAACGGCTTAACATTTTTCCTGGCTACTTACGGGGTTTATAGACAATCTGGAATTCTTCCTGACCCGGCCTTTGTTTAGTAATAGGAAATAGAGGGCTTTGGAGAATGGGATCAGTTTAATGTGGTCAGAGCCGTGTGTGGGTCTGGGGAGTTTCCGGGGGGGTTGAGTGAGTTTACACGTGTGTACCTGTGTATGTCTACTATGTGCAGTCCCGGACTATCGGATTTGGGGCCCCGGAGCAAATTTCTGGCAATTCTACACATTTTGCTATTATATGCTGTCTGGGGCCCAAAAACCTCCGGGGGGGGGGGGGGGGGGGGCTGGCCGCATGTGTGCCATGGTGATCACAGGATCATGTGGCCAGAGTGTTTGTGTGTTCATCCGTGTGGCTGTCTGGCTGTGTTATTGTATGTTGTGAACATTTGTACAAAATAAAAATAGAAATGTCCCACACACATCTCACACATATCTGATATTTCTCCTGCACTCCTATGCTCCTGCATGATACATTTTTAGTCAAAGAAATTGGTTCCTGTCCCCCCCCCCCACTATTTCATTTTACTGACGGGTATTCAGACTAGGAGGTGATGTCATAGTCTCATCCTTTTAAGAGTGACTGTGGACCATATATTTTGAGAGGAGAGCAGAGGAGAAAATCAGAACATAATGATCTATCTTCCTTCTCTCATCCAGACAAATCGCATTGTGCCCTTTTCTTCTCCATTTCAAGTACCCCACAGAATACATGATTGAGATGGTTTAACTATGTACAGTGCCTTCAGAAAGTATTCACACCCATTGAATATTTCCACATTTTGTTGTGTTACAAAGTGGGATTAAAATGGATTTAATTGTCATTTTTTGTCAACGATCTACACAAAATACTCTAATGTTAAAATGGAAGAAAACCCCCCAAACATATCTTGATTACATAAGTATTCAATCCCCTGAGTCAATACATGTTAGAATCACCTTTGGCAGCAACAGCTGTGAGTCTTTCTGGGTAAGTCGCTAAGAGCTTTGCACACCTGGATTGTACAATATTTGCACATTACTCTTTTACAAATTATTCAAGACCTTTCAAGTTGGTTGTTGATCATTGCTAGACAGACATGTTCAAGTCTTGCCATAGATTTTCAAGCTGATATAAGTCAAAACTGTAACTAGGCTACTCAGGAGCATTCAATGTCATCTTGATAAGCAACTCCTGTGTATATCTGGCCTTGTGTTTAAAATAATGTTCCTGCTGAAATGTGAATTTGTCTCCCAGTGTCTGTTGGAAAGCAGACTGAACCAGGTTGTCCTCTAAGATTTTGCCTGTGCTTGGCTCAATATCGTTTCTTTTCATCCCCCAAAAACTCCCCAGTCCTTACCGATGACAAGTATACCCAAAACATGATGCAGCCCCCACCATGCTTGAATGTGTTGTGTTGGATTTGCTCCAAACATAAATCTTTGTATCTCAGGACATAAAGATAATTTATTTGCCACATTTCTTGCCGTTTTACTTTAGTGCCTTATTTGCAAACAGGATGCATGTTTTAGAATATGTTTATTCTGTACAGGCTTCTTTCTTTTCACACTGTCATTTTGAGTTAGTATTGTGGAGTAACTACAATGTTGTTGATCCATCCTCAGTTTTTTCCTATCACAGCCATTAAACTCTGTAACTGTTATAACGTCACCATTGGCCTCCGGTAACTGAGATGGGAAGGATGCCTGTATCTTTGTAGTGACTGGGTGTTGATGCACCATTCAAAATGTAACGAATAACTTCACCATGCTCAAAGGGATATGCAATGTCTTTTTTAAATTTTATATCTACCAATATGTGCCCTTCTTTGCAAGGCTTTGAAAAACCTACATGGTCTTTTGGGTGGATCTGTGCTTGAAATTCGCTGCTCGACTGAGGGACCTTACAGAAAATTAGGGTGCCTTCGTAAATTCATCAGTTATTCTACCCAACACCCGTTCAATATGGCCCATGTTCAGTAAACATTGTCAAAAAAAATTATTAAAAAGTTTCCAGCAGCACAGTTACAGTCACCAACGCTCTGGATAACATGAAAACAGCCTAACCAGCTCTGCTAGGGCCTGTAAAATGGTCAGAGTGGGGTGTTCTCTCATTTGTTTCTGGAACTAGCTAGCCAACGTTAGCCAGTGAGCTTAGGCGCTTGACTGCAGTTGTGAGGTCAGAACGCTCGGATCAACCCTACTCCTCGACCAGAGCGTCCAGTGTGCGCCACACACTCTGAATTTACAATCTGACAATCTGACAAAGCTCGGAACTTAGAATGCCCAGAGCGCACTCTGAGTGCCCTCTGGCACTCCAGATTGAATTTACAAACACACCCTTAATTGTATGTGTGGAGTACAGAGATGAGGTAGTCATTCAAATATTATGTTAAACACTATTAATTAACACAGATTCAATGCAACTTATTATGTGACTTGTTAAGCAAATACTTACTCCCGGTGATGTCATTTACAAAATAGCCTCCAACACTCTACTCAACAAATTGGATGCAGTATCACAGTGCCATCCGTTTTGTCACCAAAGCCCCATATACCACCCACCACTGTGACCTGTATGCTCTCATTGGCTGGCCCTCGCTTCATACTTGTCACCAAACCCCACTGGCTCCAGGTCATCTACAAGTCTCTGCTAGGTAAAGCCCTGCCTTATCTCAGCTCACTGGTCACCATAGCAGCACCCACCCGTAACACGCCCTCCAGCAGGTATATCTCACTGGTCACCCCCAAAGCCAATTCTTCCTTTGGCTGCCTCTCCATCCAGTTCTCTGCTGCCAATGACTGGAACGAACTGCAAAAATCACTGAAGCTGGAGACTCTTACCTCCCTCACTAGCTTTAAGCACCCGCTGTATTTATTTATTTATCTTGCTCCTTTGCACCCAGTATCTCTACTTGCACATTCATCTTCTGCACACCCTACCACTCCAGTTTTTAATTGCTCTATTGTAATTACTTTGCCACCATGGCCTATTTATTGCCTTACCTCTCTTATCCTACCTCATTTGCACATGCTGCATATATATTTTTCTATGTACTGTATTATTGACTGTATGTTTGTTTATTCCATGTGTAACTCTGTGTTGTTGTATGTGTTGAACTGCTTTGCTTTATCTTGGCCAGGTCGCAGTTGCAAATGTGAACTTGTTCTCAATTAGCCTCCCATGTTAAATAAAGGTGAAAAACATATATATATATATATATATATATATATAAAATATTAAGGCATGCCAAAACCAAGGGGTTAACTACTTATTAACTCAAGACATTACATTTTTTCATTCTTAATGAATGAGTAAACATTTCTCAATACATAATTCCACTTTGACATTATGGGGTATTGTGTGTAGGCCAGTGACACAAAATCTCAATTTAATCCATTTTAAATTCAGGATGTAACACAACAAAATGTGGAACAAGTCAAGGGGTGTGAATACTTTCTGAAGGCACTGCACCTGTGTGTGTTTGGACTTAAATATAATATAATCCTCGTATGTCTTTGTATCTGTCTCTTCCATATAAGAAGCTAACTAATTTATGTTGATATAAGGTAAGGTACCACTCTCACTATAAATGTAGTTAAATGAACCAGTATTAGCTCAGTTAACTGAACCAGTATTAGCTCAGTTAACTGAACCCGTATTAGCTCAGTTAACTGAACCAGTATTAGCTCAGTTAACTGAACCAGTATTAGCTCAGTTAACTGAACCAGTATTAGCTCAGTTAACTGAACCCGTATTAGCTCAGTTTACTGAACCCGTATTAGCTCAGTTAACTGAACCAGCATTAGCTCAGTTTACTGAACCCGTATTAGCTCAGTTAACTGAACCAGCATTAGCTCAGTTTACTGAACCCGTATTAGCTCAGTTAACTGAACCAGTATTAGCTCAGTTTACTGAACCCGTATTAGCTCAGTTAACTGAACCAGTATTAGCTCAGTTAACTGAACCCGTATTAGCTCAGTTTACTGAACCAGTATTAGCTCAGTTAACTGAACCAGTATTAGCTCAGTTTACTGAACCAGCATTAGCTCAGTTTACTGAACCAGTATTAGCTCAGTTAACTGAACCAGTATTAGCTCAGTCAACTGAACCAGTATTAGCTCAGTCAACTGAACCAGTATTAGCTCAGTAACCATACATTTTCAGTGTATGCCTATAGATCCCCTGAACATGTCTCTACAGCAGCAGCAGAGTCCTCCAGTGAATCTAAGTTAAATAGATGAACACTCTCCTCTCTCCCGAGGACTGCGGCGTTGCATCTGTCAGGCGGCACTAAATTTAGCGCTGGCGTTTATTTACCTGATGCCCTTGCTGGAGTGTCCTTGCTAAATGAAGGGCGAACAGGCCTGTCACCAATCAGAGCAGCGCGCTGCACACTCAACCCCTCGGGAACTCATGGATCACAGACGCACACATGCATGATAGGTGCATTGCACATACACACACACTTATGGGTGCATGCACAAACATACACACACGCACAAGGACACACACTGTCCCTCCCAATCTCTATGGTCACACTCCCATCCAGGTATATACACTATCATTGCACTAAGGAACTAGCTCTGAGGTCTTTAGAGCCCAGTTTGTCAATGAACCAGAGGATTTTGTGAACCAGAAACAATATGTTTCAACTTCTATTGCTATTTGAGATTTGTTTTAGTGTCATTTTGTGGGTTTGGTGGTGGTAGAGTGGTGTTCTTCACCTTTGGTGTTTTTGTGTTGCTGAGGTGTTGAGCGCACAGCTGCCATATGGATCAGTGCATCTCTATGGTGCTCCTGAGACATCCCTCTTGTTCCCGCAGCATTCCAGATCCGTCCTTCCTGTGGTTCCCCCTGTATGGCACTGATTGACAAGTGTCCGCTCCTCTCAGCCGCATAATCAATCTGGTAATTGATGTCAGAGGGTCGGCTGCTGTTGTCTTTCTTTGCCTAATTAATATTTGTCACCACTGAGGAGAAGGAGTAGGAGTTGGGAAGGTTTTTTTTCTGTTCTCTTCCTCTCTCTCTCTCTCTTCTTTCTCTCTCTTGCTCCCTCTCTCTTCTTTCTCTTTCTCTCTCCCTCCCTCTCTCTCTCTCGTTCTCTCTATTTTTGAGCTTCGTCAAGACTCTCCTCAGAGACACGTATGTTATTCCCTTCATGGTTTATGCATGTTATTGTGCCGGGTTCATTGTGTCTGGCAGGCAGGGTCTTTAAGGGGAAGGTAAATGTTAGGCTTGCTGTTTCCATTAGTAACCAACAGGCCTGCAGGAAACAGGGTGGTCAACCTGCCAGGCCTCAGTCCACTCTGTTCACCTTCTATGTCGCAAATGGCATCCTATTCCCTATAGGGAATAGACTGCCATTTGGGACGGACACAATTTATAATTTCACAGACAATACTAGGTCTTTTGCATTGTAATTACTTGCGTTCATGTCTTGTTTGTACAATATACAGCTACCTTTATACAGATGTATGATCTTTAAAAAAAAGTAAAAGGTTAGGGGGTGGATCAGCTTTAATATTGCAGATAGATTACTGCTTCCATCAATGTAATTGTCTGCTTAATTTCCAATCCCCCATATATTTTTGGGGTAAATACATACATACATACATACATACATACATACACATACACTTTTTTTTTAGAATATACCTTTATTATTCCATGCAAATCCTACCACCTCTCCCCCAATTGGAGTAAACTAATAACATTTAGGCTTCTACCTTCAGTTTATACATACTATACACATTTTACAGACACAATCTATTTTACAATAGTTATATTTTGATTTTTTTAGTCCTACCCTTACTCTATTTCTGAAGTCCATTCAGTTTGATTTCAATTTGACATATATTTGTAACTGTGCTATTTCACAAAGGTTCTGAACCTATATACATTTTACAGATCCCTTATTTTTTACAGATGTATGATCTTAATTTCAGCCGGTATGCTACAGCAGGAAAATAATCCTACAGCAACAGGAAGTGGGAATTATTATTGTGGTTAAGTGGTTTATAATTAATACACATTTTTTTGAAGGGGTTGATATATTTTTGATTAGGGGAAATCAAGTCTGACATTTTAAAGTGTAAATTACACTAGAAGTTCTCAGCAACAAAAGAGTGATCAAATTAATATTCTACATCCTACATCATGGCCATCCATAGCAATACATTGAACTTTGTGGGGTCGTAATGATGGGAGCATACACATTGTCTGCATCCAAAATGGCACACTATTCCCTATGTAATGCAATACATTTGACCAGGGCTGTTGTCAAAAGTAGTGCACTATGTAGGGAATAGTGTACCATTTAGGACACATACTATGCATGCTCTCTGATGGCAGAGACCCTGGAAACAGCCCACTCCACGTCTTCAACTCCTGATTATTTAACTGGCCTCACCACCGAGGATGCCAATCAAGCTGCTGATTGGATGTCACAGACCTGCAGGATTTTCAATAGACCCTGAGCACTGTGCTGCAAAGAACAGCATCCTCTTTTACACCCTATATTCATTGCTATACATCTTAAAATAAGTAACAGAATGGGTCCATCTAATTCGGCACACTTCCCCAAACTCATGGCTTAGCCCCCCAGTGCCCCCTATTGGTCCCCCACTCATCTGTTGCCTCCATGGACCTCGTCTTTCTCTAACTAGTCAATACTTTATCTAAATAGTAAAACCCACTTTGTTTAGAGACAATTTTCAATTGTTACAGATTGTGTTTTTGACAACAACTAAGATAACAGCTGGAGGTGTTCTGATTTCATCCGCGCACGTCATTAAACATACCTATTTTAAATCATCTCTTCCCTGTAAACAATCCCTATGGAGTGATTAGCATTTCCGTGAGCACACTTTCTCTTCCTTCCTCTCCCTCTTTCCATCTCTCTCTCTCTCTATCTCTTTCTCTCTCTACCCCCCTCACTCCTGCAGTTTGATGCAGGGGTGAGGTGACGTGTCCTGATAAGTATGATTATTATGGGGAATAGAGAGAACGAGGGTCCAATTCTAACCCTGTCTATCAGCTCGCTCCCTCACTATCCCTCTCCCGCGACAATAACACTCTGCAATTCTTACACATTGATCACAGACCCATTAAAGGTATTCAGTCCCTTTTGTCCCCCCCCCCCCCCCCCGTGCAATCTTTTCTCTATAAGGGCTTGAACCGCGGCATCAGTCTGCTTCTATAAGCTCAGAGTGTATTTCTCAGAGCTGTTGACAGCAGCCATTATTGAGACAACCTACCCAGGGTGTGCACCCTGTTCACTATTCCCTACACTACTTTTGACCAGAGCCCTTTGGGAATAGGGAATAGGGTGCCATTTGGGACGCGAGCTACGGCATTATGCAATGGAACCTTGTCAGATCATGTCATGTTAATAGAATAAAAATAGTTGTATTTTTCCATACATTCAAGAGTATGGCCTGATTTTATGTTATTGCTTGTGCATGTTTTTTTCCCAGTGGAAAGTAAAGGCTCTTAACATAGTTTGGGGATCAGACTCTAGCTTAGGAACCTTTTTATAGTCATTATAATCCTAACATTATAAATGTATTGCCCGACTCCCAACATGTCCTTTCAAAGCATGTCCACTTAAGAGAACCCCATTATTCCTGACACGGTGTTCACATATGAAAGACCTCCGAAATGAAGTGGCAGAAGCTAAGGTCTCAGATTCACCGTGGAAGACATATAGTAAATCCTCATATAGCAGTGATGATGGAAATACAATGATAAAGAAATCATGTTGTGTGCAAATGGATGGAAATTGGACGGAGCTAAGTAATAGCATATTTTGGGGCGCTGTCGGTGCCTGGTGAAGTGAATGAAGATGTCATAAAACGTGTCTTTCAAAGGAAGTCAAGGTGATTGGAGGCTCACATCAAAGTTCCCTGGGAGGAGATACAAATTGCCTGTGAGTCCCAGGGGTCATGCTCAATGCCAGTCAGCTGAATGGTCTCTACAGTCACATCTAATTGGTCTGTCTGTATCGTGCCGCTTCCCGTCTGCCTGCACAGTGTCACGGTGCACGTTATTTCAACCCTGACCCGTGAGGGTGGGCGTGTGACCCTCTGTCCCACAAACAGACAGGGAGAGGAGGGTAGGCCTCCTTCCCACATAGAAACGTGCCCTGTCCAGCTCTCCTACAGTGCTCTATAACAATTCAAAATCATATTCATTTCCCATATCTGTTTGTTTAACTTACAGTGTCAAATATAACTGTCTAGGTAACTAAATGAACTGAGTAGTGGCAACTTACAAAACGCAAGCAGTAGTCATGATAACTTGATTACATTAAGTCAAACTTACTCAATTGCTCAATGTGTCTCTCTTTACTAATACATGGTTGAAGTATAAAGTATTTATGAAACTCTGTCGATTCAGACACGTTTAACAGTGAGTGGCATGTCTGTTCACCATCCAGTTAACAAAGGCAGAGATTTAGGCCAAACCAGGTACAGCTAGTTCTAAATGAGATGACTGGGAGGTACAGCCCCCATCATCACAATCATTCCACTGAAAGGCTGAGAGTCCACTCGTTTTCGCTGTGTGTGAAATGACAAGAATCCCTCTCATTGACTCTGAGGCAGACATGTATTTATAGAAAAGCATTTGGGGCAGTAAATTCAACACATTTTGTCATGCCGACGTCCAGTCTGTAGCGAGTGAGTGAGTTTTTACACACTTCCCTGTCAGTTTTCAGGGCGCTTCGCAAGCAGAGGATGTGGCAAAGTCTCACGGGTCAGACCCAACTGTAGTGCCGTCGGAAACCGGCCTCTCTTAGTTTGGTGAGGTCGGACAAAACACTGTGTACCAAGAACATTAATTCAACTGAACGCGTACATGACTGAAACGGCTGCATTTGTAAAAACCCATAACCAATGTATGAGAAATATGTGATTCTCCTTAACCAACATAGCAACGTTCCAAGAATCTTTAGGGAACATTCTGTGCTGACTGCTTGTGATCAGGAGTGTATTCGTTTGGTTGAAAAACGATTCGGTTGAAAAACATTTCTTAAACGGAAGCAAGCGGGGATAAACATACCTGAATTTGTCCAATAGAAACTCTCATTTGCAACTGTCGGCCTAATGATTTCACAAGGTGCAAGATGGTATTGAATGTGTCACTGTCTGTCACCTTGATTACTCAAATTTCTCTCGACCTGTTGCCCTTACGATGTAAACTTTCATTCAGGTTGCAGCAACCTCATGATGGGTATAAGGAAAAGTTTGAGTATCTTGTAGTAGCTTAAACCTATTGATCTTACATTGAGCTGCATGAATGGAATACGAATGACAGTCATACAATATGCTGTAATAGAAATAAGGCCGTGCCCTAAAACGGCTCCGACCGCCATTCGCGTCCCCATGTTGTCACATGTATTTCACCAGGTCACATTTTTACATGTGTCGTTTCGTGTTATCACACGTCACTTTCACATGTTATCAGACGTAAGGGATGAGAATGATGACGTGTCTTTACAAGGATGGCGTAACTGATGTGATGTGTTTATAATAGTTTAATGGTCCACAGCATCTGAAAGGCTTCAATCCCTTTCCTCAAAACAGCTGGCACCTGTCTAGTCCCCCTGCGATGATCCCCTTAGCTTGTGATCTGGGCTTTTAAAGACTTTACTACCCACAGTAGCCTAAAGATGCAGTGCACAAAGCTTTAAACCTAACCCTCTCCTTACTTGACGAAGCACCAACCTGCTGTCAGACTGTAAAGATAAAGGGCGGGGTGCTTTCCCACCTGCACAAAGAGACCTGAGATAAGCACAACTGCCACCATTCATGTCAGTCACAAAATGCACTACTGTTGCTCCGGTAATAACATACACCATACTTCACTATCTCCTTATTCCAATTTACCGTATGTCTGATTTGCTGAAGAATTTAAGATTTATAGAACTGGCGGTTGTGTACATTGTTGGCTTGGCCGTGAAGTTCGTCCTTATCTGATGACGTACTAGAATATATATGGAGATTTGACGTCCTAAGCTTACAGTATGTGTTCAAACACTCTACACTCCCGAAACAATGTTCTCATTTGTTTTTGAATCGTTGAAGTGTATTTTGTTTTTTTGTGTCGTCTTGTTTTCCCGACCGCCACAGGATTAGTGACAGCTTACTGAGTTTACTGCAAGACTTTAGTCATCAGGAAGGAAGGAGGGGCTCCTCATTGCTCTTTGGACTATGATCCCGGCAGTCTAGTGTTAACAAATCGGTTTGGCTCGACTTGGAGGTAGAGGAACTGTACTCAGAGTCAACATCCCAAATGGCACCCTATTCCCTTTACAGTGCATTATTGTTGATCAGTGCCCATAGGTCAAGTCTGTCTTGCTGGTCAAAAGTAGTGCACTATATAGGAAATAGGGTGCCATTTGGGAGAATACTAGAGGATTGGAGTCAGACACTGTCTGGTGAGAGATAACGAGGAGAACACAATTACGTCACAGAAGGGAACGGGCAATCAATGGCAGCAGCCTGCGATCGATAGCCATGCTCTTTAGGTTGGAGCCACTGGAGCTGGGCCATGTCTACTCCACAGCAGTTTATCCCAGCACTAATCTAACACGCCAATTTTACATCTCTACTAACAGCATTATAATTCACCGAGAGAGAGAGAGAGAGAGAGAGAGGCCCCCATAGGAGAGAGACAGATAGAGATGGAGCGGCAGGGAAAGAGACAGAGAGAGATTTTCTCTGCTCTTTTCATAGGAGGGGTATTATTGGCGTGGTATGTGTGGAGTGGACATTGTAAAAGGACACACCTAGCACTAGTCTGTCTGTCTGCATGCACAGTCATTCAATCAATAGCTTACTGTCTGTCTGTCTGTACAGTCATTCCATCAATAGCTTTAGTTTAAATACCTCCTCTTCCCTGAAATCAGTTTGTTTACCTGAAATGAGGTACCAGAATAGAACATCCACAGTTACGTATGACACATAACACACAGGCATGAGAAGATACATTTTTACACAGTTACTATTTTATTTTGATGTTTTATTTAACTTTTATTTAACTAATCAGACATCAAAGCTGTTTTAATAGGGGTCAAACCACAATCGCGTGCACAACCACTACAACAGGTACTTAAACACAAGTGTCTACATCGTATCACTTACATGTGGTCTAAAACATAAAAACATGACAAGGACTGTGAATAATAAACACATCTTCTTAACAGGGACCTGGTTGTTATTTGCCTGGGAGACAGAGCATTTTTATAAGCCATCATAAAGGGATTTGGAAAGTTAATGTGTTGTTTGAAGTGTCCACCAGGCTTTAGAGCTGAAAGGAAGGTGAGCTTGAACGTCTGAACTTGATCTCCATGCTAACCCACCGTGTGTGTCCCAAATGTCACCATCTTCCCTACTGAGTGCACTACTTCTGACCAGAGCCCTTTGACCAGGGCCGATATGGCTCTGGTCAGGGAATACTTTCTAGGGGAATACGGTGCTATTTGGGAGGAACCCCCAGACAGTCCACAGACAACAGCAACAGAAGTACGAAGACCGAGCCTTTGTTAAAGTGCTGTTTGTGAGGGAGATTATGTTGTTCCCGGTGGTGGTGAGGAGATGGGGTGTGGGGATGAGGAATGACTGGCAGGGGTCACTGGGAAAGTGTGACTCAGAGTGCAGCGCCATCAGGGTCTAATCAGCTCGCTACTATCCAGGCTCATCCTCCAGAGCGCAGTTTGACATCTGCCTTCAATACCCGCTCACAGCTCTGCTCTCCTCAACTTAGTTTGCCACATTGTGCTGGTCTCTCAAGGTGCGTCCGAAATGGCACCATATCCCCTAGATAGTGCACTTGACCAGGGACGCTCTGTGACGGTCATGGCATTTTGGATGGCGGCAATTGGCCAGCCAAATGACCGCGGTCACCGTAATAACCGTTCGAATAGGCACACATTTTCTCCTCTTCTCCACTCCCGACTGCATGTGCTGCCGTAAAATAGAATGAATAGATCCCACCTTCAGTCAGCTGTTGGTTCCACCCCCCTCGAAACCCCCACCAAACGGATATGACAGGTATTTTATTTTAATGACGGTCTTCATCCATAACTGTGGGTTACACCGTTATGTGGCGATGCTTTGGTCAAAAGTAGTGCATTACAAAGGAAACGGGTGCCATTTGGGATGCACCCTCAGTATAAGCCCCACTGTCTGTCTGCCACACACTATTGACATAACCCACTCTATCAGTCACTCAACTTATTAGCTTCTGTTTTGCTGTTTTTCTGAAAGCTAGTCTTGGCGCAAACCCTCACAAACACATACACACACACACACACACACACACACACTCACGAAACTAAGTTCTTCCCGAGAGTTTGTCAGTTGGAAGTTTTGACGTTTGCAGGTTAAGTGTGAACTATGTAAAGGACTCCTGGTGTGATTGTCTGCGAAGAGAACTGCACAGTTGTGTTATCGTCACTGTCGCTAGCTGGTCAGTTGTGTTATCGTCACTGTCGCTAGCTGGTCAGTTGGATGTATTATGGATCTATCCGTATTGGTATGAGGTAGCTGTCTACTTTTGACTCGTTGGCTTTATGATGTCCAAGCAGACATTACAAATATGCAGTCTGTGACTCATGAAGTTAATGGTTACTTTACCTTTGGTTAATATCATAATCAATTAGGAAATAGGGACGAATTGTATCTTCAGACAGCATGAGTAATAGTTTGGAATCAATCCTGGACAGTGTTGAACATTTCTTCCAAGCTTACTTCTGACAAAGAACCAGCAAAGACCCAGTCTGATGACAGATGCATTGTTGCTCCAAGGACAGAAATCATCCACATGGATGGGAAAGAGCAGATTGAGAGTGTGCTTGGCTGGCATGTTAGCATACCCTAACGACTAGCAGATACTGGGGTGGTTAGTGTGGTTGGCATGGGGTAGCGCAGTAGCCTGTTCCTGTGGCATAATTAAGCTATGTTGGTGTTTTCTGTGTTCCGGAGTTCATTTTACTAAGGAGGGAATTATAGCCTCTATTTGGTAGGCCTGAGGTGATATGGCACACACTTGAAGGACTCGGGATCATTACACAGATAGTATCTGTTTCCTTGGGTTTAGAAAAAACGCAGATTGAACAGATCATGTCGAAGCAGAGTTTGCTCACCATAAGCATTGGTTTTGCATATCCAGATTTCTACGCCAAAGCAATTATCATGTGTCTTGATGAAATTGCCATGACTGTTTCACAGCAGAGGGCCAACCCAGTAAGCAAAATGACGTTGAAAATACGTCTAAAATACGTACTTTCCAGATGTTGAAGTTAAGTTCCTTTTAGGTTCTGAATGAAAGGTAAAATAATAATAATAATAATAATAATGAAGTCTTTGGTGGACATTTTAGGGGTATGAATGTTTAAATGTTAAAAATGTTAATGAAATTGGGATCCTTCACGTGAAGGAAAATTCCTAACCGAAAACAATGTTGTTTTTTTCTTTTTTCAATCACAGTGCAGTTATCACAAAACATATTATTCTCTGTGTTTTAGCCTAACTAGGCTATCTAGGTCTGGCGAAAGGTGTGTAATTTAAATTAAACCAGAGAGGAAGAGGCACATTTTAGGCTACTTGGTGTATTTGCCAGGCATACAAGACAAGAGATACATACTACCAAGACATATGGGCACACGGTTATTTCTGCCTGCCCCCTCCTCTCACTCCCTCATGGAAACCAAGGCACTTCTCAGGGCAGGCCTGGTTATCGCATCTTCTGGGACAATTTTAGCTAACCCTTTCCTAACCTTAACCTAATTCTCCCAACCTGCCGCGTTAATTCTTCTAACCTGCCATGTTAATTCTTCTAACCTGCCACGTTAATTCTTCTAACCTGCCACGTTAATTCTTCTAACCTGCCACGTTAATTCTTCTAACCTGCCACGTTAATTCTTCTAACCTGCCACGTTAATTCTTCTAACCTGCCACGTTAATTCTCCTAACCTGCTACGAAAAGTCACTTCTGCTTGCCTTGGTTTCCACTAACGCGATACAGCTTTGCGCTGGCTCACCTGCTCTTTCTCTTTGCTACCCACAAGGCACAGAAGTCAGTTCAACTAGTTTTGATTTACATTTGGTTGAGTTGTCAACTAGCGTGAACTTGTAATTAATGAAACATTTCAGCATGTCATTGGATTTAGGTTAAAAGTTTGGTGGGAAAAAAAAGGAAATACCCTTACATTGATGACTTTTTTCAAATCCATTCAGTTTTCCACATTGATTCAACGTCATCATATAGATTATTTGGGTTGAAATGACATAGAAACCATGTTGATTCAACCAGTTTTTCCCCAGTGGGTAATGATACAAGTGTGTGTTCAGTCTTCGGTCTGTTGCGTGTAGAATGTCCTAGCCTACAGTGCAATTTGGAAAGTATTCAGATCCCTTGACCTTTTCCACATTTTGTTAAGTTAAAGCCTTATACAAAAAAATTATTAAAATGACCAAACCGGACAGAGCTTGAGAGGATCTGCAGAGAAGAATTGGAAAAACTCCCCAAATACAGGTGAATAAGACTCAAGGCTGTAATCACTGCCAAAGGTGCTTCATCAAGGTACTGAGTAAAGGGTCTGAATACTTATGTAAATTTGGTATTTCAGTTTATTATTATTTTCATATAAATTTGCAAAAAAATCTAAAAAACAGTTTTTGCTTTGTCATTATGCGGTATTGTGTGTAGATTAATGAGGGAACAAAACAATTGAATCAATTTTAGATGTAACAAAATGTGGAAAAGGTTAAGGGGTCTGAATACTTTCCAATTGCACTGTAGATGTCTATGACTGGTTCAGATTTGGAATCAAATCTGATCCAATCATAAACGTCTATGTTTGGGCCAATCAAGGCCACTCTGGACCAGACTAAATCTGAACCATTTTTAAAAATGTAACTAGGCAAGTCAGTTAAGAACAAATTCTTATTTACAATGACAGCCTCTTGGGGAACAGTGGGTTAACTGCCTTGTTCAGGGGCAGAACGACATATTTTGACCTCGTCAGCTCGGGGATTCAATCCAGCAATCTTTCAGTTACTGGCCCAACGCTCTAACCACTAGGCTACCACGAGGTTTACATTTGAGCCAAATCAAGGCCCGTCCAAACCGGACAAAATCTGAACCTAAGAATACGTTTAGACAGGCAGCCCAATTCTGATTGATCTTTTTTCAATCGTTTGTCTTTTGACCAACCAGATCAGCTGTGAAACATATCTGATGTGAAAAGACCTGATGTGATTGGTCAAAATAACTGAATTGGGCTGCCTGTCTAAAAGCAGCCATAGATAGGTTCAGACTCCCAGTGTAGGAATTGGGACTGAAGTTGAAATAGTACATAAGTGGCATTGCTGAAAACACCAGGCCTGAGACTTTCTCTCCTCATCACATATTATCCTAATCAAGACATGGATGGTCTAGCATGGCTCCTCTGACACACCTGAAGAACTATTCTTTGCCTCCTTACGCCCTCACTCCCCCCCTGAATCACGACACCATGCCCCTCCACCCCTCCCAATGTTGGGTTCACCCTGCTCCGTGGTTCATGGGGGGTTTGCCTGTTTAGCCTTGTCCCTTAATGTTTAAGTATTGGGAGCGGCTACAGGGAGCAAATAAAACGTCTTTACAGACACTGTGACACACTAAGAGTTACAACCCCAGGTACTGTGATAGTGCAATCTCCATTGTAACTCAAAAGAAAAGCCTACAGGACATACAGTATCAATCCTTTCAATGCAAAGTACGACCAATGTTGTCTCCACGCTGAAAGGTTGATTGAATCGTGTTAAGTGATTCAAAGACATTTAGTACCAGTCAAATGTTTGGACACACCTACTCATTCAAGGGTTTTTCTTTGTTTTTTAAAACTATTTTCTACATTGTAGATTAATAGTGAAGACATCATAACTATGAAATAACATGTGGAATCATGTAGTAACCAAAACAGTGTTAAACAAATCAAAATATATTTTATATTTGAGGTTCTTCAAAGTAGCCACCCTTTGCCCTAATGACAGCTTTGCACTCTCTTGGCATTCTCTCAACCAGCTTCAAGAGAAACGCTTTTCCAACAGTCTTGAAGGAGTTCCCACATATGCTGAGCACTTGTTGGCTGCTATCCCTTCACTCTACTCTCTGACTCATCACAAACCATCTCAATTGTGTTGAGGTCGGGTGATTATGGAGGCCAGGTCATCTGATGCAGCACTCCATCCCTCTCCTTCTTGGTCAAATAGCCCTTACACAGCCTGGAGATGTTTTGGGTCATTGTCCTGTTGAAAAACAAATGATAGTCCCACTAAGCGCAAACCAGATGGGATGGCGTATCGCTGCAGAATGCTGGGGTAGCCACGCTGGTTAAGTGAGCCTTGAATTCTAAATAAATCACAGACAGTGTCACCAGCAAAGCACCCCACACCATTGCACCTCCTCCTATATGCTTCATGGTGGGAACCACACATGCGGAGATCATCCGCTCACCTACTCTGCGTCTCACAAAGACACGGCGATTGGATCAAAAATCTCAAATTTGGACTCATCAGACCAAAGGACAGAGTTCCACCGGTCTAATGTCCTTGCTCGTGTTTCTTGGCCCAAGCAAGTCTCTTCTTCTTATTGGTGTTCATTAGAAGTGGTTTCTTTGCAGCAATTTGACCATGAAGGCCTGATTTACATAGTCTCCTCTGAACAGTTGATGTTGAGATCTGTCTGTTACTTGAACTCTGTGAAGCATTTATTTGGGCTGCAATCCAAGGTGCAGTTAACTCTAATGAACTTCTCCTCTGCAACAGAGGTAACTCTGGGTCTTGCATTCCTGTGGCGGTCCTCATGAGAGCCAGTTTAATCAATAGCGCTTGATGCTTTTTGCGACTGCAGTTCTTGGAATTTTCCGGATTGACTGGCCTTCATGTATTAAAGTGATCATGGACTGTCGTTTCTCTTTGCTTATGTCACCTGTTCTTGCCATACTATTGACTTGGTCTTTTACCAAATAGGGCTATCTTCTCTATACTAACCCTACCTTTCCACAACAAAACTGATTTGCTCAAACAAAATAACTTTTAACAAGGCACAACTGTTAATTGAAATACATTCCAGGTGACTACCTCATGAAGCTGGATGAGAGAATGCCAAGAGTCTACAAAGCTGTCATCAAGGCAAAGGGTGGCTACTTTGAAGAATCTCAAATAAAAAATATATTTTGATTTGTTTAACACTTTTTTGGTTACTACGTGATTCCATATGAGTTTCACAGTTTTGATGTCTTCCCTATTATTCTACAATGTAGAAAATAGTTTAAAAAATAAAGCAGAATATTAAAACAAAGAATAAAATAACAGAACTATGGTCAGAACTTGACACAGAACCCTTGAATGAGTAGGTGTTCTAAAACTTTTGACTGGTACTGTAGATATCAAAATAATTCCACCCGCGGAAAGGTTGTGGGATAACTGGCATATGTGTGCCAGTTCCACCTTTACCGATTGTCAGAGGTTCAGGCAAGGATGAAAACTTTATTTATTTATTTTTATTGTTATTTTTTTCTTCTTCTGGGCCTCTAGCTATATCTATTGTTTTTATTTTTGTTGTTGTTGTGTGATTTGGATTGGTCCCCTCTACCACACGGAACCCCACACCCGCAAGAGGTGGCTAATAACAGACGTCCATCCTATGCTAGCTTGCTACCGATGGCCTGGCTGGCTGTCTGGATCGCCTTGACCCCCAACCAACCTCTCCACTCTGGACCCTTTTGATCACTCGACTAAGCATGCCTCTCCTTAATGTCAATATGCCTTGTCCATTGCTGTTCTGGTTAGTGTTTATTGGCTTATTTCACTGTAGAGCCTCTAGTCCTGCTCACCTTACCTTATCCAACCTATTAGTTCCACCACCCACACATGCAATGACATCCCCTGGTTTCAATGATGTTTCTAGAGACAATATCTCTCTCTTCATCACTGAATACCTAGGTTTACCTCCACTGTATTCACATCCTACCATACCTTTGTCTGTACATTATACCTTGATGCTATTTTATCGCCCCCAGAAACCTCCTTTTACTCTCTGTTCCAGACGTTCTAGACGACCAATTCTTATTGCTTTCAGCCGCACCCTTATTCTACTCCTCCTCTGTTCCTCTGGCGATGTAGAGGTGAATCCAGGCCCTACAGTGCCTTGCTCCACTCCTATTCCCCAGGTGCTCTCTTTTGACGACTTCTGTAACCGTAATAGCCTTGGTTTCATGCATGTTAACATTAGAAGCCTCGTCCCTAAGTTTGTCCTTTTCACTGCTTTAGCACACTCTGCCAACCCGGATGTTCTAGCTGTGTCTGAATCCTAGCTTAGGAAGACCACCAAAAATTCTGAAATTTTAATTCCAAACTACAACCTTTTCAGACAAGATAGAACTGCCAAAGGGGGCGGTGTTGCAATCTACTGCAAAGATAGCCATGGAGAATAAGAACACCTCCTCCCAGCTGCCCACTGCACTGAAGATAGGAAACACTGTCACCACTGATAAATCCACCATAATTGAGAATTTCAATAAGCATTTTTCTACGGCTGGCCATGCTTTCCACCTGGCTACTCCTACCCCGGTCAACAGCACTGCACCCCCCACAGCAACTCGCCCAAGCCTTCCCCATTTCTCCTTCTCCCAAATCCATTCAGCTGATATTCTGAAAGAGCTGCAAAATCTGGACCCCTACAAATCAGCCGGGCTAGACAATCTGGACCCTTTCTTTCTAAAATTATCTGCCGAAATTGTTGCCACCCCTATTACTAGCCTGTTCAACCTCTCTTTCGTGTCGTCTGAGATCCCCAAAGATTGGAAAGCAGCTGCGGTCATCCCCCTCTTCAAAGGGGGGGACACTCTTGACCCAAACTGCTACAGACCTATATCTATTCTACCATGCCTTTCTAAGGTCTTCGAAAGCCAAGTCAACAAACAGATTACCGACCATTTCGAATCTCACCATACCTTCTCTGCTATGCAATCTGGTTTCAGAGCTGGTCATGGGTGCACCTCAGCCACACTCAAGGTCCTAAACGATATCTTAACCGCCATCGATAAGAAACATTACTGTGCAGCTGTGTTCATTGATCTGGCCAAGGCTTTCGACTCTGTCAATCACCACATCCTCATCGGCAGACTCGACAGCCTTGGTTTCTCAAATGATTGCCTCGCCTGGTTCACCAACTACTTCTCTGATAGAGTTCAGTGTGTCAAATCGGAGGGTCTGCTGTCTTGACCTCTGGCAGTCTCTATGGGTGTGCCACAGGGTTCAATTCTTGGACCGACTCTCTTCTCTGTATACATCAATGAGGTCGCTCTTGCTGCTTTTGAGTCTCTGATCCACCTCTACGCAGACGACACCATTCTGTATACTTCTGGCCCTTCTTTGGACACTGTGTTAACAACCCTCTGCTGCCAATGACTGGAACGAACTACAAAAAGCACTGAAACTAGAAACACTTATCTCCCTCACTAGCTTTAAGCACCAACTGTCAGAGCAGCTCACAGATTACTGCACCTGTACATAGCCCACCTATATTTTAGCCCAAACAACTACCTCTTTCCCTACTGTATTTAATTTATTTATTTTGCTCCTTTGCACCCCATTATTTTTATTTCTACTTTGCACATTCTTCCATTGCAAATCTACCATTCCAGTGTTTTACTTGCTATATTGTATTTACTTTGTCACCATGGCCTTTTTTTGCCTTTACCTCCCTTATCTCACCTCATTTGCTCACATCGTATATAGACTTGTTTATACTGTATTATTATTACTGTATGTTTGTTTTGCTCCATGTGTAACTCTGTGTCGTTGTATGTGTCGAACTGCTTTGCTTTATCTTGGCCAGGTCGCAATTGTAAATGAGAACTTGTTCTCAACTTGCCTACCTGGTTAAATAAAGGTGAAATAAATAAATAAATAAATAAAAACCTACAAGCCCTGAATCTGGACCTGCTATTGGAAACTATTAACCTTGTCCTTGGTGATGGTTTTCTATTGGGTCAAATAAAGGAACCTCCTTTTACCTAACAAATCATAACAGGGAGTTTGTGTGTGTGTGTGTGTGTGTGTGTGTGTGTGTGTGTGTGTGTGTGTGTGTGTGTGTGTGTGTGTGTGTGTGTGTCTGTGTGTGTGTCTGTGTGTGTGTGTGTGTGTGTGTGTGTGTGTGTGTGTGTGTGTGTGTGTGTGTGTGTGTGTGTGTGTGTGTGTGTGTGTGTGTGTGTGTGTGAGTGATTATTCTGCAGCCTTATTCCATCAAACAGGATTTCAAAACCTTAGACATTAGGAGAACTTAGAACAGTCATGAAGGAACAGCAAAAGCTCTGTTCAACCTCTTTATTTGTGCTTCGCCACATGCTTGGTTATCACTGTATTGGCGAAATTATCCACCTGTTTCGACTCAATCAGATCAGAGGCAAATTGAGATCCTGCATGCCGGCTCCAACTGGTGAGGGGAACATGCTCAAACAGCCAGTGCTGTATTTGGGTATTTGACTACAGGTATGTCCCTGTAGTCAGTGGTGACCCGTCATTTAGGGAAGGTGGGGCTTAGAGACCCACATTTTTTGCCCCAAAAATTACAAAATAAAATGTATATATATATATATATATATACATAGAGTTACATTAGAAGTGCCCTTCCAAGAAGACTCAAGGTCATTGGCCACAGATAAAATTACGCCAAATCACGTTATATCTACAGTAGCTTTGATTGGACTGATCATGTCGACTTCTTACATTTGAAATCTTATCTAGCAGTCATCATCATGAATCAAGTAGACAATCTACCGGCAAATCCTTTTTCATCCTTGTCATATGAAGATAGATAATGAAGATAAATTATAGATAAGACGTATCGGTGCTCAGCGGCCATTGAACATAAACATTACACAACAAGTTAGAAATCGCAAATTCAACAATGTGTTGTTTGGAGGGAATCGGTGACAGTGACTTACCGCAAGCATTGCAACTGGGAAGTCAGACTGAGAAAACACATTTTGAACGGTCATCCAACTCGGAATTGTAAATATTTTTCATTGCTGACAAAATTTGCCAGCGAAGGACCACCGTGCACAACAAGGTGAATCCTAAAATGTCTTACATGTTACTGGATAAATTATATAATTTTTTTTTTTTTTTTGAAAAGTTTTATTAGTACAATTCCTTTAAAAACAGCTCATACATTTTTTACATCATTTATACACATAAAAACGGCAACAAAGCATAAAACACAGCATTTGAAGGTTACATTTAAATTTGTTAAAAAGTACATGTTGTTAAAACCAATGAAAACAACTATGAATAAAAGTACTTTCCTTGTAAAAACATCAAATCTGTAAAAGCCATTTAAAATGTGTACAAATGATCTAACAAAGGTAAAACATTTTTAAGACATGAAAAACATGTTAAAAAGCCACTTTGTTAAAAAGGCTGTCTTCAGTCCCTTGTACAGGAGCGGGGTGAGTCTTTATCAAGCTCACCTCATCCTGCTCTTCTGAATGGATCATCATCCCGTCCTTCGGGGCCCAGAGGGGATCCCTCCCCTAGGCGCATCGCCCTAGGCGCCGCAGCGCTGTCAGGCCGTGGCCGCCGGGACCTAGGGTGTTGTGGGGGACCCTTCGCTTGGGGTCGAGGCCCCCTTCCTTCCGTACCACCCCAGGGCTTCCCGTGGCTACCATGGCCACGGCCTGGGGGGTGGTCTCTACGTTTTTCGCTACCAGCAGGTTACGGGAGGACCACAGTGCTTCCTTCAGGCACGTGAGGGTGGACCAGAGCTTGGTGAAGGTCTTCGATGGAATGGGCCTTCGGCCCACCCCATACAGCACGAGCTGAGGTGTTAGGTCCTCCCCTGCTGGCAGACACGAGGTGATCAGGGGGCCTGCTTCCTTCCACAGGATAAATTATATAATACGCCAGGGAGATATGGTCAGCTGAATGAATTGTTTCGCTGCCAGAAAAGGTTCCGCTAATAGCCAGATGTAGCAGTGGTAAGGATTCACTCCATGGTGCTGAAAAAAAAGTTCTGCTGTTGGGACAGCTTTACATAGGGCCTAACTGTTTGGAGTGCACCATTTGTCGCCGGTATAGTGCAATTAATGTATTGTTTAGTGTTGTGTTGTGGCATTGCTGGCATGCATCTAAAGAAAATTGGGGAGGAGTTTGCCCCACCAAGATTTACATGCTAACATCGCCACTGCCTGTAGTCACCTGGAAGAGAGATCTATGGCCGCAGAGAGAACTGACGAGTTATCCCTCTCACTACTTCTCACAGTGTATTATCCATCACATGCAACAGGCCCTGCGGTGCTATAATGCCCTCAATCCCTCCTTAATGATTTCATCAAACAACTCTCAATGTTGCTGTGTCACTCCCGGTAGCAGTAAGCATGGCATTCTGCTACTGCTCTGCTGTCCCTAGTGAATATGTTCTACTATTTATGAGAGTTGTCTCTAAATGGGGTAGTCTCTACCGCTGTATAAATATTATGCTGCTGAGGTTCTACCCCAGTGTTCAGATCATCCAGATATCTCACGCCGCCTCCCCCATTTCTACCACCACCACCCCCTGTCCATGGCCTCGGGATAGGGTGTAGTTGCCCATAGATGCTGATCTTGTGTCAGTTTTGCATTTCCCACCACTAATGGTTAAGGTTAGGATTGGGGGAGGGGAAGCTGATCCTAGATCTGTACCTAGGGGAAACTCCATCCTGGAAGCCATGGCCATGGCCACATGGTGCTGTATCAATCCCGGAGAAGAGATGCTGGGCTGGGCTGTGTTCTTGTTGTCAGCTGTGCTTCCAGTGGACTGGTTGGTTCCCTCGGAGCCCAGGCAGCAGCACAGCCTCCTAGTCGTCTGTACAGGTTGCATTATTTATGGCCTTCAGTCTGCATTATTTACATTGCTTACCATTTTTACATGTTACACATTTACAGGGAGGCCTTTTTCTCTTCTCCTCGTGTGTTTGAGGTAATGTACCCTTTTGGTTTGACGGTCGGTTGGTACAAAGCGTCACGGCGTCAGCTACCAGGGTGGAAGTGGTGGTGGAGTCTGAGGGTGAGGGCTTCACCTGACAAACGTCACGGCGTCAGCTACCAGGGTGGAAGTGGTGGTGGAGTCTGAGGGTGAGGGCTTCACCTGACCTCACCAATCCCCACCACACCATGCGTCTGTCCCTGTGGTTTTGAGGTACCTGGGTGGCATCACTGGAATGCCTGCCTAGGTCTATATCTCAGAGTCATGATACCTGAACTCCTGTTCACTGCCTGTGACCTCAGCCCAGACACTGCCCTTGGTTTTGGAACGTCTTCTGCAGCTGTAGGCTCGTCCTCCCTGTGTTTACTCGGGACTTTCATGTTGAGGCTGCTGAAATGTGTCTACTGCCAAGATGACTGAGATTCTCTTGTCACTCTGCAAACAAATAACACAGAGGCATTTCAAGGATGTGCATGCACACAGCTATACGTAGCTAATCATGTCATTTTTTTTCTCGCTCACTGAAGAGGGGGACTCTCGGTTTGATCTGGCGCTCTGCCAGTTACGCTGGTCATCTTTTGGCAAGGGCCTCATCACGTTCCTGGGCACACTAAGCGGTAGGTAGCTTCACCTGCCCTGACTGAGCTGGCATGAGCCACTGGCACATTGTTGGCAGTGCTGGAGGTCAGCCAGAGCAGGTTTTAATTAGACCTAACCCATCTCTCCTGTGGTTGGCAGGATCTCCCCCATCTCATGTGCCACACAACCGTGGTGAATGTGGGAAAAGCAAAGCACAAGCAAGACCTACAGGCCTATTCTAGCATGCAAATAAAGGTTAATCTGAACTATTCATATTTCTGCAATATCACTATGATATTGAATCCCAATGTTAACCAATAGTTCACCCAGGACACGTTATGTAATAACACAAAATATGATTTATATTTATAGACATTTGAATGAATAATCTCAATGATAAGTAATCCATTGTTTGTTCGACCCAAATCAGCACCTCCTTACTTAACAAAGGGTTTTGTGATTACATACAAAGCTCCTCCCAATCGACTTTTCTTCAACCAAGCCTTGGATTCTTTCTGTGTTGCTTATGTATGTAGTAATATACATATATCAGTGCAAGAAAATAATATGACCTTTACAGTGGTCATTCACCGTGGCAGTATCCTGGCAAGATCTTCAAGGCCTCTCCCAATGTTTTATATTGTGTCAGACCAGAGTGGTTCACTCATTGATACATCACAGACAAGGCTTTCATTAAGATGTACCCATAAAATAGTGATTAAAGCCATTTAAAAAGAGCACCATCTATGTGAAACTCAGATATGGTCTGCAATACAGCATCAAATGGTCACCTATGAACACTGGAGTTTTGGTCATCTCTAGAAGCATCCAATGGAAGACAACAAATCATTATCTGCAAAGGGGCCTGCTAAAAAAAAGGCCTAGCCATGGAGGAGCAGAAGCAGAGCATTAATATGTCTCCCAAGACAAACAGCCACCATCTTTGAGAGCGGTCCTGAAAACATGTGAAGACAAGAGAAAGTAAGACAATTACCACATACCTCGCCTGCTGCTATGGACCAGTGAATACAGTGGTTACCATGACTTCATCTGTCAATGAAGTGGACTTTGGGGGACAAGCTTTGTGGTCTGATCCCTGGCCCAAACAGACAGCAGCACGTTTGTGTACACTTGACAAGCCAATTCCAATAACCAATGGCCCAGGATTGGAAGGAAGGAGAGGCCTGGGATAACACCCTCAGAACACCCAAAGTCGTCGTCGTTGCCCCCCCCCCCCCCCCCCCAAAACATCATTCAAACCAGGACACCCTTTTGTGCCTGTCTGATTTTATCCATATGTTTTGGATTATGCTTCCATTGACTTTGGGGGATTTATTAAGATAGGCCTAATCATAATTTTATTCCATACTAGGATGTTACTAGTTTGGAGTAAGGGTGAAATAGGATTTTTTTTTCAAAGTGTTTGTTGCTAAGGAATTCCCCTAGATCTAAGGCTAAAAATCTGAACCTGTATTTACAGGCCTACTCTTCCACACAACGTAGGTGTACATTAACAATGTAAATGTAATTCAACATTTGTATTAACAAGTGTGACAAGGTAAAAGAAAAGTCTTTGTTACTGTTAGAATTTGTGTGTCCACGTGGTTTGAAAGTGGCGTTCCACTTATTACCTTTTGGCGAATTTTGGAAAGGCGCACCGAGAGCGCGCATTACGCATGCAGCATTAACATACAATTAGAGTTTGAGTTCGACGTCATTGGTCAGTTTTGTCCATTTAAAATAAGCTTGCTTCTATGCGACGTTGTATCTAAAAGAACAATTGGACTGTGGCGCGAAAGCGTGACATGCACCGACATAGGCTATGTGTGCGCCATGGTATATGGCAGTGTCATGCGCATTTATATTTTTCATGTATTTTTATGCAAGAAAATAAACGCAAGGATTTTCACATCTACTGACATATCATATACGGCCATGGGATGTACTATTTTGATGCAATCTCAGACTGAAACGCAATGTGTCCTGCTACTTTCTGTTCAGACTGAAAATTGATCTACCATACTAAAACTAGTATAAGGGGTATCATGCCCGAGTCAAATTATTTATTCAACTGACATTTGGACATAGTTTAGCCTAAATTATATTCTGTATAATCTTTTTTCCCGTCAGTCCGTGATTCACCCATTATTTTTCCCAGCGTTCGTTTGTAGGCTATATCCAAATGCGCGGTTACGCACTGAGTAAATGATACATACGAGAAGCAATAATACTGGGCTATATGGTTAACTAATTGTACAACTTTTTGACAACTTTCGGTTTATTCATGGAGCCTATCGACCCAGACGCTCTACTATAGACTATTACACAGTGAAAAACTCCCAGAGTCAGAGACATGCATGTCCATGGGCATCCGTGCGCGCACACGCATTTTCATGCTATTTCCCATGAGTGTGAAGTCAATATGTACCTAAGTAATAATTCTAATAATTCTAGACACAACATTCGAATCACCCACACTAAGTCACATAACATAACAACATAAGCCTATAGGCTACGAGTTGGGTTTTTCCTCAACTGGGAATCGTTTTAGGAACAGAGAGAGAAAAGGTGTAATTTATGTTTTCCCATGGAGTGCAGTCCCTCCCCTAAACCCACCTTCAGGTGGAAAAAATCTTTAAAGATTTTTTTTACTCTTTTGTGTGATAACATCAGATGGGTTTGTCTAGGCGAACCAATCAGGTCCCTCCCCTGCCATAGATCGGAGCTATAATACATAGCAGTAAACGCGGTCTGCTCGCACAAGCGGCTGTAGCTCGACTGCGCAGAGATTCCGTTGTTAATTTTCTCACTTTTTACCCAAGCAGCAACGTCTCTCCTTCGATGTGTTCCGTTATCCTTTTGCAGAGGCGTTCATTTCCGCACCTGCCACGGTAGTGATCGGGGGGCACCGTAGCCTACAGACGAACTAGAGGAGGAGACAAGGACATTGTGGAAGCAGCAGCGCGAGAGGGAGGAGAAATATAGAAACAAACGGCCGCTGGTTGATAACACACTGAGGCTCTGAGTCATTTAGATTTTATGGACGAAATGCTGCTGTTGACTAGAATCGTTCTGGTCGGGTTGATCTGCTTGTCCTTGTCCGTGTCCTCTGGGATGGGCTGTGGACCGGGCAGGGGCTACGGTAGGAGAAGACATCCGAAGAAGCTGACACCTCTTGCGTACAAACAGTTCATCCCAAACGTCGCGGAGAAGACCCTAGGGGCCAGTGGCAGATACGAAGGGAAGATCACGCGGAACTCCGAGCGATTTAAAGAACTGACTCCCAATTACAATACTGACATTATCTTTAAGGATGAAGAGAACACCGGTGCGGACCGGCTCATGACTCAGGTAAAATGAACCTTTTTAATGCCTCGCATCTTTTAGGACACTGTGTAACATAACCTTTCACATTGGATGCAGATTGCGCACCACAAACAAATTCATATACATATTTAAGTCTCAAATCTGTTTGTTTTTAGTAGATGTGTGAAAAGGTTCATTTTCAATCTCATAGCATTGCACTTTTGATTAGGTCCTGCATGGGTAAAGCTTTCATAATCAAACCAGAGACAGTGGGACACTCGGCCTTCATGATTGTGGCAGTTTATTTGAAATATTTATGTGGTCCTCTCATATCTATATTTGTATCAATGCCTTGTGCAGAACGCACATCGGTTGTCTATGCAATACTATAGCATTTGGATATTCCGCAATTGCACCTTTAAGATTTAGATTTCATCTCGTTTTAAATCTTTAATTTCAGTCATCTGATTTGGCATATGACTAAAACAGTGGCCTTATGTATGCATGGTTGGCGTATTCAGACATTTTCTTGCATACTGTTATTCACCATTTATCAGTATAGTGTTTATCGGCCCATGAAGACATTGACATTTCTTTGAGAATGTTCTGAACACTATCACTATTTAAACAATGGGTTGGGACGCAACCAATTAGTACAATGATATAGCAAGCTGCACCGACTGCGCCTCCGGTAATGCATTTGTTTTGGAAAGGCAGCAATAGTGGCAAACAAGCATTGTACTTTCTGTGAATCAGATTTCCCTCTGTCGAATCTTTGTCTGTGATTTCTTTATACGATTTTGGGTGGCTATCTTGCATGCATTGTCCATAAAAATATCGGTCAGAAATGCAGTCTGGGCAGCATGTGTCTCTCACCTATGGGGTTACTTGATTTCCGCCAGCTGTTAGCCTATATTGGGTGTCTGTTGCACGTATTTTGCAAATGCTGTGTGACTATTTTAATAAGAACGTCTATTACTTCCATCCGGCCACCTAAAAATGCCACTGAACCTGAAGGAGTGTGACGATGGAGGCGCGCGCGCCAGATTCCCTGAACCGTATACCGCGACATGGGCACGAGCTTAGATTAAATATTCACCCTGCCCTGCGTGCAGTCTCAACATATCTCTAAACGCTCCCTTCCCTTCCTCTAATATAGCCTTTACGTTATCACACTTCAAATTGAGGCTAGAGTGAGAGATATAACCTTCTACTCTGTCTATAGCCCTCCGGCCACTGCCAGTTAAAGATGTGGTTGAACAGGGAATTGTGCCAAAGACTCCACTTTTTGACACACTGTGCGCTTTCATCTCCATTTACCGTCCTTCTTTATTGGGCTGAAAGTAGAGGATGTATGTTGGTTTTATATTATCACCGCATAAGAAAAATGCGCCAAACCATTTACAAAAACAATTTAATAAATATATTAAAAGCAAAATTAGCTCACTGTTTTATGCTTTGTGCTAGACTATAATTCATAGAAAGGTGAAATATTTAAAATATTACATATTTGCTGTAGATATAGACCAGGCAAGGCAAAAGGAGGCTCATAGACAAACATCCCCGTGGGAATATGCCCCCTCCCTCCATTCATTTAACACGACCTGACATCCAGCCTACGTTATGGGGGAGCATTTGAACTTATGACCTTTAGTCAATGAGAAGAGGACGCATAAACAAAGTTCAAAACATGTATTAAGTATGGAGTACTTAAAGTATGTGCTGTTTAGTGGCGCACTGCGTAGCCCCAACGACGAGATGCACCTGCAACCACGTCATGAGTTAGAGAGATAGTTGCAGCCTACAAACGTAGTATCTGAATAATATGAAGAACTAATGGTTATCATCTAGAATATGTTTGCCATCTTCTATATTGTATGGTTGTTGTGCGTAAAGGTCAATCCAGTGGGTTTGGGGAAGGCGCTGACGCACTGTGGGTGCACAGGTGCACTGGAAGTTGTAAACTATGGGATGGATTCGTAGCTGGAATAGAGCTCAGTCTCTCAATCGTTTAAAACAAAGTGCAATTTCAATGGAGATTAGACGTCTGTCTGTTGTGGTTCACTAATGTAAATCATACTCCATTTAAAGTGATGACGACTATAAAAGCGTGATGTCCCCTGGCTGTTCCAACTCATATTGAGTAAGCGGGTTAACCAAGCAGCCCCCTAACAACTACAAAGACAGTTCGTCTCGGGGAAAGTTAACGAGGTCGTCGCTTTACAGACATTTTTAGCGCACAGTCCCGGACGTTTCTGTAGCGAATAAAAACGTCACATGGTCGTCTGTAGCGTGCACAGCTTAATGGGAGCTGAATATAGCCCCACAAACGAAGCGAAATTGAGACGGACCAGCGGGTTGTTTGCACTGACAGGTACATGATAAGTGTTTCCTCTAACCAATTCATTTGTGAGAAGATTAAGAGGCAGACTGCGGGCGAGGCTTGTTGAAAAACTTTTAGTCTGAGGACAAAGCGCCAGCGGAGGGATCCTGCTGGGCTTCACGGTGGTTGAACAGAATTTGGCTGGATTTGCGGCACACGACCCAATGAATTAATAAATAGTTTAGGCTTCACGGCTCTTGGCTCCGGCAGTCCTACTCAGAATGTGCAGGAAAGGGTTTTGGCATGGTCCCTTTGCATTTTTTTTACCCACTGCCTGCTACAAGTGCGAGTATATTTTTGGTTTGTTTTGACGTCTCGAAGGAAAGACAGGTTAGGCTAATTGCGATATCACTGGTAGGCTAGCCATATGACCAGCATTTGGGGATCCTTACCAACAAACCAAAGAGGATGGAAAGTGGTGTGTGTGTGTGTGTGTGTGTGTGTGTGTGTGTGTGTGTGTGTGTGTGTGTGTGTGTGTGTGTGTGTGTGTGTGTGTGTGTGTGTGTGTGTGTGTGTGTGTGTGTGTGTGTGTGTGTGTGTGTGTGTGTGTGTGTGTGTGTGTGTGTGTGTGTGTGTGTGTGTGTGTGTACTTGCTCTATACAGATAGTTAGCCCTTTAGGGAAGAAAACCAAACCACCTCCAGTTGAGTAGTCCTGTCACGTCCCAAGAACTTGCCGGACAAGAATAATGAAAGGTTCCCTCTGGTTGCGGTGAAAAGACTCTTTGTAATGTTTTATTTGACATATTGGTTAAGTGTAGAGAAGAGTTGTCCTGGAGAAGGCCAAGCATCTCCACTAAGGGTCCCTAGATAGGTTAGGAAGTGTGACATTCCAATTATAAGACAACTGTTTTACAACTCAGTTATTCCTGAAGATTATACTCAATATCAGTTATTTATTCAAATACAACACGTCTTACTAAAGACTCTTGCTTTCAATAGAGTTATATATATATATTTTTTTTTTCAATTCTAATGAATTTCAAATATGTCATTAATTCCAGCATTTTGTTTTATTGGACAGGGTCTATCACGTTGTAGCGTATTGGGAGAGAGTACAAATCGGCCATTGAGCGGTCGCATCTTTCCAAGGACCAAATCTATATGTTTTAGGCCAGTGAAGCGAATGCAATGCCTTATCAATTTTTTATCACAAGCTTCTCTATCTGACATTGTGCCCTCTGACTCTGCTCTTCACACAGAATATTCAAGCTTATTCAAACAAACCATTCACATTGTTGTATGTAGGCATATATCCAATCACATCCCTATTTAGACCAATAGATGGAGGATCACCAGTGTGGAATATTCAGCTTCACCAGATGTAATGGGATGTGAAATGTTAACTATTTGAGTGATTTGTGTTATGTAATCCATAAACCAGTAGGGAGGTGGGGGTGTGTGTTCCTTGTTTCCGATCATAAATCCTGGTCTCTGGTCCACAAAGTGCAGATATGAAGACGAACTATATAATGTCAACTCTATAGGATAACTGTTTTGGCCACCAATAATGAATCTACAAAATCACAATACCTTCAGGCTTGTGAATTAAGTTTAAGATCAAGAGCCAATGAATGAATGAATATACGCTGTCTGGAACATAACACTTAAATATCATATATCAAATATGAGCCTAATGTCGTCTTACTACCCAGGCCTGATATAGCCTACAGGAGGGTATTGGCATCTGGTGAGCATGATTAGTGAATTTGATATATCTTAATAGACGACTAACTGTTCCATGTCCCTTCCCCCAGAGATGTAAAGACAAGCTGAACTCCCTGGCGATCTCTGTCATGAACCAGTGGCCAGGGGTAAAGCTCCGCGTCACCGAGGGCTGGGACGAGGATGGGCACCATTTCGAAGAGTCGCTACACTACGAGGGAAGGGCAGTGGATATCACGACCTCTGATAGAGACAAGAGCAAATACGGCACGCTGTCCAGACTAGCAGTGGAGGCTGGGTTCGACTGGGTCTACTACGAGTCCAAGGCCCACATCCACTGTTCTGTCAAAGCAGGTAGGGTGTCAAGTCAAAAAGATGTTGGTAGCCATCACTGACATCAAAAACGAATGTGAATACAATATCTTGGAAAACGTGATAACGTTTCCCGCCTCATATTGATTATACATTTATTTTTTTTATTTTTTTTTACAATATAGTCTACTCCAGCTAGATAATGAATTAACATATACTATTGGGATGAAATAAACAACTATGATCTTATTTGATGCTATCTCGTTAGGCAACCCCCTTCTAGTTCAGAATTCCACACAATGTGTCCTCTCGCTATTCTCGTTAACACTCGTTATGTCGTGGTATTTTATCCTTTCATATCCATATTTAATATATAGATGTATATGTATTTCATAGTAGTTGTCTTATTTATATGGGTATTTGCTGCTTGTTCATTGTTAATGCATATCATCTATTTTATGATCTTATATCGCCCCACACTGTCTCTTCGATGGAACCACGACCATGTATTACACAAAACATATTCCCACACTCATAAAATGTAATTGCATATATGGAGAAAAAAAGAATTTTCATTAAACTGATAGGCTATGGAATTCAAAATCACTGCACGTCAAGAGAAGGCCATTTGAGTTTAACTAAATGCATTACATGTTTAGATGTGTTGATTTGTATTATTTGTCGATCGAAATCATCTATTCTAGGCCTATGTTTGCGTCAGTGTTGGCGGTCAAAAATGTGTAGCCTAATGCATTTGACCAAAATAGCCCTACTTTAGACAAATCTTTTGGGTTAAAATCATCTCTTGAATTTCCTAAAAACCTTATGGAAATCAACGTAGGCCTGTTCTACCCGTGGAGCGCATATTCGTTTAGAATTGAATGGAAAATCTTATATTTAAAATGCAACACACACGTGTTGGGATCATATAGTCCGTGTCATTAGGGGTCATGTGACTTTACCAAAGGGATTTGGACTTAGCAACGTTGAATTCGTTAGGGGCAAATCTGGTTTTCAATTGTCACCTTGTTTCATGCCTCGGAATCTTAAAAGAAGATTAGATGCATAAATTCAGAGAGGGACGGTTCTATTCTGTGGATGTGTGTGTTTACTGACTGTGATCCTGGAGATCGGAATGTGAAAGTTCTCCCAGTCCCAAGACCCGAATTATTGTCATCAAGATTGACAACAAAGCAGGGGAGAAGTGGTAAAAAGAAGGGACATTGATGTTGGTCGACTGCAAGCATTTAGAGTCTGGGTCCTCATTTAAATTCAAATCTACATCTTGAGAGGCTTGGAAAAGTGGCTCCACTGGGTAAATAGTGTTTGCGGCCCTCTTGTGTTTTTCTGAGTAGGCTATGTGTGTGAATTGTCACGTAGAGGTTTCTGCACCTGAGCAAATATGGGAAGAGTAGCTGGGAAAGGCGTAAATGTTCTTTTCCAAGAGTGGCTCTGTCCACAAGCTGATTTAGAATGACAATGTCAGCTCTTTATTGGTTTTTAATTAACGTTAGAGGAGCCATGGCTCTCGGTTTTCTCATCTCACACAATGAGAAGCAACCAATACGTTTTTTTTGTGAAGGAGTTCCACATTCATATTATGCCAAATGAAAGCATATGGCACCATGTTTTATATGCGGGAATATACAATGCAATCTCTATGATGTTGAGTTAAATTTCGTTTTAATGAGAGATATAGACCAACATCTGAATTTTCATTCCTCTTTTCTTTAAAACGTGTGGATATAGCCAATAAGGCTTATATGTGACAGTGGTTCATTCATAGACCTATAGGCACATGCGCTATAGGCTGTATACGTTCCACAGTGGTGAGCCCAAAACGTGTCCTGCTTTCACTGGGAGATAAAATAGCCTACTATATGGATATACTGTATTTTTTACAATCATATTCACCATCACTAATGCAATATTTTATTTCAACAGAAAACTCAGTTGCTGCCAAATCAGGCGGCTGCTTCCCAGGCACTGCTTCGGTGACTCTCAAAGATGGAAGCAGGAAGGCAGTGAAAGACCTCAGAGTTGGCGACAAAGTGCTAGGTGCCAACAGTGATGGGGACCTCGCATACAGCGATTTCATCATGTTCATGGACCAGGACTCGTCAACTAGACGAGTATTTTATGTGATAGAGACTAAAGAACCGGCTCAGAAAATTACCCTTACTGCTGCACATCTCCTCTTCGTGGTCAACAACTCAACGGATGATCTCCACAGCATGTCAGCAGTATTTGCGAGCGAAGTCAAACCTGGACAAAAGGTGGTTGTCTTTGATGATTTGCATAACCAACTGAAGTCGGTCACCGTGGGACGGATTTACATGGAGGAGCACGAGGGGTCCTTTGCGCCCGTGACTGTTCAAGGAACCATCGTTGTTGATCAGGTGCTTGCGTCATGTTACGCGGTAATTGAAGACCACAATCTAGCGCACTGGGCGTTTGCACCTGTCAGACTGAGCTACTGGCTGTCCTCGTTGCTATCCCCGAAAGACTACTCCATGCCCAACGCCACCTTACATGAGGACGGAGTGCACTGGTACTCCAAAATTCTATATCAATTAGGAACGTGGCTCTTGGATAGCCACGCGCTTCACCCACTGGGGATGTCAATAAACTCGAGTTGAAGCAAAGCAAAATAAGACAATAAACAATAGTAGAATGAAAAATACAAAGCCCCCAGCGAAGTTGGGATATTTATTTCAGTGACTTGTACATGTGTGTCCCTTTTAAAGAATGAATGGAGCCTTAAAAGTTTTCTTTGAATAATTTATTCTCATGTGAACTGGCTGGTATCACACGGATGGATCCTAAAACGGTGTGACCAGCAAAATTGTGCAGAATCTATTTTTGTATATCTCAAAGTAAACCACAAAGAAAAAGAAGACCATGTTAAAAGGAGAACTTCTTGACAGGTTGCAATGTTCTGTGCATATTATGTGCAACTGACTGATATATTTTGGGGATAAACAAACTTCGTGGGGGTCCATAAATTATATTTTTATACACAGAATTGTAAATTTGATTTTGACAGATCGTTACCGAATCACATTTCGTTATTTGAAATAGTGTTAGATACGAGAATATATTTTAATTTAAATAGTTGGGAAAAGTCTTGGATATCTTGTTTTGTTTATTAAGAATTGTATTATTTTGGAAACGTTTCATTTAAATTGTCAGATTGGGACAGATATTCTGCCTCGTATAATTATTTCCTCAGCTTTTGTTGTATTTCTTTTTTCAATTTTTCTTTTAGAAAATTTGAAATGCACAGTCTGACAATTCAGTAACAGTTTAAGTAGTACAGAACAACACGTTTCGTTGAATAAATGAAAAATGTAACTCCTGTAAATGTACTAAAATGTATTTTTCTTTTCATATTTTGTAATAGGGAAATAGTTTTTATAGAAATAACATGCGGCAGATGCACAGTTTGGATAGTATATAATAGCGTTCAAGTTAACTTTCATAACAGGGCGATGTGTCAAAAATGTCTAGAGTTTATTATTTATATGTTTATTACAAAATGAGATAAAGAAAATATTCAAACCTGCAGTTGTTACATGTCTTTTTCCAGTAGCTCTTGTAAATTGACATTCTGGGTCCATAAGAGAACCTAAAGACTATCAAAATGAAATTAATATTAGTTTTACTCAAATCTAGAAATCGAAATGCTGCTTCAATTGCATAACTTTGGCGCAAATCTCATTCTGACACCAATGCATTTATACAATTACAGTTAAGCGCATTTTTGACTCAACACATGGAATAGTTCTATATAGCTATAAATTACGCTGAAAATTTTCTCAAATTAAATGTGAAGTTTAACATATTGAGGTAAAAGTGCAGGGATTCCTCTGCTTTGAACCGCCCAATGTCTGCTTGCGAAATGTAGAGACTCCATGTCACATTTAACGAGGTTAGCCTTTCGCAAATAACTTCTGAAAAACGTGCAGACAGATTAAACAGAACCGTGTTTGTTAGCCCTAAAACTGCTTGCAGACTGTGAGCATAGCGGCAAATCCATTTACAGGAAACGTCGTTAAATCAGATATTTGCTCAGACTGCTTATGAAGATTTCACTGCCACACAATACACAGATGCCTGTCAATTCAAGAAACCGCGACTGTTGTTCCCAGACAATGGCGAGTTATTGGAAATCTTTCTGGCTGCAGTCTACATCGCGCTGAGGAACCTAGTCTACACTGTTTAGAATTCAAGATTTACTTTACACATGGTCGTACAACTGAAAAATAGGCTGGCAAATGATTTAGTTTATATTTAAGGTAAAAGCTATCGAACACGTCAACCTTCTAAGTCTTTGTTTTCAAAGTCTTTGTTTTCTGGTTTTCTGGTCATCATTACCCATTCGGTTATCGATATGATTGGGCACGACTGATAGGAATGAAATCCGCAGATTAAGACTCGACAATATAAAAACGGTCTTTAATCAATCTGTTAACGTGTACAAGCGCGACACCACGTGGTTCAGGCATTTTAAATGGTTCCGTACACAGGCGACAGACAGAGATGACGCTCGATTCCCATTGCTCTCCATGAATTCAATCTGGGGTGCAACACCATCACGATTAAAAACATCACATTGACCTTCTCAAATGTCTAAATGTCCTTTATTTAATATTCCTATAAAGGAGTGAGTAGAAAAGATGGAAGGAATATAACTTTAGGTAAATTGGTAGGATGTCCCCGGAGACTAAACTTTAGGTGAGATTGCTGATGCTAAATTGCTGGTTATGTTCTTTACAAGGTTCTAGCTCAGAAAGTGGTGCAATGGTAATTTGGAATGCATCACATATGACATATATTTGACACAAACAGTGCCTTCAGAAAGTATTTACACTCCTTGACTTTTTGTAAACATTTTAATTCCAATGTGTAACAACAAAATGTATGTAATTTTCTTTTTCCCCCCAATGATCTACACAAAATACTCAAGAAAAATTCTAACATTTTTTAAAGATGAATGAAAAATAAAACACTAATATGTTGATTAGATAAGTATTCAATACATGTAAGAATCACCTTTGGCAGTGATTACAGCTGTGGGTGTTTTTGGGTAAGTCTCTAAGAGCTTTGTACACCTGGATTGTACAATATTTTCCCATTATTCTTTTAAAAAACTTGCCAAGTTCTGTCAAGTTGGTTGTTGATCTTTGCTAGACAGCCATTTTCAAGTCTTGCCATAGATCTTTCCAGCCAATTCAAGTCAAATCTGTAACTAGGCCACTCAGGAACATTCAATGTCGTCTTGGTAAGCAACTCCAGTGTATATTTGGCCTTGAGTTTTTGGTTATTGTCCTGCTGAAAGGTGAATTTGTCTCCCAGTGTCTGTTGGAAAGCGGATTGAACCAGGTTTTCCTCTAGGATTCTGCCTGCATGTGCTCAGCTCTATTCAGTTTATTTTTATCAGAAAAAACACACGAGTCATTGCTGACAACGAACATATCCATAACATGATGCTTGAAAATTTGAAGAGTAGTACTCAGTGTTGTTTGGTGTTGGATTTGCCCCAAACATAATGCTTTGTATTCAGGATAAAAAGTGAATTTCTTTGCCACATTTTTTTGCAGTATTCCTTTAGTGCCCTGAGCGGTTTCCTTCCTCTCCAGCAACTGAGTTAGGAAGAACGCCCGTATCTTTGTAGCGACTGGGTATATTGATACACCATCAAAAGCACAATGATTAACTTCACCATTCTCAAAGGGATATTCAGTGTCTGCTTTAAAAACATTTTTTTTACCCATCTGCCAATAAGTGCCCTTTTTTGTGAGACTTTGGAAGATCTCCCTGGTCTTTGTGGTTGAATCTGTGCTTGAAATTCACTAATTGACCAATGGAGCTTGCAGATACAATTAATTGTATGTGTGGGTTACAGAGATGGGGTAATCATTCAAAAATCATGTTAACCACTATTATTGCACACAGAGTAAGTCAATGAAACTTATGTGACTTGTTAAGCACATTTTTACTCCTGAACACATTTAGCCTTGCCCTAACAAAGGGGTTGAATACTTATTGACTCAAGACATTTCAGCTTTTAATTTGTAAATAATTTGTAAACATTTCTCAAAACAAAATTCCACCTTGACATTGTGGAATATGAATGTGTAGATCAGTATCACAAAATCTAAATTGAATCAACTTTAAATTCAGGCTGTAACACAACAAAATGTGGAAAAAGTCAAGGGGTGTGAATACTTACTGAAGGCAACTGAGTTTACAAAACATTAAGAACACCTGCGTTTTCCATGACAGACTGACCAGGTGAATCCAGGTGAAAGCTATGATCCCTTATTGATGTCACTTGGTGAATGAGCAAGACAAAATGTTTAAGTGGCTTTGAACGGGCCATGGTAGTAGGCGCCAGGCGCACCAGTTTGTGTCAAGAACTGTAACGCTGCTGGGTTTTTCATGCTCAACAGATACCCGTGTGTATCAAGAATGGTGCACCGCCCAAAGAACAATCAGCTTGAAACAACTGTGGAAAGCATTGGCGTCAACATGGGCCAGCATCCCTGTGGAACGCTTTGGACACCTTGTAGAGTCCAGGCCCCAATGAATTGAGACTGTTCTGAGGGCAAAAAAGGGGGGCGGGGAGGGGTGCAATTCAATATTAGGAATGCGTTCTACAAACACACCAGGTGAGGGAGGTAGGTAACACTTGTTCACATGAATAAACATAGCAGTTTTATTCATACAACATTCATAAAAGGTCTTCAAAATAAAATTCCCTCTTCATTAGAGTACAAAAAAGTTCTGTAAATAAAATAATCTGGTAGGAATAAGCCATACGGTTTGCTGCTGTTACTAATTTTGTTGGGTCTCTTGCGTAAACACAAGACTGTGTTAGCCTGCTGAGTTCAAGGGTAGGGTGAGGCATTAGTTTGTGGATCTAATATAAGGCTTCAGGTCTCAGCTAAATTTGCTTAGCACAGCATTACAACGGCAAACTATTGCTCGGGTCGCATCCAGACCTGGGATCAAATATGATTTGAAATCTTTCAACTACTGGGAGCTTTTCAATGAGCCTGCCTGAAGTGCCAGAAGGTCAGGTGGGGTTTGCACTTTAGTGACTATTCCATTGCGCCAGGCAAGCTCAATCAAGCACAGCGAGCTTATGTATGGTGCCATGTTGGCCTTCAGCATGGCATTTAACCCTCTTAACTGTTATAAGGGTAATGTCTTTAAGGGATACTTCAGGATTTTATCAATGAAGCCCCTTTATCTACATCTCCAGAGTCAGATGAACTCGTGGATACCATTTTCATGTCTGCGTGCAGTTTGAAGGAAGTAGCTAACTAATGTTAGTGCATTGACTGGAAGTCTATGGTAACTGCTGGCATTCTGGTATATACCATAGCCTTTCAGTCATTGCGCTAACGCTAGTTAGCGACATCCTTAAAACTACACCCAAGAGACATAAAAATGGTATCAATGAGTTCATCGGACTCTGGGGAAGTAGATAAAGGGCATTATTGACAAAATCCCGAAGTACCCCTTTAAGGCTGACCCTGTGCTGCTCCTAACTGGTTATGTGAAGTGTGTCAGGAGGTTGGGTACTGTGACACTAAGAATACACATTTCAGTTGTTAAATGGATGAATAATGTTTTATTTGAGGGGACTTATGAGTTATGTTGAATTCATGTGTTATGAATGATACTTGCTACTGTAACAATCAAAGGTGGTTGATATAGGTGCTATGTATACCCCCTTTATATAAAGTGTTTAACCGAAATGTAACATAAAATAAATGATGACTTTCAGAGGCTGATCACTAATACTAAACTGAGGTATCAAATCCTCTTGAATAAAGTGCGGTAGGCATATTAACCTGAATCAACGCTAATAAAAAGGTATACAGTGGGGCAAAAAAGTATTTAGTCAGCCACCAATTGTGCAAGTTCTCCCACTTAAAAAGATGAGAGAGGCCTGTAATTTTCATCATAGGTACACTTCAACTATGACAGACAAAATGAGAAAAAAAAATCCAGAAACTCACATTGTAGGATTTTTTAATGAATTTATTTGCAAATTATGTTGGAAAATAAGTATTTGGTCAATAACAAAAGTTTCTCAATACTTTGTTATATACCCTTTGTTGGCAATGACAGAGGTCAAACCTTTTCTGTAAGTGTTCACAAGGTTTTCACACACTGTTGCTGGTATGTTGACCCATTCCTCCATGCAGATCTCCTCTAGAGCAGTGATGTTTTGGGGCTGTTGCTGGGCAACACGGACTTCAACTCCCTCCAAAGATTTTCTATGGGGTTGAGATCTGGAGACTGACTAGGCCACTCCAGGACCTTGAAATGCTTCTTACGAAGCCACTCCTTCATTGCCCGGGCGGTGTGTTTGGGATCATTGTCATGCAGAAAGACCCAGCCACGTTTCATCTTCAATGCCCTTGCTGATGGAAGGAGGTTTTCACTCAAAATTTCATGATATATGGCCCCATTCATTCTTTCCTTTACACGGATCAGTCATCCTGGTCCCTTTGCAGAAAAACAGCCCCAAAGCATGATGTTTCAACCCCCATGCTTCACAGTAGGTATGGTGTTATTTGGATGCAACTCAGCATTCTTTGTCCTCCAAACACGACGAGTTGAGTTTTTACCAAAAAGTTCTATTTTGTTTTCATCTGACCATATGACATTCTCCCAATCTTCTTCTGGATCATCCAAATGTTCTCTAGCAAACTTCAGAAGGGCCTGGACATGTACTGGCTTAAGCGGGGGGACACGTCTGGCATTGCAGGATTTGATTCCCTGGCGGCGTAGTGTGTTACTGATGGTAGGCTTTGTTACTTTGGTCCCAGCTCTCTGCAGGTCATTCACTAGGTCCCCCCGTGTGGTTCTGGGATTTTTGCTCACCATTCTTGTGATCATTTTGACCCCACGGGGTGAGATCTTGCGTGGAGCCCCAGATCGAGGGAGATTATCAGTGGTCTTGAATGTCTTCCATTTCCTAATAATTGCTCCCACAGTTGATTTCTTCAAACCAAGCTGCTTACCTATTGCAGATTCAGTCTTCCCAGCCTGGTGCAGGTCTACAATTTTGTTTCTGGTGTCCTTTGACAGCTCTTTGGTCTTGGCCATAGTGGAGTTTGGAGTGTGACTGTTTGAGGTTGTGGACAGGTGTCTTTTGTACTGATAACAAGTTCAAACAGGTGCCATTAATACAGGTAACGAGTGGAGGACAGATGAGCCTCTTAAAGAAGAAGTTACAAGTCTGTGAGAGCCAGAAATCTTGCTTGTTTGTAGGTGACCAAATACTTATTTAAGTGGGAGAACTTGCACAATTGGTGGCTGACTAAATACTTTTTTGCCCCACTGTATATAGCCACATGATCCCCCATTTCCCCATTTGTTTTTAACGTTACAGCTTTATTCTAAAATGGATTCAATTAAATGTTTTCCTCATCAATACACACACAATACCATGTGATGACAAAGTGAAAACAGGTTATACATTTTTCCAAATTTATAAAACATAAAAAACAAATACCTTATTTACATCAAGTATTCAGACCCTTTGCTATGAGACTCGAAATTGAGCTCAGGTGCATCCTCTTTCCATTGATCCTCCTTGAGATGTTTTACAACTTGATTGGAGTCCACCTGTGGTAAATTCAATTGATTGGACATGATTTGGAAAGGCACACACCTGTCTATATAAGGTCCCACAGTTTACAGTGAATGTCAGAGCAAAAAACCAAGCCATGAGGTCGAAGAAATTGTCTGTAAAGCTCAGAGACAGGGTTGTGTCGAGGAACAGATCTGGGGAAAGGTACCAAAACATTTCTGCAGCATTGAAGGTATCCAAGAACACAGTGGCCTCCATCATTCATAAATGGAAGAAGTTTGGAACCACTAAGACTCTTCCTAGAACTTGCTGCCTGGCCAAACTGAGCAATCGGGGGAGAAGGGCCTTGGTCGGGTAGGTGACCAAGAAACCTCTGTGGAGATGGGAGAACCTTCCAGAAGGACAACCCTCTCTGCAGCACTCCACCTATCAGGCCTTTATGTTAGAGTGGCCAGAAAGAAGGCACTACTCAGCAAAAGACACATGACAGCCCACTTGGGAGTTTGCCAAAAGTCACCTAAAGGACTCTCAGACCATGAGAAACAAGATTGAACTCTTTGGCCTGAGTGCCAAGCATCATGTCTGGAGGAAACCTGGCACCATCCCTATGGTGAAGCATGGTGGTAGTAGCATCATGCTGTGGGGATGTTTTTCAGTGGCAGGGACTGGGAGACTAATCAGGATCGAGGGAAAGATGAACAGCGCAACATACAGAGAGATCCTTGATGAAAACCTGCTCCAGAGAGCTCAGGACCTCTGACTGGGGTGAAGGTTCACCTTCCAACAGGGCCAAGACCCTAAGCACACAGCCAAGACAATGCAGGAGTGGCTTCGGGACAAGTTTCTGAATGTCCTTGAGTGGCCCAGCCAGAGCCCAGACTTCAACCTGATCAAACATCTCTGGAGAGACCTGAAAATAGCTGTGCAGCGAAGCTCCCCAACAGAGCTTGAGAGGACCTGCAGAAAAAAAAGAGAAACTCCCCAAATACAGGGGTGCCAAGCTTGTAGCGTAATACCCAAGGCAACAAAGTACTGAGTAAAGGGTCTGAATACTTCTGTAAATGTGATATCAGCTTTCAATTTGTGATAAATTTGCTACCATTTCTAAAAACATGTTTTTGATTTGTCATTCTTAGGTATTGTGTGTAGATTGTTGTGGGGGGAAAAAAACAATTACATTTATTTTACATTAAGGCTGTAACGTAACAAAATGTGGAAAAAGTCAAGGGGTCTGAATAATCTCCAAACACACTGTATTATGGTCAATGACACGCCGACATTGCTTCTCCTGATAGTTATATATTTCTTAATTCCATAATTTTACTTTTAGATGTGTGTATTGTTTGATATTACTGCACTGTTGGAGCTAGGAACACAAACACTTTGCTCCACCCGGAATAACATCTGCTAAATGTGTATATATGTGACTGATCAAATTTGATTTGAAGTGTAATGCTGTACATCCTATACTGAGCAGAAAGTAAGAGCAAACGAAGACTAAAATAAAAACGGGGGATGGGGGGGTAAAGAGTAAATGCTCCTTAAGTCTCCAAAAAGAGGTAGGGCCACTGCAAGGTTTCTGAAGTCTGAACACTGTTGCAACACGACTAGGAATTTCACTTCCTTCTCTCGAGTCACCTACATTACGTGTTGTTGTTGATATTGTGAGGTGGAAACTTGGGAGGGACAAAGTGGCACATCTCCTCCAGAGCGTTGACCTTGGGTCTCTGTCAGATACAAAAGTTGCCGAGTGAAAGCATTCCACAGAGCAGGTAAATAAAGCACGCTAATCCCTGCGTGGGCCTCATGTCTGACTGCTGCCTGCCTGCTGCAGTTTGAACAACAGTTTCAACAATCGGTGACATTTGCAAACATGAGCAATCGTCCGGCATTTCTGAAAACACAACTTGGTTTCATAGGGGTTATGTTGCCGCAATGGCAGATTGAATTATGGCTGCTTGAAAATGGATGTTTCCATTTTAAAGGTGTTAGTGGAAACATGTTTTGATGGGTTGCATCTAATGTTCCCACCAACCACAAGGTGTCTCTGCAACACTGTAGATGCTTGGTTGTAACTTGGAAAAAGCTAGAGCCCCAAAAGAGCACATGACCACAATCTTCAAAGGAAGTGGTAATAACATAGAAATATGTTTATAAGCATAACTTTAGCATATTTCTTATCTGCTTCTAGTAAGCTCTTTATACTACTACTATTATTATGATTATCTTCATCACTCTAGACACCCCACAGTCTTCAATCTGAAAGTTATTTCAAGAAAAACAAAAGACAAAATACATTTAAGTGTTTATTTAGGTAAGAACCACTTAACTATTCAACCAAGTACATTGTAGCTTGTATATTTCGTAAAAATCATTTAACTGTTCAACGTGTTGCATCAATATTCAGTGTACAAACGCATCACAGGCAAACATTTCACGGACAAACACTGAAGTTCTTAAACAACAACATTGCATCACAAACTTTGGGGTTGTACAATCTTGACGGATTAACATGTCTTCCAACACAAATGTGAAACATACATTTTGGTATTTTTTTTCAACGATTCAAGTCCGTTTTTTTCAGTGCTTGACAATAGCACACCGCACAAGAAAATCAGTGTAGTACCTTTTCCACGATCCAACCAAACATTTGAATGCCGAGCATAGCTGGCATGAGTTGGGTGGAGTGGAAGCGAGTGGCTTTAAGTGTGTCTGATCTGTGACCCCCGGGTGTCGTCACAGAGATGTTAACCTCCATCCATTGGGCTAACAAACAAAGGTAATCCAGGCAAGGCCCCTGCTTGATACAGAGGGTTAAGAGCAGCAACAACCACCACAATAACAACACACCTCAACTGAGTCAACGCCAACCTTGGAGGTGGGGGGGGGGGTTACAGGAAAAGAGGTTGGAATAAGGAGAAGTCTGGCCACGGGTGTTTGAGTTCCAAAACCATGCTGCAAAATTGACAGAATTATCAAGATGAGGAAAAATCTGTCAATTGTGTTCTCACAGGACCTGCAAATCAAACAAACAGTGTTAGCATTGAAGCAAGGTGTCAGTGGGCGGGATCCAACCTATAACGGAGAGAAGGAGTGGTTACTCAGCCGTGGTTCTGCAAAACACAAAGCGCTTTCTGGATCCCATCCAAAACACCTGAGAAGAATAACAAAATGTTAGTCGTTCCGAGATCTTTTAAACTTCAGATTTAACTTTGTCCCCAACTGTCTTGTTTTGGCCGTGGTAACATTGTATAGCAGTTCACTGGATGTTCCAGGGCGAACACCATTGACATTTTAAAAATAAAAAATAACCAATAGCAAAAACAATAAGACAATATGAGCAGATCAGTCAAATCACTAAGACACTATGTAACATCTCGTTTAAAATCTAAATTAGTGCAGATTTAAAAATAAAAAAATCATCAACATTAAAACCGCTAAAGAGGAGTGCTCCAAACCTGATGACATAAAAATCATTACGTTCACCATAAAGTTCATGCAAGTACATTGGCAATAAAAACCTTAGAAAGAAGGTACAAATAGGTCCAATATGAACCTGTTCTCCGTTACCAGACATAACTTATGTCGTATACTAATGTGACTTAAATGGCATAGCCGATACTTTTTAAATTTTTTTTAAATCCATAGGATTCAGAATTAAAATTCAATACAGTTAGAAAAAGCAAACAAAAGGAACAAAACAAAACTAGGTCAGTTGAGTCAACGTGAAACCACGAAAGGGTTTCAAAACCACTTAAAAATTGTACTCAGCATTGTGTACCTTTCTACGTCTTGCAGAAAACCACAAGATTTGGACTTACAGTTAATACTATCGGCATTTAAAATACGTTGTAAATTATCAGTGCTGAGTGTTGGAGGGATGAGGGTAATTCAATATATACTATGAATAAGTATACTCAAATAATTAACTACAATAGATTCTTTGCCACAAATGATGGCATATTATTGTACCAAATTGGTATGTAATGGAAATATGTAGCCTACGTTAAAAAGTATCTCATCTTACTGATACACCTAGATCCCAAGGTTCATTGCACAACGGGCAATTGTTAAAGGATTTGGTAAAACACAGCACAGGGAGGGGAGTCAACACATGAAACAATACCAGGGGGATAAAAACTAAACAATACCTTGAGAAAAATATTAGATCACAATGAATGACAGCTTGCATCAGAACTGAGCTTCATCGTAAAGCACAAGACACATAGACATTAGACACACAGACAAAGTTGTGGGCTGGAGAAGTTAAATTGGCTTCACATACCCATATCTTCATGGTATATATATAGGCCATATTTTATTTATTTCCCCTTAAAAAAAAAGTCTTCAAATATCTACGAACAGAAACGGGGTCCAGGGTCTCTTTCAGTTTTGGTTCAACACACAAACGAAACACTAGTAGAATAATTCAAGTCTGGACACATCAGGTTTTTTTTTATATAGATATATATAAAAAGTGAACTTGATACAACAAAGCACATAACGAGAACTCAAAACAGCGATAAACATTCGGTGAAAGTTCTACTTGTTTGGTGTTATGTACATTACTAATACACTGATAATGGTTGCCCCCACACCTTTCCGAAGCAGAAAATGTATTGCTCTGAACGACTTGAACGAAAACATACCAAATAACGCAATTACACTGCGACTGTTCTATTCTCATTTCTTATTACTCGAGGTTTGCCACTTTCGGAAGCAAGGAAATGTCAACAATATCTTCTAAATAAAAACTTCACTACACCTCCAGCAACACTGGAGTATGTATACGTTGTCTTCAGAAGTAAATTGGACTTTGTTGCACCAGATACCAGGTTTCCGTAAACCTGAAATGGATCAATACCAAATCAAATTAACTACTGAAGGAAGGGAACATCCTCATGACATCAAAAGACCTGTGTGTGTGTGCGTTTTGTATGCATGCATGTATGTGTTCATTAATCTAGATAATCACTCAGCATAGAAAGAGTTTGTAAATCAATTTGGTTCTGGAAAGTTAAAAAAACAAAAAAAACTCAAACGTCCTTTTTCCTTGGTGTTTGGTGTTCTTATCAGAATGCTAAACTACAATGAGATTGTCAAGACTGCTACGACATTTTTTATTCTGGCCAAACACAAAAACAACAAACCAGTATCCTTGTTTTACCATTAAATCAAAAGTAAAGTTGACTATTAAATTAAAGCTCTATATGAATATCAGCTAGTCAGAAAGTCATGCAAACCAGACCAAACCAGGCTTCCAACTGTTCCTAAATGAGCCATATCAATAGTTTTCAGAATATAAATCGGCCAACAACATTCATTGTATCAGTGATCCAACACAGATAAATATGAATTTATAGCAAATCTGCTACAATGTCAAAATGTACCCTGCAAAAATCGGGAAGCTTCATAAGTTCTTTATTTTTCCAATTAATCTGTGAAAGATATTGTTGACATAGTTTTATAGCCTACCGGCCATACTCAGCATTTCAATCATTATCCCAAAGGACCATTATCCCAATCAAAAATCTTTAAAACAGAACTTGTAACGATAATTTATTCTGGAGCACACCCACTAAACCTGACATGTACCAATGAAATCAGAATACGCTAAAAAAAATATATATACAAAACTAAAGTTGAGTGCATCAGAAAAGTAAAATAATGTCTAAAACCCATTTCGAGATCGCACCAATGTAGGCGGGCCTATTCGTGTTTAACCAATTAAAAGACGAAATAAAAATCTCAATGATCAAGTAACGTTACCGGCCAAAATGGACTCTTCAGAGTGAGAAGGAAAAGGAAACCAGTCTTTACCAGTGAACGTCATTTAACTTTAAAGTGCGCAGAAGAAAACCTAACGTATAGACACTATTATCCACGTTATCCAGTCTTAATGTTAGGAACAAGATCTTACTAAATTTTGTACGGCCAGTCAATCTAGATTCTATTCGAACAACCTTGGAACCATTACCTGGTGCATGTGTACATTTGAATCATCCCCATCATCATACCCTCAAACTGCATTTGACCAGAATTTCTATTAATGGCTTTCACATGTTCCTACATGTTCTCCACTAGGCAGTGCCATTTACCCAGAAACTAAACGCCGCTTGAGGAAGGGGTCTTCCCAAAAAGCCACCCCATAGTGTACACAATCATTATCAAATGCTGCCATCTATAGGAGGAAAATGGCACTGCCAGAAGGAAAATGATGTAGTGGCAAGCCTCGCTCCTCTTCTACACCTGCTTTATTCAAGTAGCTTTCCTCGAATCCAAAACACCTGTTCAGAAAATGAGCAAAATCTTGAGGTACAGCGTAAAACAATAACCTATACACAGGCAGATCTCCAAAACTCTTCTCTCAAACTGTTGATATCGATGGTGTTCACAACTGAGCCGAGGATGGGAGCAACCATTATCCAGTGTCAACCACTACCTCTTGTTGTCGTTAGTGCCCGATGCACAAACCTTTTACTCAAACCTTTTCTCATATCTCACATTTCTTCTGTCACAGTTTGAACGTCACCAGCTCGGCGACCATGAACATATTGTCACATAAAACTGGCATCGAACCTCCCCCCCTTGACAGCAATTCAACTATGAGAAAAAAAACATGCTGCTTTGTGCTGAGGATTTCCACAGTAGACAGTCTGCAGGCGAGGCGGTTGGGGGTGCTTGTTGTGAGGAGGATGAGGGTACGGTGTAGGTTAGTGTTCCATAGGGACGTGGTTGAATAAGGGGGCCTCATGGTTGAATAAGCATCTGACTCGACGTCCCCGCACCGGGCGCTCGCCGCCTCCCTCTACCGCTCGCTTCAGCCGTCAATCAGTGACACGTCAATGTGCGACAAATCTATCATATGCCTGTATGGTTACAAAAGGAGGATGTCTCGTTGAGTAAGCTTTCTAATTTGGCGTTAGGTGTAGGCCCTATTTTTAGAGAGATGACCTCATTAGGATTTGTGGGTTTTAAAAAAGGGCAAGTGAAACAAAGTGGTTTATTTACCTGTTGAAGCTGACTTGGAAACTCAGGGCATGCTGGGGATTGTGAAATTTGGCAATAGCTTTCCTCTGATGGGGCAGCATTTTGAACATCTGCAGCCATATAAGCAGAAGAAGGGAAGAGCATGCGTTTAGAACAGGGCAGCTGCTGCTCCTCTCATCCCAAGCTTCTCTCATCCATATTGGGCCTTGGTTGAAAGTAGCACACTATATGTGGGGAAAAGGGTGTTGTTTGGGACACAGACATGGGGGGGAGGGAAGCATACCTGGATGGGGCCGATGGAGTTGAGCAGGTTTTGGAGCTGCGTGTCCGTGGTGGATGTAGACAGGCCGTCTATGGACACAGTGCAGGCCTGGCTGTCCCCCGTCCCCGCCCCTCGCTGATTCTGTCTGGTGGGCATCAGGCGCCCACACCCCAGCTGACCCGCTCCTCCTGCCACCGCTGCCCCTCTGGCTCTGCCACGCCCACACCCCAGCTGACCCGCTCCTCCTGCCACCGCTGCCCCCCTGGCTCTGCCACGCCCAGGGACAACCACCTGTACCAGGCAGGGAGGAAAGCAAAGGGGGGGGGGGGGAGAGAGGAAACTGCTTGAACCTCTTATGCAAGCATGTTGATGTTTTAATTCCGTATCCAGCCGAGTGGAGACGAGATGTCTGACACATCTATCAGGGTCTACTGTTTTTCAGCATGAGTGAAAATTCAACAACCGGATGGTTTTCCACCCTTCTATTTCCCCAAACACCTCCAGGCTGCCGAGCTGCTTTTTCTCGATTGACTCATCTTATTTCTACATACGGCGTCAACGTCAAGCCATGATGACTGCTGCCTGCGCGCATCTGCTGCATCGAGGGCGAGACCCCAGAGTACAGAGAAGAGAACCAGCCAGGCATCATGGTGGCTGACTTCCCCCGGTCAGCGTCGCCGAGCTGAGGGTGTCTGCCGAGATGGCGGGCTGCTGACAGGCGTGCAGAGATGCCAGGAGACGCTGTGTAGCATCTGTGTCACGCCGACTCTCAGCTTGTCAACATTACAATACCTGGCATACTAGCCTGGCATATTGCTAGAGCTACTCCAAAATGGTAAACCTACTAAATGGCAGGGGAATGCCAGAGGTATAAAAAACATAGCGAGAATAGCCATGTGCTCAGAGGATTTCTTACATTTATATTTAAGATGAAAGACCAAGGTACCACTCCTATCCAAAACACCGTCCTTAACAAATATGACAGTATTAGACCATTTTGTATCATTTCATCAGAGGAAACGCATGTTCTGTCCAAAATGGCACCCCATATGGCTCTGGTCAAAAGTAATACACTATGTAGGGAATAGGGTGCCATTTGGGAAATGTTACATTTTTTATGTATTTTGTGTAGTGGTGGAAATGGGGCTGAGTGTGAGGAGGGAGAACAACCTACCCTGTTGCCCAGGCCCCCTCTGTCCCCCTGTGTGACCAGGCCCTGTATGGGCTGTCCTCCGGGGGGGTTGGCCAAGGTTATCTTCCTCACTGGGCCCTGGCGGAGATGGGGGGCTGGCCTGGTGGCCTGCTGCTGGATGGGGGCGCTGATACCACTCACATCTCCTCCCTGGAGATCACACAGCACAGGGAAAAATAAATAGATTGCAGGGCTGTGTCCCAAACTGCACCCTATTCCCTATATACAGTGCGTTCAGAAATTATTCATACCCCTTGCCTTTTTCCGCATTTTGTTGTTACAGCCTGAATTTAGAATGGATTCAATTGACATTTGTCACTGGCCTACACCCAATACCTCATAATGTCAAAGTGGAACTATGTTTTTGACATTTTTGCAAATGAATAAAGAATTAAAAGCCCAAATGTCTTGAGTTAGTAAGTATTCAACGACTTTGTTATGGCAAGCCTAAATAAGTTCAGGTGTAAAAAATGTGCTTAACAAGTCACATAAGTTGCATGGACACACTCGGTGTGCAATAATAGTGTATCAACAAAAAATATATATAAAAATTATTGGATGAAACATTGAATTTGGCACTACTGCTATTAGCCAACAGAAACGCATTGAATAACAGATTCAATACATGAAGTAACATATGGTCCCAAATAATATCAAAAAGAAGTTTGTTCTGAAGTGTCTGTCAGTATCCTAGGACATCTACTTTGTACAGTTGTGGCCAAATTTTTTGAGAATGACACAAATATACATTTTCACAAAGTCTGCTGCCTCAGTTTGTATGATGTCAATTTGCATATACTCCAGAATGTTATGAAGAGTGATCAGATGAATTACAATTAATTGCAACGTCCCTCTTTGCCATGCAAAGGAACTGAATCCCCAAAAAACATTTCCACTGCATTTCAGCCCTGCCACAAAAGGACCAGTGATTCTCTCGTTAACACAGGTGTGAGAGTGTTGACGAGGACAAGGCTGGAGATCACTCTGTCATGCTAATTGAGTTTGAATAACAGACTGGAAGCTTCAAAAGGAGGGTGGTAATTGGAATCATTGTTCTTTCTCTGTCAACCATGGTTACCTGCAAGGAAACACGTGCTGTCATCATTGCTTTGCACAAAAAGGGCTTCACAGGCAAGGATATTGCTGCCAGTAAGATTGTACCTAAATCAACCATTTACCGGATCATCAAGAACTTCAAGGAGAGTGGTTCAATTGTGAAGAAGTGAGGAAGGCTTCAGGGCACCCAAGAAAGTCCAGCAAGTGCCAGGACGTCTCCTAAAGTTGATTCAGCTGCGGGATCGGGGCACCACCAATACAAAGCGTGCTCAGCAGACAGGTGTGAGTGCATCTGCACGCACAGTGAGGCAAAGACTTTTGGAGGATGGCCTGATATCAAGAAGGGCAGCAAAGAAGCCTCTTCTCTCCAGGAAAAACCTCAGGGACAGACTGATATTCTGTAAAAGGTACAGGGATTGGACTGCTGAGGACTGGGGTAAAATCATTTTCTCTGATGAATCCCCTTTCTGATTGTTTGGGGCATCCAGAAAAAAGCTTGTCCGGAGAAGACAAGGTGAGCGCTACCATCAGTCCAGTGTCATGCCAACAGTAAAGCATCCTGAGACCATTCATGTGTGGGGTTGCTTCTCAGCCAAGGGAGTGGGCTCACTCACCATTTTGCCTAAGAACACAGCCATGAATAAAGAATGGTACCAACACATCCTCCGAGAGCAACTTCTCCCAACCACCCAGGAACAGTTTGGTGATGAACAATGCCTTTTCCAGCATGATGGAGCACCTTGCCATTAAGGCAAAAGTGATAACTCAGTGGCTCAGGGAACAAAACATTGATATTTTGGGTCCATGGCCAGGAAACTCCCCAGAACTTAATCCCATTGAGAACTTGTGGTCAATCCTCAAGAGGCGGGTGGACAAACAAAACCCTACATACTCTGACAAACTCCAAGCATTGATTATGCAAGAATGGCCTGCCATCAGTCAGGATGTGGCCCAGAAGTTAACTGACAGCATCAGTATCCCCTTATTTTAGGCACTAAACTCCATATATACTTCCATTCATTTTTTAAACGAGTACCAGGGACCTTATGATAAGTCTTAGTAGTGGTCATAATAGTTTGCAGGCCAAACCGTTACAGATGTTTTTGTAAGAAGAACAATTTCCGGGATGTCCCATGGTCTGACAAACACCGCTCGAGCTCTGCCATCTTTCACTGCAGATGTGGAAATGTAATATTGGTGGGTGCGGTGGATTGAGACGCAGCCCAGGCAACAAAAAAAATAGATATCTTTAGCTTAAACAGACGGATTTTGATAATAATGTTTTGTTATCATGTTAGATTTCTGTAGGGGCGCGGAAATTGTAGGCCAAGGGTCAACATTATTTTTTTTGTGACTGCCTCATCTCTGTAGACCAGTTTTTTTTTGCTATGGTTGGCTGAGAAGGTCACCTATTGGTAGATGGGAAAAATAAAAAGCAGACATTGAATATCTCTTTGAGCATGGTGAAGTTATTTATTACACTTTGGATAGTGTATCAATACACCATGTCACTACAAAGATAGAGGCGTGCTTCCTAACAGAGTTGCCGGGGAGGAAGGAAACCACTTAGGGATTTCACCATGAGGCCAATGGTGACTTTAAAACAGTTACAGAGTTTAATGGCTGTGATAGAAGGAAACTGAGGATGGATCAACAACATTGTAGTCACTCCATAATACTGACCTAATTGACAGTGTGAAAAGAAAGAAGCCTGTACAGAATAAAACATGTTCCAAAACATGCATCCTGTTTGCAACAAAAGTAATACTGCAAAAAATGTGGTGAAGCTTTGTCCTGAAAACAAAGTGTTATGTTTGGGACAAATCCAATAAAAGTACTGAGTATCACTCTCCATATTTTCAAGCATATGGGTGGCTGCATCATGTTATGCTTGTAATCTTTAAGGACTGGAGAGTTTTTCTGGATAAAAAAGAGACACAGAATGGAGTTAAGCATAGGCAAAATCCTATATGAAAACCTGGTTCAGTCTGCTTTCCACCAGACACTGGGAGACGAATTTACCTTTCAGCAGGACAATAACCTAAAACACAAGGCCACACTTACACTGGAGTTGCATACCAAGAAGATAGTGAAAGTTCCTGAGTGGCTTTGACTTAAATCTACTTGAAAATCTATGGCAAGACCTGAAAATGGTTGTCATAGCAATGATCAACAACGAATGACAGAGCTTGAAGAATTTTGAAAAGAATAATGGGAAAATGTTGCACAATCCAAGTGTGGAAAGCTCTTAGAGACTTACCTATAGAGACTCACAGCTGTTATCGCTGCCAAAGGTGCTTCTATAAAGCATTGACTTGGGGGTGTGAATACTTCAGTAAATTACATAAATCCTAATTTCAATTTCAATACATTTTCTAAAATGTAATGTTTTTACTTTGTCATTATGGGGTATTGTGTGTAGATGGGTGAACAACAATTATATATCATCCATTTTGAATTCAGGCTGAAACACAACAAAATGTGGAATAAGTCAAGTGGTATGAATACTTTGTGAAGGCACTGCACTCCTTTTGACTGTAGTGCACTACCCATAGGGGGCTCTGGTCAGAAGTTGTAAACTTTGTAGGGAATAGGTTGCCATTTCGGACATATACCCTCTGATCGATTGCCTTTCCACACATTTCTTGGTTTTAACACACAGTTATACAGTGTATTGTCCGACTGGAGTCCTAAGTCCTCGAAATCAACACAAGTGCCCGGCGATGCAGAAAACACAGACCGATCACGGATTCCAGAATGGTTGAAAAAGACCGCCAAAGCAATGTCTGAAGCGAGTCTGGCTTCCCCGTTCACACCTCACAATACCCATGAAGACATTAGCTTTGAGGTGGAGCAGTGTGGGCCTCATGCTGTGAATGGATACAACACGGAATGGTAGATGGACACACTCATTATTAAATAGAGTTACAGATAGCTAGGGCTGTGCAGCCTACGATTACCATGCTTATACACACACGACACACAAACACGCACAGGCTGACACAGCTGAAAGGTCGTCTCTCGTCTCCTCTCTTATTCTAAATCGTCTCCTCTCTTATTCTAAATGTGACAGATCAATACCAGGGAGGGAGAGAACGGTGGAGAGAAAGACAGCAGTGATATATATGACTGACCTGTCTCTTGCCCCCCCACCCAGCAAATGGATTAATCCTCCTATAGAAATCTACAGCTGCTGATTGCACCCATCAGATGCTAAGCTGCATTACAACCAAGTGACATGTTCCCTGTCCCTTTACCCCTCCCCCTCTACTCCCCACCCCACTTGCTTTTGTGCCGCGTGTTGCATTGTAGGGCCCTGTTCTGTCTGATGAAAATTTAATTTCCCCCTTATCTGCGCTGCCTAAGCTATACAAATCCAAATCCCTCAAAAGTGGTGACTCTTTTTTACACACAGGTATTATGGCGCAGAGCCGCCCTGTTAAAGGAAGATTAATTGCCACGTGTCGGGGGTTGACGGTTGACGTTTCTATAGCTCACACACCTGAGAGACGGCTGATGGAGAGCGCGAGAGGGAGGGAGAGAGAAGGAGAGAGCGAGGGAAAGAACATCGTCAGGCTGCCGTCGATGACAGCGGAACAATGTGGAAGAGAGAGCATCAGGAGAATCTGCTTTTCAGCACAGCTATGGGCTCCCTCCCTCTCTCTCATTCTCCCTCTGAGATGCGGCACTTCAGATAGCTAGGCACAGGTTTCTATTAACGCGGCTGACACCCAGTTATCTTAATCTAAGGCAGCAGAGAGCGAGAGAGAGAGAGAGAGAGAGAGAGCCTGCGATTCAGCCTTTACAGCCTTATCCTCTGGGATGGCGGCAACGCAGCTTACTCCAAAATACCATCACATCTCACAAAGGCCTCAACAACAAATATGAATGTTTGAACACAAAGCCATTTCCAGTTTACAAACGAGATGAATTGATAATTAAGGCGGTGGCAGTGACTTGATCAAATGAGAATAAAATGATCGACGCTGACAAAGGAGGGATTGAATCGGGGACACAGTTGGCTTATAACGCTCTTTTCTGTTTTACACTTCCAAATTCCCTTGTCTTTATCTTTTTGCCTTTAAAAGGACAGACACCAACCTTTGAGGGCAGTGGACTGGTGTCGCTACCAAATAAATGCGATAAATGTCAGATGAATGCCAGACAGTTTATTGACTGGCGCCTTTCATTGTTTAAAAGGTAAGATTGGTGTGGAAGCACCTAATCCTCAATACCACCACTCAAACAAAGGGAATCAGACACTTTGGATCCATTTTGCCAAAATGAAACCGACAGAGATATGTCATTCCGAATAGGTTACAAAAAATGAGTTCCTCCTAGGGAGTGAGTGACATTTAAAAGTATCTGGAAATTCTTGAGTTGAATTCAAGGGAACAATGATGGAGGGTGGAGGGACAAAGGGCACTAACCAAACAATAAAGATACCATTTGTCTAAGGTTGTAAAATTCCAGTACATTTTCCCAAATGTCCATATTTTCCAGATATCCTTGTAAGTCGCTCTGGATAAGAGCGTCTGCTAAATGACTTAAATGTAAATGTAAATGTTAAAGGATTTCAGATTTCCCTCCTGATTCCATGAATCTCAGAGAATTTTGCAATCCTATATTTGTCAAGTCTAAAAACAAATGACCAAACCAGACACTCACCCCTCCTAGAAGCTTGACAACTCTAACTTTCTGTGGGATGTGTGGCCCCGCTCTGTCTCCACTATTGGCTCGCTGCATCACAGTTCTCTTCACCCCTGACTTAGGCCCCAGAGCCTGAGCCTGGCCTGGACCCAGACCTGCCATCAGGGCTCCCTGCATGGGCATGTTCCCCAGGGCAGTGGGTCCCCCTGGTCTGATAGGGTTCAGCTGGGTAACGTTCCTCCTCTGCTGCTGATGTTGTTGCTGGGCCTGCTGGGTAGGGTTGGAACCGGGGCCCGTGTACTGCCCCTGTTGGCCCCCCTGCCAGCCTAGCGCTGGGGCTTGCTGACCCGGGCCCTTGGTCATCTGCAGGCGGGTCTTCACGTTCTGGCGGAGTGCGGGGGGCGTCGGTGGAGTGCAGTTAGGAGGGAAGGCAGTAGAACCTTGCTGGGGCTGTTGGGGTTTAGGTGGAAACTGCCTCTGCTGCTGTTGTTGTGGTGGGTCACCCTGGCCGTTGATGCGCTCCAGAAGCTCCTTCTTGCGAACGCCGGCTTGCATCTGCCTCCTCATCTCCTTCCTCTTCAGGATCTCCTCCCGGAGTCGCTTCTGCTCCTCGATCTTCAGACGGTACTGCCGCGTCTCTTCGTCCTCATCAGGATCCTGCAACCAACCAAACACTATGAGAAACATCACACTCACACTCTCCATGAGCTAGTAACATGGGAAGCATCCCCCACTGGCACCCTATTCCCTATATAGTGCACTACTTTTGACCAAAGTCCTATGGGCACACAGTTCCCCTCAACCTATTCCCTTTATAGTGCACTACTTTCGACTAGCGCGGGTGCACTATAGGGAATAGGGTGCAGTCACAGAGCTGCAGTGACTACCACTGGAACCGTCTAAATTGGTGTGACATTCACAGCAGTAATGAGAAGCGATACCCCAGAGAAATATACTATGATATTGATCCCGTTTCCAATGGACTCCCGGTGAACGAGTCTCAACTAATTTATAACCTTATGATCGGGCCATTAATAAACAGAATAGCATTCACTGGCCCAACTAACTGAACACGGCGGGCTTAGCACGGCTTAATATGTCAGGTTACTGAATTTTACAGGTACAATGTCTGTCAAAATTCTCAAATTATCGCCACGCATTAAATGTGATGGTAAAAAAATACAAAATGATTGGTGAAACTGAAGAAGCCACTTTCTCAACTATACCGAGTCACACATGAGAAACCAAGCCGTTTGCCTTTGTTTCCCCGTTTTGGCCATGACCTCAACGCCGTTTTATTTAGACAATACTTTTGTGTGCGTCCCAAATGGCACCCTAATTCCCTACATAGTGCACCACTTTTGACCAGAGCCCTATTTACACTATGTAGGGAATAGTGCGCCGTTTGGGGCACACACAAAAGTAGTGTCTAAACAAAACAGTGTTGAGGTCATGGCCAAAACGGGGAAACAAACATGTGGTGCAGGACTGACCTGTACTGCTATATTTGGCTGAGTGCCTGTGGAATCCCTGCGAACCACCGTTCTTTCAGGTGGTCCAGGTAGCTGTGCTGCAGCCTTGTTGGCAGCAGTAGGCTGGGCTCTCCCTCTGCCACTGCCGGTGACCGGCCAAGCGTTCAGGCTCGGTCGCACCCCCGCCTGCATTGCCCTGGCAACGGGCCTGACGTTGGGCACCGAGGCGGGGCGGACATTGTTCATGTTTTGGTTGCCAGGTGCCACGGGGAGCTCGCGGAGGTTGCTGTTGCGCTGGGGAAGGACTTTCAGTGCAGGAGGGTTCTGTGGAAGGGGGGGGATTTATATTTTGTTAGTCTTTTGATCACAATCATATTCTAAAATCACTAGCCACTTCCGAACTGACATTAGCTTGATATATCTATATAACCAATGTGATTTTTTTACTTCTGTGCACATTGGGTTTTTGATTGAAAGCAAAGCACATTGATTCCTTCGAAATCAGTTGGAACGTGTCATGAATCCAAATAGTCCTACGACCGATAGTAGCTGCTCACCATCCTGGGCCTGATGGGGGCGTTCCGTTGCGGTTGGTGGGGTCCGCCAGGGTGCGTCTGTCTGGGGCTGCCGTGCTGCTGCATCTGGTGAAAGAGGGGCTGGCCCTGCCCACCGCCGTGGTGCATCATGGGGCCTTGCCGCTGCTCGTTGGGGTGGAGCTGGTGCTGTGGGTGGTGGTGGGGGGGCGGCTGAGACAGGTCCTGTCTGTGGTGCTGCTGCTGTTGTTGTTGATGGGAGAGAGGCAAGTCGTGATGCTGGAGGTGCGAGTGGGGAGGGCCGTGCTGCATCAAGCCCTAGTTTTAATTTCAACGCAAAAAGACAAAGCGGGAAGAATGAGTGATTCTGACAGACAGGGTAAAAGATTGACTGTTTTGACTTACAACTTGAAACAATAAAAATAAAATCAGCCACAGCCACACAGTTCTCATATGCAGGCGATTGGAGCTTCTGTAAGGAGAAACGGTTACATGCATATGATTAACCTCCAATCGGTGTCCTCATATAGCCGCGGCAACAGAGGTAGAACAATGAGCCGTACACTAGAGGGCACTCTTGTCTGCGCCTCACCATTCATACCGCATGGGAAGGTCTCTCTGAGAAATATTAGCTGTTTTAATTACTTTTTCACTAAACAAGGAATATTCAACAAGCGGTTCCAATATTTTTGAGTAAGAATGGTACGAAATTCATGAATTTAGAAAAGGGACCATATTTCACGTTTGATATGTATCCCAACAGGTATTGTATAATTGTTTTATTTCTTTATTGAACCTTTATTTAACTAGGCTAGTCAGTTAAGAAAAAAATTCTTATTTACTATGATGGCCTAGGAACAGTGGGTTAACTGCCTTGTCCAGGGGCAGAACGACAGATATTTACCTTGTCAGCTCGGGGATTCGATCTAGCAACCTTTTGGTTACTGGCCCAATGCTCTAACCACCTGCAACCCCATAATCACTAATTGTGAAGAAGCTTGTAAAAACCCATACTATACAATATGAACTGAAGTGATTTCCATCTATGCCCAGTAAATACTTCAGCAATAGACAACACATACCCAGTTGTGGACCAACCCCTGAATCATTCCACTCCACCTTGCACAGGCAAAGCGCATGCCACCGCCACACACGTTCATTGGTAGATGATTCACTTACTCTCATCCGTACCTGCATCCCAAACTGGAGCTGCTGCAGGGGGAAGGGCCCGGGGGGCACCTGCTGCTGCTGAAACCCGGGCTGAATGTGACCCATGAAGGGCCTGGTGTTGGGGGGTCCACCGAGCCCCGTCAGGCTGGCCATGCCCTGGTGGCCCTGGGGGTGGCCCTGGGGAGGCAGGTTGGGTCTGGGGGGCTCTCTCTGGAACAGCCCTAGCTGGCCCCCTGGACCCTGGCCTGGCTGGTTGAACCCTCCTAGGCCTGGCTGGTTGAAGGCCATGTGGCCCTGGCTGGGGATCTGATGGTTGTTACTGTTTATGAGTAAGCCAGGGTTCTGGTGCTCGAACATGTGCTGCTGTTGCCCAGGGAACCGCCCTGGGTCTATAGAACAGGAGGGGAAGTAGGAGGGAGGAAAAATCCACAACAGAGACGTCAAGATGTTTGCTGCGTCGCCACATTTCCCACTCACTTTTAATACATCAGACAGCGACTGCCTTGAGTCTTGGCTGCATGGACTAAGGCTGAGGGAAGCAGCACACATAGGCCTACATCTCTATCAACAGAAAATAACACAACACCAATATTTCATTCCACATAAGCAGTGATTTAGAAAATGTGTGACACGCTTCGCTTGTATATTAGGAGCCCCGACTCATTCGAAAGCATGTCGGTGCACATACATACAGTTGCCTTCAGAAAGTATTCACTCCCCTTGACTTTTTCCACATGTTGTTGTGTTATAGCCTGAAAAGAACATGTATTAAATTGAGAACCTGGCCTACACAGAATACCCCATAATGTCAAAGTGGAATTATGATTTTTGGGATTTCTACAAATGAATTCAAAATTAAAAGCTGAAGTGTCTTGAGCCAATATGTATTCAACGCCTTTGTTATGGCAAGCCTAAATAAGACTGCACACAATAAGTTGCAAAGACTGACTGTGTGCAATAATGGCGTTTAACATGTTTTTTGAATGACTACCTCATATCTGTACCCCACACATACAATTAGGTCCCTCAGTCAAGCTGTGAATTTCAAACATAGATTCAACCACAAAGACCAGAGAGGTTTTCCAATGCCCCACAAAGAAGGGCACCTATTGGTAGATGGGGAACAAAATCTGACATTGAATATCCCTTTGAGCATGGTGAGATACAGGTGTCCTTCCTAACTCAGTTGCTGGAGAGTAAGGAAACTGCTCACTGAATTTACCAATGGGCCAATGGTGACTATAAAACAGTTAAGAGAGTATAACGGCTGTGATAGGAGAACACTTAGGATGGCTCTTAGGATGGATCAACAACATTGTAGTTACTCCGCAATATTAACCTAAGTGACAGTGAAAAGAAGGAAGCCTGTACAGAATAGAAATAGTCCAAAACATGCATCCTGTTTGCAACAAGGCACTAAAGTAATTCTGCAAAAAATGTGGCAAAGTAATTCACTTTTTGTCCTGAATACAAAGTGTTATGTTTGGGGCAAATCCAATACAACACAATACTGACTACCACACCATATTTTCAAGCATAGTGATGGCTGCATCATGTTATGGGTATGCTTGTAATCATTAAGGACTGGGCAGTTTTTCAGGATAAAGAAGAAACGGAGTGGAGCTAAGCATAGGCAAAATCCCAGAGGAAAACCTGGTTCAGTCTGCTTTCCACCAGACACTGGGAGACAAATTTAGCTTTCAGCAGGACAACAACCTAAAACAGAAGGCCACATCTATACTGGAGTTGCTTACCAAGAGCACAGTGATCTATGGCAATACCTGAAAATGGTTGTCTAGCAATGATCAACAACCAATTTGACAGAGCTTGAAGAACAAATAAAAAAATGTACTCACATCTGTAATCGCTGCCAAAGTTGATTCTAACATGTATTGCTTATTTATCTAATCAAGATATACAGCATTTGTACTTTTTTAGAAAAGTACCCATTTTTCTTCCACTTTTACATTAGAGTATTTTGTGTAGGTCGTTGACAAAAAAAAAATCTAATTACATTCATTTTAATCCCACTTTGTAACACAACAAAATGTGGAAAAAGTCAAAGGATGTGAATACATTCTGAAGGCACTGTATAACATTAATTTAGTTAATGGAACTCTGCAATTACGCTCGCAGCGTACCCTGAAGGTATACTGCTAGGGGTTAATGCCCAGAAGGCTTAGATATGCTAAGAGAGATGATTTAACCCCTTAAAGGCAGGGAAGGACGCGTGGGTGGGCGAGCTAGGTGTGTGTGTCTAGGTGAGGAGGTTGCATCCCAAATGGCACCCTGTTACCTATATAGCGCACTACTTATGACGAGCGGGCCCTGGTCAAAAGTAATTCACTATATAGGGAATAGGGTGACATTTGGGACAAAAGTAGTGCACTAAATAGGAAAAAAGGGTGCCATTTGAGATGCAGGCTGTGGTCTTACCCCCGATAAAGAAGGGCTCTCTGTCCTGGGGGGTGGGGGGAGGCTGGTTCCTCCAGGGCTCCATGTGATGCGGGGGCCTCTGGCCAAAATTACCAGGCATGTGCTGCTGCTGGAAGTCCCCTGATCCCTGTGAGGGGAGAGGTGCACACACACTCATACATTGAATTCCACATTGGGAACCACAGTAATCACAAACTAATTAAAACTAATGAAAAGGGTGCATTTCGGGTAACAATATTTTACTACAAACGGAGCGAGTGCTCGGAATTGATTCTCATTAGGCACGATGTTGACTTGGGTAAAATGTATCAATGTTTACACCATTTTGTGAGAAATACCATTGAGAATAAGTGAGAGTAAACCTCTAAATTCACTAGTGTTCATTGGCATCTTAAAGCATCATGACAAAAAAATCTGCCATCTTGGCCAGGAAAACATTAATTTGAGAAACGGCTAAAAGAACGTAAACAATCGTATAACACAATGGATCTCTATGGTAAACCTGCACTAAAGCCTACATAGAACTTTGTTGACGGGACCTGCTCGCGTATCGGGAACATGGACGGCAAAGCATATTGGGCTTGTGTTAGATCAGTGCTAATTTCTTTGTTTCATCTACCCATTGTGTATGTACAACAGCTTTCCACACAGCACAAAATCCCCCCACAGTGCTCCGTCTAGTCTACCTTCAAGGAAAAGCAGCAGATAACGATCCCATAATCCCTCTTCGGAATAAGATCCCCCCCCCCCCCCCTCCCCCCCTCTCCCATAGCCGGTCTCTCCTTTATTCGCTTAAACATCCGTCTCTGTTGAAAAATTAACCTTCAACTCAAAACGTGGCAATTCCACAACTGGGTTGCTTAGGCCTCCATCCTCCTCGCCCCTTTGTAAATTACTTAAAATGCTATCTAGGCTTAATCCACCTTGATTCGCCGGTAGATTGCCGGCATTTAGAAATGGATAGAGGCGCGTTTTGAGTGCTGGAAGGGAGAGAGAGTCGCCAAAGTTGCTTAACAGAAAGTTAATCAACGGGGCTTAACGAAGCAGAGGACGAGAGGGAGCGGATCATATTGTTAGTTTGGACATTATCGCTCTGTTCCAAAGGTCAGTCCGGTTTGCACAATGGAGACTCGGTTGCCTACATAATACCTCTGGAAATTTGTATGAATTTGATAACGCGGCTCATCCGCACTGAGTGCTAATCCTTGATAAACAGGCTGAGAGGTGCTCAATGTGTAACTGATGCTGCAGATATCCCTCTCGGAAAGAGGAGGGCTAGCTAAAACAAACGTCATACAATGGACCGGGTCATATGTCAAACCATTCACTGAGAAATGGAAATGAAGAGGATTAGAAGTGGCATTTCTTTTGGTCGGTCCCTCTTTGGACATATTGTCTTGTACAAATTTCACATTGTTGCCACTGTTTATGGAGGAATTTCATATGTAAAGGACAATGGTACTGTTGACCAATGAGACTAAAAGATATGTTAGACAAGTGCCTCCACCATCAGAAAGAAATTTGCCCTGATGTGACTTCAATGTCACCTTTTAATGTCATCTTTGTAGCTTGGACAATGTGGAACCGAGGCTACTTTTATCTTTTCAATATCTAACCTGATGATATTACAACATATTCACATTTGGAACAAATGGCAAAATATATTATATTTTAACCACCAGTCCCTTGATATGCTGGATAATATTTTATGCTAGACTCAAGAAATTGGCCAAATTACAAACCAAATTTGGGCCAAATTACAAACCTAAAAATGTATTCTTGACTAGCAGTTTCTATCGCCATAGCCCCTAATTAGCTCTTAATTGGAACCTCAGATTAATATTTCATAATACATTTTCCAAATATTTTATAGAATGATATTACATATTGGGGGGGGGGTAATGTATGATAATCATCCATAATCTGCTGCCCAGTGGTAAATGGATGTTGCTGGGTGTTTTGTCACCTGCATTTCAAATCGTGTCCCTGGCAACAGCAGCCTAAATGTAAATGACAGCTGGGGAATCCAACACTATGCTAGGCATCAGCCCAGCCTCTCCCTCCAACTCTGATAATTGTGAAAAACAGCTCTGCTACACACTGGAGCCTCTCTGCTATCAACGTACACCACAATCACAGACAGGAAAGGAGACGAGAATGATTGTTGTTTGAAAAACGCCAAAACTGTACTCATATTCTAAACGCGAGATTCTGGCTCATTTGTTAACAAGGTTTATAAGTACACCTTTTGCCAAATGCAATTGGATGCAGCCATTTGTCAATGTCTGATTTGCATTAATCCATATAAAACGCTCTTCCCGAGAAGGTGTCAGTCAGCACCAGTGCCACCTGATGCCTGGGCATCAATTAGCTTGACACCCTGTTCTCTACACCAGTGGTTCTCAAACCTCTCCTCGGAGACCCCCAGTCCTTACCACCCCTACCTTGTCACAACACAACTGTTTGGCTCAAACACATGAAGGAAAGAAATTCCACAAATGAACTTTTAACAAGGCACACCTGTTCATTGAAATGCCTTCCAGGTGACTACCTCATGAAGCTGGTTGAGAGAATGTCAAGAGTGTGCAAAGCTGTCATCAAGACAAAGGGTGGCTACGTTGAAGAATCTAAAATATATTTTGATTTGTTTAACACTTTTTGGGTTACTACATGATTCCATATGTGTTATTTCATAGTTTTGATCTCTTCACTATTATTCTACAATGTAGAAAATAGTAAAAATAAAGTAAAACCCTTGAATGAGTAGGTGTCCAAACTTTTGACTGGTACTGTATTTCATTTAAAAAAAATGTTCTCTAAATATGCGTTATATACAATTAAAGGTGAAATACACTGCATTTCAAACAGTCAGCAATAATGTAATGAATTCAGGACTTGTATATTTAACCTAGGTATAACTTCACATCTTCCACAACCATAAGACCCACTAATAAATAATTACAATATTTCATGAATGTTACTTGCTTTTTTTTGTTGCAATAATACTGGATCTTGCTTTCAAGTCCATCTATGAAAAGGACCTTTTTTGTTCCAAATATAACCATGCATAATGCACATTTACCAATAATGACTTCTTGTAGCAGGTATTAGGCTATAGAAAATGAACATAGGTCTCATCAACAACCTCTCAAGCCCACGTGCTGGTGATTAGCCAGCTTATCTTTATATTTCAAGTTTAGCCAACTTGGATCCATTTGCTTGCTAACAAGGTTGAACAGTTGAATTGTTATGAACACACACTTCTGTCCATCTCCAACTGTTTTAAAAGCCTGTTAGCCTGTGCACTTTGTTCAGATGCTGAAATCAAGTGGCCTAACTTATTTCTCAGAATGACAAAGAGTTGCCAATTCCTTATATGATTGTGTTGATGCTAATTGCACATTTACAAAACAAAGACTAGACAGCTAGTACAAGAGTCTTAGACTAAAATGCTGCTAACATACTAATTCCACATGCGACAAACTGAGCATTCATTTTCCAGAATCGATGTTCAGTGATACTCTCGTTTTAGTTGTGCCTGCTATGTGCGCAATTTGAGTAGATGAGACATGAAAAGGGTGAAAAGTTTACTTATTGTCTGAATGTGTTATGGTGTCCATATTACCGATTATTTTGGACCAAACCTCAAATGCAAATAGCGAGTTGAAACCGCTTGCCAGAGAGGAAGATGTGATCTCAACTTTGCTGGCATGAGAGGCAGAGGGAGGGGCTTGGTGTGTGTGTAAACCATAGAGGAAGAGGCTAAGGGAGACGTTTCAGTCTCGCTAAAAATCTGTCCAAAATAAGACCAATGCATTTCTATGGGATTATTTTGGACCAAAGCTTGTCGCCTGCTTTCCAGCCTTTGAGACAACGACTCCCATTGTTAGGGCGGAGACTTACATTTCTTAATTATATACAGATCTATGGTGTAAATTGGGAAGGTACACACAGCACAGAGGCTCGAAGGAGAGGAGACCAAATATACAACATGAGAACAAGCTGACAAACACTCATAAAAATGAAAAATAACAAAACCTCAAAACCTTCTTGCAATAGAGGCATTTGGAATATCGCGCAAAAAACATACATTCAAATTAATCTGATATAATCGCCCAGCACTAATGCAACCTGAGTAACTTGAGGCACAGTTGGCTGCCTGGCCAATTCACTTCCCCGCCAGTCCTGTAATCACTTTAAAGGCATTCCTTTCCTGTCATCTCTGTAATGAGTTCTATGTTATCTGGCTGCGTCTTTTGACCGATCACATCAGATCTTTTTCAGATCTGATTGGTTAAAAGATCAGATTTCGGGTGCCTGTTTAAACGAAGTCTCAGAGGTTCTTCACTGACTTCAGTTTCCTTTTTTTAACTAACTGAATACCTATTTATCCCTTAGTATTAAACCAAAATTATGCTATTGGGATGTTTTTCTAATTCAAAACAGCCTTCTAAAGGTCTGTTCTACTTCGTGCCACAAAATTTCCCTAAAAAGTAGTATTTTCACTGGTGGTAGTGGGCTGTATCCTGGACTGTGTCCCTAATGATACCCTATCCCCATAGGACTCTGGTCAAAATTAGTGCACTATGTAGGGAAAAGGGTGCCATTTGGGACATGCCCTGATTTCAGGATTCCATTGTGAAGCCAACCACATGGTTTGAGCCCTAGCACATCCATAAAGAGTGCTAACTAATTTAAGCCTCAGCCACCACAGCCCTCCAAGAAGGCCAGCCACGGCCAAAAGCCCCTATCAACCATTTCCAGTTGTGCAGACAGACTCGGTATGAGTGTTTACAGATTTGCTCCAACAGTATTTGGACCAGAGCGGGTATCTAATTGCGATAATGATATTTCCTTCACAAAGAGGCCCAGCGCTAACCGTGTGATGGGGGAGTGTGTGTAGGAGCAGCTGCTACTCACAGGGAACCTCTGAGGACTCGCAGCAGGTCTGGGCTGGCTCTGGGCAGGAGGCATCAAGGGCACTGCAATGAGAGAGAGAAGTGGTGGGGGGGGGAGGAGTGGTGGGGGGGGAGGAAGCAAATGATGTAGATGGGGCAGAGAGACCAAAGGAGGAGGGGCCAAGAGAGAAATGAGAAGAGGAAGAGAGAACGCAGGGGTGGGGAGAAGGAAGGGTAGTCCATTAGGCACCTCTGTGTGTACTAAAGGCTGATTCACAGGCACGCATCTTACATTTCACCTCCGAGATGGGCTCACATTTATACACAGCTGGACAGAGGCAAAAAGGAATGAACGAACATAGTGAAGCATTGCGGTTGAAGTTGTCTAATGGACAAGGAGGATGGGTACTTTTGGCTCTGAAAGAGGCCATTTCATCACACCGTATGAGGCTTTTTGACTTCAGTAAATACTCCATGCATCTTCAATTCATAAATCAGTTTGAGTTGCAACTGGTAATGGCAATTCATTTTCCACAGGAATTGAAAAGGACAATTCGTTGCAAATATGGGTTAAGGGACATATGCCAACCTCTGGTAAACACTCCCGTTATCCTGTCCATCCCCCTCCCCTCAAAACACACACCGACTGTCTATCTCTGTTACACACACCCCTAGTCATGACTGAAGGCAATCCCTGATCTTTTCACACACAGAGACCCACACACACAAACACCTCACCAACACATTTCAGTATGGACAGACAGGGAAGATAAACCAATCTCAAGGAATGGAATGGAGATACCGCCAAAAAACGACAAGTAAATAAACCTATTACTGGCTGAAAGCCCTACTCACTTGTCATTCAACCCAAACAACAACATGACATTCTAATCCAGACACTTTTCAAAGCAGTGCACGGATAACTGCAAACCATACGGCAATGTACGCCTTTGCTTAGAGGTAAATATTCAAAACATTCAATGGAGGTGCTATCCTTAAAATAAGTCCAAAATTTAAGGAAAAAGGACCCAGTGGGCCACTCAAATGACACACTATTCCCTAAATAAAGAACTACTTTTGACCTGGGCCCAAAGGGAATATAAGGTGCCATTTATGACAACATCAAAAGTAATGCACTATAAATAGGGAATAGGGTGCTACTTGGAACGCAAGTGCAGACCTACCTTGTGCAGGGGAGGACGCTGGGCCCCTGAAGTGGGGATTGATGTGGATGTTCTTGGGCTGCTGCTGCTGCTGTTGCTGGTGGGGGTGGTTGTGTGAAGGAGGGGGACTCATCATGCGGGGAGGCGGGTCCATCTGGGGCCTGACTGGTGCCCCGTGTGAGGAGGGAGAGCTACGATGGGCCATGTGCTGGGGGATGAGGGGTTGCAGGGGCTGCTGGGCCAGCGAGCCCCCACTGTGCTCCTGGAAAAGAGGTCCTCGGGGGCCACCGGGGCCGCCCTGGCGATGGTGCTGCTGATGATGAGTTTGGTGGTGAGGGGGAGGCATTCTGGCGGGAGACTGCTAATTGAGAGAGAGAGAGAGAGAGAGAGAGAGAGAGAGAGAGAGAGAGAGAGAGAGAGATAGGAGAAAGAGAGAGTGTAATGGAGAGATAGTGGGTGAGAAAGAGGGAAGACCAATACATCAAGTCAGATGTGTTGAGTATACAAAACATTACGAACACCTGCTCTTTCCATAACAGACTGACCAGGTGAAAGCTGTATTACTCAGTAAATTAGTTAAATAAAGACACCACTAATCCCTCACCTAGGCCTATATGTTAACTTTAGCTCCTATTCAATTACCTGTTGGCCAGTCATATATCAATTCTAAACCAAGTTAAGATATTTTCACCCCTCCAGTCATTCCCCACACAGTACATCGCCACTAACACGAATGCATGAATGTCAGTTGAGCGTTCCCATACCTCTTAAAGAGGCATGTTTAAAAGGATATTCCTTTTTCATATAGAAAACGGAGTGGCTGCGGACGTGAGTTTTATCTGATCGCTTCTTTTGTCCGGACTAAAGATGCTGAAGCCGATCACCTTCTCCGCACGTGCTTATGCTCTACTTCACTCGTAGAGAACAGGCGACATTAGGCGACTGGTGCTCGTTTAATACAGTCGGATCAAAGCTGAATCAATGTCTGCAAGATCACATATTGATAGTATTCTGCATAACAAATGCAATAGCATAGTATTACATTACTCTAAAGACGTCTGTATACATAGGTTCGGTTTGCTCCTAGCCACCTCGGCTAGGCAACGCAAACGTCTGTGCTTGCATACCCCCTAAAGACCTTCAATAAAAGCGGCAATATTAATGTTGTTCGTCCCTCTTGAGCAACCATAACAACATACGGAGTAACACTTCCTCAAAATAGCCCAAATTAATCTAAGATAAATCAAGAAATCTGTCATTAATTTTGACATTTTTCACTGAGGAGGTCTTGGTCGCGCAATTTTTCATCTAGCTAAGCTGTTTGGTGCAGTTCTTCTCAAGTGAAACAAGGTTCATGAAAACTAGTAGTGCACTGTAGACAGTAGGGCCTAACTGCTGCTGTGCTCTCTCGTCTCTCTCGTTGAAAGACAGCAAACACTTCATTGAAAACTCCCGTCCATAGTTCCCACCCCAACTTTTGACCAATCACCGACGAATGGGCGAAGACTTCGTCTACCGACGACTTACAGACTTGCCTCAAGAAAAAAAATTGCGAGAACAGCTCCCTAAAACACTGCAGAACACCAAAACGAACAAAAACCTGACAAAATATGTGCTAACTGTTTCAACTGGGAAGTATGCGACAGGCTTAAGACAAAAATACCACCGCATTTTTTTTCACTCATGTGACCAAAACTCAACAGCGCACGCCACTAGACAAAATACACAAGTAGGCTATGCTGCAATTTGTTAACACCGTCTGTTCTAATATTTGCTCGCTATACATAATTCAAAAACAACATAAACTCAAGAAAATCTAAATGCCTATCCTCATGAAACTGATTGAGATCAAATGGTTTGTATGCAGATGCTGCATGGGTGTTTCACTGTTAAAGAATTATCATTCACGATTGACAGTGAGAAATGTGAAGGGAAGGAGGCCACAAAATGTGTGCGTAAAGTAAAAAAACGTGTGCAGAAGCTTTGGGATTTTTTAATTCCGGGAAGAAGAAAAAAATGTCTGGGGAAAAGTCTTATCTGCAGAAAATGACTTCCAATGGATGAACAACTTAGATTAATGGATTATATGCTTCAAAAGATACCTAATAAAAGGCCATGAGAAACTAAATCCTACGCAAAGAACTAAATTAATTTAATATAATTCTGTCTAAATGGACTACCACCAACGTTTTTGGTATAATCCATATATCAACATTGATAAGGGGAGCAGAGAAGCGGAATAGTTGACTTTGTTCACGCACAAGTGATCACGGTTTCAATAGGCCATGGAGAGAACGGCATATTTGCGAACAATCACAATAAGCCTTCATGGCTGTGCCTTATTAGTTTTGCAGGTAAACATTACGGCCGGGACTATACCAGTACCACAATATTTTTTCCTTGTCAAAAATGAAAACATGAAGCAAACCTTTTGCATTGTGTCAGTTCAATTTGTTAAGATTTACCTGCATGCCCATATGCAGTGGCATCATTGGGAGCCGCTGGTCATTCATTCGTCCTCTTCCTCCACCAAAGTCTCCCATCCCGAATCCGGGGAACCCCCCCCGTCCTCCTCGTCCTCTGAATCCTCCTCTCTCTCCTCCTCTTCCTCCTCGGCCCCCAAAGCGGCCCTGCTTCCTCTGGCGCTCCTTCTCCTCAAACTCCATCAGGTCTGCTTTGGCCTCTTCAGAGAGCTCTGGTGGGCAAAACACATCAGGAAGTGAGCATTACAACATTCAGGGGTAATTTCCCAGACACAGATTTAAGCCTTGTCCTAGACTAAAAAGCATTTCGTATGAAGAATCTCCATTGAGCATGCTTATTATTCTAGGACTAGGCTAAAAGTTATGTCTGTGAAACCAGCCCTCAAATACAGCCCATACATGCTCAAAATACATGCTCAAGCTGGATTTGTTGAGCATTTTCTTTTGATCAATGTTGTGTAAATACATTTTAGAGTTAAGCTTGAAATGCTCTTCAACCTTAACCAAGTCAACCAAACAAAGCCCAAACCTCTTACTTATTACAGTTAACAAACACGAAGCAACAAAAAAAATTGACATTTGAATTAAGAGTTTCCTGAGTGCAAGGTTGTAATTAAATGTACCTAATGTTTCAGGAATGTTTCTTCTTTTGTTTGCTGCATCTGCCAGCCGCACAATGCCAGACGTGACGTCTTTGCGCTCTGTTTTGAAACGCAACCGACCGGACTGTCCATCGTCGTCTTCCTCCTCATCCTCGTCTTCCTCCTCCTTCACTTCTTCCTCTGGCTCTGGTTCATTTTCAGCCTTTGGAAATATAGGGACCATCTTAGTCATAAATTATGAACAACCCATCAGATATATGATAGTGTTCATCTTGTAGGCCTATAAACGGCAACCATGAACATACGAGGTGTTGATTTCACAACACTTCACAAAAGATGCAGGCCTTCAGCATGGTTTAAACCATTAGAATTAGCTACACACACATTATTGATCATTTGCAAATTTTTTAGCAAGGCAACTCCAAAATCACCACACAGCTAGCGTCAGTCAGCACAACAGCCATTGACTCAATGCAACACATCAGACAAAAAGGGTCTCTGAATATTAATGTCTGCGTCCCAAATGTACCTTATTTCCTATATAGTGCATTACTTGACCTGAAACTCTAAGTAGTTCCTTATATAGGAATATATAGGGAATAGGGTGCCGCTTGGGACATAGCCAGTGAATGAGGGAGACCCATTCTGTTCACACCTCCTCTGCGAGCTGAGAGTCTTCTCCTTCTTCCCCCTCCGGTGCTTCCTGTTGCTCTGCCTGCTCCCCTAGATGCTCCGGTTGTTCTCCATCTCTGTAGCTTGCCGAGTAATCATCCACCTACAACAACATGGAGATTCAGAATCCATATTCTAAATACTAGTCAGTCATCAACACAGTGCCTTCAGAAAGTATTCGTAACCCTTGACTTATTCAACAGCCTGAATATCAAAATGGGTCAAATTTATTTTTTTACTTACCCATCTACACACAATACCTCAAACATGTTTGTTTTTTTACATTTTAGCTCAATACCGCAAACATGTTTTTTGTGTGGTTCTTTTACATTTTAGCTCATTTATAAAACATTTTATACAGAAATATCTCATTCACATAAGTATTCACACCCGAGTCAATACTTTGCAGAAGCACCTTTGGCGCTGATTACAGCTTTGGGTCAGTCATCTTGGGTATGTCTGGATAAGGCTTTGCACATCTGGATTTGGGGATTTTTCCCCATCCTTCCTTGCAGATATTCTCTCTTAAGTTAAATGGGGAGTGGTGGTGAACAGCAATCTTCAAGTCTTTCCACAGTTCTTCAATGGGATTCAAGCCTGGCCTTTGGCTGGGCCACTCAAGGACTTTCACATTGTTGTTCTGAAGCCATTCCAGCGTTGCTTTGGCTGTGTGCTTGGATCTGCCACTGCGAGGACGATCAGCTGTCAGTCCCGTCTCCCTGTAGCGCTGTCTTAGGCGTGCGTCTCACAGCACGGACATTGCAATTTATTACCCTGGCCACATCTGCAGTCCTCATGCCTCCTTGCAGCATGCCTAAGGCACGTTCACGCAGATGAGCAGGGACCCCGGGAATCTTTCTTTTGGTGTTTTTCAGAGTCAGTAGAACGTCCTCTTTAGTGTCCTAAGTTTTCATAACTGTGACCTTAATTTCCTACCGTCTGTAAGCTATTAGTGTCTTAACAACCGTTCCACAGGTGCATGTTCATTAATTGTTTATGGTTCATTGAACAAGCATGGGAAACAGTGTTAAAACCCTTTACAATGAAGATCTGTGAAGTTATTTGGATTTTTACAAATTATCTTTGAAAGACAGGGTCCTGAAAAAGGGGTGGGTTTTTTTCTGAGTTGATTTGCCTCATCACAAGAGATCTACGGACAGTTCCTTGGACTTCGCTGTCAACTGTGGGATCTTATATAGACACGTGTGTTCATTTCTAAATCATGTCCAAACAATGGTATTGACAATGCATGGACTCCAATCAAGTTGTATTGACATTTTAAGTATGATCAAAGGAAATTGGATGCACTTGAGCTCAATTTGGAGTATCATATCAAAAGGGGTGTGAATACTTATGTAATCGGATATTTCTATATATAATTTCCAAAAATTTGCCAACATGTTTTCACTTCGTCATTATGGGGTATTGTGTGTAGATGGGTGAACAACAAGTATATTTCATCCATTTTGAATTCAGGTTGAAACACAACAAAATGTGGAATAAGTTAAGGGGTATGAATATTTTCTGAAGGCACTGTAGATGAAGTATATTCCTTCTTTCTCCCACCCTTGTATTGGCTCATGTTTACTATTAATATTAGGAGGATAGTATTACACTGGCCTAAGATTACAGCCTTTGTGGGTTTAGGCTAACTATATCCCCATGGAACTGATGTCTAAAGGAATAACGGTAGAGCCAAAAATACTGCAGTGTTTCCCTTCAATGAAAATATTAACCGCGAGTATAAAGGGGAAAACATTGAAATGTTATGAGGGGGTTAGCAGGGGGGGGTTTAGAAAGGGGGAGCCTCTTTTGAATTACCATAACAGTGGGAGCAGGCTTCATTACTATTCCTGACTGCATTTGAAATTCAATGAGATGTAAATGTTTGACATGATATACAGAAATGCAGGGGGGGGGGGGACACTCTCCAAATCAGTGATGGTGAAAATATCATTGAGCTAGCTACTGACTACTGCACAAATCGCTGCTTTATTGGCTCACTTTAGAAGATCATGACTCAATGCCATGCAGGAACATCACACACACGATACAACAGCTTTATGGTTCCGAAACCTGTGATTGCGGTAAAAAGAAAAATGTAAACACTAAAGGCCTTCCAACTCATCTTTGATATACCACGTGGTCGCAATTCGCATAGTTACACTATTTTCAAAGCATATTTCCATTGAGAAGCCACTAGGTGCTTCATAACCGTCAAATGAGGTCAGTGTGTAGGTCGCAGGCCAGTGTTTGGTGTTCTGCACCATTAACCTGCCAACCCAACACATAATATTGCAGACAAATACCCTTGGCAGCAGAAGGATAGACAGACTGACTGCCCCGAAGGGACAGAAAGGGCTTAATCCTTTAAACTGTTCCACATATTACCTCTGAATAGCACTGCAAACAGAAGTGTTTAAGCCCAGGCAGTCAAGTCACCTTGTAAACATAGTTATTACTTACAAAAACACAAATGTGCAATACGCACTCACTGGGGTTTTTCAAAGTATGTATGAAGTAAAACCGTGCAACGCTACTAAGGTCAAAGGCTTAATTTTCAGTGTGGAGAAAGTAATACGTCTTTGTCAGACAGGTGTCAAGTGTCATCACACCTTGGTAAATCGGGCCATTACAGACATCACACATTAATCTAGTCTTATCTTCATCCCCTCTTCACTTCGAGGTTTGGGAAATAAATAACGGGGAAAATCGCATCAATCATTTCAGGACTGTATGGGGTGTCGGGTTGTCCTTAGGAAGGTCAATAATCTTTTCACCTATGTGAGAGTTTATCAGATGGAGTCGAGAGCCCGAGATAAAAGCCCCTCGCGCAAACCTCTACCGATTGGCAGCGCGTCTTCCTCGCACAAAGCGGCTCTTTAGCCGGACAAAGATACAGGGCCCAAGGTCACAATGGCACCGGGCGTCACAGCCGACAGACACCAGAGCATTACCTACCTACCGCCAAACAAGCTGTCAACACCAACTTTGTCAGCGAAAGGAGAAATCAACTGGCGGAGAGTGATAATGAATCTAATCCCCCCCCACCCCTACCCAACATGCATCCCCTTTAGCGCCCCCTGAATAGATTTGATATGTGCCCCCTGAAACCCAAGACGGGGAAATCAACGTTATCTTTTCAAGATACAATGGAGTAAGACAGAAGGGGGGAGATGGGGGGTGGGTGTGTGACTCACTTGAAATTCATCGTCTAGAGGCTCATTGATTTGAATGTCTAACACTTCGTCCTGGTAAATCCCGTCGCCTTCGGCCTGTTCTCCTGAGTATTCCATTTGGCCGTCTGGCATCTCCATGTCATTGGGCTGGCTGTACTCATCCACGTACTCTCCCCCCTCCTGCTGGTAGCCCCTCTCTACATCTCCTAGGTCGTCTGTGTAGTCTACGGGGTTCACCTGCTGGTCAAATTCGCCTAGAGTGGCATTGAGGCTAACGCCCTGGCCGCTGAAAGGCAAAAACACACAATTATATAGGGTGTTCACTCAATGCTGTACAATGTAGAGAAAAACGGGGCAATTCAAGAAAGTGCTACGAAATTAATGTCAAAACGCCGTTTTCTTTATAAATGACATAGAATGACTCATTAGATTGATTGTTCTCTACAGTGTTGATGAAGTTTCATTTGCGGTGAACGTTGCTAGTTTAGAATGCGTCCCTCTTGGTAGCATCTCTTCCATATTTGGTGTTGTGAGGTGGTTTTATTTGGAGGTGTTTCCAGTGGTTGGACCAATAAAAAAATCAACTTGATACCTTTGTCATTTTCACCTCCAGATCCTTGGCTTTCATTGCCTATATTGGCGATCAATCTACGCTGAGGGGCCATTTCTATGGCGTTTTAAAGGGAAAGACTCAGAAATACACAATGAAAAGAGGAACAGATTGTCTTCGCGGAGGGTGGATATTGAAATTCAGTCTGTTAGCTTTGTAAAGAAATACATATTTAGTCCCTATTTGTTTTGTGTTCAGCAGATTTCAGGGGGTCGTTGTTTCCACTCACGAACCTGCAGCCACTAGTAAGCTTGTCAGTTGACGTTCAAAGTTAAAGCCCTTCTGCCGCGGAGCAGCGACACAGAGTTCTATTGAGTAGTTACCACTTTTTGATCATGCCTGTGATAACATTCCACTCACTCTAAACATGCTACATTCTCAGAGTAAATTGTGTGTAACCATATATGGTAGAGACATGGGGTTTGGACCATTGTTTTTCTGACAGAATTTTCAAATTGTGTGGACATATTTGTATAAACCTTGAATGCATAAATCCTTTTATGGGGGAACACCATAAATTATAAACTAAGGAGACTGCAGCTCAGAAATTGTAATGTAAAGTGTCTACAGATTAAGTTTGGAAATGAAATCAGCACAATCAGACCACGTAGATACAAATTAACTTACATGTTTTGATCTTCGTCATCACTTTGCAGAAGGTCGTCGTTCAATTCCTCATCTGATACTTCTGAGGGATTCTAAAATCAAGAAAAACAACCCAGAACAGATCAGTATGTTCTAGCTCATGTTATTCATTCCTTGCAAGCCAAGGCTTTGGATGGCAAGGTCGACTATAGTACAACTACTGAATATCAACCAAAAGTGAAGTGTTCTTTCATTTCTACAAACCACATCAGATTGAAAGTGTAGGCCTATGTATGATCGAATCAGATTGCTAATCTCACATATTTTAGGTAAATACTTGAGAATGAATAAAATAGTACAAATAAACATGGGGATCTCCTTCAGTCCAAAAGGATGCTTTATTCTCATGTGGTGAAGGCAATCTGGGCAGGTTAAGTGTGTTCTCACATATAGTCCTCTTTAAATAAAAACATTTTTAAAACTCAGTTCTCTTTGTATTCACACTGCCCTTGCCTTGAATGAGGACGCAACTCTTTTGCCAGTTCACTTCACCAATTTTGTGGTCCGAGTTGCTATGTTGAGAAAGGAACCAATATATTTGTCCAACATTCACTCAGAGCACTCTGGGACAAGCCATTTCATAAGAATATGTTATTGGACAGCTAGATATACCTACTTACATTTGGGAAGCGAATAGATTGAATTTAGTTAAAAGATGCGACAACAATTTTAAATCAGAAGATACTATGGGTAACAGAATAAATAGCAGAAGAACAACTGCAGATTAAACAATGTTGTTTTTGAAAATTGCACACCCGATGTAGGCTACTGCCCTTTAAAGAGCTAGAAACGACTTTGTACCCTGTTGTGAATCTCACCAAATATGTTGTCTTCTCACACTATTCAAACCAAACAACCGAATAAAACAGTTTATGAAGCTAAAGATCACATATTGCTAACAAATAATCTGAAGTAAATCCTCCACACATAGGTTATTTTGGAAATACACTATATATACACACACAAAAGTATGTGGACACCCCTTCAAATGAGTGGATTCGGTTATTTCAGCCACACACGTTGCTGACAGGTGGATAAAATAGAGCACACTACCATTTAATCTCCAAATACAAAAATTGGCAGTAGAATGGCCTTACTGAAGAGCTCATTGACTTTCAACGCGGCACCGTCCTAGGATGCCACCTTTCCAACAAGTTAGATCTGCACATTTCTGCCCTGCTAGAGCTGCCCCAGTCAAATGAAAGTGCTGTTATTGTGAAGTGGAAACATCTAGGACCAACAATGGCTCAGCCTCGAAGTGGTAGGCCACACAAGCGCACAGAATGGAACTGCTGAGTGCTGAAGCGCGTAGCGAGTAAAAATAGTCTGTCCTCGGTTGCAACACTCACTACCGAGTTCCAAACTGCCCCTGGAAGCAACGTCAGGATCTTCATGAAATGGATTACCATAGCCGAGGAGCCACACACAAGCCTAAGATTACTATGCGCAATGCCAAGGATTGGATAAAGTGGTGTAAAGCTTACTACCATTGGACTCTGGAGCAGTGGAAACGCGTTCTCGGAGTATTGAATCACGCTTGACCATCTAGCAGTCTGACAGACAAATCTGGCAGTCTGACGGGTTGGCAGATGCCAGGAGAACGCCACCTGCCCTAATACATAGTGCCAACTGTAAGGTTTGGTGGATGAGGAATAATGGTCTGGGGCTGTTTTTCATGGTTTGGGCTAGGCCCCTTAGTTCCAGTGAAGACACAGCATGCAGTGACATTATTGACGATTCTGGGCTTCCAACTTTGTGGCAGCAGTTTGGGGAAGTGCCTTTCCTGTTTCAGCATGACAATGCACTCATGCACAAAGCAAGGAGCATTCAGAAATTGTTTGTTGAGATCGGTGAGGAAGAATTTGACTGGCCTGCACAGAGCCCTGACCTCAACCCTAGGGAACACCTTTGGGATTAATTGGAATGCAGACTGCAAGCCAGGCCTAATCACTTCACATCAGTCCCGACCTCACTAATGCTTGTGGCTGATTGGAAGCAAGTCCCCACAGCAATGTTCCAACATCTTGTGGAAAACCTTCCCAGAAGAGTGGAGGCTGTTATAGCAGCAAAGGGGGTCCAAGCCCATTTTAATGCCAATTATTTTGGAATGACATGTTTGGCGAGCAGATGTCCACATACTTTTGGTCATGTAGTGTATTTGGTGAGAATCACAACATAGGGTACAACATATATTATAGCTCTTAAAAGAGCAGTTGCCTACACTGGGTGTACAATTTTCAATTACAGCATGATTTAATCTGCAGTTATTCTTCTGCTATTTATTCTGTTACCAATAATATTTCTGTTGATAGTATCTTCTGATTACAATTATTATGTCTCATCTTTTAACAAATGCAATCTATTAGCTTCCAAAATTTAAGTAGCTTTATCTATCTGTCCAATAACACATTCTGATTAAATGGTTTGTCCCAGGGTGCATTGAGTGAATGCTAGGAAAATATATTTGTTTCTTTCTAAACATAGCAATGTTAATGCAAAGAGGACTCGGACCACAAAATGGGTGAAGTAAAATGGCAAAAGAGATTTGTTTTTTTCAAATTTCACCTTTATTTAACCAGGTAGGCCAGTTGAGAACAAGTTCTCATTAACAACTGCGACCTGACCAAGATAAAGCAAAGCAGTGTGACACAAACAACACAGAGTTACACATGGGATACACAAAACGCACAGTCAATAACACAATAGAAAAATCTATATCCAGTGTGTGCAAATGTAGTAAGATGATGGAGGTAAGGCAATAAATAGGCCATAGTGACGAAATAATTACAACTTAGCATTAACACTGGAGTGATAGATGTGCAGAATATGAATGTGCAAGTAGAGATACTGGGGTGCAAATGAGAGAAAAACAATATGGGGATGAGGTAGTTGGGTAAGCTATTTACAGATGGGCTGTGTACAGGTGCAATGATCGGTAAGCTGCTCTAACCTCCCGCTCCGTGGCTCGATGACTCATTGCGAGCTCACAGAACAGAGCTCCGGGCAGCCGAGCGGAAATGGAGGAAAACTCGCCTCCCTGCGGACCTGGCATCCTTTCACTCCCTCCTCTCTACATTTTCCTCCTCTGTCTCTGCTGCTAAAGCCACTTTCTACCACTCTAAATTCCAAGCATCTGCCTCTAACCCTAGGAAGCTCTTTGCCACCTTCTCCTCCCTCCTGAATCTCCTCCCCCTCCCCCCCCCTCCTCCCTCTCTGCAGATGACTTCGTCAACCATTTTGAAAAGAAGGTCGACGACATCCGATCCTCGTTTGCTAAGTCAAACGACACCGCTGGTTCTGCTCACACTGCCCTACCCTGTGCTCTGACCTCTTTCTCCCCTCTCTCTCCAGATGAAATCTCGCTTCTTGTGACGGCCGGCCGCCCAACAACCTGCCCGCTCGACCCTATCCCCTCCTCTCTTCTCCAGACCATTTCCGGGGACCTTCTCCCTTACCTCACCTCGCTCATCAACTCATCCCTGACCGCTGGCTACGTCCCTTCCGTCTTCAAGAGAGCGAGAGTTGCACCCCTTCTGAAAAAACCTACACTCGATCCCTCCGATGTCAACAACTACAGACCAGTATCCCTTCTTTCTTTTCTCTCCAAAACTCTTGAACGTGCCGTCCTTGGCCAGCTCTCCCGCTATCTCTCTCAGAATGACCTTCTTGATCCAAATCAGTCAGGTTTCAAGACTAGTCATTCAACTGAGACTGCTCTTCTCTGCATCACGGAGGCGCTCCGCACTGCTAAAGCTAACTCTCTCTCCTCTGCTCTCATCCTTCTAGACCTATCGGCTGCCTTCGATACTGTGAACCATCAGATCCTCCTCTCCACCCTCTCCGAGTTGGGCATCTCCGGCGCGGCCCACGCTTGGATTGCGTCCTACCTGACAGGTCGCTCCTACCAGGTGGCGTGGCGAGAATCTGTCTCCTCGCCACGCGCTCTCACCACTGGTGTCCCCCAGGGCTCTGTTCTAGGCCCTCTCCTATTCTCGCTATACACCAAGTCACTTGGCTCTGTCATAACCTCACATGGTCTCTCCTATCATTGCTATGCAGACGACACACAATTAATCTTCTCCTTTCCCCCTTCTGATGACCAGGTGGCGAATCGCATCTCTGCATGTCTGGCAGACATATCAGTGTGGATGACGGATCACCACCTCAAGCTGAACCTCGGCAAGACGGAGCTGCTCTTCCTCCCGGGGAAGGACTGACCGTTCCATGATCTCGCCATCACGGTTGACAACTCCATTGTGTCCTCCTCCCAGAGCGCTAAGAACCTTGGCGTGATCCTGGACAACACCCTGTCGTTCTCAACCAACATCATGGCTGTGGCCCGTTCCTGTAGGTTCATGCTCTACAACATCCGCAGAGTACGACCCTGCCTCACACAGGAAGCGGCGCAGGTCCTAATCCAGGCACTTGTCATCTCCCGTCTGGATTACTGCAACTCGCTGTTGGCTGGGCTCCCTGCCTGTGCCATTAAACCCCTACAACTCATCCAGAACGCCGCAGCCCGTCTGGTGTTCAACCTTCCCAAGTTCTCTCACGTCACCCCGCTCCTCCGCTCTCTCCACTGGCTTCCAGTTGAAGCTCGCATCCGCTACAAGACCATGGTGCTTGCCTACGGAGCTGTGAGGGGAACGGCACCGCAGTACCTCCAGGCTCTGATCAGGCCCTACACCCAAGCAAGGGCACTGCGTTCATCCACCTCTGGCCTGCTCGCCTCCCTACCATTGAGGAAGTACAGTTCCCGCTCAGCCCAGTCAAAACTGTTCGCTGCTCTGGCCCCCCAATGGTGGAACAAACTCCCTCACGACGCCAGGACAGCGGAGTCAATCACCACCTTCCGGAGACACCTGAAACCCCACCTCTTCAAGGAATACCTAGGATAGGATAAGTAATCCTTCTCACCACCCCCCCTTAATGATTTAGATGCACTATTGTAAAGTGGCTGTTCCACTGGATGTCAGAAGGTGAATTCACCAATTTGTAAGTCGCTCTGGATAAGAGCGTCTGCTAAATGACTTAAATGTAAATGTAACAGCTGATGCTTAAAGTTAGTGAGGTAGATATAAGATATAAGAATTGGGTCCTCATTCAAAGGCAATGTGAATACAAAGAGAACTGAGTTCTTTTATGTGTTTTTTTTCTCCACTTTAGAGGACAGCTTTTTTTTCTCCAAAAAGGACTATATGTACAACAACAAAAAAACATCCTAAGATCCTTTTTGTTGCCCACTGTACTTCCTACTGGCTCACGTCAATAAATGCACTTGGCACAAGCCTACTGCAAAATGTAACATACCTGTGAGGTCTGACATGGCTAATTCACCTTTCCTACAGCTGGCAGGCTGCATTCTTAAAATGTGTCCTAGCAGAGGCACCTATGGATGCTATGAAAGTAATCACATACACAGGAGACGGGGAGTCCTTTGTCTTACCTTTTTGGCTGTCAGCCAATCCTCATCGAGCAAATCACCATCAAATTCACTGTAAGAGAAGAGATAAACCATGACGTAAAGCAAGGCAATGTATCTACTTTTACAATGCTATATATTGGTCTAGTCTCTATACAGCTAGTCTAGACATGATTCTTGATTGGAGCCTAAATTCTCATGAGCAAGGCCAGCTAATAGGCTAAAGTGTGCGCCAATAACACAACATCTTTACGATAAGCAGATGGCAATGTTCCACAATATTTACACTAGACCTGTCTCTTCTGTCTCAAGGCCAGATTCTAGTGACACAAATGTTGTTCTCATAGGCTGCAGTCCCTATATTGTTCCTGGGTCATGTTCAGTTGGCCCCAAACAGGAGCAAGTACTTTAAATGGAAGCTGTACCACCTCAATTTCTCTCCTACCAGGTATGCTCATAAATCTACATCACATTCAGATCATAAACTCATTATGTTGTCATACTGTTTGTCATATTGTTGTTGGGAAAATTGTTTTACAAATTACAATAGTATACTTTTGTATATACAGTATCACCCAGCTCCATTCTTGAACACACTTGGTAAACTGGGAAAATGTATGTATGTGGTGACATGGTGGCAAAGCCTCTGCAAAAGATAGTCTCTGCCTAAAATCTCTTGGCCTGTATTTTCTGCATGAGCTATGTGCTTCATAGTTAAGAGTAAGGAACTACTGTACTAATATTAGGCTTGGGCGGTACACTGTATATACCGTATACTGGAGTATTTGGAAATAGCCACAGGATGGTTTTTCAAGAGTCAATACCATTGAAACTATTTATTTGGAGAAACAAAAAATGGTATCAATGTGAATATTTATAACTACCTTTTAAGTAAATACCTGCAGTCAACTTGTGCAATATGTTAGGAGATAAAGATCTCACTCCTCATTTCACCTGTCACATTTTTATTATGAAACTTAACCGGTAGTCCCAAGTCAAGTGATGTTTGTGATGTTTGTTTACAAGCACGGAACGATGAGAGACCAGAGCCTTGTGAGTCACTCACTGTTGTGCAGCCAGGTAATCTAATTACAGTATGGAATTCACAACTACAGTTGAAGTCGGAAGTTTACATACACTTAGGTTGGAGTCATAAAAACTAGTTTTTCAACCACTCCACAAATGTCTTGTTAACCAACTATGGTTTTGGCAAGTCGGTTAGGACATCTACTTTGTGCATGACAAGTAATTTTGCCAACAATTGTTTACAGACAGATTATTTCACTGTATCACAATTCCAGTGGGTCAGAAGTGTACATACACTAAGTTGACTGTGCCTTTAAACAGCTTGGAAATTACAGAAAATTATGTCATGGCTTTAGAAGCTTCTGTTAGGCTAATTGACATCATTTGAATCAATTGGAGGTGTACCTGTGTATGTATTTCAAGACCTACCTTCAAACCCAGTGCCTCTTTGCTTGACATCATGGGAAAATCAAAAGAAATCAGCCAGGACCTCAGGGGAAAAAAAATTGTAGACCTCCACGAGTCTGGTTCATCCTTGGGAGCAATTTCCAAAAGCCTGAAGGTACCACTGTTCATCTGTACAAACAATAGTACGCAAGTATAAACAGCATGGGACCATGCAGCTGTCATACTGCTCAGGAAGAAGACGAGGTTCTGTCTCCTAGAGATGAACGTACTTTGGTGCGAAGTGTGCAAATCAATCTCAGAACAGCAGCAAAGGACCTCGAAGATACTGGAGGAAACAGGTACAAGAGTATCTATATCCACCGTAAAACGAGTCCTATATCAACATAACCTGAAAGGCCGCCCAGCAAGGAAGAAACCACTGCTCCAAAACCCCCATAAAAAGCCAGACTACGGTTTGCAACTGCACATGGGGACAATGATCGTACTTTTTGGAGAAATGTCCTCTGGTCTGATGAAACAAAAATAGAACTGTTTGGCCAGAATGACCATTGTTATGTTTGGAGGAAAAAGGGGGAAGAACACCATCCCAACCGTCAAGTACGGGGGTGGCAGCATCATGTTGTGGGGGTGCTTTGCTGCGGGAGGGACTGGTGCACAAAATAGATGGCATCATGAGGAGGGAAAATTATGGATATATTGAATCAACATCCCAAGACATCAGTCAGGAAGTTAAAGCTTGGTCGCAAATGGGTATTCCAAATGGTCAATGACCCCAAGCATCCTCCCAAAGTTGTGGCAAAATGGCTTCAGGACAACGAAGTCGAGGTATTGAAGTGGCCATCACAAAGCCCTGACCTCAATCCTATAGAAAATGTGTGGGCAATACTGAAAATGCATGTGCAAGCAAGCAGGCCAACAAACCTGACTCAGTTATATCATCTCTGTCTGGAGGAATGGGCCAAAATTCACCAAATTTATTGTGGAAAGCTTGTGGAAGGCTCCCAAAATGTTTGACCCAAGTTAAGCAATTTAAAAGACAACGCTACAAAACACTCAATAAGTGTATGTAAACGTCTGACCCACTGGGAACGTGATGAAAGAAATAAAAGCTGAAATAAATCACTCTCTCTACTATTATTCTGACATTTCACATTCTTAAAAGAAAGTGGTGATCCTAACTGACCTAAGACAGGGAATTTTTACTACGATTAAATGTCAGGGATTGTGAAAAACTGAGTTTAAATGTATTTGGCTAAGGCGTATGTAAACTTCCAACTTCAACTGTAAATGTTTGCCAGCTAGATACATTATAACTATTAAGTTAACTGTCTACAATGTGCTAAATGCTTTGCAGTTGTGCATTTGGTTTGCTAATTTAGTAGCTAGTTAACTAAGTGGTTTTAACTCCAGCCCAAAATAAATACATAAATATCTTTCAAAAAAAATCTTGTTTCGTTTGGATCAAGAGTCTTTCTGTCTAAAAAATGTTTTGTGTGTGCAGCAAACTGAGTAGCATTTTTTTGTTACTTGTATAACTTTTAGCTGGGATGTCTGTCATGCAAATACTTTAGGTCAGAGATGCAATGTACTCATTAGCATTCTCTATGGGATTGCACATGTACTTGTTAGCATTACTAACCTTCAAATTACAATAGCGCCCCCTTTGTTCAGTGCCGGTATTATCGAATATCCCGGAATGGCATAAAGGTTGGTATTAAAGTATGACAATCTGGATACCGCCCAAGCCTAACTAAAATAGCCTAATGTTAGAGGCCAATCCTAAAACTGCCGGCAGTAAAAGGGAAAAGGTGGCATGCAAAACATGGGGAATGCTTGAATCTTTATGACAGTCATGTTACACCAATCAGCAGATATACCTGTCTAAATCATCATCTTCGCCTCTCCTCCTGCGTGATCTCTCAGCACCTGGTTTATCATAATCTTCAAAGTCATCATCTGAAAACAAAGAAACAGGGTTGTTAAGTCTGTTTGCTGTCAGGGTCTTCAACACCAGCCCTTAAGGGCCACAAAGTTAGCACATCGTTGCTTTCTATTAGGCAAATTAAAACATGGGAAAACAGGTGTGAAGAGTCTCTGGTCAATCAATAACATGATATGATCAATTCGGTGCAACAATTGAGGGGATTTGATTAACCTGGCCGGGCACCCGGGTCTTGCACCGGGTGAAAGTTGGATGCTTTTGTTTTAGAAACCGGGCAAATTCCCGGGAGAGGGCCAGGTGCCCCGTTCAAAGCCCATGTCGGCATTTAAAAAAAAACGTAATTAAGCACATGGAGTAATGAGTAGGATTCTGGGTTCACATGCGAAAGTGATTGTTTTTGACGAAAACGCTTTATCTTCCTTCCCAATGAAAACTAGTTTTAAAATGTAAACATATTTTTTCTGGAAAAGAGACATGTTTCTGGACGATCCACCATGCTGCCTTGTTGACAACATGACCGAGCAGTGCAGAATACTGTTCGATTTGAGAAGGGCGCTCCTTCCTCACCACTTTGCCCGTTCACATCACGGGCCATAGACCATCGCCCTGCGGCTCAGCATAATCTAATCCGCCCATTGCTAACCCTAGTTGTTTCATTGGTCAGTGCATTCCCCTGCTCAGAAGTTGCATGCATCATCCCATGGTTGCGTGCCATTTCTTTGACTATGAAGTCGGGCACCGGATTGCGATTGGTCCTTTAATGCCGTGTTGAAAACAACTGGGAACTCAGAAATCTCAGACATCAGTGATCCGACATCAGTGCGTTCAAGACAACTGTGAACGAGCTCCGACTGGGAAAAATCGTTTTGAAATGTCATTCAATTTGGGAACTTTGGCCTCTTTCTAGAGCTTCAACTTTGCGACCAGAAGTTCACTGAAGTCATGATTTGACCATGATCTGATTCTGTATTTTTCTGACTTCCCAATTGTCTGGAACACACCTGAAGACAACTGGGAACAGATATAGCCCTTGGTTCTCCCCAGACCTGACTGCCCTTAACCAACACAAAAACATCCTATGGCGTTCTGCATTAGCATCGAAAAGCCCCCGTGATATGCAGCTGTTCAGGGAAGCTAGAAACCATTATACACAGGCAGTTAGAAAAGCCAAGGCTAGCTTTTTCAAGCAGAAATTTGCTTCCTGCAACACTAACTCAAAAAAGTTCTGGGACACTGTAAAGTCCATGGACAATAAAAACATCTACCCCCAGCTGCCCACTGCACTGTAGATAGGAAACACTGTCAACACTGATAAATCCACTATAATTGAGAATTTCAATAAGCATTTTTCTACAGCTGGCCATGCTTTCCACCTGGCTACTCCTACCCCGGTCAACAGCACAGCAACTCGCCCAAGCCTTCCCCATTTCTCATTCTCCCAAATCCAGTCAGCTGATGTTCTGAAAGAGCTGCAAAATCTGGACCCCGACAAATCAACCGGGCGAGACAATCTGGACCCTTTCTTTCTAAAATTACCTGCCGAAATTGTTGCCACCCCTATTACTTGCCTGTTCAACCTCTCTTTTGTGTCGTCTGAGATTCCCAAAGATTGGAAAGCAGCTGCGGTCATCCTCTTCTTCAAAGGGGGGGACACTCTTGACCCAAACTGCTACAGACCTATACAGTGCCTTGCGAAAGTATTCGGCCCCCTTGAACTTTGCGACCTTTTGCCACATTTCAGGCTTCAAACATAAAGATATAAAACTGTATTTTTTTGTGAAGAATCAACAACAAGTGGGACACAATCATGAAGTGGAACGACATTTATTGGATATTTCAAACCTTTTTAACAAATCAAAAACTGAAAAATTGGGCGTGCAAAATTATTCAGCCCCTTTACTTTCAGTGCAGCAAACTCTCTCCAGAAGTTCAGTGAGGATCTCTGAATGATCCAATGTTGACCTAAATGACTAATGATGATAAATACAATCCACCTGTGTGTAATCAAGTCTCCGTATAAATGCACCTGCACTGTGATAGTCTCAGAGGTCCGTTAAAAGCGCAGAGAGCATCATGAAGAACAAGGAACACACCAGGCAGGTCCGAGATACTGTTGTGAAGAAGTTTAAAGCCGGATTTGGATACAAAAAGATTTCCCAAGCTTTAAACATCCCAAGGAGCACTGTGCAAGCGATAATATTGAAATGGAAGGAGTACTGCAAAGAGACCACTGCAAATCTACCAAGACCTGGCCGTCCCTCTAAACTTTCAGCTCATACAAGGAGAAGACTGATCAGAGATGCAGCCAAGAGGCCCATGATCACTCTGGATGAACTGCAGAGATCTACAGCTGAGGTGAAAGACTCTGTCCATAGGACAACAATCAGTCGTATATTGCACAAATCTGGCCTTTATGGAAGAGTGGCAAGAAGAAAGTCATTTCTTAAAGATATCTATAAAAAAGTGTTGTTTAAAGTTTGCCACAAGCCACCTGGGAGACACAACAAACATGTGGAAGAAGGTGCTCTGGTCAGATGAAACCAAAATTGAACTTTTTGGCAACAATGCAAAACGTTATGTTTGGCGTAAAAGCAACACAGCTCATCACCCTGACCACACCATCCCCACTGTCAAACATGGTGGTGGCAGCATCATGGTTTGGGCCTGCTTTTCTTCAGCAGGGACAGGGAAGATGGTTAAAATTGATGGGAAGATGGATGGAGCCAAATACAGGACCATTCTGGAAGAAAACCTGATGGAGTCTGCAAAAGACCTGAGACTGGGACAGAGATTTGTCTTCCAACAAGACAATGATCCAAAACATAAAGCAAAATCTACAATGGAATGGTTCAAAAATAAACATATCCAGGTGTTAGAATGGCCAAGTCAAAGTCCAGACCTGAATCCAATCAAGAATCTGTGGAAAGAACTGAAAACTGCTGTTCACAAATGCTCTCCATCCAACCTAACTGAGCTCGAGCTGTTTTGCAAGAAGGAATGGGAAAAAATTTCAGTCTCTCGATGTGCAAAACTGATAGAGACATACCCCAAGCGACTGACAGCTGTAATCGCAGCAAAAGGTGGCGCTACAAAGTATTAACTTAAGAGGGCTGAATAATTTTGCATGCCCAATTTTTCAGTTTTTGATTTGTTAAAAAAGTTTGAAATATCCAATAAATGTCGTTCCACTTCATGATTGTGTCCCACTTGTTGTTGATTCTTCACAAAAAAATACAGTTTTATATCTTTATGTTTGAAGCCTGAAATGTGGCAAAAGGTCGCAAAGTTCAAGGGGGCCGAATACTTTCGCAAGGCACTGTATCTATCCTACCCTGCCTTTCTAAGGTCTTCGAAAGCCAAGTCAACAAACAGATTACCGACCATTTCGAATCTCACCATACTTTCGACTCTGTCAATCACCACATCCTCATCGGCAGACTCGGCAGCCTTGGTTTCTCAAATGATTGCCTCGCCTGGATCACCAACTACTTCTCTGATAGAGTTCAGTGTGTCAAATCAGAGGGTCTGCTGTCCGGACCTCTGGCAGTCTCTATGGGGGTGCGACAGGGTTCAATTCTTGGACCGACTCTCTTCTCTGTATACATCAATGATGTCGCTCTTGCTGCTGGTGAGTCTCTGATCCACCTCTACGCAGACGACACCATTCTATATATTTCTGGCCCTTCTTTGGACACTGTGTTAACAACCCTCCAGGCAATCTTCAATGCCATACATCTCTCCTTCCGTGGCCTCCAATTGCTCTTAAATACAAGTAAAACTAAATGCATGCTCTTCAACCGATCGCTGCCTGCACCTGCCCGCCTGTCCAACATCACTACTCTGGACGGCTCTGACTTAGAATACGTGGACAACTACAAATACCTAGGTGTCTGGTGAGACTGTAAACTCTGCTTCCAGACCCACATCAAACATCTCCAATCCAAAGTTAAATCTAGAATTGGCTTCCTATTTCGCAACAAAGCATCCTTCACTCATACTGCCAATAATACCCTTGTAAAACTGATCATCCTAACTATCCTCGACTTCGGCGATGTTATTTACAAAATAGCCTCCAATACCCTACTCAACAAATTGGATGCAGTCTATCACAGTGCAATCCGTTTTGTCACCAAAGCCCCATATACTACCCACCATTGTGACGTGTACGCTCGTCACCAAACCCACTGGCTCCATGTCATCTACAAGACATTGTTAGGTAAAGTCCCCCCTTATCTCAGCTCTCTGGTCACCATAGCATCACCCACCTGTAGCACACGCTCCAGCAGGTATATCTCTCTGGTCACCCCCAAAACCAATACTTTATTTGGCCGCCTCTCCTTCCAGTTCTCTGCTGCCAATGACTGGAACAAACTACAAAAATCTCTGAAACTGGAAACACTTATCTCCCTCACGAGCTTTAAGCAGCAACTGTCAGAGCAGCTCACAGATTACTGCGCCTGTACATAGCCCACCTATAATTTAGCCCAAACAACTACCTCTTTCCCTACTGTATTTATTTTATTTATTTTGCTCCTTTGCACCCCATTATTTGTATTTCTACTTTGCACATTCTTCCATTGCAAATCTACCATTTCAGTGTTTTACTTGCTATATTGTATTTACTTTGCCACCATGGCCTTTTTTTGCCTTTACCTCCCTTATCTCACCTAATTTGCTCACATCGTATATAGACTTGTTTATACTGTATTATTGACTGTATGTTTGTTTTACTCCATGTGTAACTCTGTGTCATTGTATGTGTCGAACTGCTTTGCTTTATCTTGGCCAGGTCGCAATTGTCAATGAGAACTTGGTCTCAACTTGCCTACCTGGTTAAATAAAGGTGAAATAAAAAATAAAAAACATATGGCTCACATCCCCTGCATGCATCAACCAATGGCTGAGTGCCACGTCACACTCACCGACTGACATATTTCTATAACTTATGTGGTTTGCTGATACATACGCCGCGTTCAAAACAACTGGGAGCTCGGAACTCTGAAATATCTGCCTTCCGTGTATGCAAACCAACTGGAAAAAATAAAAAGAACTTGCTCCCACTGGGAAAAATCGATTTGAACGGTCATCCAACTCGAGAACTCGTATTTTTCGAGTTCCCAGTTGTTTTGAACGCGGCAGTAAAATAACTATCCTGGTGTAAGATCCGGCAGAGGAACGCGCCCAATGAATTAATGACTGTGTGGTTAACAAGCTACAACATTTTACTAACCAACAATGGTTTGTTTTAATAGTTCAAAGTAAGTTACTGTAAGACACCATTTTAGCGCGACACATAGTTACCATGCCTGCTAGCTAACCAGCCAGGCAGCGGAGCCTGCGTCATACAGTTAGCTAGCTACCGTTAGCATTTATTTGAATCAGGAACCGAACATAGCTATTTTTAACTTCCCCAGTAATGCATCTAGTTCCTCACACGAAGACACAGTAGCAAATTCACTTGCAATTACGTTATCAAAACAACCACAAAACACATGCATTTCGCTACTCCCATTATAACATCTGCTAAATATGTGACCATTAAAATGTGACATGGCGCAGCGAACTAGTTTTCTAGCAAATTCGCTATCTAGGCATGTTTTGACGTTAGCTGACTGTGGGCTTTACACTTGGTTATAATGGCTTCAAATATCCACATGCACTTTTGACCAACACACTCACTACACAGCATGAACTTGTATCGTGATATACAGTTACCTACAGATATGTTTCTGTGAATTATTGTGCGTTAGGTCAATGATGCGGCCTATCTCTTGCAAGCCCAAAGTCTACCGAAATAATGATAGTTAACATACCTCGGGGGCTGGCCGCCATGACGCAATAATGTTCCCCGTGTAAGTGCAATTCTATATAATTGCAGAATACATTGAAATGTTTACACTTTTGTATTTAAATAAAGCTAATGCTACAGCTAACGTTGTTTACCACCATCGGCAGAGAATCAGAACATAAACATGGCGGAGGGAATGAGCGCTGATGCATTCTGGGAAAGCATACATGTTCCCCTAAAACCTGATCCGAAGTCAGATTATATTACCTAAAATCATCAAACCAATGTTGGATATTTGATAAGAAACTGATCCTAAATCTGCTCTTTTGGTTAACTTCTCTCTGCAGTTCATGAGACCTAACAACAAGTATGTATGCATGATATCTAATTATATTTTTACATATTGCATGGAACCAGTGGAGTAAAGAAACGGAGTAAAAATAGTTTGGAGTACTCCTTAAGTAATGTTTTTGGGGTATCTGTACTTTACTATTTATATTTTTGACAACTTCTACTTTTACTCCACTTTTACTTCAGTTATCAAGAGAACAACTGGTCATGCATACTGCCTCTGATTTGGTGGACTCACTAAACACATGCTTTGTTTGTAAATTATGTCTGAGTGTTGGAGTGTGGCTATGGCTATCCTTAAATACATAAATAAATAAATAAACATTGTGCTTTCTGGTTTGCTTAATATAAGGAATTAGAAATGATTTATAGCATTTTCTTTTACTTTTGATACTTAAGTATATTTAAAACCAGATTATAGACTTTTACAAAAGTAGTATTCTACTGGGTGACCTTTACTTGAGTCATTTTCTAGGTATCTTTACTTTTGCTCAAGTAGGGCGAATTGTGTACTTTTTGAACCACTGCATAAAACTATGAAAGTATACATATTTTCTCAATAAGAGTAGGCAATAACATGAAATATACAATACATAGCTATACAATGTCCGTCATTTGTCACACATACTGGGCCAATTTATCCCGTTCTTCATAGAGACCATCCTCTGGGATTTTAACTTGGATAGGAAACGGACGATGCTTATCAGACTCACTGGCAGCTATAGGAATTAACAGAGGGGAAATGTCACAAAAATCATTTGTGGATAATGGGCGTGTCACAATGATGTCACAGTGGATTGTGAATAAAACGTGAACTATCCTTAACAAAGGACTCAGTCCCTTGGGAATAACTTGAGGTTATCAATCACTCTCAGATCTATTCTTTAGGCCAGAAACTGACTGGTGTAAACATGACCGATGTAAATCTTTTGTATTCTACTTGATGTTTTAAGATCAACAAATGCATATTTACATTTAGATCTAGTCATTATGCAATTCCAGAACTGGAGTTAATCTTATTAAAGTTATTCAAGTCCCTCCTTTGATTTTTTTTTTTTTTTTTTTTTGGGGGGGGGGGGGGGGACCAAAGCCTTTGCAGTTAGTAACAAAGGTTTTGGCATAGCATTTTTTTTCTGGTGTCCATTCTAAAGTCTGGAGTCCATTAAGCTCTGAAGTAGGAATCCAAGCAGTTGTCTCTCAGACTCTACAGCCAGACTTTGGAGTTACTGGTAAAGTCTAACCCCCAAATTCTTCTTTGGCTGACAAACGTCAACAAAGACCCCTAGAGACACCAAAGAGAGGTGAGCAGTGAAGTGAAGCCTCATTGTATTGGCTCATTATGGGATCCTGCAGTGAGGAAGAAGCCATTTTGTAGCACCACAAGGTCAATATCTGAAAGCCAGAGCGATGGAGGGGATCAGCCATGAGATTTTTAATTTCAGAAGGTGCAAAGGGACTTTCCTGTGAGGATTGGGAGGATAAGATGTTGAGCTGGTGAATATTTTCCTGGTTTCTTTTGGAGTTGTGTATTGATCAAATATACAATATTTTCCCTATTTTTCAATTACTATGTCATTTCCCTTAGCATTGCATGTCATTTATTTTGATGTTTGGAAGGTAGACTTACCTTCTGACACACATTTTTGGAAACATATCTGTAAATTTTATTTTATTTTTATTTATCCGTTATTTTACCAGGTAAGTTGACTGAGAACACGTTCTCATTTGCAGCAACGACCTGGGGAATAGTTACAGGGGAGAGGAGGGGGATTAATGAGCCAATTGTAAACTGGGGGATTATTAGGTGGCCATGATGGTTTGAGGGCCAGATTGGGAATTTAGCCAGGACACCGGGGTTAACACCCCTACTCTTACGATAAGTGCCATGGGATCTTTAATGACCTCAGAGAGTCAAATAAAGTCTTTATGCATGCAAGTACAAAAGGAAATCATTAAGTAGTGAACAATTGAACTCTTGATTGTTGTTATCAAGGATAAGGTTGTTATACAGTAAATAAGAAAATAATTTTCAGGGTGTCCAATGAACACAGAACAACATTAGACGTCAGTAGTATCATTGACCAAATATGGTAAAGATCCTGCTGTAAAAACATGACTTGAAAAGATGAAAGATAGCCCATATTTACACATTTCAGTTAATAATACAATTATTTAACTAATAAGTACTTTCATCATGCTCCAATCATTACATGTTTTACCATGTTTTTCTTATGATGATCAACATATTGCTATGCATATTGATATTCATAATTGGGATCCCATCTTATGAAATATTAACAACTGAACAGCTGCTTTTAAGATGCTGAGAGGTTGTATATCATTATCTCTCGATCCTGATTCTTTTTTTTCCCCAAGAATTTGGGGGTTATTTCCAATAAGAAGTTCTGAGGATAGCTGTCACATTCTATTACGGTGCCCTGAATGATTCTGTGCTCTTTTCCCAATCCAGCGGTTTTCCATAACAATGCAATTTAAAGGGTGGAAAGCCTGAGGCAACAAGAATTTATCCTCTTCAGTTAATAACGGACAAAAGTTCTTCCCACAACTAACCTGCCCATATGCCTTGTGTAGACCCACTTGACAAAGCCACAGCCTCATCTTCTTTGTTTTTGTATGTAAGCCATTTGTATCTACAAAGAACTAATCATTGTCAAAATAATATAAACCACCCTGAGAAAGCCCAATAGCATTGCAAAGAGACATGGAAATGAAACGATTCATTGTAACAGAACATTTCTCTATTGCGTTGTGTGAGATAACACACACACATAAGCCCTTTAAAATAAAAAGCATACAGTAGGACATATCTATACCATAGACATTTAATCTCATTATAGCTCTGTGTTCTACACACCGTCTACTCTGATCCCCTGAAAATACAATCAAAGGTCCTTCATTTTGGTCCTTGTTTCCCAGGGGATCCCAAGTTGTGATGAATATGTAAAAGTGTATAAAACCACCCCTTAGACTTGTGGAAGGTGAGATCTTTTGTCCCTAAAGGGGGGGGGGGGGCTGTTCTGAAAAGACACCATGTTTATGTATTTGTATCAGTGCTTGTTTGTTTAAAGTATTCAAGTGATTGTGTGAAGTTATGGCACTGCAATAATGTATTTTGTTTTCAGTTGGTTTGAGTTTCGAGTGTCAGATGGGGGTCCAAGCACAGTGAATCTGACATTCCTTATGTCCATTTTTGGTAAATCGTGATCTTTGGTCAGCAACTACTGAGGTCTGAAAGCACTGCAGCCTAGTACTGTAGGAAGTGAGAGACTTCCAGTGAACGTAACAGATCCAAGCAAATTTTGATGTATACATTGAGTGTACAAAACATTAGGAACACCTTCTTAATATTGAGTTGCACCCCCCTTTGCCCTCAAAAACCGCATCAATTCGTCGAGGCATGGACTCTACAAGGTGTAAAAATCTTTCCACACGGATGCTGGCCCATGTTTACTCCAATGCTTCCCACAGTTGTGTCAAGCTGGCTGTATGTCCTTTGGGTGGTGGAACATTCTTGACACACAGGAAACTGTTGAGTGTGAAAAACCCAGCAGCGTTGCACCTCTTGACACACTGAATCCAGTGTGCCTTGCACCTACTACCATACTCAGTTCAAAGGCACTTCAAAATGTTGTCCCCAGTTGCTTCAAGATGTCCACCATTGTTCCTGTAACCAAGAAAGCAAAGGACTATTGCCCTGTAGCACTCACTAATGTCATCATGAAGTGCTTTGAGAGGCTAGTTAAGGATCACCTCCACCTTACCTGGCACCCTAGACCCACTTCAATTTACATACCGCCCCAATCGATCCACAGACGATGCAATCGCCGTTGCACTGCACACAGTCCTATCCCATCTGGACAAGAGGAATACCTATGTAAGAATGCTGTTCATTGACTACAGCTCAGCATTCAACACCATAGTACCATCCAAGCTCATCATTAAGCTCAGGGCCCTGGGTCTGAACCCCGCCCTTTGCAACTGGGTCCTGGACTTCCTGACGAGCCGCCCCCAAGTGGTGAAGGTAGGAAACAACACCTCCACAACGCCGATCCTCAACACAGCGTCCCCACGAGGGTGCGTGCTCAGCCCCTTCCTGTAATCCCTGTTCACCCATGACTGTGTGGATATGCACTCCTCCAACTCAATCATCAAGTTGGCAGACGACACAACGTTAGTAGGCCTGATTACCAACAATGACGAGACAGCCTACAGGGAGGAGGTGAGTGCTCTGGCGGAATGGTGCCAGGAATTAACCTCTCCCTCAACGTCAACAAAACAAAGTAGTCGATCGTGGACTTAAGGAGTCAGCAGAGGGAGCACGCCCCCATCCACATTGATGGGACCGCAGTGGAGAAGTTGAAAAGATTCAAGTTCCTCTGTGTACACATCACTGACACTCTGAAATGGTCCACCCACACAGACAGTGTGGTGAAGAAGTGGCAACAATGCCTCTTCAACTTCAGGAGGCTGAAGAAATTCAGCTTGGCACCTAACACCCTCACAAACGTTTACAGATGCACTATTGAGAGCATCCTGTCTGGCTGTATAACCGTCTGGTATGGCAACTGCACCGCCCGCAACCGCAGGGCTCTCCAGAGGATGGTGTGTTCTGCCCAACGCATCACCACGGGCATACAGCCTGGCCTCCAGGACACCTACAGCACCCCATGGACATCAATCACCTGAGCCACAGTCTGTTCACCCCGCTATCATCCAGAAGGCGATGTCAGTACAGGTGTATCAAAGCTGTGACCGAGAGACTGAAAAACAGCTTTTATCTCAAGGCCATCAGACTGTTAAATAGCCATTACTAGCCAGCCTCAACCTAGTACCTCACCCTGAACTTAGTCACGGTCACTAGCTGGCTACCACCCGGTTACTCAACTCTCCACCTTAGAGGCTGCTTCCCTATATGCATAGACATGGATTCACTGGTCACTCTAATAATGTTTACATACTGTGATACTCATTTCATATGTACAGTGCCTTGCAAAAGTACTAATCCCCCTTGGTGTTTTTCCTATTTTGTTGTATTACAACCTGTAATTTGAATTGATTTTTATTTGGATTTAATGTAATGGACATACACAAAATAGTCCAAATTGGTGAAGTGAAATAAAAAAAAAAACTTGTTTCAATAAATTCTAAAAAATACCCACTTTGCTATGAAGCTCCAAAATAAGATCTGGTGCAACCAATTACATTCAGAAGTCACATAATTAGTTCAATAAAGTCCATCTGTGTGCAATCTATGTGTCTGATGATCTGTCACATGATCTCAGTATATATACACCTGTTTTGAAAGGCCCCAGAGTCTTCAACACTACTAAGCAAGGGGCACCACCAAGAAAGTGGCACCATGAAGACCAAGGAGCTCTCCAAACAGGTCAGGGACAAAGCTGTGGAGAAGTACAGATCAGGGTTGGGTTATAAAAAAATATCAGAAACTTTGAACATCCCACAGAGCACCATTAAATACATTATTAAAAAAGGGAAAGAATATGGGACCACAACAAACCTGCCAAGAGAGGGCCGCCCACCAAAACTCACGGACCAGGCAAGGAGGGCATTAATCAGAGAGGCAACAAAGAGACCAAAGATAACCCTGAAGGAGCTGCAAAGCTCCACAGCGGAGATATGAGTATCTGTCCATAGGACCACTTTAAACCGTACACTCCACAGAGCTGGACTTTATGGAAGAGTGGCCAGAAAAAGCTATTGCTTAAAGAAAGAAATAAGCAAACACGTTTGGTATTCACCAAAAGTCATGTGGGAGATTCCCCAAACATATGGAAGAAGGTACTCTGATCAGATGAGACTAAAATTGAGCTTTTTGGCCATCAAGGAAAATGCTATGTCTGGCGCAAACCCAACACCTTTCATCACCCCGAGAACATCTTCCCCACAGTGAAGCATGGTGGTGGCAGCATCATGCTGTGGTTATGTTTTTCATTGGCAGGGACTGGGAAACTGGTCAGAATTGAAGGAATGATGGACTCTAAATACAGGGAAATTCTTGAGGGAAACCTGTTTCAGTCTTTCAGAGATTTGAAACTGGGACAGTGGTTCACTTTCCAGCAGGACAATGACCCTAAGCATACTCCTAAAGAAACACTTGAGTGGTTTAAGGGGAAACTTTTAAATGTCTTGGAGTGGCCTAGTCAAAGCCCAGACCTCAATCAAATTGAGAATCTGTGGTATGCCTTAAAGATTGCGGTACAGTACCCATCCAACTTGAAGGAGCTGGTGCAGTATTGCCTTGAAGAATGGGCAACAATCCCACTGGCTAGATTTGCCAAGCTCATAGATACATGCCCCAAGAGACTTGCAGCTGTAATTGCTGCAAAGGGTGGGGGAGGGGGTGAATAGTTATGCACGCTCAAGTTTTCTGTTTTATTTTTGTCATATTTCTTGTTTGTTTCACAATAACAATATGTTGTATCTTTAAAGTGGTAGGCATGTTGTGTAAATCAAATGATACAAACCCCCCAAAAATATATTTTAATTCCAGGTTGTAAGGCAACAAAATAGGAAAAATGCCAAGGGGGTGAATATTTTTGCAAGCCACTGTATATACTGTATTCTACTGTATTCTAGTCAATGCCACTCCGACATTGCTCATCTTAAATATCCTTCCTTAACCGGTCTCCTCCCCTTCATCTTCAATGATTGAAGTGGATTTAACAAGTGACATAAATAAGGGATCATAGCTTTCACCTGGATTCACCTGGTCAGTCTATGTAATGGAAAGTGCAGGTGTTCCTAATATTTTGTGCACTCAGTGTATAAACCCTGAATTGCTGATGCTATATATTGGCCAATGAGGAGCTTTGAAGACACAAGTCAGCCATATTGGTAATCTTCCGAAGGAGCAGTCCTCCATAGGAATTAATGCAATTCTACAGTTTTTAAATTAAAACCAAGGACAAAATTACATGTATTTAAGTATTTTTGTTGTTTTAGTGGGGACAGTAAGATTAGTACTATATAAAAAATATCTACTTAAAAGGGAAAAAATAAATATACATTTTTATTTGTGTGTTTAGCTCACATACAATTTAAATGTATTCATTAAGGTGTCTGTAATAGAATATATCTGGCAAAAACGAATGTAGACATTAAAGCTGGGATATGCGAAATGTGAAACAGCACCAATGGTCGATCCAGGCGTATTTGTTAAAGTGTTTTGTTTGTTTGTTTGTTTTTGAAAAGGATGAGCTGATTATCCAGCAACGTAATAAAACAAAGTCGTAGTACATACTCTGCTGTTCTATCGTGCGTGCAATGATGTCAGAGGGAATAAAACAGTGTTCGTTGTTTCAAATAATGACTTTATTGTTGTAATATTGCAAACGGACTTGGCAGTTTCAACGCAACAGATTCCAACTTTAATAAATGCATTTCTATAGCTTCCAAACATTTTTTTAACAATGGTGGGAGAGTACCAAAATGGAGGTACTGTCCCTTCAAAACAGCGCCCCCATGCCGTCTGTCACACCCTGACCATAGTTTGCTTTGTATGTTTCTATGCTTTGTTTGGTCAGGGTGTTATCTGAGTGGGCATTCTATGTTGTGTGTCTAGTTTGTCTGTTTCTGTGTTTGGCCTGATATGGTTCTCAATCAGAGGCAGGTGTTAGTCATTGTCTCTGATTGGGAACCATATTTAGGTAGCCTGTTTGGTGTTGGGTTTTGTGGGGGGATTGTTCCTGTCTCTGTGTTTGCACCAGATAGGGCTGTTTTGGTTTTTCACATTTCTTGTTTTGTTAGTCTATTCATGTATAGTTTCTTTATTGAAGAACCATGAATAATAACCACGCTGCGTTTTGGTCCGCCTCTCCTTTGACTCAAGAAAACCGTTACAGAATCACCCACCACAACAGGACCAAGCGGCGTGGTGACAGGCAGCGGCAGCAGGAGCAGCGCAAGGAGGACTGGACATGGGAGGATGAGTTGGACGGTAAAGGACCCTGGGCACAGCCAGGAGAATATCGCCGCCCCAAGGAAGAGCTGGAGGCGAAGAAGGCGGAGAGGCGCTGGTATGAGGAGGCAGCATGGCAGCGTGGATGGAAGCCCGAGAGTCAGCCCCAAAAATGTCTTGGGTGGGGGCACACAGGAAGTGTGGCGAAGCCAGGTAGGAGACCTGCACCAACTTCCTGTGCTTACCGGGGGGCGAGAGAGACCGGGCAGGCACCGTGTTATAGTGTGAAGCGCACGGTGTCCCCAGTGCGGGTCCATAGCCCGGTGCGGTACATACCAGCTCCGTGTATCGGCCGGGCTAGAGTGGGCATCGAGCCAAGTGCCAGCTCTGCGCATCTGGTCTCCAGTGCATCTCCTTGGGCCGGCTTACATGGCACCAGCCTTGCGCATGGTGTCCCCGGTTCGCCTGCATAGCCCAGTGCGGGCTATTCCACCTCGCCGCACTGGCAGGGCGACCGGGAGCATTCAACCAGGTAAGGTAGGACAGGCTCGGTGCTCAAGAGCTCTAGTGCGCCTGCACGGTCTGGTCTATCCGGTACCACCTCCACGCACCAGCCCTCCGGTGGCAGACCCCGCACCAGGCTGTCTCTCCGTCTCATCCCTACAGCTGCTCCCGCCTGTCCAGCGCTGCCAGAGCCTTCCTCCTCTCCAGCGCTGCCGCCCGCCTGTCCGGCGCTGCCGCCCGCCTGTCCGGCGCTGCGAGAGTCGCCAGAGCCCCTCAGCCCGGAGTCGCCAGAGCCCCTCAGCCCGGAGTCGCCAGAGCCCCTCAGCCCGGAGTCGCCCCTCAGCCCGGAGTCGCCCCTCAGCCCGGAGTCGCCCCTCAGCCCGGAGTCGCCCCTCAGCCCGGAGTCGCCCCTCAGCCCGGAGTCGCCCCTCAGCCCAGAGTGCCCCTGGGGTTTTGTGGGGGATTGTTCCTGTCTCTGTGTTTGCACCAGATAGGGCTGTTTTGGTTTTTCACATTTCTTGTTTTGTTAGTCTATTCATGTATAGTTTCTTTATTGAAGAACCATGAATAATAACCACGCTGCGTTTTGGTCCGCCTCTCCTTCGACTCAAGAAAACCGTTACACCGTCAGTCATCTAGTGTATGTATAATCACTGGATATAAGTCATTTCTGTCAATGTTTTTTATGTCTACGTTTGACTGTTTCCCTATAAATGGGCCTAGAACCTGTGACTTTGAATAGATATTACTTACACATTGGGCCACACATATCACAAAACCATCACAGCATCAGGCAACTGTTAGTAGCCAAACAGCTTCTACAAACACAAAAACAAATCAATATGTCAGGGTCAGGATGTTCCGCGACACACTTTATTGGGTTTGTCAATATATGATAAGCTGTGTGTGAAAGTATGTTACAGAATTCACAACTGTTTTGAGAAAAATTGGTCTGTGCTGGCTGAATTATTGCATATAACATTTGCATTACGCCTACATAAACCTAACAGTTGTGGATTCATTCTGTATAGGTGCACTACATTGACAAATCTATAAGACACTTTATTTAACAAAAGAAGTGCTTTGGCAGTTTTCACATTCATGCTATTTTCAAATTCCCAGACTATTGATTAATTTTCACCCCCAACACGCGGGTACCAGGATTTTCACTAAGGCCTTTTGTCATTGGATGCCAGGTTCAGATTCACAATCCCATTGGCTCTCTGGCTGTCATTCTGAAATGTTGCTGATTTTTGCGCGGGTCGTGAACGCGCAACACAGACTGGAACGTAAAACTGCTCTGAGACTGTCTGGAGTCTGTCTGAAACTGATAAAATTGGAGAGGGAGTTAAGGCTCTAGCTATGTAAATTGATAAGAACTCATGAATTCGAAATGGGAATTTACAGTCACTCAACAATGCTAGCGATTGAATTACGACGCAATGCAAATCAATATTTAGGCTCATGCTTTGAAAGTTTTTTCAATGTTTATCACCAGACAGACAATTCATTATGCACAGGTAAGACTACCGTCTGTAGATCGCGATATAATTTTATATAAGCCTTACTAAATGCTGTTATTCATTGCTGTTGAAAAAATATATGTTATTATGATAAAGATTGGAAATGCGTTATTGTAACATAAAAGTAACCAACATTACATGCTGCTAAGTTGACGTCATTGCTGTTAATTCGTTGGTATAACGCTGCGTGCGTTGTGTGATGTGAATGATGCTCTGTACAGACATACGCAATTGTTGCTTTTGGGAATATGTAGCCTATCTATCCCTCATTATTCGTCCTGTAGCCTGCTTTGTGAATGTGCGCAGGCAACGCATCTTTGCTCTCGTGAATACCGTTATTCTTAAATAACCCTTTGAGCACCTCACGAGAGTGGCGCGCGTACCTGTTGAGCATCTTCAGAGGACGATGATAGCTTTTTTTTGAAAATGTTATCGGTGTGATATACCCTAATGTTACGGCAAACTAGCATATTAAACATTTTTTATTTTTTGGATGACGAAACATTTACAACTTTGAATTAATTTGAATTAATTTAGTGTAGCTTCACTGAGCGTGTGTATATGACCACAAGAGCCGTTGTTGGCACGTAGAAAAATAGTTTACACGTAGGTATATTTGTTTTCTAGTGTGTTCTTCCCCCGCAGGTATGATCTTCGGTTCTGAAAAGAAGCCTATCAGCTGAAGTTTAAGCGTAACGTGGCATTTCAATGGAACAATTATTTGAAAGGTTGGTTCTGGTTGAAAAGTAAATAAGAGGTATGGTAAAAATGGCGTCTACCTGTTTAGGTAAGGCAGGATAGCGCCTAACCCAAAAAGTAAATTATATCTATTGCTCAAAGAGATCTTAGTCATGGATTGGAAGTTGGAACTGTGTCAAAACATGAGTAACAGTTAGGACTTTTCTTTATTCACACAGTCAAGGGATATATGGGTAACAAGTTGTTACTTCAGGTAGGGAGGGCTATGTAGCCCTGAAGATGTACCAAAACGTCATAAGTCTCAGGCAGTAGGTTTATTAGTATTTTAGTCTACTGCACCTCACAAAGGTGGTTGATTACTGGTCATTCACTGGATTTGGCATAGGACACTAGAATTACTTGCATTTTTTGTTGAAGAGAAGCCATTCAAAATGGTTGTATAATACACAAAATAAATTGTGTATCCTGAAACTTTTACATGGTAAATGTTTTCCATTACACATACAATTAACTTCTAAGAAATTGTCTTTAGATACAAAGGTTCTCTATCCTTTTTTTGGTTTGTTGGCTCAGTCAGAGATTAATCTTTACATGTGAAATAGACACCTTTGCTTTGTCTTGCAGTTGTATGAAGGCACTAGTCTGGTCTGACAGGGCAAGATGGCGGCTGTAGAAGTCTCAAAGCATGTCCCTTCACCTATTGATTCTTTGGCTAGTTGATGAATGTGATGAGACAAATCTTGGACAGACTAGTATAACACACAGTGTGGTTATCCGCGTTAGATCAGAGAAATAATTCATTTATTTGGTACTGCTAAATCTAAAGTGAGCTTTCATTGCACCAAAGCTGCTTTTTGTTTATGTGTTAAGTAAACAATTTTTCTGGGCATTGTTATCCAATATTTTTCCCACATCACACCTGTTTTTGATATGCATATGATATGAATTATCTCAGTGTCTGGTTTTGTTTCAGCAAAAACCCCAAATGATCAGAATGAGTTCTAATGTCTAGTTAATGATGTGCGGTGGTGGGCCACTAGAGCTCTTCTTTAGACAGGCCTAATCAGAGAGATGCTGATAGATGCAAGAGCACTTTGGGTGCTGTTCAACGGCCCTCTGGGTGCAGTCTGACAGTACATGTTATTTCCACTCGGTGGCTCTGTGATGTTTATCTGTGACTCTTATCACTGACCGGCCTGGACAGATCACTTAATTATCACCTGTTAAAGCTTGCTTTGTGTATCTGCTGTCAGACCTTGTCCTCACTGAGCCCTCATCATACTCCTTAATGGTTTTTGAAAGGTTTTAGATTGTTTTCAATGTAGCCTAACTTGGGAAGTGTGCAGCCACGCTTAAACATGCCAGCTCCTTTGATCTTTTCAGGTGTGTCCCTAACCTGACCTGTAATGGTTGACATGTACGATATTCCAATTAGAGAGGGAAAAAAATAGCAAACCGTGACCATGGTGCTATTAGTCTGTCTGCAAGCATTTCCATGGCGGTCCAGCAGAGCTGGTTTAAATTCAAAACCATACAATTTGTGTACGATGACAATGCAATAAAATAGGCCTCCTTTGGAAATCCCTGCCATGCTCTTCAACACACACACACACACACACACACACATACACATACATACATATATATATATATTTTTTAATTCAATTACGACTCTCAAATTGTTTTCATTTTTTTCCGGTTGCACTTAACTGAAAGCAGACCGGTACATTATGCAGTTATAATGCTTAAGAACATGTCAGTGGCACTTAAAACAGGCTCTGTCCTTAATCCTATCTCAAGCATGGATTGTTATTTTGTTTTTCATGTTAGCAGCATATTTAGATGTTTGTTGTCTTTGTTTACAGGGGGCCCTTATGACACCTTGAACCCCGTTGATAACCCCCCCATGTCTGTAGTGATGACACTTTTCCAGGGATGATGGTAAGATTCTTGTTGACCTGTTTTTCGCTAAAGCACATTTGAGCATGTTGCAAGGAGAGAAGAGAAATGCTAGGAATGCTGTAAAGTTTTGGGTACAGAGAGAAAGTGTTATTGCCTTGGGGGAACATGAGTTTGCTGCATGGACTAATATTAACAGAAAATGAGTAGTAGCTTGCATCGTCAAATCTAATATGACGCTGAGAAATGGCACATTGCACTCAGCACTGCAGTCCATTTTCAGCAATCTTTTCTAATAAACTCAGATTCTTGATCTCTTCATAAGATCATAAAAAAATGTGGATCTGAAGTCGGATAACTTTTCACCGGAGGCTTTTAGCTGGGAAAAAATACTGGCGTTTCGCTCAGAATAATTTTACTACTCTGCTATTGGTTCCCTTTTGCTTGCCTCACTCTCGTGGCCGAAGTCACGATTTATGGTCTAGCATCATGGAACTTCCCAGAGAGAATGGTGGTTCATCTTTCATTTAAAGCCGTTTGATATTTTATCTAAACATGTCTTGGGATATCTCTGTGCTCATACAATATATTACTTTAGGTTAAGTTCGGTCATTTCATCTTTGAACAGTGCACCACACAACAGCAACACCAGCCAATGCTGCTTTCTAAATGGCTGGTTGTTTTTCCTAATCTGACCACATAATGACGCTGCACTCTGGAAACAGGGCGTTTCCTTTGACATTGGTCTGGCATATTTTTGAATCAAGGCTCAAGGCCTTTGCTGTATTTTAAGGGGTCTCCTGGCAGTCTGCCAGAATATGGGCCCACTTTCCTCGTCCCCCATGGCTGCACAAGATCATGAGTCTTTGCACAGCTGTACTCTTTGCTGGTCTTAGCTGTTGAAATCTCAAGGCCAGCAGGCTCCATTTTATGCTAGCGAAGGGGAAAGAGTTTGCGCTCCAGTGTAGCTACTGGAACAGGCTAATTGAAAATGCAGCACGTATAGGAATCAGGGCGATTTGTACTAAAATACGGTTTCCCGTCAATCTGCATTAAAAAAATTAATATGACAATATCCGTTTGTCAAATAAAATAAAATAGTTGACTGTCCTCAGCAGAGACTGTATGTTGTTTTACATTTGACCGCGATCCAACATGTCCTATGATACTTGTTAAAATGTTATATATAAAATAAATGTTTATGTAAAATAAAAACATTTCACAATATTAAAAAAAATATATTGTTTTCAGTTTTCAGGTTAATTTGAACTGGTTATCTGTTGTTTTGTCCTAAAGTAAAAACGTAACCTTGATAAATGCAGATAGTGGGAAATATGTAGGCCTATATATGACTTAATTTCAAAACGTACCAAGTCGTGTTATCTTTAGTGTCAAATATTATTAGATGATGCTTATATATTTACATTTACATTTAAGTCATTTAGCAGACGCTCTTATCCAGAGCGACTTACAAATTGGTGAATTCATTATATAATACATATAAAAAATACCAAATAAAATCGTAGATTTTTTGCAAACAAATATATTATTCACTTTTTTGTGAACTTGAAGAATTGCAATCAAATTAGATTTACACAAATAAGGATACATACCACATTGTATAATATTGACTGATTATTGTAAAATATGATAGAATGACGTTACGTGACAATTTAATGTCTTGTATTTTTGTTGTTTGTTTTTGCAATTTCACGTTGTTATTTGGCTGGTTTTTAAACAAAGGTTACAAAACCATTTTGTACTGTACATGGTTTGAGGTCTACTTTTGTATATTTTAGCGTTCATTTTGTGTAACCCATTGAAATATTTATTGCGATTGTACACCCATCATTACTGCAAAACTCAAACGGTATATATGGGTATATTATGAATATTCTTTTGCAATAAAGGTAACTTTCAACTAACATTTCAATCAATTATTCTACTATAATAGAATGGATGTTACATGAGGAATGAATTAACAACACCCCCTGAAGTGGACATTTGTAACTAAACTTTTAAACCGATAAGACTATATGGCGTTGGCCTTCGAGTTGATTAGGTTTTGGAATAATATTTGATGTTTTATACTTGCCCACGTTATTTTTAAATTGCTTGAATTCACATTCACTTGTAATATGTTTTCTATATACTATTTGTCAACATACTTTTGAACAATCAATGAATTATCAGGTCTTTAAAAAGACGTATCCTCTGTAAGTGAGGAAAAAAATACTCATAAACTGTAAATGTCTATACATTAAAATGTCTCTCTTTGTCCTGTGTATAGTCTGGTTGAAAGTATTTAACATGTTCCCATATAGTAAAAACTGTAGCTACAAACTCCACGTATGACGAGTGAATTAATCTTTTGAATTATGGGGCATAGATGACTGGTGACTCTTACTTTAACTCTCTGAATGCTGGTCTTGGTCTACTGTATAAAAAATAAAAACACTTCTGTGTAGGCCGAACTGTGTTTCGATACCAAATAACACAATAATGTCTGCCAGTGTCGCGTTGAGCTGCCATGCTATTCCCTCGTTACAAAGGTAGAAAGAGAGAAAGAGGACTTTGGGTTTGTGTTGTGGTGTGGAGAGGGGTGTTGGGGGAGCTTTGAGGGCTGGTGTGGAGTAGGAGAATCAAGCTTTAGCTTACTGTCAGGTTGTCTGCACTATAGTCCTGGATTTTCACTATTCTCTCAAACTTCTTGACCTTGAGACTGAGACAAAGCAAAGCCCAACACAGTTGAGCTGAGTTTTCTGCAGTGAGATTTCTAGGGTACATTGGGGTTTGGAACACATTGGATTAGATTAATCTACATGTTCTATTTGGTAATGACCCAGCAGGCATTAGAGATCATTTCACATTGATGGGTGTGGCTGAAGTATTACATAACAACCAAAAACATGAAGATCTCCCAAAGTTTTAAACAAGGCACTGCATGACTGAGCTTTAGTAAAATTTGTGAAAATATATATTGTTTGTACTGTACATGCATAGTACATAAAATAAAGGCTGCTTATGTGTATGTGACAAATACAATTTGATTTGATTTTTGATTTGATTAGTTCATAGTTAATTCTGTTTAAATACTTTATTTTGTGATAATCTTATTATTATGAATACTCTCAGGTTCTAAGTAATTTATGACAAGGTTGGCTGTGTATAAAAAAACAAACATGAGTATTACTTTCTAGGCACCTGCGATAGTCGAAAGTGTGTTTGTTTCGATAGAAGAAAATGGGTTTTGTAGTTTAAGATAACAATCTAGCTACTATTTAGCAGATGCTCTAATCCATGGTGATTTTCATTAAGTACAAGAACATTAACTATGTCTTTACTGTTGTCTAAAGGGCTATCCATATAGGGCTATGGGTATGAAGACGAGACATGTGCCCTGACCTTATATTAGCATTTGTTTGTGTTTCATGTCCAAATCATCCCAACCTGTCTACAATGTATTGCGTAGCTCAATAGTTACCTTAAGATGACATGAAACGCAAAAAATACTAATATCAGGGATAATTACTTTATTTGGTGGGGGTGCTAAAAAGTAAGCATTTGGAGACACTGGTCAGGTAAACAAAACCAAAGTAAGGATTGTGGTCTTGTCCATAGACTGCTCACATGGTAAGGAAACCGATATGTATGTTTGCCATTTGAGTGAACTATCCATTTTTAAAGTCTTGATATCTAGCACACATTGTTACTCAATGTTTCTTCGGACATTGTAATGAAGACATTGTAATTATGCTGTATCATGTTTGCACAGTACAGTACACATTTCATGCTATAGTCATCCTTTCAAGTCTGGTATGTGTGTGCCAGGATCCTGTGCGAACTTCTCAGCCTTAAAGCATACCTTGACAAGGATTGGCTTTCTCCTCACAAACAAAGGGATCTTCAGACAGGAAACATTAGCTGGACAAAAAATATCAGTGCCAATGAAAACCTGGAGTAAACATCAGATTACACTCTTAGAAGGTGCTACCTAGGACCTAAAAAGATTCTTCGGGTGTCCCCATAGGAGAACCCTTTCAAGAACCCTTGTTGGTTCCAGAGTAGAACCCATTTGTTTCCAGGTAGAACCATTTTGGGTTCCATGTACTGTAGGACCCTTTCCACAGAGGGAATCCAAAATGATTCTACCTGGAACCAAAAACGTTTTTACCTTGGAAACAGAAAGGGTTCTCCTGTGGGAACAGCCAAAGAACCATTTTGGAAGCCGTTTTTTCAAGGAGTGTACTAATGGATGTAAAGTTTTGAACATAAAGTAGGTGAATGGCTCTGTGAGCATGTCAAGTGGACTACTTGGTTTTTGTCTGGGAGCTGTTTATTTTGAATGGTAACCAAGTGAATGGTTTGTTTCAGATATTGACTGCGGCACTCAGTCTGAATGCTAAGTGATTTCCCATGTTCCACCGTTCTAGATGCAGCTGCTGGTTTTAGGATGTGCATACACAGCATGCTCTTTTCCACCCAGCTGCGTAACAATGACAGCTCCAGCAATTTCCCCTGTTTTCATTTGACTGCAAATCCTTCAGCCACTGCCTTTTACATGGGGTTTACTCGTCTATAAAACACTCCATAACACTTATGAAAAAGCGGTAGGGGTGGGTGAGCAACGTCTGACTTCTGACTGCAACCTCTAGCCTTGAAGACTGCCCTTACAGAAAATAACACGTTCATTTCAAATGATCACGTGATTTTATGAGAAGTTAATGTGATGTGATGCAATGAAACTACACATGATAACATTTGAATGTTTTTTAAGTGAAAGTGCAGATACGATTTTCACGTCTAATTCACATGTGAAAATGCAACATGGGGCCGGAAGTGCACTGGAGGGATCTATCGGCTCTTAACCAACCATGCTATTTTTTGTGTGTGTTGTTCGTAACTTGTTTTGTACATAATGTTATTACTACCGTCTCTTATGACTGAAAAGAGCTTCTGGACATCAGAAATGCGATTGCTCACCTCAAACTGGACGAAGAGTTCTTCTTCAATGAGTCGGACGGGAGGGATGTGATACAGACACCCGGCTAGGCCCAGATTCCCGTTATTCGCTGGAGAAAGAAACGGTTTCACGGAAGGAGATCAGGGTGCCTTGTATGGGATGAACTGAGTCATGGCTGAATGATGACATTAAGAACATACACCGGGTTATACACTCCATCAGCAGGACAGAACAGCAGCCTCTGATAAGACATGGGGTGGGGGCCTAAGCATTTATGTAAACAACAGATGGTGCACAATATCTAAGGAAGTCTCAAGGTTTTGCTCGCCTGAGGTAGTGTATCTCATAATAAGCTGTAGACCACACTATCTACCTAGAGAGTTTTCATCTGTATTTTTCGTAGCTGTCTACATACCACCACAGACCAATGCTGGCACTAAAACCGCACTCAATGAGCTGTATACCGCCATAAGCAAACAGGAAAACGCTCATCCTGAGGCGGCGCTCCTAGTGGCCTGGGGACTTTAATGCATGGAAACTTAAATCAGTTTTACCTAATATCTATCAGCATGTTAAATGTGCAACCAGAGGGAAACAAATTCTAGACCACCTTTACTCCACACACAGAGAAGCATACAACAAAGCTCTCCCTTGCCCTCCATTTGGAAAATCTGTCCATAACTCTATCCCCCTGATTCCTGCTTACAAGCAAATATTAAAGCAGGAAATACCAGTGACTCGGTCTATAAAAAAGTGTTCAGGTGAAGCAGATGCTAAACTACAGAACTGTTTTGCTAGCACAGACTGGAATATGTTTCTTCCGATGGCATTGAGGTGTACACCACATTAGTCACTGGCTTTATCAATAAGTGCATTGAGGACGTCATTCCCACAGTGACCGTATATACATACCCCAACCAGAAGTCATGGATTACAGTCAACATTCGCAATGAGCAGGGTAGAGCTGCCGCTTTCAAGGAGCAGGACTCTAACCCGGAAGCTTATAAGAAATCCCTCTATGCCCTCCGACAAACAAGCAAAGCGTCAATACAGGACTAAGATCGAATCGTTTGATGCTCAGCTGATGTGGCAGGGCCTGCAAGCTATTACAGACTACAAAGGGAAGCACGGCCGAGGGCTGTCCAGTGACACAAGTCTACCAGATGAGCTAAATAACTTCTATGCTCACATCGAGGCAAATAACACTGAAACATGCATGAGAGCATCAGCTGTTCCAGATGACTGTGTGATCACGCCTTACGCAGCCGATGTGAGTACGACCTTTAAACAGGTCAACATTCTCAAGGCTGCAGGGCCAGACAGATTACCAGGACGTGTACTCCGAGCATGAGCTGACCAACTGGCAAGTGTCTTCACTGACATTTTCAACCTCTCTCTGTCTGAGTCTATAATACCAACATGTTTCCATCAGACCACAATAGTCCCTGTGCCCAAGAACACTAAAGTAACCTGCCAAAATGACTACCTACCCATAGCACTCACGTCTGTAGCCATGAAATGCTTTGAAAGGCTGGTCATGGCTCACATCAACACCATTTTCCCAGAAACCCTAGACCCACTCCAATTTGCATACCGCCCCAACAGATCCACAGATGATGCAATCTCTATTGCACTCCACACTGCCCTTTCACACCTGGACAAAAGGAACACCTATGTGAGAATGCTATTCATTGACTACAGCTCAGCATTCAACACCATAGTGCCCTCAAAACTCAACATTAAGCTAAGGACCCTGGGACTAAACACCTCCCTCTGCAACTGGATCCTGGACTTCCTGATGGGCCTCCCCCAGTTGGTTAGGGTAGGTAACAACACATCCACCATGCTGATCCTCAACACGGGAGCCCCTCAGGGGTGCGTGCTCATTCCCCTCCTGTACTCCCTGTTCACTCATGACTGCATGGCCAGGCACGACTCCAACACCATCATTAAGTTTGCTGATGACACAACAGTGGTAGGCCTGATCACCGACAACGATGAGACAGCCTATAGGGAGGGGGTCAGAGACCTGACCATGTGGTGCAAGGACAACAACCTCTCCCTCAACATGATCAAAACAAAGGAGATGATTGTGGACTACAGGAAAAGGAGGACTGCGCACGCCCCCATTCTCATCAACGGGGAGCAGGTTGAGAGCTTCAAGTTCCTTGGCATCCACATCACCAACAAACTATAATTGTCCAAGCACACCAAAAGATTTGGCATGGGTCCTCAGATCCTCAAAAGGTTCTACAACTGCACCATCGAGACCATCCTGACGGGTTACATCACTGCCTGGTATGGCAACTGCTCGGCCTCCGACCACAGGGCACTACAGAGGGTAGTGTTGACGGCCCAGTACATCACCGGGGCCATCCAGGACTAGGCGGTGTCAGAGGAAGGCCCTAAAATTTGTCATAGACTCCAGCCACCCTAGTCATAGACTCTTCTCTCTGCTACCACATAGGCAAGTGGTACCGGAGCACCAAGTCTCGGTCCAAGAGTGTCCTAAATAGCTTCTACCCCCAAGCCATAAGACTCCTGAACAGCTAATCAAATGGCTACCCAGGCTATGTGCAATACCCCCACCCCCCACACCCGATTATACTCTCTGTTATTATGTATGCATAGTCACTTAAATAACTACCTACATGTACATATTACCTCAATTACCTCAACACTGGTGCCCCTGCACATGGACTCTGTACCGGTACCCCTTATATATAGCCCCACTATTATTTAATTCTGCTCTTTAATCGTTTGTTATTATCTTTTTGGGGGGCTATTTTCTTAACTGCATTGTTGGTTAAGGGCTTGTAAGTAAGCATTTCACTGTAAGGTCTACTACACCTGTTGTATTTGGCGCATGTGACAAATACATTTACATTTACATTTAAGTCATTTAGCAGATACAATTTGATTTGATATTTCACGTGTTTGCTTTTGTAAGGGAAGAAATGAAATGCTATGGTGGTTTTAATGAAAGTGTTACGCTGTTCAGCTAAAATACTGTAAACATCTTGAATCAATCTGATTCTATTTGGCGTGATCACTTAGTGCAGACTTTTCAATATGACCCAACCTGGTCTTTCTGCTGGGCCAAAGAGTATGTAATGTTTTCAAAAGGCCCCTACAATGTCATTAGCTATAATAAATCTCTGCATTTAGCAAAAGAGTTCCCTCTGGGGGCCTCCAGAGTGGCACAGCGGTCTAAGGCACTGCATCGCATTGCTAAGGCGTCACTACAGAGCCTTGTGGCAGGTTGGGTGCCTGCAGGCTGACCTCGGTCATCAGTTGAACAGTGTTTCCTCTGACACATTGGTGTGGCTGGCTTCCGGGTTAAGCGGATGGGTGTTAAGAGGTGCGGTTTGGTGGGTCATGTTTCGGAGGACGCTTGACTCGACCTTCGCCTCTCAAGCCTGTTGGGGAGTTGCAGTGATGAGACAAGAAAAATGGGGTAAAATACCCCCAAAATATATATAAAATGTAGGTTCCCCCTGCACTGCTATTTTAGTTATCATGTAATCTGACTATTCTCTCATCAATGATTTAATTGACTTATTTCAGCAATTTCAGGGTTTTCTGTATAGTTGTCTAATGTTGGTGGGACATATTATTCTGTTTTAATGTTACTCCGGAATCACCATGATAAATATAATAGGTTTTCTTGAGTGTATTTTTAAAAAAAAGCTGAGATTTCATTTGAATTCAGAAGAATACAGGTGAAATCAGCTATTGACACAGACATGGTGGCGTAGCAGGAAGATCAGAATGCCGTAACCCAAGAGGTTGTGAGATCAAATCCCTGCTGAGGAACATGTTGAATAATAATGATTAATAATCAATGTACACAACATAATCAATGTGTGTAAAATTTGTAAGCTGAGAACACTGCGAGTGCGTGACATTCCGGAGACATCCTACACGACTCATTCTTGTTTGCATGTCATGTGAAGTGTTAAAAAAAACATGATTTCACATGTGAAAGATTGTGATCACGTGAAATATCATTACTTTTGCAAAACATGTTAACATTTCATGTGAAATCATGTGTTTTCTCCATAAGGTTGTCCAGATTGAACCGTGGCTAGAAACTTTTGTCCAGGGATGGCATCTCATGTTAAACACATTTTCCTTTCCTATTATGTATCGCTTTCATCGTAAGATACAGTATTACACATTCATGCCATGCTGCTGCGCTGGTTACTTATTTTCTCGAGTATTCTTGGGATGAATTGACCAATGGTATAGATGGGCAGGGGTGGCTTCCATGCTAACCCGTTATTGTTGCTTTATTCAGAGGAAAAATGGAAGGTGTTTAATAAAAGAGGGACATTAGAGAATTGTATTCATATCTGGAGTTGTCAGTTGGCAGAATAATGAAATGGACTGTTTATTCATCTCTTCCTCTCTCTCGTCTCTCTTCTCTCATTTATCTTAGTACACATTTGGTTGAGCGCTTCTTGTACTACCTGTACTTCTTGACTGACCATTAGTCAGCTGAGTTAATTGAGAGCTCATGACAATCTCCCTAAAGGAAATGAAATACATAGCCTAGCGTATCACCTGCATAGTTAAGATATCGACCATTCCTCCCTGCACGCTTCCTCGTGCGCATGGCAGTTTTTGTCCCGAGGGTGTGCTAGCGTTTTTCCTTGATTAGAGGCTCATTCTGTTCACCTGGAATACCTGCACTCTCTCTCCTTCAGCGCTGTGACCTTTCATGAATTAAGATGCCCAGGCAGTGGAGTTAGAACCAGTCTACCCCACGGTTGCTCATAGCTACCATGACTAATTAGTAAAGCTCACCTCTCTCAAAGGTGGAGGAAATAATTTCTTGTACAGGGAGGGTGGGGGGTTGGAGGGTAAATACTCACCTACTGCAAACCGTGAAAATCCATGTCAGTCAGGAGACCTTTAGGGTACATTTCATATCTCACTGAGTGCGAGCTAGCATGCCTTCGGCCTGTTTCATATGTTTGTCTCCACAGAAGTAAAAATGAGAAAAGGAGAAATGCAGACTGCACCATGTCTTTCCTCCTGTCACACAATGGTGTGGAAAGGTCAGGCCTAATGAAGTCAGAGGTGTGACCCCTGGTATTCAGGGATGGTGCGCTTGCCCCCTCCCCACCTCACCCCACCAGCCATGTGGGTTAATCCCCATTTGATCCTAATTGATAGGCAATAACGCAATCCTTATCCAGGAGCTGTTTTGTCTTCCGCAGCCCAACGTCAGTGTCGGTGACACAAAGTGTGAAAGCGCTAAACCAAATGTGAAATTGATATTTTTCATGTTTGTGTGCTTAAAACCCGGCTGTTTAAAAAAAAAAGACATTTACAAAGTGCTGTGTTCAGTTTGTGTCATCTGAGGCTCTTAGTAGGGCTTACAACCGTGACCTCCAGGATCCCTCATTGACCTCAATGGTAACATTTGTTTTGACGTGACCTCTTTCATCTACAACACCATTTTAAGGACGGTTGTACAGCTGTAAACTGTGGGCTAATTACTTACCATTTCAAAGATACACTGCTCGGTTGCCCCTATCACTTCCATTGATTGTTAGCGAGTGGTGGCTAAAGTTAGCTGAAGTTTCTAGAGGCTATTTAGCGAACCGAACCGTGGATTACAGTTTCTCCTGGCCAGTAGACTACTTTCATGGTGATGAATCATTTAACATCCAGTTGTAAAATACTGAACTTCACCTTTTAAACAAAGTTTTTAATGAGTTGATGTCTTTGGCTGGATTTTGAGGAATCACTTAAAAATGGGGGAAGCATGAATCCCATATTATATTCACAGCTACATAGGCCCTCATTTGTCAAACAATCATAACCTCAAACATGAATATACAGCGAATATAATTTTCGTGGAATTGTCCATATTAACAGGATCTTACTGTACGATAACATTTTGTGTCACATACAGTATGCAAATGTCCAGTGGTGAACATGCAGTGTTCCGTGACATTTGTGACTGAGCAGTATATTTGGGTGACTGTCATCTCAAATCAAGAGGCACAATTAAAGATGGGTTTATGTTCACGTCAAGTCTTGTGCATATTACAAAGAAGTATGGTTTATCAACCAGGAAAAAAATATAGTGTAAGCTCATATCAGTAGAATACTGCAGTTTGATGAGTCTAATGTGGAGTTTGTTTGCTTCCCCATTTCAAACATGTTCAGAAACATCTATCTAGTAGCTTTACTCCCTCCCCCCTTTAAGCATTTTGCATGTTTTTTTTTCTTCAGTGCGCTCATTGTTAAAGACTTTGGGCACTTTCATTAACTTCAGGACTGTGGACAAACAGTGATGCCAAGGAAACCGTAAGCTATGTTTTTGGGTAGCCGTTATGCATGGGCAACTCGCATTACACCAGGCTACAATGAAGTTTAGCATATTTCAACTGGAAAGCTTTTATCACTGTTTTTATCAGAAATTGTGTAACAAAAAGAAAAGCAGTTTTCAGATGTGTTTCGTCAATAAAGCCCCAGGTTTCTTAAATGTTGTTGGTGAAAACAAAAGGGGAGATTAGACTGACATTTCTGCAAGTCTCCTTCAACTAGCACAATTAAGCAGGCTGTTTCAGCAGTGTGCTCAGCAGTGTGCAACAGCACACTTTGGCTGAGAAATGCCAGGTGTCGTGTCTGTTCTTGTTCGTTTCACACGGTGTCTCAGGTCCCTCCCTGGAACGCCATTCGCAGGTCTCTGTAGGATTGGAAGTTGTTTTCAGTTTGTTTCTTACCAGAAGTAATGGGGAACCATAAGACTCGATAACATAATATGTTGCTCGGAAAACATTCATATGGAACAAACGCTAATTACGAAGCCAAAGTACTATGGAGTGGGACTGTGCTTATATACTCCATTTGACTGCAGACACCTGCCCTCTTCATGCCACGCTCCCCCAAGTTGTCCCAAAACAGTCGAAGTGAACTGAGTCAGTCTCAGACATCCATCTGTAGACCCCACCCTTACCCTGCAGACAGACAGACACACCCTGCAGACAGGCGCATACACACACACACAATTGAGATGAAATATCACAATGCCATTTGGCCTTAAAGTATAATTTTCAGAGAAACAAGTCATTAAAAGTGATTACAGTTCAGGATGAACTGATTATCATGGATTCAAAGTCTTATTGTTCGGCACACGCTCAGTTCTACCTGGAGGGTTATTTGAACCATGTAAAAAATAATTGTCTAAATATTGCTTGTGTATAATCTTAGCATGATGCCTGTAGATGCCTGATGATAGTTATGTAATTGGCATGTTTTCTAAAATGTCTCTCAATGGCTGGATTTCTTTTCTTTCTAGTCATGGACAACAACATTTGATGAGTTCTCTTGAGATAATTGCAACCTGCAAGAATTTTCTGCCTCTGTAACGATAGATATAGAGACCAGTTTCTGTCCAGTGTCTTTTCAAAGATGGCTGTCCGTTCCTCCAGTAGGAATACAATGGATGAGGTATTGAGGGGCCTCCTCTCTTTAAGGATGACTGGCCGGTTGGATCCTCTTGTTCTCGCATTGTACCATGTCTGGAGAGATGCCCTTCAAATCCCTCACACTGGCCAAGAAAAGACATGGGCCTGTCATTGCTGAGGTAGGAGCTTTGATGAACATGTTACTATCACCTTCAGATCAACTAGAGATAATTTTGACAGTAACTCTCTCCTTTCTACACCATTTGTCAATTCAAAGTAATACATTTTTTCTCCTGATGAATTATGCATTAAAATGTGTGGTTATTGACAGATGGCTTAAGAATGGTGCTCAATAACCACATTTAGATTGTTGTTGTTTTCTGCGGTTATGCAGCAAAAATCCATATTTGCATAAATCCTTCAACATGGTTATAGCCCACACTGGCTTTATTTGTAGATGCAGATTGGGTCACAATCTCTGGGCCGAATGTGTGAGGCTTTACTGTATGTTTGCTTATCTGTCCAGCCATCCAATCTATTCAAATAGGATCCCTTTAATTAAAGGGAGGCGCGGCACGCCAGGCTTATTCTCTTCCAGGGACCTTTTCTCTTATTTTGGGGACCAGATGGTGGAGGGGCATGGAAGCTCCCCTTTTGTGTGGGCTGCCCCTGTGAAAAGAGCCTCTCCTCCCTAATGTAATCAGTGGCACCGGAAGGGTCCATTCTGGGCTGTGAAAGGAGACAATTGGGTCTGGACACGTCCAGATTACAGAAACGCAGAGTTCATCGGCCGACCCTGCCCCCTTTGACCAGGTCTATGGCACGGAGGAGCGTCAGCTTTGATCAGTGGAGGGTGGAGGGCACTGATCCGACCTGCCCTCTTTTACCCTGTACTTGGCTGCTGCTGACACCTTCTTCCGGAAAGAGCCAGGGGGATTGGCCTGTGGTGGTGGGGCATCATGACCTGTCTAGACACTGTCACATGTTGCTGTGGTGTTGCTAAGGGGAAATGATGAACTCTGACCTTAAATGTAGTTGGTTAATAGTTACTGGTCATCTAAAGGGATGGGTTTTTTGGGGGTTGGGGGGGGGGTGATCCACATAATACACAGTCTTCTGAAAGGGCTCACTAGCTTGAATGCATTGACAAAAGTTTTCCTGAAGTTTCATTTTATTTGTCTTTATTTATTTAATTTTGTATAAGTCTGAGCAACAACTGCTACATAACATTGAAGGGCAAAATGGCATGGCACATCTGTGGCGCTAACTGCTATGACAATCAAACACATTTCTTTATTTCATTTGTTTGTTAGCAGATTATACCTGCTCACTTGGGGATGTTTGTGGAAGCATGATTGACCCAGCATAGCAGATGATCTACATGGGAGCATTTCTTCTGGATTTTCAGTATTTTACAGTTGGGACATCAAATTTCGTAAAGTTTTCAGTAAGTAATCTTTGAAATATTTTTTGAGATAAATGCATTATTTTGGTTATGTGTAAAATAACCCAACATATTTTATTCTAGTATTTGAGTAATTTGTGAAGTTTTTCAAACATTTTATGTACTAAGTAATACAGGGTAATAGAATGTAAAAAAAAGCTTCTTAATAGAATCAAAGGCATTGCATTGTTTTTGTGCAAATTGACTCTGAAAAGCAGTGTAACTATAGCTTGTATGGAATATTGCAAGGCACCTTCTATTCTTATATTGAGGGACATAAATTGCTGTATCATATCAAGAGATATCCATTTGGTTTGTTGACAGTTCTAACAGTTTAGCCACCCACTTGAATCTATGACAACCGAATTGATCAAATCTTGTCAAATAATTAAGTTATTACAATATATTTATTGATTCAATGTATAATAGAACTGTTAATAAATGGTCAATAAAACGTGTCTACGTAGTATGTCTACTTCTGTTGTTCCTTGATAAAACATAAAGAAATCTGCGGCACTTGCGTATTTAGGCCTACTATTCACATGTTTTTCCAATATCCAAGAAGAAAAACTCATAATATTGTTAGTACATTTTAGTAATTTCATATACTCTCTTATCCAGAGTGAATTACAGTACTGGTTCCCCGGTGGGAATCGAACCCAAAACCCTGGCATTGCAAGTGCCATGCTCTACCAACTGAATCACACGGGACACACATCGTACCGTTACTTTCTTTTTAGTTTGTAATGACCAGTGCCTATTCACTAGCACACATCCAGCTGCAGGAAACGGTGGTTGTTGTTCCTGTGGACCACTGGGTGTAGTGATTCTTCCATCATGGCCGCCGCTGCCACCCCGCCCTCACGTCTGCCACTCAGCAGTAAAATGGCAGCATGCAGTGGGTGAGACAAGAGAGTGATGCGTTCACCACTCCTATGTGGCTGCTGTGGTACACTCCACTGAACCATAACCCTTTCCATTCACCACACCGAGCTTAGGGGCTCTCTATAGTCTTTAGGTGTTTTTTTCAAACTGTTCAAACACGGTGATGTACGAGGGCGAGTTATTATATGAGTGTGTGCTTAGGGAAATAATTATTGCATAGGACAGCACAGGTAGAAGGTGCTACTAATACAGATGATGGGTAGCCTCTCCTACCACCATTTTCTCTGACTGTAGCCACAGGAATGGTCGACAGTGCAAGCCGTTCAGAGATTGTCAGTGATAGAATTGATGTCGATTCGCCATGGTAATGTGTGGCAGACCACACACTAGAAGTATAAGGATCTGGATTGGCGAGTAGTGTTATTTGCAAAAAGGTCTTTACAGTGGCAGTTTTTGCATTTGTCTCGCAAGTAACTAAGTAACTAGGAACAGTGGGCAAAACTGGTTGAAATTAGGTATTTAAAACCAGTTTTGCTCACTGGGATACAGTAATCGGTACATCATGCAGTGAGGCTTATCTGTGTGCATTGATATGTTTTTTTTGTTATCAGCAGTTATCAAATAAGAGATGGAGCCAAGTTCTAATGCCCAATTTCACCAGCTCCTCTACTGAGCATAGAGAAGTATTTATGGTGATCTATGCTTCATCTACCAGTCAATGTACACAGTAAAAGGGCAAACAGGGATTTAGTTGCATAATCATATCTTATTCCTCTTGCGTAACACGGCTGCGCTGTTTTTCTGCAGTATCATGTCTCCAATGATGCTTCGCGTCACCATAGAACACTGCGTCATTTGTTCTTCCAGAATTGTACTGTACTCAGAAGTAGAATCTGTTTTTGTGGCATAGGAAGGGCATTGTGGGGTCTGAAACATGGTAACCCTTACATTTGGGTCAAATGAGTGAATATATTAGAACTTTGGTTTATTGTGGTGATTATATGCCATTGATGCCAAATGTTGTTTTACAGAATACGATAACAAACCCCATTTGCAGTACTCTTATCTGTTTGCTTCTGCCCCAGCAACTTTGAATGTAGCCTAATTCAGAGATCATTCTTTGCAATCTGTCGATAAACCCCAATTTTGTACTTTTCCTGATAAATGAATCATTGTGGAACGGTATACAGTGCTTTGCCGTCCTATCTACGCACAATACATAAGAAAAAAGACAGATTGGGTCATACAAAACAGTGGTCAAATTAGGCACCCCTGATAAATAATGTAATCTCATTGGTTCACAATGTATATTTGTGTCTTTTTTGTTGTTGTTCCGTGTGAGAGGAGGATGGCTGTGGTGTGCACCACGAAAAAGATGTCATGCTGAGGACGGGTTTCTGCACTGATGTTTTTGGTGTGATGTAGCGGCGGCTCTCTCACTGTGTCTCTGTTGCCCATGATGCTTAACCATAGAGAGTGATTGACAGCATGGTCCCTACACAGCAAAGGGGGCCTGAGGTGAGTAGGATGTACCCTTGGCCCTGCCTGTCTGGCTGCCTTTGTTTCTCCCGGCAACACGGATACATATTACAAAGGACAGATATTATGGATGTGGATGTCTGCATCCAGCCAAAAATGTTAGACAAATTCTGTTTTTTTGGGGGTATAGAAAAATAAGAAAAATTACAATGGTCAGGGTTAAAATGAAGGATGTTAATATGGTATGGACTATGAGAATCCTAAACCTCTCTCGGTGCTTATTCCACAGCTTGGCCATATGAGAGATTGCTCATGACAGTACAGTAAGGAAGAAAAATCATGTGCTGACTCCCATTTCCAATGTTTATGATTTGCATGATGTTTCAGTCAGTGTTCCCAAAATGGTGGGTCAGACCCGCTCACGTGCCCGCGACCAATTCTTACTTGGGAATGTTGCTTGTGGGGTCCTGAAAAAAATATTGAATGTCTGGAATTCACAGCAAAAAAAGTTTGGGAACTGTTGTCGTGTTGCCGAGTTCAACGTTTAGATTTCCACTGTGTTGAAAACTGCACTATGACCCAGCCAGTCTGTACTAATCACGATTGAGTACTAATCACAATTGAGGTTTATTGGTCAATTCCAAATGATAGACTATTAGGTTTAGACATGTCTGAGGTGTAATGAAAAATCGTACAGTGGAATGAACATCCTTTCATACTCTTCAGTTCCTAATCTGTAATGTAAGTGAAATGTGAATGTTCTATTCTATTCTAGAAACCTTGACATGAAATTTAAAAAGAAATCCCCTACACTGCTATTGTATTTCACTGCAGCCTTTATAAACATTTAACAGGAAGTTTTGGTGTGGGCCGTTATGTCATATGTGGACTTAGAATTCACTTTCGGCATTTTAAGAAAAGTGTTTGTTCATGAAAATGAAGGAATTGAGAGGAATTGGAGCTAATGCTTTATTGATGTTATGCCTTAGAGTTGATTGAGTTGGAGTTTGAGTGAATCTGAATATAAGTCATATTTCATGAAGTTGAGTTACTGCAATATACCACAACCATGTCAATTCGAAAACGTAACCATCAGAACTACTTGATGATTGATTATTTTCATGCAATGTTACACCATCAGCCAAACTTCAAATTTGTAAAATCCGCTAAAGTGATGCTCTACCATGAATTCATGTTATGAATGGTCTTTTTCACATTCATATTATCATATGGACTTTTGCCAGAGCTTAAGTCAATTTCACTTCAGTTCTTGTCAGTTCAGGGAATTCAGTTTTAGAATAGAAATCTGCATAGATAATTTGAGACCATTTTCTCTGATCCCTACTTTTTTAATTAATCGGCAACAATATCGTAGCATGGTGTTACTTTTGTTTTTTTTGCGAATGAATCAAATCATCCATAAATTGAAATGAATTATATTTGGTATGCATCAATCAATCAGCAACATTATTTAATTGGTTAGTTTAGTCCAGGAAGTGTTTTCAACAAGTTTGTAGATTCTTTAAAAAAATGTTTTAAGAAAAAAATGCCTCCTAGGTGAGAGGATGGGTAGGGTGACCTTCAACAGAAAGGGACATTGTATATCCTACATGATTATAACAGCCTAATGGAAGTGGGAAAGTCCCTAAAAACGTCTAGCATTACGATGAAAATGATCCCGTGCCTCTTTTTTCAAGGGGTCACTCAAATGCAGTGTGTGAAATGAGAGTTGTCTTCTGTGTGTCTTCTTAGAATGCATCCGCTTCTCATTGTCTGCCCAGTCAACTTCTGCAGGCCCCAGTGCCCTGGGTCTCATACATGAGAGATCAAGGGTTACCAAGGTGCTATTGAGAGAGAGAGAAGGGCTCAATACCAGAGGGAACAAACTGCACCACAAAATACTCATTTCCTTTGCATGTTAGGTGCCCTGGTGGGGATTCAGACAGGGTCACTGACACAACTGCTGGAGTTGCTGTTTGTCTCATCATTGTTCTTAATGAAAACGGACCCAGCTCTGTGTGTGTGGGTGTGTGTGTGTGTGTGTGTGTGTGTGTGTGTGTGTGTGTGTGTGTGTGTGTGTGTGTGTGTGTGTGTGTGTGTGTGTGTGTGTGTGTGTGTGTGTGTGTGTGTGTGCGCATGCGCGTGTGTAGCTTGATAATGCATTGTGGTGGTTATCCAAGTTGGACCTGACTATGGTCAAGCAGTGCCAGACAGAAGTACCTAATTTAGAAAGGTAAGAGGTTCATCTGTCCACTCGGGTTCTCTCCACAAAGTCCAGTCACTGAGCTCTGGCATTAACTTGTATTCTAACAAGATTAAAATATATTTGTCCTGGGGATTAGCACAGTTAGGTGCCCTTTTGCCTTCTTTTTGCAGTGGTGCGGTGACAGTGGGCTTTGATCTGTGTTGCATGGCAAGGTCCCTGGCTTGGGCCTGGCCATTCGAGTGCCTAGTGTGAAATTGGCCTGATGTCATCCCCGTTCTCCACCTTTTACATCTTTCACCAGTTTTAATTATGTTTCCGCCACAAAGCCCGGGCACCTCGGAGCAGATTCCACTCGGGCTATAGGAAGCATTTAGAAACTATGGTTAAATGTCACAGTAGGGGAGGGGGAGGGCATAGCAGGATGGGTTCCTTTGTAGAAGAGGTAGACAAGGGGCATTAATACTTTTCTGTTATTTTTTCTTATTCTCGCTCTCTTTCTCCATCTCTCTGCCACCTAACTGCCCGTTGGCAGTGAACTTTTGACAAGTCCTGTGAACTTTCAAAGCGATGACTTCTATTCTCCTTTAAAAAATAGATTTTTTAAAGAAAACATTTTAAGGCCCATGTGTATGTTCGTACAGAAGTTGCTCACTCTTTCAGTTAACTTACTCTTCATCGCAATGGTAACCAATAATGTTTTCTTTGGATAGCTAGCTCTTAAAATGTTATCTACGAAACCTCAATGTATTGTATCATGCATTATAACTCTGGTACAGTTCTCAAGTAAAACCACTGTTTTCTAAACCGGATTTTATGGTTTCCTTGAAACTTTATACAACAAGCAACAGTTTTAGGGCATAGCCGTTTGTTATTTCTTTGAAGAGTGATGGGGTTTTGATGTTGGGTTTGAAACTTGGGACATTTTTATGGGAGGTTCCCATCGAAATGTTGCATAAAAAGGTGCAGGAGAGAGTGTGTGTGTGTGAGAGAGAGAGGGGGAGAACAGAGAGAGGAAGAAAGACGGGGGAGTGAGTTTGGGTGAGAAAGTACTGTGTGTAGAGAATGGGTTACTGTGGGCTGGGGGGAATTAGCCACCTGCAGCCATGACAGGAGGCTTTGACCTTCATTGGTTTCTCGCTCTCGCTCTCTCTCTCTCCATCTCTCTCTCTGTCTTTTATTCTTTCTCCTTCCCTTTCCCGCCTGGTCACAGAACCACAGACTCCTTTCAGAAGCAGTAAGGACTGACCGTGCGCGAGTGAGACACTGGCCTTTCTCCCATCATGCCAGTCAATGACTGTTATAGGCGTGGTGTTCAAAGACTAGCGGCACAAGTATGGAAATACAGAGAAAGCATTGTAAAAAAAAATTAGGAGGAAGGAAAAGTTAAATGCCTGGAAACGGTCACCGTCCACCACTTTGCCTGCTGCATGTTCTTTTGTTTTGAAACTTTTGCAAACTTTTTTTCGGTTGTGTATGGATCAGTAGAGCGAAGGTATCCATCCACAGACTCAGATAATGTTGGCCCGCGATTTGAATAACAATTTGTTTTTATTTACAGTGACTGGTCACAGTTTGTTGAATGTTCTCTTTCAGATAAACATTCTCTACACAGTTTGTAAGATATGGAATTATACAACTGCCATAAAATGTTTACAAGAAAACAATCCAAAAAGTACAAAGGAAGCTTTCCCACTGGGCACACACTGGTTGAATCAACCTTGTTTCCTCATCCTTTCAATTAAATGATGTTGAACCAATGTGGAATAGACGTTGAGTTGACGTCTGTGCCCAGTGGGTTAGAATTTCTTTATTTGTTTTGCAAGCTATATGCTATTTGGGTAATTCATAGAATATCTGGAAGTATGTAAAAAAAAAAGTTTTAATATTTTATCAATATCAATATTTTGGGGTCAAGGATGACATGAAAAAAAAACAATCCCCCAACAGTCCAAATGGAGGAATAGTCCACTAGCTGTTTTGGTTATATTCTGACGATATGATTAATTTAAGTCATAGGCCAGCTCATTTTCAGTCCAAATCCGTGTGATTTAAGGCCCATCTGAGTAGTATATGGGTTAATATGGAAATTTGGCAAGATTTGTCTCTGTTTGTCTTAGACCTTGAGAAAAGATATCCAATACATTTGATGCATCTTTATTTTGTTCTATTTATGGGTAATGTTGTGATTATTCTAATCACACAATAAAAGTGAAGTACTCAAATGTGATGTGTTTTAAATTAGTATGTTTGTGTCACCTGTATTGACAAACCTATGTGATAACAACACAAACCTCTGGGAACGTAAAGGTGAAATTAACTTTTTTCACAATTTTTCATGAGAAAACATAAGACCTACTTGGAACTTACATTGAGTGTACAAAACATTACGAACACCTTCCTAATATTGAGTTGCACCCCCTTTTTGCCCTCAGAACAGTCTCAATTCATCGGGGCCTGGACTCTACAAGGTGTCGAAAGCGTTCCACAGGGATGCTGGCCCATGTTGACTCCAATGCTTTCCACAGTTGTGTCAAGTTGGCTGGATGACCTTTTGGTAGTGGAAGAATCTTGATACACACGACAATCTGTTGAGTGTATAAAACCCAGCAGCGTTGCAGTTCCTGACACACTAAACCGGTGCACCTGGCACCTATATCATATCCCGTTCAAAAGCGCTTGAATCGTTTGTCATGGCCATTCACCCTCTGAATGGCACACATACACAATCCATGTTTCAATTGTGTCAAGGCTTAAAAATCCTTCTTTAACCTGTCTCCTCCCCTTCATCTACACTGATTTGAAGTGGATTTAACAGGTAGCCAATACGGGATCATAGCTTTCACCTGGATTCACCTGGTCAGTCTATATCATGAAAGGGGCAGGTATTCCTAATGTTTTGAACCAGCAAAGGTTGACATTTATGCATTCAGCTTTGTGGTGATATTTCTATTTTATTGTAGGCCTTGAGTCACATGAAACCAATATTTTTGTCATTATTTATTTGTATATATGTAGTAGTCTTATTGGTAAGGTAACTGTAACGTCAATGGTCTTCAGAAGGGAGTGTCATTTTGGGTGTTACACCAAATAATAGGGCACGGCTCATGTACCTTTCTAGGCTGAACCTAAACACTCGGGTAGTAATAGTAACAACACATGGTGGACACATTCAAATCATGTAAATATACTCGATTTTAGATTTTTTTTGTTGCATTTTGTCATTGACCTTTTTGGTCGAAAGGTTACTACAAATTCCTCTTTGGTCAGCGGTGTTGCCAAACCAGTGACATCATACACAGGGATCCACTCCTATTTTGGCAATGGAGGATCACGTTTTCTTTCCGATCTTTCTGTGTTTACATAGAAATGCCCATGTCTCATAGACGTTCAATTATCCTTGACTGTGGATTATAGAAAAAGGATGATGCTAGATACGTTTTTAAATGTATCTTCGAGGTTTATTGACTTTTCTTTTCCAGTTTTTCATGAGGCAGTTAATTACACAATTAATACATACATGAAAGTTATGTACATTATACCAAAGAATATGTTGAACATAAAAGAAAAATAGCATTGTATAATAATACAACTCCGTGTTGTAATTTCATTTAAACATATTCATCTATAGATAGATATTCGCTGATGAGGAAATTCAATGTCACACCAGCAGTTTTCATGAAGGCAATAATCTTGAATCAAATAGTCTGCATTTTGAAGTAATACTGCTTCTCTGATTCGGCACAGTTCTGTCTCATAAAAAAGTTCTCGCTTGAACTTTAAGGCAAAGTGTGTTCAGTTTGGTGGATTGTAATTCAAACACACTTTTTGCAGATACACAACAAAACAATTCAAAAGGCAAAAGTCCACAATTTGGTATGGATAGTCTAAAACTTAGCTTGATCATACTCTTGTCGACAAAGACAGAAGTTTATAAACACAGTTATTTGCCCAAGTACAACAAATTGCAGCTTTCATGCAAAGGCCCCATAAACCATTTTCAAAGAGACGTTATTGCAGGATAAACAAGCAGTGTAAATACCTCAGAAATCTACTCTAAAGCAACACCGTTTCATTGGATAGATTTTTTGCCCCTCAATATAATATATATAAATACACATATGAAATCATTTCAACAACAATAAAAGAGATTTTCAACAATTGTTATACAGTCACTAATGGTTTTGTCTGTTTTTTATTTTAAATGATATATATGTATATTAAATAAACATGTATATAGAGAAGTAACTCCATGGGACGTATAGTTGACAGCCTACATCAGATACCTTGTGCCTACTTTTGATCAAGTAGGCCTATAATACTTTCAGCCAAGAGTGTGTTAAACGTTTTGTCATCATTGTCACAATGCCACAGAGTTGTCTCCCACGTTATAGGCAGCATTGTAATCATTCAAAGCAATTTGCTACAAGAGATGATTTATATTGCTCTTCAAAAACGATTTATAGAGGCCTTGGTACACTGATATAACACAGAACACGCACAATGTTTCATGGAAATGAACTTGGCTTAGATGTAGTTTTGAGACAACTACATTTGTGTCCTACGTATTAGCAATGCGTGTATTATGTTTGCTAAACAAAACATTGCTACCCAATCACTTCTGTGGTTATATAAATTTTCCAAAAATAGTATTAAAATCCATCTACTTTTCAATTAAGTCTGCACATCACTGACACTCAAAACCCTTGCTATGTCCTTTTTACACTAAACGTCAATAAAACCATAATAACCATGGGAATAAAATATCTTGTCAGCAAATGTATTAAGATTCACAGTTGCCTGGATGCAGCAGAAAATATTCTTTGGACTTAAGCAGGTTGTTTTTCACATCACTGACAGATCTCAACGTCAAGTGCCAGATAAAAGCGCTATAATGTAAAAAATGACAATGAATAGCAATATAAAATGAAGTGTATAACAAGCATTTATACTTTTCCTGGAAGAAAAACGACACACGTTACAGGAGATTGAAAACGTACCTTTTTACAACATATTTTTATAGACATGATATTGCAGAAATATCTATATATGTATCAATTTATGCTGGTATATTCTATACACTGGCCCTTTATTCGATGAAATTATTGCATTGTAAATATACTGATCTGTATCTCGCTCGAAATCAATCGCTGTCTGATTTGTCATCTTTTGACGTCGTAGCATGATTGTACAGTCCCTGTGCCATCAGGTGCAAGGCTAGGGTGTTTTTTGCGCCGGTGGCCTTCTTGATTTTTGCCCTTTTGTTCTGGAACCAGATTTTGATTTGAGATTCGTTAAGGCCGAGTTCTTGTGCCAGGGACTGTCGCCTTTGTTCGGTCAGATACCGGTTCGTTTGAAACTCGGTTTTTAGTCTTTGTAGCTGTTCAGCTGTAAAGGCTGTCCTTGGTCGCTTGTCCTCTTTCCTGGCGGTGGTTTTCTTCTTTGGTTTTCGAGATCTCGGTCCTGTGTTTTAGAAAAAATATTATTATTAGCCAAAACCAATGAAAATATGAAATGTGAAAGCTTGGTGTAGCCTATAGGATATAAATGTTCCAGTTACTACAACTGTGTAGTAATACATACATTAATTAATGAATTTAGGCCCTACTTATTTATTATTCCACTGTATGCCAAGTGTCGTGCAATCGTAGAAAAAAGGGTTCCAAAAGGGTTCTTCGGCTGTCCCCTTAGGAGAACCCTTTTTGGCTTCCAGGTACAACCCTTTCCACAGTTCTACCTGGAACCAAAGTGGGTTATACCTGGAACCAAAAATGGTTCTTCAAAGGGTTTTCCTACGGGGACAGCCGCCTTTTAAGTTTTAGATAGACCCGTTTTTCTAAGAATTTAAGTGTTCGTTTCAATGCATACCATTCCATATCACATAAGAGTTGTCAAAATAGTGAGGAATAAAGATGAATATTGATAACGTAACCGTAGTTCCGCACTTCTTTACGTAGAACAATGCATTGGAACATATGTAGAGGGTGGGTAGGCCTATACCGTTGGGGCATGTCGGTTCCGTAGTTTGTTATGGTCATTGGAGGATATGCTGAGTAGGCCTAAAATATATCAACACAACTGGACCTCCCATCTCAACTGCAACTTACTGAATAATATCAAATGTGTATTTTTCGTAAACAATTGTTTATATTTAACTCTTCATTTTATATACAGTTAGGCTAATAGTCTAGGCTTGACGATGTCTAGTGGAATACATTGGCTTATATCGTAGCCTATAGGTTGCTGAAATCGGTCTTTGGCTGTTAATTACTTTTCAAAGTTTGCCCTTTGGTGGGTAAACATGATGGGTTGTAATTGAGTAGTAAGAAATCGTCAGGCGAAACTATTTGATAAAAAAAAGTGGTGACGTCTGTTTGGGCAAGTAGGCCTGGATGACTATCAAAGAGATTATTCAATACATTTGGAGCTCGCTGGAGATGATAAACCAACGTACGACGTTTTAAGATATGCAGCCCATGGGGATACCATCGAATAGTAGTCTAGTTCATGCGATCCACGTTACATAATGCATGAGAACATTGTGTACAATACAATTTTTTAGAAATGAACGAAAATGCATTCGAATATTTGAGTTTTTACACAAGTAGAATATAGAATAATGAAGGAAACGTTCATGTTTTGTGTGCTAAATATGCTAAATATTTAGAGACCCTGGCAACTCCGTTGTGAAATCTCATGCATAAACAAAAATAGTGGATTTGCACGACAGAATTGTCGAGGAAAAATACCCTATAAAGTCCTTTAACCTATTGTATTTTTTTTCTTAATAATTCTTTGAAAGACTTATTGTTTTGGTGATATGTGCGCCGATGTTTATAGTAACCTATACTAGTAGGCTAACCTAACCTAGTATTACATTGGCTATGATCTAGCTAGCACAAAACAATAGCCATCGCAATGACGGTATCATATTCGTATTATGGCATTATAATTGAAATACTCGTGAAAAATACAAAATTGTATGAGGCTATTCCAAAATTCGAAAAATTACTATTTATCCCGCAAACTATAGGCTTTTAACATTAATGTGTAGACTTCCAATACCCCTGCGTTTGCACATTTCAGTTTTAAAGCAATACAAGATGCTATTTTGAGCGGCTTGTTTTGTCGTGAAATTATGCCATTATTCAAACTCGTGGTAAATCTTTAGCGTTCTAGAATATTCATAGGCTATCGGCTCTTATGGTTTTATTATTAGTCTTGTGTTTCCACCGATACACTTTGAAGATTTTGCAAGGTTAGAATCTTATATTTTGCATTTTTCTGATCTTAAAACAGGTGAACACTATTTCGCCCTCCTTTCATGGAAGAACTCGGTCAAGGTGTTTGAGGTCAACGGGCCGGTGTATTTCAGGTTACAAAGACGAGGGAAAATAACCCTAGCCTACCTGATGAGGGCCTGTCCGAGTATCTGGTGCAGTACACCCAAGCTGGCCAGAGCATAGGCGGTTTGGATGGTGTAATTGAGCTGGCTTGAGAACTATCCGAGTCCGAGCTTAGGCACTGATCTCCATTCTCCCCGCGGGGTTTCAGGGGCTCTTCGGTCGCTATTTCAGCCTTCTTGGCCACGCCGCCTGGATGAGGAGTGGAAGTTCCCTCCGTTGGCACAGTACTCCCCACTTCCTCCGCTCTTGGAACAGCCGGGCTATGGTTCTCTCTGGTAGCGTGACTACTTTCGTCATGATTTATGTTATCATCTTTTTTCCGCCCAAAGTCCGGCCGTAAGATATTATCGATGAAGAAATTGGTGACTCGGTGCGGGATCTGCTGCAGGTTGCCCGGCGCTTGTAATAGAGGGAGTATCACTCTGTTTGACTCGTCCGCCGACCCTTGGCGCACCGCATCTCTGTTGCTATGATCATTTTCTTCCATACTGATACACTTTCCAGTTTTCTTTCCTTAACCCCTTTATTGCTCTCCCGCACCGAAATGAGCGCAATCCACTTCTGTGGGAGGCGGAGCTTTTCAAATGTTTGAATAAAGGTTTTAAAAAAGAAAAAAGAAAGTCAAATCTTGTTGAGTGTACTGGACACCATGCAACCCTTTGCGATAGTGCCCACAGAGAAAAACATAGTTTTGGTCATATATTCCCAAACTTGGCTATCCTATATTGTTGCACTGGATAGACACCATTTGTCATTTGCCCATCCAATTTGGTACTATCCGTTTTCAGTCTATCCAATACAAGCGCTTCAATTACTAAACTAAGGGTAAATAAAGAGGCTTCTGATCCTGAAATACACTCACTGGAGTTTTGTTCTTATTTTCAATACGAGCCCCCAAGTGACGTTGCAGCGGTTATCCTAGACACGTGCCTTAAACCAATAGACTGGGAGAATGTTTACCACGTGACAGTGACTCGTGAATTATCGACAAAACGCCCAATCTCGTCTTCTTAAAGGAAAGGCGTTCTGGAATAAAACGACATACCTACACTAAATTTCTCTTCTGTTTGATTGACTATTATATTGGTGAATTTGTGTTGTAGTTGGAGGTTAGTGTTTTCCATTCATGCGTAATGCATGCTTAATCTGGAAATGGTCAAACGCCTTTCCATAAAAAATAATTATATTGATATAGACTAAAAAATGTAATTGTAAGATTGGGCAAAATATGGAGAGTCGGTTAATAGCCTGCTGTGTGACGTTCGCATGTTATAACTATTTTGTTTCGGGCATGTAACTTGTAGCCAAGTATCGAAGCAGTCACCAACTACTATGGTACATTAGGGATAGCCTCTGCAACCAAAATTGGGTGGGGGATACCGGAGTCTGTATGGCTCGCATTGAAGCAGTGTTTGGGGTTTTTACATTTAGGGTTTTTAACTCGGTGCGTTTTTTTATTTGGGACATTGTGTACCTCTTTTACTTTATGGAGCTTTTCATTCTGAGGAGTTATTTATGATATTTAATATTGCGGATTTGTGTCGCATGCATCATGACATTGACAGGGCATTGACCATCCCGAGTTTCTAAAGCCCCACCATTAATGGCCAATTCATGCAATCTCTTAGCCAGTCATGCAATAATAGCCCGTCATAGAATCTGGAAATCCTTTTAATGTCTTCATGTGCTCTTTCATGATTATATAAAGGTTCACAGCAAAAATGGGTCGCTAGCCCTTTAAAAAAATATGTTATGCAAACAAACTGTTGTGTTCACGGTGCACATGATATAGAGTCGCGCCAAAGACAAATTTGGGAAAACTTTACTGACCAACTCCTTGGCTGTTTTCACTCAAATCAGGATTCAGAGCGTGCCTTGCCGTAGTCGCGAGAGATAAGTTGCTATTTGATCTGAAACGTCATGTTGGCGACGTAGTGGGTAAAACGACGCATGAGTGAGTGATGACCCTTGGATGATTAATTATTGTATTTAGCATTGGACCCATAGCGTTTGTCAAATTTAGGTAAAAAATAACTGAATTGTGGAACTGTTTTTTCAACCGCTTCTGGACCAGTGATGTAAATTATTGTCACAGTATTGGTAACGTGTCTAATTTCTAATTATTTGTAGTTAGGTAGCATATACATTTTAAACTTGTGGCATTTCACAATTAAGCGGAAAAAGGTATATAATTTCCACTCAGTCTCCACAAAACGAAAGGTCATTATTATTGGTCAACTCATGCGTCGAACGTTCATGGACGGTGGAAAAACGAAGAGTTTTTAGAGAGGACGGTAGAATATTAATTTTAGAATGACAGACCCTATAATTAGGCCACAACTTTTTAGGCATTGTCCTGCGGTAAATGGCCTAGCCTTTCACTGTTTCAAAAAACAGTTGGCTGACTGTGCCCTATTATGTGTGTGAACTATTATCGTATTTCTATTGTTTGCACGTTATGTACACGTTTAAAATTAAAGCGTGCCAGCTCTACAGAGAATGCATCTCGAATAGGCCTACACATTTTCTTCTACATTGTGTAGTCTTATTGGCTCATGCAAAATGGCCAAATCATGTGAGCCCGGCATAGGACTACTTGAACGATAGTCATTTTGACCAATAGCCTGGTGGTTTCTGTTAATAAATTCCTACATTTCAACCATAGAGCGATCTCCATACGTCATCCATTTTCTAGCAGTGCCTGTCTGACAATAGCCTATATGGTTGGGAGCGGCGGCGGTCCATGAACCATGCACAACCACCATGCAGTGTCCATCTTATCTCTCCAGCTGATGGAGTGAAAGTTCTGAGTAAAGGTTGTAATTAGATAGGCCACTCTCATGCTGTGATTGTTTCTCACTTGTGAGGGAGTCCCAGATTATCCCGAGCACTAATAAATGAACAGGAGACAATGGCGGCCAGACAGGCCCGCTACCCCCTCCGCCTTCTCGCTGCTCTCGCTGACAGCCACAGCAAAACAGGGCTGGCGTGGAGGAAACCTCACGATTTCAAGTCAAGAGTCATACAGGCCAGACCACAGCCAATTATAAATAGGGTGCTTCAATAGGCCTATATGGTGGTATTAAAAATGGGATACATGTAGTTTTATGCGTTTTGTTTTGCAAGCTCTTATAGACCGCACAGTCCTATTGGCCTATACATGTCAACATTGAAGGGCTACATTGGTTGTTTTTGATTGATTATATTGGACAGTATGGCATCGTATATCCCTTAATTGGTAGACTTCGTCTGTTTGTGGTGTGTCACCCTGCACCCGGTTAACAGACTTTCCTTAAAATGTTGACATAGGTTACCTCACATTTTCTTTCTACCTTTCCACCTTGCACCTTATACGGACGGGTGCACATATTCCGTTACTTGGGTTATGTTGCCTAAAAGTTAGGTGAAATGAACTCCCCAAAAATGTTAGACTCCATTTGATGTCTTGTTATTTTAAAATTCCCAACATCGTTTCGTGACTATCGTTTTTTCTTGTAAAGAATGTTTACTAATTCAGTGTGGATGCGGGATGCGTGTAGCCTATAGATCGTTTGTATTAAATGCATGGCTGAAATATACATTATACATTTTTTTAATGTAACCTTTATTTAACTAGTCAAGTCAGTTAAAAACAAATATTTATTTACAATGACGGCCTACCCTGGCTAAACCCTAACCCAGACGACGCTGAGCCAATTGTGTGCCGCCCTATGGGACTCCCAATCACGGCCGGTTGTGATACAGCCTGGAATCGAACCAGGGTATGTCGTGACGCCTCTAGCACTGAGTTGCAATGCCTTAGACCGCTTCGCCACTCGGGATCCCAGATAGGCCTATAACATGATAACAAACGTGCATTTGGCCACAACCCTCTTATCAGAGTCTTTATCCATCTCTGTAATATGCCCTCGTATGCATTTACGCTTTGTGCATATAATTTCGTTTTACGATTGAGATCGTAACCCATCTCTCGTAGCCTATGGTAGGCATACATGAGCTGTATCGGTTAGCATTGTGTCGGTTTGGCAATAACGCCCCCTTTAAAAAGTAGTGCGATTCGTAAAGGGGTATGCCACATTGACATTTGTATTATGCCTGAATGTGACATCATTCTGGTTATCATGTTTTGTTGTTGTTTGTATTGTGCACATTGCATATAGCGTATTAGTCTGCTGGTGGTCAATGCCGCAACACGAGAGCTCACACCTGGTTTGCAAACGGTATTTGATTTACTAAAGATTTCTTGGGTATTCGCACGTCCGCACCAGTCTAATCCCCCCAGACAAAACATCGCGCCCTGACAGCAACCCTATACCTTTCCCTGAATGGACACTGGCCCGACGAAGGAAATCAGATATTTACTCAAAGCAGTCTATTTTCAACGAATTCCAAGGGATTTATTCTTTAAAACACCTATTGCAATAGTTGGCAAAAAAAAGAACGATGGTAATCGGCAAAGCTAAAGCCAGTGCATGTCAATTATGCCTCTTATGGGTATAGTAGGCTTTATGCCTTCATGCGTTCCGTAACCTGATAAATCTAGGCCACTTTTTCCTATTATTGTAAGCGGAGCCTCTTTAAACACTTCCATTTAAAAGTTTGTCACTCATAACAACAATTGAGTGTTTATTGTATATTAACACAAAATAACAGGTTATTATGAACATCAAAATTTAGCTGTATCCTAACTAATTTAGTTAAAATCGGAAAGAAATGTTGCTTATGTAAATTATATTAGCTAATAACTCATTTATGGTTATGTAAAATGGATGTTTTGCATTTATATATTCATGTGATCCTTCAGGGAAGGTGGAAATATTGATAACCCTTAAGGCCATGCATGCATACAACCCAAACCTGTCACTTTTCTACAGAGCTGCTCTGTGCCTGCTAAATGACTAATAAAATGTTATGCAAATGTTTATTGTAGACTAGCCTATAGCCAACATGAACCGAGAATTAACAATTCACTGAATTCAGTCCAAGACTGTCTACTTTGGAAGATGCGGTGGCAAAAAAAAAAATCGGTGTTGATACATTTCATATGAACTACCAATTCTGCATACATAATGTGTCTGCGTATACAAATTCGTGCGTTTTTTTGATACTTTTTAAATTGACATTGGTGAGATTTGGCCTACGTTTGCGTATGCATGTACTGCAAACCATCCTGAGTACCTAACCCTATTTTCCTGTTTTTCTTTTGGCTAGGATTTTCTGAGACTTCTGAGACGTCACAAGAACTTACTGCCATGGATCGAGAACCTCAACTACAAAAGGTGACGATGCACAGGGAAAGATTTGTGAATGGAAGCTGTTCACGGTCTATGCTAGATCATAGATCACATGGGCTGTGAGACCGTTGCAGTGGTGTAAAGTACTTAAGTAAAACTACTTTAAAGTACTTAAAGTAAAGTACTACTTAAAGCACTACTTTACTATTTATATTTTTGCCAACTTTTTCTTTTACTTCACTACATTCCTAAAGAAAATAATGTACTTTTTATTCCTAACATTTTCCCCCACACCCAAAAGTACTCCTGACATTTTGACAGGAAAATTGTCAAATTTACACACTTATCAAGAGAACATCCCTGGTCATCCCTACTGCCTCTTATCTGGTGGATTCACTAAACACAAATGCTTCATTTGTACGTTTTGTCAGAGTGTTGGAGTGTGCCCCTGGCTATCCACCCCCCCAAAATAACTGTGCTGTCTGGTTTGCTTAATATAAGGAATTTTAAATGGTTTATACTTTTACTTTTGATACTTAAGTACATTTAAAACCAAATACTTTTAGACTTTTACTCAAGTGGGATTTTATTTGGTGACTCACTTTTACATGAGTCATTTTCTATTAAGGTATCTTTACTTTTACTGAAGTATAATATTTGAATACTTTTTCCACCACTGAACCGTTGCAGATGTGCATTATTCGCCACCCTCCCTCTCCCTCTCCCACCCCGGTCACCGTTCCTCCCTATGCATGAGGTCGCTAAGATATCAGCTCTGTCACCGGGGTCGGCCCAAAGCCGCCAGCTTCCTGTGCCCTTTAAAACCGGAAAGCACGCCTCGCCCATTTGAATAATCTGTATAATTTCTGTGGTTTGTCTCGGTGAGAGCTGTTTTTTTTTCTTCATCCTAGGTCACTCAAGAACAGAACAGTAATATCCCAGTCAAATCCACACGTCATCAATCCTGGCCTAAAACATCCCCGTCTTTGTTTTAGCATATTCTTAGTAGCCTAACTGAGTTTTTCCAGATTTCTATGAAATATGACCTATAATTAATTACAACATGAGTGAAATAGTTTTCCTTCCATTTAAAAAAAAAATAAGTATGCAGGTTTCATGTGTTTGAATGGCGTGGGCATACCCTACCACAACAACAGAATGATTTGGGCATATAAGGCTACCCTGTCATGAAAAATATTTAATGCGAGTAGACGGCTGATTGAGCAGCTCAAACAATGAGCAACATGAGCCGTCATGTTCTATGAGGAAGCATTTTTTAAACGTCTGTTTGAGATATTACAGGTTAGCGTTTTTCGTCGTGAGTCTTGTTCTGGAGGCAGCTCTGCAGTGTGGTTACTAGCAGGCCCAACCACAAAGTAATAAAATCACATTTTAAACCTAAAGTACACTGCTAACCCTAATGCCTAACCATAACCTGAAATTATGACCAAAAAGTGAAATTCTGTTTCTTGCATTTTTACAATATTGCCAATTTTGACTTTGCAGCTTGCCCATCTAGCGGGAATCGCTCAGTTCTGCCTCAAGGACAAGACTCATCCCAATAAACGTCAACCTGCGCTTGAGATACATGTTTATCTGTGGTGATGTTTTTAAAGTGTGTTTTTTTCTTCTTCAATTTATGGTTTGGTCACAAAAACTAGTATAGGACGAGTCAACAACATTATTTGGGTATGAGTTCACAAAATTGTAACTTTTAAAAGTGAGATTTTCATTGGACAGTTTACTTTAACTCAAAGTTAATCAAAGGTGGAGTGTAGCCTGTGTGACGGGACCAGAGGTTATAGCATACATTAAAGCTCCAAAATCCAGCTTCGATTCTTTACCCTATTATGTAGCCTAAATTGTTGAAGGGTGTCCCGTCTCCGTCCTTTGTTTTAGGATAAATGTTTCCTCAAGCACACGGACCGCGTCACCGTCGGGGTCGTGTCAACCGAATGGAGATCATTTATAGGTTCAATAACTCTTAATTCGTCTGATCGCCCTGGTGTAGATAAGACTCCTTTGAATTGGGATTGTTCTGGAATCTTTTCGGATTTCAGCATAGTGGTCCTAATTGAGTTTACCGCAGCCTTGACTGCTGCATCCCCCGAACACAATTAAGGTCTTGCTCAGATAAAGCTAACTGAACGCCAGTCCCGTCTAGAAAGAATGCACCTTTCCAACAGTGTATTCGTTAGACGTTTATCTCTTTGGGGAAGATGATGTGTAATGAAGCGTTATAATGGCATATAGCCTATACATCAAACTATAAACCGCAATGCTATATTGACTGATGCGATCAACGCAAGTTTTATTTCATTTTTTAAATTCTTCTTTACATATTTTAAACATGTTTTTTTTTTGTTTAAAATGCGGACAATTTTGGGGGTAAGCAATTTCTAGCTTTGGTAAAGTCAGTGTCCTCTATTTAAAGTTTAGAGACACAAGAAACACAATAAGTATGGTGGTAATATGGCCCATATTTGAAACTTACACACGTTCGTTCCTTCCTTAGCTGAAGTAGGCACAAGGCTATCCTAAAAAGTGCCATGGATGTAGGTCTAAAATCAATGCCAAACAAGAAATGCTGTGCTCGGCCTATATGTTAAGGGGGACATGTTGCTAACAGCTTTGCTTCCTTCACTGTCCGACTGCCACATACTGGTTTCGAACCAGTGATCCTCTGCATCGCATTGACAATGTTCCAACGGGTTGAGCCACCCAAAAGGTACCAATTAGACGGTTCCATCCGCAATATTTGTGGAGTGAGCTTAATGTACATTCTTAACTCTGTTACACATGCCCCTCTTCCATAAGATGAATTTAAACCTGCGATCACACGCATTTTTCTTTAATTGATGGTGAATGTTTTTCGCTGTCAATCAATACTCAACGCAAAGACAACATGCTTGTAGTGTGTATATATATATATTTGCAAAAAGCATCAGGCTATGATTTCAGGTCTAATTTTATATTTTTCTAATGTGGTCAGAAATCCCGTTAAAGTTGTCAAAATAAGTGTGTTCCAAAAGAATACAGAAGGCTGAGCTGTCATTGTCATATGCGTTTATATGTATGACAATTGAACCAATAACTTAGAATAATTATTTCTAAAATAAATGGAGCTTATTTCAGTATGAACAGTGTTGTATTCAATCGAGGTATATCATATCACACATATGCCTATGTGTACAAATATGGGATTACATTGACTAATTTAAGTTTTCATGTCAGGGTCAAATGCAGATAACACTTTACATCTTTAGTCTATTGTGTTTTTCGTCCTGGTTCAGAATATCGTTTTTGATGCAGTGCATTTTGAAAGTCAAGTATATATAACACTTATATGACACTTAATAGTTTGAGTTCCACTCATAGCCTTTAAGGAAACTTTGTATGGGCCATAAATGTTTAGTGGTAAAAAGTAGTCAACCAGTCTACAGTGTAGCCTAATGGAAACGTTTAGGATTCACTTGAGTGCTATGTAGTTTACTTTTAGTAACATTTGACTAAATTGCTATAATATTTTTTTAATTCAAGATTTATTGGATTTCATATTGTAGGCCGATTTCACCATCACTCTTGGAGCCTTGCCATGTTGACGTTTGCATTCTCCAATGGTAACATATAGGCTTCCTCGCCATGTTGCTGAACACCAAAGCTCGCCTACGCTCCTACACACATCTACGTTTATACAGCCGGACAGCCAGACGTTTCACGTGTCACGACGTCTTACTTGTGACAGTAAAGAATAAACGCCACGTGGTGGCTATTTCCACGAGGTTAATGGCTTTAGACTCTGTCATATAGAATAAATATCATGCAAGGGGACTAGACACTTTATGAACTTGTTTAATGGCAATTGGCACTGAACAGTTGCTCACTAATAAAACCACGTCGAGCTGAACAATATACCCGTGTAATGTAAACATGCTGAAAGATCGACTGCACACAAGTCCAATATCAATAAAGTAGAGGTATTTTAGGTTATCTGTTTCAACTTCTATAACTTCTATGGCGGGCTACCGCCCACGCATATGGCCCTCGAATCATTGCCTGTTATACTGCAGTAACCCAGATGCCTCGCGCGTTTTAGATGGTCGAAATGCCTCGTACACCTGTCCAGGGGGGTCTGCAATTGATTACAAGGGACCACGACAAGTGGACAGCTGGGGAAGCACTTGTTACTCAAAAGCCACTTCCACAAGACTATTAACTCAATGTATTGGTAACTGCAACTGCTTAAAGTTGGTAAAATGGTGTAAAAAGTTGTAATTTTGTAAAGTAATTAGGCCTACACTATGCATAAAGGATTTGCGTAAACCATTTATCATAGGTTATCGATAATGGTTATGCTAAAGTTATTGGCAACTATCGAATATGTATGTACACCGAGATTTCGGCTATAGGCTGTTTTGCACCCGACTTGGCCATTCGACATTATAGGTATTAAAACGTTTCCATAGTAACTCCAACACATCAACAATAAAACACGAATGTTTTTTAATATTTCCACTAGAGATGTATTTTTGCTTCAAGCTTAGGTATAGCCTTATACATTTATATAGGCCTAAACTCAAATGAATTCATTAGCCTAAAGCATGTGTATACGTTAATGTAACAGCACTGTGGAATCAGAAAATGAAAATAGCATAAAGGGACAATTTTGTCCTAACCTTATTAGTGCGTCCTCGTCTGTTTTGGACAAGCACTCTCTCATCGAATGTCTCATCCAGTCACAAATGTGAGTGGCCAGTTGCGATATGCTTTTAAGTCCAGTTTACTTGAACTTAGGAAAGAGGTCAGTCGTTATGAGAGGCTATTCGAACCCCCTTCTTGTGTGGCATCATGCCCCTGCACTGTCCCCAGTTTTAACTGACCGAAATGGTGCTGCAGGATCTCATGAAAGCACATTGCTCGATGACGCACCTTTCACCCCTCTCTCCACCCGAAGTGTTTTTACCCCCAACGGTGAAATGCGGTGATGGTGACTTTTACATCGACAGGTGTTATTCGTAAATGACCTCATTTCACAACGATGTTTCATTACACTGGTGTCAGACAGAGGTGAGATTATTATTATTATTGTCTGATTTATAACTCTTGAGTGACTTTAAAGATGATTTTCGTGATAATAATATATGCCTAATCCGTCTGATTTTGCAGGTGATAAACTCGGTAGCATATACTAATCTTGAATTTGACATGTGTTGCATATGTTAATACCATATGTCACACTTTAAACGAACTATAACTCAAAAAGCTTTACAGGGCTTAACTTCTTAAGAGCACAACATACATGTTTTACAAATAATACACGTTGACCTAAATTGTTTCTAAGAAATTCATGAAAAGGTAGAGATGGGATTGAAGGTTAGTTGCCAAAAATAAACCATTGTGAAGGTTTTGTTACTAACACAATCGGTGCTGAAGTAATTCTGAAACTTGTAGAAACTTTTTAGTGGTGTTTTTCACCCGAATGAGATTTCTAATCCATTACACATGGCAAATAAATTAGTACCAAACTTTCTGCACTGGTGCATGCTTGCCGAGCGTGTGTTCGTTATATCACTGACCAATAAAGTATCACTCAATTATGAATCCATATATTGTCCTTTTTTGTTGTAAATGTATTTTGTACATGTCTTATTTGTTTTGAGCGTGGAAGCCCTATGCCATGATATAATTGTGTTTGCACTTTTTGGGGGGTGAATGATATTTAATGCCTTTTGTGGATGATATTTACATTAATATCATTGTCTGAGCATCGATTATTCAAAACCCCGCAACGATAAGGCGCATATTGATGAATTCTATTTACCAATGCAGCGCCACGTTTCAACGTCATTAGGTTGTAATATGCTGGGCCGGTTTACCAGACGCTAATCCGCACAGTAATATGCAGCACTGTACATATATGCAGGAATTGAATGTGAGCTTGTGTTGTAATATGACATGTGCGTGTGTGCTTTGTGTTTCATTTGCACTGGAAAGGATTTGTTTGGATGAGATGCATCATGTGGCATCACCTGAGGTTTTATAACGTCAACGCGTGATTGTCCAGTAGCGGGAAGAGAAAACGTCAGAAGCAGCATACAGTATATGGGATAATCGGCAGAGCAGGCAAAGAAAGCGCCTCATCTCCATTTATGCATGTTTTCTTTCATATTCCAATTGTAAGGGATATGTTGAGTTAAAATACATGGAAGATATTTACAATTATATTCTATTCACTTCTATCACTGCCTTTCTTGTGGTATATTCTCACATATTTGTATGCTCACAGCACTTGCTTGAGGGTTCCACTTAATTATAAAGTTGTTATATACACTGAGTGTACAAAACATTAGGAACACTTGCTCTTTCCATGACATAGACTGACCAGGTGAATCCAGGTGAAAGCTATGATCCCTTATTGATGTAATCTATTAAATAAACTTCAATCAGTGTAGCCGAAGGGGAGGAGACAGGTTTAAGAAGGATTTTTAAGCCTTGAGACAATTGAGACATGGATTGTGTATGTGTGCCATTCAGAGGGTGAATGGGAAAGACAAACAATTTAAGTCCCTTTGAACTGGGTATGGTAGTAAGTGCCAGGCACACCGTTTTGAGTGTGTCAAGAACTTCAAAGCTGCTGGGTTTTTCACACTCAACAGTTTCCCATGTGTATCAAGAATGGTCCACCACCCAAAGGACATCCAGCCAACTTGACACAACTTTGGGACGCATTGGCGTCATCATCAGCCCGCATCCCTGTGGAACGCTTCGACACTTCGTAGAGTCCAGGCCCTGAAGAATTGTGGCTGTTCTGAAGGCAAAGGGGGGTGCAACTCAATATTAGGAATGTGGTCCTGATGTTTTGGACACTCAGTGTATTCATCATACTTTAAATGCTTAGATGTTAATTTTCTGCTTATACCATGGTATATTTTCAGATGTTTTACTCTTTTTAGTTCTATTAGCTCTGCTGTTGTGATATTGCAACCAGACGTTTATACAGTAGGTGTAGTATTATACTGAATTGGCCTCCGCACTGGTCTATTCAAGTTCTAAGGGTCATTGACCACCATAAGTCAACTACAACACTGTTGACAGTCACCAAATTAAATGAATGAATAGTGAAAACTGTCAGAGTGGATCAGATATCAATCACACTTATTTGATGAAGCCCTTTTTACGTCAGCAGTTGTCGCAAAGTGTGTATCACATTAAGAAGAATGTGTGGAAGATTAGAGAGGGTACAACATTAATGACACCATTTGAATGGGCTGTGAGGTAATTTGACCTAAGATGGAGTCCATTTGCGGCCAGCTCAGTGAGCTCCTTTGTGGCATCCACTGTAGTACATTACTCCATGCTGACACAAACAGGTAAGGAGAGAGGGGACTGAGCGAGCGAGGCAGGACAGGAGTGACTCTGCTCTTGGTAGCCTCTCAAATAGCACCCTATTCCCTACATAATGCACTATTTTTGACCAAGACCTGCTCACAAAAAAAACAATTGTTCTATATAGTGCCAAATAAGGTTTATTTGGCTTCTAACTGTAGTGGATCCCTTTTTGGTGCTGTTTATAACCTTTTCATAAGGTTCTAAATGGAACCTGTATGGTGCTATAAAGAAACCTTTCCAAGGATTATATAAAGATCCACCAAAAAAGGGTTCTGCTATGGTTACAACCCTTTTTGGGGCTATATACAGTATAACCCTTTTTTATGGTTCTTCATAGAACCTTTAATGGAGAATGGTTCTATTAAGAACCTTCCTTAATCTTCCTTGTAGATGTTTTGAAGAACCATACAGGGTTACCGTTCTGGTTATCCATATTATATTGTTAAAATTCCTTAGGCGTTATTATGTTAATTAACAAGTTGAATTAGGTGTACTAGCTCCGGGAACAGCTGGGGGTCCCTGAGGAGAGAATTTAGAACCATTGAGTTAGACGACAGCTCTCAATTGACAAAAGGCCTTACGTGTGTCTTTCACAAGACATTGTCACTGGCCATAGTTGTATTTAACTTTTAATCGCATAACTCAACAGATTAGATAAACTGGAATGACATTCTAACTTAAGGTTGCACAAACAGAGCTGTTAGCAAACCATGTCCCAGAATATTTGAATGAGCCGACTCCCCTACATTTCAATGATCACCAAAAGAGGAAATAACTTGGTTTTGAACTGCAAGCAACCATTGAAGGACTCAAAGGGTTCATTATGATTCCACATAGAACCATCGCCGTTCCCAAAGGACCCTTACGGAACCCTCTTTTCTTAGTGTGTGGTCTGACCAAAGCCATATAGGCCAGAGTTACTGTGGCAGCGTGAGCAACTAGTGTTAGTAATTCGGTGAACAACTATTCCAAAATGGAAATACGTGACACAAATAACAAGACAACAAGCAACAGAATCAGTACCTGTTAATGAATTAAGTTGGCATCGAACCAGAATAATTATCCTACGGTATAGGGTCTTCCTCTCGTATATTGCTTGGCCTGCCGCTCCATCATTGGGGACATGACAGGTAAGCTTGCATGCATACAGGCTACTCTTTTTTGAGATAGCTAAATAAGATATTTTACTGACTGTTGAAGAATTATTCATAGCCAAGTAGTGGTATTTCACTGTGAAGCTAATATTGCGTTAAAGCTGATGTTTTTTTCTGAGTAGACTTGCATTGTGAATAATTCATACAACTACCACACCTGTGCATATTACTAAATGACACTGATATTCAAGAATAAATGGTTTTATATTTGCTGATAAATAATATTGAAAGGTGATATGATGCAATCCAACTATGTATATTTGAAGGCCTAGGCTCCATCCTAATGTAAGCTAATTGTATTGAATTAAAAAAACTACCGGCATGTGATAAAGGATAACATGTCCAATATAAATGTTGTCTGTCTGTCTGTCTGTCTGTCTGTCTGTCTGTCTGTCTGTCTGTCTGTCTGTCTGTCTGTCTGTCTGTCTGTCTGTCTGTCTGTCTCTGTCTGTCTGTCTGTCTGTCTGTCTGTCTGTCTGTCTGTCTGTCTGTCTGTCTGTCTGTCTGTCTGTCTGTCTGTCTGTGTGTGTGTGTGTGTGTGTGTGTGTGTGTGTGTGTGTTTGGGCTAATGTCTTATCACACAACAAAGAAACAATTCAGTCTTTCTTGTCCAAGTTGTAATCAACCCCACCAACTATTTGTTGAGTCAGTATAGAGAAACACTCCTTGTACTTTCTCCAGCCAAGACATTTGTTGATATTATCAGTCTTACCACTAGTATATCCACAGCCTCCAAGTCTATGATGTCCAGGCAAACAGGATAAATACTGTCATCTGGTGGTAACCAAAGCAATCACCACTGAATTGTTATTGTCTTTTGCAAATTAAGGGAGCATAGGCCACTGCGCTCTCTCACACACACATTTAATGGTCTGCTTTTCCCAGAGCAGAGGGAGAAATGTCTTCATCTCAATTTTTTAAACCTTAGGCCACGAATACACCCCTTTAATTTGAAAACATCAAAAAATTAATTTGGAGAAAAACTCCCATCTAGCGGGACTAGTGTCAGTTAGAAGCACTTACAGCTTACAGAGAGAGAGGGAGCACTGAGAAGCATATCAAAGAGGGCTGTCAGTGTATATGACAGGGCCTGGGAGAGTTATATGTGTATCACAAGCTGAGCGGGCTGACAGCAGTCCCCGGGCCATGCTCTGTTGTACAGAGGCCCCTGCAGAGAGATGGTAGGGGAGAGACAGCTAAGGCCCTACTGCCGGGCCCCACACCTGCTGAGCCAACTCCAGGTGAGGGGGCACAGCCACTCTAGTGTGCCACGGGCAAAACACACACACACACGCACACACACACAAAACACACACACACTCAAAGAGCATCAGCTTCCCCACTGCACCACAAATATACTTTAGCCTAAATATGAAGCAATGCCTCTTTTCAGAATCTATTCATAATATAACCTATATGTTTTGTTCTGCTTTGCTGTTATACCATCCTTCAAATCATAAAATCTTTCTGCTTTGCATAACATCTACTGGCATGAAAGTTGTAACTCGATGTGTTTGTCCAATGTCAACATAACATCCCAAAGGTCTTCATGGTGGTTTGACCTGCTAACAACCATAAACAAAATGTCCTTTACAGGGGGAAGTGTGTTGATCTATCCAGTAACCCAGTTGAATTAGATATGGCTGTGGGGTGGGTACGTCCCAGTTTCAGGTTGATACATAGAATGAATTCACCAACCCCTGCTGGACTGTCTAGGGATCCTGTCTGGATTTCAGATTAAATAGGCAGCGTTTGCCAAATCTCTCAGAAGATGACTATCTACCCCTGTGGAGAATCTGTCCTGTCGAGAAAACTGTCTCTGCATCCCTAATGGCACCCTGTTCCCTACATAGAGCACTACTTTTGAGTTTTAGTGTGTTCTGAGAAATTTCTATAAAGTTAAAGCTCTTTTACTGCATTTCTATACAATTTAAAAAACCCTAAATGCTATTTGGAAAATTGCAAAAACAAGCAAAAATTACACTGGCCATTGTCACATCATGTCACGTCCTGACCTTAGTTCCTTTTTTATATCTCTGTTTTAGTTTGGTCAGGGTGTGAGTTGGGGTGGGCATTCTAGGTTTTGTAGTCTAGGTTTTGTATTTCTATGTGTTTGGCCTGGTATGGTTCCCAATCAGAGGCAGCTGGCAATCGTCGATTGAGAACCATACTGAGGCAGCCTGTTTTCCCACTATGGGTGTGGGTAGTTGTTTTCTGTCTCTGTACCAGGCAGAACTGTTTTGTGGTGGTCTAGTGTTGTTATTTTGGTCTTAGTGTTCTGAGTTTAATAAATATGGACACTTACCACGCTGCATATTGGTCCGATCCATCCTACTCCTCCTCATACGAAGAGGACAGCCGTTACACATCAGTTGCTGTAAGCTTGATTCAACTCAGTCAATCTACAAACACATAGCCAATTAGCTATACAATTAACAGCTACACATTCGTTCACATTAATGCAGCACTGGGATTAAAAACTATAATTGAATACTTACAGAGCGATCTGTTAGCAGAAAAAGTATTTTATTAACAAAAGGTAACCAAATAAGTTTGCTTTACAGAACTTTTGTTGTCGCAGTTTTACAGCAATTGTCTTGCAAATCGACACATTTTGCCATGGGGTAGGGAGAAATTCCCATGGCGCCTAGTGGCAGCCTAGGCAGAGAGTAAATTCTGTACATATTTAATAGTTTTTATATAAGTAGTTTGATAAATGGTTTATTTTTCAATAGCTAAATGAGTGCAGATCAAGTCTTTATATCATGAATTGGATTCCTGCCTGTAAATTGATGAAAATCAGTGTCTTCAACAAGCTAGCTAATGCTAGCTAGATGGTGTATGTTTTCATTTGAATTACACCTACTGACTTTTTTTCTTTTCTTTCACCAACGGTGACCCAAGAGGAGGCTATGCATCTTCTGAAGTACGGGGTGGGGTGTAGTATGTGGCGAGCTAAAACTTAATCAGAGTCCCAATACAGAGAATCGGCAGACGGCGGAGACGACCAGATGACATCAGGCTGCCTGCCTACCTGCTCTTGGACATGCTGACCTGACCAACACCTCCACTGACCATCTAGTTATGAGGTTCCAGATCCTCTCATGATGGAGGTTTCAAGAAGCACTCAAACAGACTTGCTCTAGATGATCTAGCTACTGTTGTAGCCTATATTTCATGACTTCTTGTTTATTTTGCTTAACATGTGCTTTGAGATTCTGCATGTAATGAAAAGTGCCATAAACGTTTAATAATAAATTATGAATTCATTTTAAAACAAATTTCCTGCAATTCTAGACATTTTGCCATGATTTATGCCATGTTAATATATCTCAGTGAGAGTAAATAAGAAAATCAAAGGGGGTTCCCCTGGAGGTCAGTGCCCCTGTGCATGTGCCCTGCGTGCCCAGTCGATAATTTGGTCATGAATGCTACAAGTATAGATGGACTAATTTTCCAATACATTTCTACTGACATGGGCTAATTGAGTGACTGTCAGTGAGTAACATATAACAAGAGGAAAACTGCTGATGCACTACCAAGTTGTATTGTAACAAGTTGAGACCCCGAGTGAGTTCCTAAACATTTTTTTTTACTAGATCCGGATCTTTCTCTCCTTATATGTAGCTATGGTCCTGTGTACTGTATATAAACAGGTACAAAATGATATCACACTCACAATTATTAGAACTAGCACAGTAAGGCTCTCTGGCACACACTGACATGTTAACATGCGGTTGGCTTTGACTTCACTTGAGGTGGATGGAGAATAATATTGTACCATACTACGTACAGCCCAACTGTCAAGTGTTGGGTTAAGTTGGCCCTCAGGGCACTGTATCAGGACCTTTGTTGTTTTCTAACTGCTAATGTATGAGAGAAGGATGTGATACAGAGGGGGGAGAGAGAGGCAGAGGAAAGGGAGAGAGAGAGATTTGTGTTGGCAGAGAGCGGTTGTCTATTGGAGTCCTTCAGTCAGCCCTGGGTGGAAATGAAAAGGGTTGACGCCACGCCAATTATTCTGACTGAGTGGAGGAGGAGACATTAAGAGGGGAAACGTAGCCGTGGCGTGTGGCGCTGGTTCGCTGCCCTGTCGGGAGAGACGCAACGCTCTCAGAACGAGGGCTGAATCCGGCCTGAAAATTGGCCTCACTCCCAGAAATGTCCCCAGTGCAAAAGGTTAACTGTCAGTCCCCTGCTAGGTATAAATAGAAGACTGCTCTCTAGAAAGGCGTGTCAGGAGGGGGGAGCAGATTGGGGAGGGGGTGCTCCCCCTCTTATGATAGTGATCCTAGTGACAGGCAGGGGTATATAAGTTCAGCGAGGGGGAGGGTTGACAGGGAGTGAGAGAAAAGGGGGAAAAAAGCTGAGTACATTATAATGGTAGTCGAGCCTGTCACAGGGGCCTCAGACAAAAGACTGTCCTTCTCTATTCAGCTTCCCCTGCCGCAGACACAACAATAACAATCCAGGCTAATCGAGCGCTGATGCCCCAGCACTTTTGGAAACCATTGTTTGTGGAAGCCATCTTGACACATAGTAATTAAGTGGCAGGAATAATTATTGTCATCCAGTCTTGTAAACAAATGTGGAGTTCAATGCCAGATTGAGTTAGAATGGGAAGAGAAGAAATACATTCTCTGAATGATGGACAAAGTATTCTTCTTCCTCTATAATACTACAGTTTGTCCTTATAATACTCTAACTATGCTATAGTTTGTCCCTTTAATACTCCTTGCCCTTGCACATCCAGAGATAGAGATGACTCACTGGGTTACTCAGGAGCTGTTATTACACTTAAGCATCAGCTTAGCAAGTAAAGGTTGAAGGGCAGCACCATGGGAGCTATTCGTAGTATGTGTCCCAAATTACACCCTATTCCCTATATATTGCACTACATAACACAGGGATGGGCAACATTGATGGGGTGAGGGCCACAAAAAAATATTTTAATCCCTACTCTTCCCAGGCCCAATTGCTTCTGCCATATTAAGATAAAGAGATGGCTGCCTTTTTACGGGCTCCTAACCAATTGTGCTATTGTGTGTGTTTTTCGCGTTATTTTGAACTTACTTTGTACATAATGTTTCTGCCACCGTCTTGTGGTGGAACATTCTATTCAAGTGAGAGAGACTGTCATTTCTTCAAACAATCATCTTTATTCAATATCGATTAATTATTGCAATAATGAGACTAGTCAACCCAACACTCTTGACTTGGGCCGAGTACCCTAACCTTTACAGACAATGCGGTTTCTTATAGAGCTGACACAAAGAATGCTTAGTCATGGCTGGTTCCACCCCTCCCATGGCAGATTGGGGGCACCATAAACCACTTTGGGTTTATCCTGTGGTCATCTGCACAGGGGGGGGGGGGGTTATCTTAACCCCACCCTGGCTTAGTCTCCCAGATGCAAGGATGATTTTGAGACAATGAGGGACTGTTCTAAACTCTTCCAGGCTCTGCCAACACACTGACTCAACTCCAGCCACTTTAATAATGGGAATTGATGGCAAATGATGTAAAATATATCACTAGCCACTTTAAACAATGCTACCTAATATAATGTTTACATACCCTACATTATTCATCTCATATGTATACGTATATACTGTACTCTATATCATCTACTGCATCTTTATGTAATACATGTATCACTAGCCACTTTAACTATGCCACTTTGTTTACATACTCATCTCATATGTATATACTGTACTCGATACCATCTACTGTATCTTGCCTATGCTGCTCTGTACCATCACTCATTCATATATCTTTATGTACATATTCTTTATCCCCTTACACTTGTGTGTATAAGACAGTAGATTTGGAATTGTTAGTTAGATTACTTGTTGGTTATTACTGCATTGTCGGAACTAGAAGCACAAGCATTTCGCTACACTCACATTAACATCTGCTAACCATGTGTATGTGACAAATAAAATTCGATTTGATTTGATGTAATGTAGTCTTTCACTAATTTGTCAGCTCAAGCCATCTCTAGTGACCATACGCCCAGATTAGCTGCAGGGAACTAGAGTGGAGACCATAAAAACACAGCATTAGTAGGACAGAAATGTATTATTATTAGTTAAATATCAATTGTTAACCATTAATATCAAATAAATCAGGTAAAAATCACAGTCTCTTATGACCGAACCCAGCTTCTGGATATCAGAACAGCGATTACTCATCTCGTACTGGACGAAGATTTTCTCTTTAACGAGTCGGACGTAAAGGATTTATTTCAGACACCCAACAAGACCCAAATCCCTGTCATTCACATGAAGAAGAGACAGAGACATCGGGAACATAGGTTGGGGTGCCTTGTAAGGATCCGATGGCAATCCCCCTCTACCATCAGTCCTATTAGCCAACGTGCAATCTTTGGATAACAAAATGGATGAGCTCTGATCAAGACTATCATACCAACCGGACATTAAAAACTGTAATATCTTATGTTTCACCGAGTCGTGGCTGAACAACGACATGGATAACATACATCTGGCTGGGTTTTCGGTCCATCGGCAAGATAGTACAGCTGCCTCCGGTAAGACAAGGGGTAGTGGTCTGTGTCTATTTGTAAATAACAGCTGGCTCACGAAATCTAATATTAAGGAAGTCTTGAGATTTTGCTCACCTGAGGTAGAGTATCTCTTGATAAACTGTAGACCACACTATTTACCAAGAGAGTTTTCATCTGTATTCCAGGTTCCACCTGTCACTAGAGGGTGGCAGAGACCGCCCTATATACATTACTGACACTAATAACATTATGATTTCCCTGTTAAAAGAGGTGCATTTTCTGGTTTCCTTTGCAGAAGCTTGAACTGTTTACTGTGTGCGTTTGTTTCCTGAGTGAGTTTTCTAGACTTAATGGTTGTTGTTTTTCGAGTGTACTGTGATCTTTTGGCTAGCATTTCTCAGTAAAGTATTTATGTTTATCCTTAACCGCTGATTCATTGTCTGGTCTCTTCTCTGCACCTGGTTCCAACCTCACCACATCCCAGCAAGCTTCTGCCTAAACATGGACCCAACAGATGTCACCCAGATCAAGAACATTGTAACCCACCAAGGAGCACTGCTGCGATGGCAGCAAGAACAACTCTCCCAAATATTAGAGACCCTTCGGGCACTTACCGACTCCCTCCAACCACAGTCCAACCTCAACACAGGAGGAGCCAATGTCCAAATCTCATCGCCAAGTGGTACAGACGTCACCGTAGTTCCTCCAGGGAACCTGCACCGGGAACCCAAGATCCCAGCCCCTGAGCATTATGATGGCCACCCGGGAGGATGCAAGGGGTTCCTCACTCAGTGCTCTCTGGTGTTTGAGCTGCAGTCCTCATCATTCCACACCGATCGGGCCATGATCACATACATCTCTCTACTCTCGGTCAAGGCCCTGGCGTGGGCAACGGTGATGTGGGACCACCAACCTGCAGCTCCGTATTAGCCTTCACTACCGAGCTGCAACGAGTCTTCGACCACCCAGTCGACGGACGAGAAGTGGCCAGCCAACTGTTCAACATCTGCCAAGGGGCCAGACCAGTGGCTGACTTCACCATTGTATTCCGCAACCTCGCCTTGGAATCACACGATGACATGTTGTATGGTCTTCCCACTACATCTCGGGAAAGCATACAGTTTATTAGGCTACAGATTAAATAAATTACGATGATCTTCACAGGGTGGTGAAAGAGCAAGGCGATGCTCCTTTCCAATAAATATAGAGGGTATATTTGGCTGCCTTTGACAAATAAAAACAATCTCGCTCTATTATCCATAATAATCTCTTCAATTAGGCTATAGGGAAATGGGGATACCTAGTCAGTTGTACAACTGAATGCCTTCTGGGGCTGCCTTAACCAACATCCACGGCACCCGGGAAACAGTGCCTTGCTCAGGGGCAGAACGACAGATTTTTTACCTTGTCAGCTCAGGGATTTGATCCAGCAACCTTTTGGTTACTGGCCCAACACTCTAACCACTAAGCTACCTGCCGCCCCATACATACAGTGGGGCAAAAAAGTATTTAGTCAGCCACCAATTGTGCAAGTTCTCCCACTTAAAATGATGAGAGAGGCCTGTAATTTTCATCATAGGTACACTTCAACTATGACAGACAAAATGAGAAAAAAAATCCAGAAAATCACATTGTAGGATTTTTTATGAATTTATTTGCAAATTATGGTGGAAAATAAGCAAGATTTCTCAGAGGCTCCTCTGTCCTCCACTCGTTACCTGTATTAATGGCACCTGTTTGAACTTGTTATCAGTATAAAAGACACCTGTCCACAACCTCAAACAGTCACACTCCAAACTGCACTATGGCCAAGACCAAAGAGCTGTCAAAGGACACCAGAAACAAAATTGTAGACCTGCACCAGGCTGGAAGACTGAATCTGCAATAGGTAAGCAGCTTGGTTTGAAGAATTCAACTGTGGGAGCAATTATTAGGAAATGGAAGACATACAAGAACACTGATAATCTCCCTCGATCTGGAGCTCCACGCAAGATCTCACCCTGTGGGGTCAAAATGATCACAAGAACGGTGAGCAAAAATCCCAGAACCACACGGGGGGACCTAGTGAATGACCTGCAGAGAGCTGGGACCAAAGTAACAAAGCCTACCATCGGTAACACACTACGCCGCCAGGGACTCAAATCCTGCCGTGCCAGACGTGTCCCCCTGCTTAAGCCAGTACATGTCCATGCCCGTCTGAAGTTTGCTAGAGAGCATTTGGATGATCCAGAAGAAGATTGGGAGAATGTCATATGGTCAGATGAAACCGAAATATAACTTTTTGGTAAAAACTCAACTCGTCGTGTTTGGTGGACAAAGAATGCTGAGTTGCATCCAAAGAACACCATACCTACTGTGAAGCATGGGGGTGGACACATCATGCTTTGGGGCTGTTTTTCTGCAAAGGGAACAGGACGATTGATCTGTGTAAAGGAAAGAATGAATGGGGCCATGTATCATGAGATTTTGAGTGAAAACCTCCTTCCATCAGCAAGGGCATTCAAGATGAAATGTGGCTGGGTCTTTCAGCATGATAATGATCCCAAACACACCGCACGGGCAGAGAAGGAGTGGCTTTGTAAGAAGTATTTCAAGGTCCTGGAGTGGCCTAGCCAGTCTCCAGATCTCAACCCCGTAGAAAATCTTTGGAGGGAGTTGAAAGTCTGTGTTGCCCAGCAACAGCCCCAAAACATCACTGCTCTAGAGGAGATCTGCATGGAGGAATGGGCCAAAATACCAGCAACAGTGTGTGAAAACCTTGTGAAGACTTACAGAAAACGTTTGACCTCTGTCATTGCCAACAAAGGGTATATAACAAAGTATTGAGATAAACTTTTGTTATTGACCAAATACTTATTTTCCACCATAATTTGCAAATAAATTCATTAAAAATCCTACAATGTGATTTTCTGGATTTTTTTTCCTCATTTTGTCTGTCATAGTTGAAGTGTACCTATGATGAAAATTACAGGTCTCTCTCATCTTTTTAAGTGGGAGAACTTGCACAATTGGTGGCTGACTAAATACTTTTTTGCCCCACTATACATACATACATACATATATACACACACATATATATACACACATACATGGTTGTGGCAGCATCATGCTGTGAGGATGTTTTTCATCGGCTGGGACTGGGAAACTGGTTAGAATTGAAAGAATGATGGATGGAGCTAAATACAGGAAAAATCTTGAGTGAAACCTGTTTCAGTCTTCCAGAGATTTTAGACTGGAACGGAGGTTCACCTTCCAGGAGGACAATGACTCTAAGCATACTGCTAAAGCAACACAAGTGGTTTAAGGGGAAACATCTAAATGTCTTGGAATGGCAGAGTCAAAGCCCAGACCTCAATCCAATTGAGAATCTGTGGTATGACTTAAAGATTGCTGTACACCAGCGGAACCCATCCAACTTGAAGGAGCTGGAGCAGTTTTGCCTTGAAGAATGGGCAAAAAAATCCCAGTGGCTAGATGTGCCAAAGTTTATAGAGACATGCCCCAAGAGACTTGCAGCTGTAATTGCTGCAAAAGGTGGCTCTACAAAGTATTGACTTTGGGTGGTGGGGGGGTGAATAGTTATGCACGCTCAAGTTCTTTTTTGTTGTCTTATTTCTTGTTTGTTTCACAAAACACTGACAGAGGTGCTGATGCACAACCAAATTTCTAAATGGCACCTTGTGTATTCTACTATTCTAACTCTTAACAGTAATTTAAGACCACGACTATGACCTGAATTTTTTTTTCAGAGGGTGGAAATGGATCCACAGGCCACCAGAGGGACAGGCCACCAGTTGCCCATGCCTAATATATGGTAACCTTTTGGACACAGACTATCTCCACTCTACCTTCTGTATTTTCCAAGACAGAATAAAACAACTTATTAGTTATCAAAATTCAGAATAAAATAGCATCTATGTTTTTGTTATGTCTCATTTGCATACCTTATATGTTTGTATCGATTACATTTTCAGATGGCAAACTTACCAGAGGGGTAAACTCTCATACAAACACTTCATGCATTGGGCTGAAAATGTGTACACAAATCTTGTATCTGTATGGTTTCATTCTGCTAAGATGTGTGGCAGAACTATGTAGACTCAATGTAGATACACACATGTCATTAGGAGTTCCTTTTTATTTTCCACTTGGATTCAAGGTAATAAAAATGATACAAGCTGAAAACACACTCACACTCTACACATTGAAATAATAGGTGTTTTAAACACCCCAATAATAAAGCTTCCTTTTCTCCCAGCAGCACACCTGGATTACATCCTAAATGGAACCCTATTCCCTATATAGTGCACTACTTTTGACCAGGGCCCCTGATCAAAAGTAGTCCACTGTATAAAGAATAGGGTGCCATTTGGGACAAACCCCTGAAATTGAGCAAAGATTCACACCGAACCAGGCGTACCAACCAATGCCGCTGTGATCTATACATAACAAAATATAAAAACATTATAATCTGTATTCCCATTTAATAATGTTTTAACTACTAGGAGAAACAGTTTGACACAATATTTTTTCTTCTTCTCCTCATGGAGAGAATAGTCATTGGTATACAGTCGAAGAATGCAAGTAATCTTAGACAATTTTTGTTTTTACAAAAGCTGCTGTTATTGCTTATTTGATGCTCCTTTTTAATATCCACACTGCATATGATTCCATGGAGTCTCACCTCTTAACTATTGTCATAAATAATAAATAAGAATAGTCAGCTCAGGTATATGTGATTGCACTTTTATTCCTTTAGCCCCCAACTATTGAACTGAATTGGTATAGTGTGGTAATACCTTTCTGATTATATAGGGAAGTGACTATACATGGAAGCAATATATAATTATGTACAATAAAATTGAACTGGTATAGTAGTGACAAAAGCACTCAATTCTATAATACAAAGGCAATCACAGATTGCAAATCCGCAGGCCATAGTAAAAATGTCCTGTCTCCTTCTCTTAATGTATGATCATAAACTTTAATGCCAAGTCTAGAAAATTCTAAATTGGAAATCAGCGATTCATTTGAGGGGTCATAGGTCACCTCCAGGTTGCACACCATATCCACAAAGTCAGCCAAGAGGTGAGCTTTCACACCCGATTACATTCAGGTGCCTTTTTGTTAATATTACTGATTTCACTGAAACCATGAATATGCTTACTTAGTGGAGTATCATGGTACATTCCACATTCACATCATCTGTGATCTCATGTATATTTGGTTTGGGGTTATAGGTGTTGGCATTCTAATTTCTCAGATAAATATTTCTCTTGGTTAATTACAATATTGGGAACACAATACATGTCATCGGTGACATACTGTTGGTCGCCGTCTCTGTGAGTGTCAGACATTATTGCACAGCTCTAAACGTTTCCCTTTTATGGTCATTTTGTACTCAGCCATAACAGACCTGCACAAATCCACACGCACCTGCAAAAAGCTAATAGTTCACTCTTACACTGTAAAGCTGAAACAAGTTAACTTTTCATTTTGAAGAATTGGAAGGGCAAATACTGTCCTGCCATAGTGAGGGAGGAGCTAGTGTCTATATAGCCTAATGCTATATCATTAGGCCATATAGCCTAATGCTATATGGACCCAAACAGGTATAGCCTAGCGGCTAACTGCTAGCCTAATGCTATATGGACCAAAACAGGGATAGCCTAGCAGCTAACTGCTAACACAATGTTATTTGGAACCAAACAGGTATAGCCTAGTGTCTAACTGCTAGCCTAATGCTATATGAACCCTAACAGGGATAGCTTTTGCGACTATCTTCTGGAATAATGCTATATGGCTCCTAATAGAGATAGCATTGCGGCAACTGCTAGCCTAATACTGTAAGTTATTTTGGCCACCAAGAGGTGCAGAAGTCATGGCACGTTAGGTCAAGGGTGTTCTTGCTAGCTCTTTGTTATAACACACAGAAAAGGAGTAAAAAAATAATAAGTCTCTTTTCTTTCAAACTGTCTCTCCCCATGATGGCAGACTCAGTTCTGTTACGCCTGTTCTCCATATTGTCAGTCTTCCTTCTTTCCCCTCTTCAGCTGATCTCTGTTCAGTCGTTGTGGAGTTTCTCGACACCACCCTGAAGGGAGAGAGAGAGAGAGAGGAAAGCCCATGTTCATATATCATGCTCAATATCAGCAAACAACAGACATCTTCCTACAGTGGTAACACCCACAATGGGTATTGGAGAAGACCATTATTGATGACTTTAACCAAAGGCTGAGTTCTACAGTTCTTGACAGTAGACTATAGGGCTATTATACAGTGGATCATGGTGTCCTATGTATAAGTACAACTGTGAGAAGATTATCTGACGTTGGGGTTACAGTAAAATGTGATACCCCTTCCTCAAGGCATCCCTTAACCCCCTTAAAAGGTATATGTGTCTAGAGAGTTCTCCCTCTCACTTTTCCCATTTCTCTTGATTTAGAACCTTCCTTCAGAGCCCCAAGTCACATGTTAAGCATATGTAGAACATACCAGAAAATAAATGTACATCCCAGAACTTAGAGCAGTGGCTCAGTTAATTTATTTGGTCTTATATAGGAATTGTTATTGCATTCAAGAGCGCTAAAGACAACATTAAACCAACATTTACAGACAAAATGACGTACATGACAACAACCACAAAGAGAGATAAAGCTACATAACCAGTTATATAACTGTCTCCATAACAAGTTACAGGCTAGTGATGAAGGATTACAGGAAAAGCGCTTTCAATGCTGTTAGGGCAATATTTCAGTCATTTCAAACTTCTGGAAGCACAAAAAAAAAAAAAAAAAAACAGCCAGAAAACTAAAAAGAACTTGAGTTAGCTTCTCAACAGTTCAATCGCTGGCCTGATTTGATACTGTATGATGAACAAAATCTCAAATTAACACATCACTAAAAATGCCGTCTCGCTGTGTAAGTCCTAACCACAACTCTTTCTTAAATGGCCCCTCTACGGGATCGGTGTCATCGTCCCCCCTCCCCCGTGGGATGATTGAGCTAACATGCGCTAATGTGATTAGCATAAGGTTGGAAGTAACAAGAACATTTCCCAGGATATAGACATATCTGATATGGGCAGAAAGCTTACATTCTTGTTAATCTATTACAGTCTATTGTACATGCTATTGTTTGAGGACAATGCACAGTTATGAATTTGAAAATATATCAATAAAACCAATTAGGCACATTTGGGCAGACTTGATACAACATATTGAACAGAAATGCAATGGTTCATTGCATCAGTCTAAAGCTTTTCACATACACTGCTGCCATCTAGTGGCCAACATCTAAATTGTGCCTAAACCGGAATAATACATTGTGGCCTTTCTCTTGCATTTCAAAGATCATCAGCCATCAGCTACAATAATAATGGTCATATTCATTAGTGCACACTGTATCAAAACGTTTAATATTGAACAATTATTTGCAGTCCCTCACTGTTTCAGTCCATTTTCTTTCTAGCGAATGCAACCCAGTTGACTGAACTCTAGTGCTAACGTGTTCCTGCCACACACAAGCTGGCTGCTTTGTTGAGAAACACAAGATGCAAGTTTGAAAGCATTTAAAAAGGCAACTCTAAAAGACTGAATGAAAGGTAAACAGACTTAATCCATCTCAGAGAGAGAGAGAGAGAGAGAGAGAGAGAGTGAAACAGAATGAGAGAAAAATAAAAGAAAGAGCAAGCAAGGGCTTGTGCCAACATTTCAAACACCATCACTGAAAAACAACAAGCAGGAAATGACCCTTTGGTACATTTGGCTCTAGGACTCGCTAGAAGACTGGCTCGCTACTGCGAAAAACAAAACAACATGCTGTTTTCACACTTTAATTGAATCAAACTGTATAATGGACGTGACTGTGAAGAACTGTACACAGAATAAGGTTCAGACTTCGGGCGTACACTGGATGAAGGCATTATAGCCAACATTGTGTTGCGTCAGGCTTTTTCTCTCACAAAAGTTTGTACCGCACGAACATGTCAAGGTGCCGTCTCAATGTGTTCCTGTGCTAACAAATCAGCAGAATTTGACTAAGAAAATAGGGGACAGGGCTTACCATGGCTAGCTGGCGTCCTATATTCCCCACAGTCACTCCTCCTGAGAAGAATATGCATGGAAGCCAAGAGCGCACATACAGAAAGTCTGGATACGTGTATCTACAAGAGAGGGAGAAAAATACATCCGATTAAATTAAATATCTGCCCCAATAGTCAAATCCAGCACCAAATAAGACACATAGAGACTAGCCATAAAACAGGAATGGCAACTTAAACACAGTTTCAAAGACAGATCTCAAAAGGGGGGAAGGCAGCATTATTAAAGTTTAATGAGGAAATATAAAATCCTCTCCCTCTCAATTTCATCTCTCTCTTCCCTTCAGTCAACAGAAGCTGCAAGGCCTTTTGAACACAGCTCTTTGTAAGCCCCTCACTGAAGCAACAGTGGTCCCTCTCCCCATGATGTTTTTGAGGAGGTGCCACAGAGGCAGGTAGGAGGGCCAATAATTGGGTGTAGAGGCATGGGGGAATCCGTATCACCAAAAAATAATTGCTTTCATTTTCATGCCTTATCTATCAGATCCTCTTTGATGGAATCAGGTGACTGAGACCAGTTCCAGAAAGCACACTTTAATAATACATCAATCACAAGGGAAATATTTCCTAAAAAACCCCCACCTATGTCTTATTTTATTCACTGGCTGTACTAAAACGTTAAGGCAAGTAATAATACCATAATATCATAATATGGTCCTGTGCAGCTCAGTTGGCAGAGCATGGCACTCGCAACGTCGGCAATATGGCTTCTATTCCCACTGAGGCACAACAACAAAAAGTAGTCTTGCAGTACTGTAAGTCACTTTGGATTTAAAAATTTTTTATCCTAAATGAATCTTATTATTATCATATATCTTGCGAATGCATTTTTGACAGTTTGTCAGCACGGTTAACCCCAATTAGTTGTCATTACGCCTCCAATATAATCTCAGTGTGCTTTGCATTTGAGTGAATTATAGAGTTACCACACATGGCTGTATTTGTTAGTGACAGAGAGTTCCTAGGTGATTATTATAATTAAAACTCTTTATGACATTAGATTTCTCATAAGGCCTCGCTTAAACCTAATACAGTGGCCTGAAACTCATGGTTTACAGGCCACATCAGGCTTTCATGTAGGGTAGCAACATTTGATTAACTTTCCCCAATTCCCAGATTTAAAAACATTCTTGGTTGGAGGACTTCCATGAATCTTCCAACCGGGATTTTTTGGTGCAACCCTACCTGCAAGTCACATTTTGTTGGCTTGCGAAGTGATGCATAATTGAAAAATAAACAGTTGAAAAATATATGGCCCATGGAAATCATAAGAGGGCAGTTTACAGGGATAGGTGGGATGGATTGAGAGTAGCTGAGGGATGGGTTTAAAAGCTCATGTTCTCTAATAGTTAGTACTTATACATAGGGTTTTCAGTCATCTATCCAGAGGTAATGTATATCAAATTACTTTATTCTTGCTATGTAACTACTGTAGTAGAAAAATAAAAGTGCAATGTATGTCAAATGTGTGTATAAATACAACAAAAGAAAAAGCTGTAAAATGTTTGTTTTTTTGTCCTCCGAAGAGGGGTGGATGGGCCAAACATTTTTAAATGTGTATATTACAAAAAACCCTACAAAAAGTGAGGTGTAATTCATATTGGAATCCAGCAAGAGTTACAATATCCAACAGTTAACAATGTTATTCACCCATAACCTTCATACATAATAACTGCCAGGGTTAGGAGTGAGGACACTGCCTAACAGGCCAACTACACCACTCGCATGCACGAGCGTTGGAAAATAAATTTAGAAATCTATATTATTCAATTATTGCTCCCACACTGCTCGCGTGGGCCAACGAGCGTCTGCGTTGCTAAAATGGAAGTCAGTTCTATTTCCGACGCAGATCGCGCTGCAAGTCCTGCCTCTCCCATCTCCTCATTGGTACCCACATGCCATCTCCTCATTGGTTATACCCACGTGGGTGATTGATAGATGACTGATGTCGGTGGCGGTAATGCACCTAATTTATAAAAGTTGCCAATCGCAATATAAAGTCAAGAGAAGAAAAAGCCTAGAAGGAGGAGAGATGAATAGAAACGACTCGGTTGACCGTTTTATGTGTGGATTAATTGTCAGAGTAGAGGACCTTGTGCATTTCAGGTAAAATAACAACTCAATGTTAATATCCAAGGACAAATTAGCTAGCAACAGCAAGCTAGCTAAATATGACAAATTAGCTAGCAAGTGCAAGCTAACTAGCTAAATTGCCATAAAGGTTTAATGCTTTTCGACCTGTCCCCAAATTAATGTAATTGGTTCAGAGTTTGCTCAGATATTTTAACCTGCGTGTCGTAATCGCGTTTGGTGTGGGGGGACAAAATACATTTATGCACAATGGCGCACATGCGCAGCCGGTTTGGGTTCCGTGTAAACCATTTAAACCGGAACAACCATTTCAGCAACGGGTGCATAAAAATCGAACTAAATTATAGGATTAATTTAGAAAAATGTATGATATTTATCTTTGTGTAGCAGAAGATTAATCAAGTCAAAATCAACCTGCAGTAGAGCATGCTGGGTAAAAAGTAAATTTATCATTTACATTTTTTATTAATGTTTAAGTGACTTGTCATTTAGTTGAGTCAGTACCACAAACATTTTAAGTAATAATGACTTTTCATTGACTTTTAGTTCAACTTACTCTTTAAGCATTCAAGTTCAAAATGCATTGGGGTATACAGCATGGGCTTAACTTCTCAGTGCAACGTGGTCAAACAAAAGCACGACTTGACTTACTGATAGACGCCGTTGTAGACCAGCAGCTGTGTGATAACGGTGGCAAGGAATGCCGTCCCGATGCCCAGGCCGAAGCCACTCCTCGAGCGATCAAACATCCACCACAGTCCCAGAGACAGGGCAGCCAGGGTCAGGGACAGCTGGGCATTATTGGCAAAGTGTAGTTTCTGTGAAACGGAGCAGTTAAGGACAAAGACAGTATTTGCTTGCGTAGGCTCGAATCCGGGCCTAGTACCCTTTGACACAACCTTTCACTATCTTTCTCCAAGGTCATCCTCTCTAAGTATCTCTTCAGTAAAAAAAGAAAAATCCCTCATATATATATATATATATATATATAGTATTTGTTTGATTGTTAGGAATGCAGGAATGCAGTGGGGAATTCAACCCACCATCTCACTGACACTAGATGAATTGCCTTCGGGGCTGTAGAAGTAGCACAATGACAATATAATATATCAAAATAATCATAAAATGCAACTCAATTATGAATATGTTACACATTTAGTAGACCATCATCCTTGTTTATGCTCGATGTGATAAAATTACTTTGGTGTAAATATGCATCCATCCTTTTCTAGATTGGAGGTAGCCAACATGAGAGTGGGCACATTGTGAAGTTGTTGATGTTTAGAAAGGATACAGCACTGGCATGGTTGATGCCAACGAACACTGCAATGCATCTCATGACACTAGCCCATTCCCTCTTGAACTTGTGGGGCTCTCCTAGATGGCTGTCGATGCAGGGGTATAGCAGGCCAACAACAGCTGCAGAAAATACAGTTGAGTTAGTACCTCACTGAACAGCATATATACAAATCAAACTGAATGACTCATGTGACTCATGTGCTTCGATGGTCTTGAAAATGGTGCATTTCTTTTGAGTTTCAATTTGGGATAAAAATAGACAGAAACTACAACAAACGACAAGATCGCTTTCTACTTTCTGGCACAATTTCTCACCTATCAGTCCTTGCACAACCATGTCCGTAACCTAACGTGAGAAGACACGTCTCGAACATTGTATCACTAAAATAAAAACGTTAGATCATTGTCTCCCAATTGAATTGTAACGTTTGTGATGTTGTTGTTGTTGCATGAATCACTAGCCTACTTCTCAACAGCATGGGGGAGGGGTTGGTGGTGAAAATTATTTATTTAAATTCTGACTGCATACGACTTCCTTGTTTCTCTTTTTCTGTAGTGGCATGTTCGAGGCAGCAGCCAATTATGGACCACCTCCACAGCTCGCCCGTTATGAAAGCAGCCAATGAAAAAGAAGCACAACCCCAATGACCCTCCATGTCCGGCTGTTTCTAGTGAAGCCTATTGGAATATTGGAGGGCAATATAAATAATAATGTATGTTTCCACCAGACAAAACGCTTATTATGGCTGAGAGAACACTTACTCAATTCATATATAGAACATTAACAATGATGGAATACGCGGTAAATTATTATGTAGCTCAGGCTGTAGTTAGCTGCCTGCATATAATGGTATCATGAAACATACAAGCAGACTATCCCCATTCCACCCCCCATAAAAGCCCAATTCCCATTAATTTTATTAAAAATAAATACATATAGCAACCTCATTAAGTCAGGGTATAGGTTTAAAAGTGACAACTCACCAGCTGCCGTGCCGCAGCAAGGGGGTATCCACCACGCTGATGAAAACAAAGTTGCCATCACCTCCTCGGGAAACAAAGTCACATTTCTTTGTAACTGCAGCAAGTTGAGCACCAACGCAAGCACTACTCCCACGGTGAAAAGTACGAGACCCCGCCTGATCAAGTGTGCTGCTCGCACACTGTGCAGCGATCCATATGCATTGCTGAGCACTGTTGTGACAATGGACATCATTTCTTCAGCTCTCGATGCGACCCAGTTTCCCCCAGAAAAAGTCTTAGATTCCACTCTAGATGCACAGGAGCGACTCCAACAGTGTTCTTCTAGTCTTGGCATTTGGCACTTAAGAGTGCTGGAAAAAAACAAAGATGCGTTAATGCATCATAGCTAACACAGATATGCATCAATACATTGTATCTCATCTAAATTAACACTGACAACAATGTTTCAATATCACCACTGCGCTAGATATCAAATAAAAGTGGTGTCTAGTCTGGCCTTTGTAGATCATGTCTTACTCAAACTGTTTAACCACTACAATGATTATCAATGGACAATAGCAAAGAATAATTAATTGATGTCTTCTTACCTTGGATGTCCAGACGTTCTAAGTGTATGATCTAGCGACAGCCGACTATGTTCATTCGCACCTCGACAATGATGAAGCTGTGAGTTGTGCTGCTCTCTTACTGCTCAGACAGTTATCACGTAGTTAGGTCACATCATCGTTTTTGGGGGGGAGAGGCAGAAAAAAAAGCTGCTATTTCATTCCTGAGCGCAGACCTCATACCAGAGACAGGCTTCCTCTGCAGAAAACAGCCACAAGCTGTGTCGGGTGAGTCGCGTCGGCCAATGGGAGCTAGGCGAACGATATGACGCGACGCCACCCCACCGTTCTGGACAAACGACGTCACACGAGTCTGGCGCACGTTCATGCAGTCGTGGAAGGTTGAGTGGGATACGCAAACCAGTGATCATTTAAAATAAACTGAGCGAACTTCCAATTGAAAACTAAAACTTATTCAAAAGTCATTCCGATGCAGCAAGGCATACATTTGTCTACTGTAGGCCTATTATCTTACCGATAAAAATGCCAGACCAGCTGTGCTATCCTGGGCCCATAACATTAACTCTGTCCAACCCAAATATTTTAAATAGCTTACTGACTACTCGTTTTTGAGCAATTGTATATGTTTCAACAGGCAGGCCTAGTTTGATAGTTCTTAAAGTCCATACCCAACATAACATAAACTATTTAATTCTGGCGGGTGCCACTCAAGCAGACACCTTCCAGGCAGGTTGGTGAAAACCGAGTCAACAGGAGAGCTTCAGCCATTGACTGTCGACCCAGCCCAACCCAGCTAAAGGACATTGATAACATCACCAGAGGGAGTCAATGATTGGATAACCCCCAGGTCTCTAGGTACTGAAACTAACAACAACAAGGAAACATGTTTTGCAGGTGTGATGTGGCCTAGTATTCTGAGTGGTTACACAATCCACATGCATCAGGTGATGTGTAGATAAACAAATACTGTATGGCACACCGGCATCTTTCGATACATACATGCTACATGCCTGCATGCACGCGCACAGACTTCATTATGCTTCAAAGGGGTTGGGTTAAATGCGGAAGACACATTTCAGTTGAAGGCATTCAGTTGTACAACTGACTAGGTATCCCCCCCTTTCCCCCTTTGAAACTGCTTTCATACTGCATTTGGTATTACATCTCAAGGTTACTTGTGTAACCCAAGTTCTCTGATATCTCACCTGTAGTGATTGAGTGAGATACTGTAGCTCACCTGTGGTGGCAATCATTCTACCCAAGTCAATGTTTTGTCACACATCAATGTTTTAAAATCTCAATTTACACATACAATTTCATGCCAAGTCAATTTGCATACTGGCAACAACAGGGGAAACATGACTGAGTCACCTGCATGTTTCAAGTGTGACAACCATAATGTTTGCAACCTTCACAGTTGTTCCTTACTGAAAAATCACATGATTTCACTTGGAAAATCACATGATTTCACATGTGTTGTACATTTTTTTTTCACAAGGTGAAATTTTACATGTGAAATCATGCGAAACCATGTGGTATTGGAACACTTCACAGGTGAGGATATTTCACATGAAGTTTCACGACATTTCACAGGTTATGCCTGCAAACAAAAGTAAGTCCTCAGGATATCCGGACCATTACCTGGTCGCAGTGTTTTCAACTTAAATATTTGACATATAGTACCCAATTACATTGTGTATGTTTATTTATTCAATTATTATTCAACATGTCCTCACCTGGGGTTTGAACTCACAACCTCTTGGTTTATGGCAGTCAAGCTTCGATCGTCGTGTCACCAGAATAAGACCCTCGATATTTATTGGAAAGGAGCATCACACGCTTCACTTTGCACTTTCACCACCCAGTGAAGTTCATAACTTATTTCATCTGTAGCCTAATAAACTGCTTGCTTTCCCAAAGAGTTGTAGTGGGAGGATCACACAATATGTCATAGCCTGACTGCAAGTTTACTTTGATATGATGGTTGTTCTATCAATATTTGCACATAAAAGCGTTTCTATCTACGTTTCTCTGATGTGATCTTCCTGTCTGGGTTGGCGCCCCCCCTTGGGTTGTGCCGTGGCGGAGATCTTTGTGGGCTATACTCGGCCTTGTCTCAGGATGGTAAGTTGGTGGTTGAAGATATCCCTCTAGTGGTGTGGGTGCTGTGCTTTGGCAAAGTGGTTGGGGTTATATCCTTCCTGTTTGGCCCTGTCCGGGGGTATCATCGGATGGGGCCACAGTGTCTCCTCCCCTCCTCTCTCAGCCACCAGTATTTATGCTGCAGTAGTTTATGTGTCGGGGGGCTAGGGTCAGTTTGTTATATCTGGAGTACTTCTCCTGTTTTATCCGGTGTCCTGTGTGAATTTATGTATGCTCTCTCTAATTCTCTCTTTCTTTCTCTCTCTTGGAGGACCTGAGCCCTAGGACCATGCCTCAGGACTACCATCCCATGATGACTCCTTGCTGTCCCCAGTCCACCTGGCCGTGCTGCTGCTCCAGTTTCAACTGTTCTGCCTGCGGCTATGGAATCCTAACCTGTTCACTGGATGTGCTACCTGTCCCAGACCTATTATTTGACCATGCTGGTCATTTATGAAAATTTGAACATCTTGGCCATGTTCTGTTATAATCTCCACCCGGCACAGCCAGAAGAGGACTGGCCACCCCTCATAGCCTGGTTCCTCTCTAGGTTTCTTCCTAGGGTTTGGCCTTTCTAGGGAGTTTTTCCTAGCCAAAGTGCTTCAACACCTGCATTGCTTGCTGTTTGGGGTTTTAGGCTGGGTTTCTGTACAGCTGATGTACGAAGGGCTATATAAATTAATTTGATTTCTCGCATAATACATTTTACCTACACAAAAATATTCCATCTTGACTAGCGTATTTAGTTTTGTCTACATCTGGAAAGTTTACGGGGGGAAAATGTCTGTTTCCATCAGGCCTGTCAGGACAGTTTTTTGGTCAGACATGTACCTTACTCACATAAATAGGTTGGATGGAAACCTGGTTACAGCTGTCATGATACGTTTTTTGTTATACTGGTATGACTGCTCGCATAAAAACTGTTGATGGAAAAGTGGTTAGTGTCAACTGATATCACCTGTATTAACACACTTTGGACTTCAAAGTCTCAGCTTTGATAAAAACACACTCAAGAAAAACTATTATATTTATCATGGTGATTCAGGAGAAACATTAAAACGTAATAACATGTCTCACCAACATTAGACAACGATACAGAAAACTCTCAAATTGCTGATATAGGTAATAAATGATGAGAGAATTAACTGACAACTAAAATAGCGGTGCCGATGGCACACTTGTGCTTAGTGCAAATCAAATCAAATTTTATTTGTCACATACACATGGTTAGCAGATGTTAATGCGAGTGGAGCGAAATGCTTGTGCTTCTAGTTCCGACAATGCAGTAATAACCAACAAGTAATCTAACTAACAATTCCAAAACTACTGTCTTATACACACACGTGTAAGGGGATAAAGAATATGTACATAAAGATATATGAATGAGTGATGGTACAGAGCAGCATAGGCAAGATACAGTAGATGGTATCGAGTACAGTATATACATATGAGATGAGTATGTAAACAAAGTGGCATAGTTAAAGTGGCTAGTGATACATGTATTACATAAAGATGCAGTAGAATATATAGAGTACAGTATATACGTATACATATGAGATGAATAATGTAGGGTATGTAAACATTATATTAGGTAGCATTGTTTAAAGTGGCTAGTGATATATTTTACATCATTTCCCATCAATTCCCATTATTAAAGTGGCTGGAGTTGAGTCAGTGTGTTGGCAGCAGCCACTCAATGTTAGTGGTTGCTGTTTAACAGTCTGATGGCCTTGAGATAGAAGCTGTTTTTCAGTCTCTCGGTCCCAGCTTTGATGCACCTGTACTGACCTCGCCTTCTGGATGGTAGCGGGGTGAACAGGCAGTGGCTCGGTTGGTTGTTGTCCTTGATGATCTTTATGGCCTTCCTGTAACATCGGGTGGTGTAGGTGTCCTGGAGGGCAGGTAGTTTGCCCCCGGTGATGCGTTGTGCAGACCTCACTACCCTCTGGAGAGCCTTACGGTTGTGGGCGGAGCAGTTGCCGTACCAGCCCGCCAGGATGCTCTCGATTGTGCATCTGTAGAAGTTCTTCAATTCTTCAGCCTCCTGAGGTTGAAGAGGCGCTGCTGCGCCTTCTTCACGATGCTGTCTGTGTGGGTGATCCAATTCAGTTTGTCTGTGATGTGTATGCCGAGGAACTTAAAACTTACTACCCTCTCCACTACTGTTCCATCAATGTGGATAGGGGGGTGTTCCCTCTGCTGTTTCCTGAAGTCCACAATCATCTCCTTAGTTTTGTTGACGTTGAGTGTGAGGTTATTTTCCTGACACCACACTCCGAGGGCCCTCACCTCCTCCCTGTAGGCCGTCTCGTCGTTGTTGGTAATCAAGCCTACCACTGTTGTGTCGTCCGCAAACTTGATGATTGAGTTGGAGGCGTGCGTGGCCACGCAGTCGTGGGTGAACAGGGAGTACAGGAGAGGGCTCAGAATGCACCCTTGTGGGGCCCCAGTGTTGAGGATTAGCGGGGTGGAGATGTTGTTGCCTACCCTCACCACCTGGGGGCGGCCCGTCAGAAAGTCCAGTACCCAGTGGCACAGGGCGGGGTCGAGACCCAGGGTCTCGAGCTTGATGACGAGCTTGGAGGGTACTATGGTGTTAAATGCCGAGCTGTAGTCGATGAACAGCATTCTGACATAGGTATTCCTCTTGTCCAGATGGGTTAGGGCAGTGTGCAGTGTGGTTGAGATTGCATCGTCTGTGGACCTATTTGGGCGGTAAGCAAATTGGAGTGGGTCTTGGGTGTCAGGTAGGGTGGAGGTGATATGGTCCTTGACTAGTCTCTCAAAGCACTTCATGATGACGGAAGTGAGTGCTACGGGGCGGTAGTCGTTTAGCTCAGTTACCTTAGCTTTATTGGGAACAGGAACAATGGTGGCCCTCTTGAAGCATGTGGGAACAGCAGACTGAGATAGGGATTGATTGAATATGTCTGTAAACACACCAGCCAGCTGGTCTGCGCATGCTCTGAGGGCGCGGCTGGGGATGCCGTCTGAGCCTGCAGCCTTGCGAGGGTTAACACGTTTAAATGTTTTACTCACCTCGGCTGCAGTGAAGGCCGCATGTTTTCGTTGCAGGCCGTGTCAGTGGCACTGTATTGTCCTCAAAGCGGGCAAAAAAGTTATTTAGTCTGCCTGGGAGCAAGACATCCATTATAGGTAATGAATCTGTAGCGGACTTCTGAGAATGCTAAAGGCTTTGTGGCCCATCAGAAAGATCAGCAAATTTCAGGTGTGGTCATATTGAAAAGTCAGCATTAAGTGTTCATGTCAAATGTAATTAAATATGTTTAGACTATTTTAGTTGAACAGCGTACCACTTTCCTTAAAACACCCATACCACTCCATTACTCCCCCCCCCAAAAAAACCTCTGGAATGTGGAATTAGCGCTTTCACATGTGAAAAACGTTAACATCTGGAAATCTAACTCTCACATGTGGAAATGCATTTTCACATGGTCTAACTGATATGTGGAGTTGCATTTTTACATGTGAAAAACATTCACGTGAAAATCAAATGTGCAGTTTTTCAAATTTTGCCACGAGTAGTTTCATGGTATCACTTGTTGAAATTTTGCATCCCCATGTCACATTTATTTCACATGTTCAACGTTTTCAAATGTGTAGTTTCATGTTAACATATTTTATTTATTTCATTTCATCTTTACTTAAATACCTAGGTAGGCCAGTTGAGAACAAGTCCTCATTTACAACTACGACCTGGCCAAGATAAAGAAAAGCAGCGAGACAAAAACAACAGAGTTACACAAACAAACATACAGTCAATAACACAATAGAAAAATCTATGTACAGTGAAGAGTAGGGAAGTTGCACTGAGGCTGTACAGAAGAGAATAGAAGAGTAGGGAGGTACAGAGTTGAAAGCCTTGACCAGTTAGATGAAGACGGCTGCAACGTACTGCCCTTTTCCGATGGCGGTTATGATATCGTTTAGGACTGTGAGCGTGGCTAAGGTGATGACCCATGACCAGCTTGGAAACCAGATTGCATAGTGGAGAAGGTACGGTGGGATTCAAAATGGTCCGTGATCTGTCTGTTATCTTGGCTTTCCAAGATTTTAGAAAATCAGGGCAAGATGGATATAGGTCTATAGTCTATACCCAAAACAGTTTGGGTTTAGAGTGTCTCCCCCTTTGAAGAGGTGGATGACCGTAGCAGCTTTCCAATCTTTGGGGATCTCAGACAATACGAAAGAGAGGTTGAACAGGCTAGTAATAGGGGTTGCAACAATTTAAGCAGATCATTTTAGATTGGTCTAATTTACTGCATGGTGATGTCACCATGGAAAGCCAAAAACCCCATCTCACCAAAACGTCTTTTCAAACATCTTTTACACTAAATGGGCATTTTCATCCTTTATACAGTATTATTCCAACCTCATAGTGTGGGAATATATACAAAACGCAGGAAAATCTAGTGTGTGTCTGCCAGTATGTGATATGAGAGTAAGTATGAGATATGAGATAAGAGTCCCAAAAGGCCCCGCTACAGACAAACAGGCTATCGGATGTGGATGTAGCTTGTTTTCCATACAGTATGTGTTTATATACACTTCAGGGATGAACCAGTTAGTAGGCAATGACAGAGCTCTGAGAAACCACATGAATTTCACATGTGAAGTTAATGTGATAACATGTGAAAACATGTATAAGCAACATGTGTTAGAGGATGCCTGGTTGCACTTTAAAAGTGCTTTCCTCACCATCTTAAATAAGCATGCCCCATTCAAAAAATGTAGAACTAAGAACAGATATAGCCCTTGGTTCACCCCAGACTTGACTGACCTTGACCAGCACAAAAACATACTGTGGCGTACTGCATTTGCATCGAATAGCCCCCGCGATATGCAACTTTTCAGGGAAGTCAGGAACCAATATACTCAGTCAGTTAGGAAAGCTAAGAAGAGCTTTTTCAAACAGAAATGTGCATCCTGTAGCACTAATAACAAAAAGTTCTGGGACACTGTAAAGTCCATGGAGAAAAGGAGCACCTCCTCCCAGCTGCCCACTGCACTGAGGCTAAGTAACACTGTCAACACCGATAAATCTACGATATTCCATCATTTCAATAAGCGTTATTCTACGGCTGGCCATACTTTCCACCTGACTACCCCTACCCCGGCCAACAGCTCACCCAAATTCAGATAGCCTATGTTCTGAAAGAGCTGCAAAATCTGGATCCCTTCAAATCAGCTGGGCTAGACAATCTGGACCCTCTCTAATAAGAAAGAGAGTTCCAAACCTCTCAGTTAAAAACGGTTAATTTTCACTTTCCCCCTCCCCACTCAGACCACTCCCAGACAGTCTGAGCAAAATTCTTTCTTGAGAAATTGCTATTTGCTAAAAAGCTATTTTTGTTTCTTTTTGACCATTTTAAATTGAAAATAATCACAGTAAGGTATTTCATTGTTACAAAGAAATGATTTGTTATTGAGATAAGAATGGCTGCATTTAGACTTTTAAAATCTAAATTAGAGACAATTTTATGCAAGTCAATTTGCAATGCTGGCGAAAGTGTATTGGTTGAAATTAAGTTGTTTCACCAGGGGATTAATATAAATCGTACAGTGGATTTATCCAAATGATCAGGCAGGAAGTTTCATAACATGGCTATAGTGTTTATTCACTAGCTGCTGAAAACTTTGTTGAAGGCAATGCCATGGGTGAATCATCAGTTTCATGCAAATTAGCTACTGAAATTAAGAGCGTGGCTTCTTCACCTAGAGCTAGTCTGGCAGGCAGAAAAAAAGCACAGACTGTATTAATCAGAATTTTAAATAAATCCTTCTATTTTATAAATAGACACGCCAAACCAAGGAAACATATAAAAATATTTCCATTGACCATGAGAATTTCACTCAAATAATATTTTAGCATTGAACATGTATATTTTGATGTATTTGAGTGGTGTCAAAGTCTTACCCTTCTTCTGAAACCTGGTTGGTCATCTGAAAGTTCTATGTTGAAGTCTTAAGTGGAATTTAAGGCTTCAAATTGGATTCAGGAAATTGGATTCAGGACTGCTGTATCAGTCTATTACGCCTTTATAACTCAAGCAAAAAAAGTATTTTTGGGGATTGAAAGTTAGTATTTGCCCCGTCTCGCTTTCTTAAATACTTTAGTTGTCATGGTTGTTCTGCAGCCCATGGACACAAATATGTATACAGCATGTCTTATTGGATAAGAATTCTGGGTCAAAAGAGAGGATTCCAATCTTTCGTGAACTGAAATGTTTATTTTCCCCTCTCTCACATCCCATTTGCTATGTCTAGGAGGGCACTAAAGCTGTTTTGGAGTGCAGAGCCTTATTGCGTCTCTGGTGTAGAGTACTGCACATGCTGTTTGTGGCGTAGAACAGACAAAGACACACATTCCCTCGCAATGTGTTGGTTGGCATGCAGAAAATGAGGTCTTTAAGATTTACTTTATGGCACAACATAGAAAATGCAATGTGGTTGAAAGAGATAAACGGGCAGGGCTGCACAGTTTTGACAAATCAAATCTTTTGACAAAGGGGAAGGAGGTCAAAGAGAGAAGGCTAGGTCGTGAACAGGAACGACCCCAAGGTGAACCTACAGTAGTGTCACACTACCCCTATAATGCCATTGTCTTCTTATGGAGGACATGACTACATTGTTCCTCCATTGTTGCTCCCAGCTGAGAAGGAGTATGTGCTTGTTCTCCTAAATGAATACCACCCTTTCCCCCCCCTGTAATTCAGGGGTTCATTGTGTTGGTGGATAAGGTCCTCAAACTGAGTGTCGGGCCTGGTCCTGAGATCACATTGTGCACAGAAAAACATCCTAACCAAGGATGAAAAATACCAACATTAATTATTTTCCACTAGCAGTTTTAACACAATAATATTTCATTACAGTATGTAAATGAGGGGGAGGAATTACAGGCCTGCTTTAACCTTTTACTGCAGTGGGCTGAATCAGGGTCACACAGAGTGTTTCTTGGTTGTCTTAAACAAATCGACTTTGAAACAAAAGTATACACCTCACCTCTCTGTGTTTTCATAATTTTCCTTCACAAGTGGCTGAATCTCACTGGAGAAATCATCGGAGCGAGGGAAACAGCTCCCCTCTGTCTCAGTATGTGTAGCCCATGAATCTGATGCTGTCTGGACCAAAAGAGTATAACATGGTGCCGCTGTAGCATTTGATTGATTGAGGTCAGCAAGCATTTGGCCTCCCAAATGCTAAAAATATCAAATAAGTAGCCAATTAGCATTGAGCTGAGCTCAACTGTGGGTTGTCCTGGTGCAGCAAAACACCCCTCAAGGGAGGCCAGTTTGAATTTGGCTTCAGACCACCCAAAATCACTTCCTTTTGCGAAATGTAATTTTCAGAGAAAACGTGTCTGTTTCTGGTCTGCTTGTGTTGATGTCCTGTAGGGCTAAATCAGCCCTTTCCTAAGCCATGCAAGGAGATGGGGATTTGGACGTGTGGTTTTGACTTAATTCTCTGTACAGGCCAATGATTACGATGGCAATTACATAAATGAATATGTTGTGTCACTGGCCTGAGACAATTGAAGTTAGCCTAGATGTAGCCTAGTTGGCTCACATTAACTAGCTAGCTAACTTAGCTGGTTCATTGTTTCCCATGCAAGGAAGTCAGGCTAACATGAATTTTAGCTAGGTAGCCTATGAAAACAAAAACTAAAAGTATTCAAAAACGAAAACATTTCCGCTTATTCTCCAGTTCTAAATCAGTAGTTGTTTAGTAAACTGTCAAAAACATTAATTTGCTTGACCATGCTGCAGGTGATATAACTGATGCATGGAATATATGCTTTGTGGACTTCTCCGGACAGATGCTGCTCTCCCGTTTTGTGATGAAACAAACGTATCTGTAGTTGAATTTATTCCGCCACTCTGTGACTGTTGTCTTTTTGTTGTCACGGCCTTATTGTATATCAGGTGGCGTATGAACAAATGGCTTATAGAGCGAACAACGCAATTATCACAACATAGTAAAAAAAAAGCCTGACTTGGCATGGCTTCCTCAGTGATTTGACCCATGCACTGCTACTGCACCTCACACAACATGGTTAAAAAAAAGAAGACATCTGTATAATGTCAGATATATTTGGGGTGGAAAGGTAGCTTAGTGGTTAGAGCGTTGGACAAGTAACCAAAAGGTTGAAGATGGAATCCCCGAGAGTTACATTTTGAGTCTGCATCCCAATATTACACTTTATATATATCACAGAAGACTGAAATATAACAAAATTGTTTGACATAGAAACACCAGATTTTCGTCGAAAAATGAATACATGTTTATCAATTATGAAAAATAGGAATAACATTCCACCCATGAGGCCACTAGGTCATTTGACTGCAGGAAAGTATTTTTTAAAGCACATTGACGTTAACAAGTACGTTTACTACGTGGATACTGAAATCAAAAAGGGTATGTTAAAGCCCTGATAATAACCATGAAAATGATTTGGCGCAGCAGCAAATAGCTTCTAGCAACCGGCTCTGCTCCCTTTCTCCCAGTCTCTCTCTCTCCCTCTCGCTGCTGGTGTCGAGGAGATATCTTCTGATGAGGGGGGGATGAAGCAGGATGTTACAACACATCAAATGAATAGCAGATCAAGCCTGCCACAGATTATGCTGTTCGACTGAAGAGGAGGAATGGAATAGCACCATATTAAAAGGGGAAAGAGAGACAATTAGAACAGAGAGTAAATTGATCTATCAAACTAGCACTTGGCAATTTATTCTTCAATACCGTATGGAATTATTAAGGGAGACATCTTCATCCATCCCCGTCCTAACCGATAAGAGATTAAGACGCAAAAACGTTTCATTTCTCATATTTTCATTTTCAGAGGAACTGAAAGCCATGTCCCCGATGTACACTGCCTCAGCCCATTTACAAGTCACGTCACTGCGTTGAAGTCTCGATAACAGTGTGACATGCATGCTATCCTGTGTAGCTCAATTCAATATGGCTCTTGCAAGGCTACTGTTGAGGGTTGGATTCTGGCTGGGGCCACCTATACAAACATGTATGCACACAGTACTGTAAGTCGCTTTGTATAAAAGTGTCTGCAAAATGACATATTATATTACGAAATTCACATATAAAACTGAAAATTAGATGTTTTTTCACGTGAACCTACAATTCCACATGTGAAAGTGAAATTTCCAAATGTAGAGTTGTTTTACACGTGAAACGACAAAATTAGATTTTCACATGTTCATTTTTTTCACGTGAAATATCTTACGTGAACGAACCTGCAAATTGGATTTTCAAATGTGAAATTGCAATTCACATGTGAGGTGAAAACATGATATTCTCTTCACATGTGAAAAGGTACTGTTAAGATGTAAACTCTACATTTTAATACATGTGAAAATCTGGTTTCACGGGAAATTTAAAGTCAGCAAGTGAAAACAGCTATTTCACATGTGATTTTCATACAGGAAACTGCTATTTTTTGTTGTTGTAAAGAATGCTTTAAACATGCAACAAACTATTTAGCACATGTGTGGTCAGTTAGCAGAAGCTCTAATCCAGAATGGTTTATACTCGGTGCATTTAATGAAGGTATGTAAAACAACCACATACCACAGTCATTGTAAATTAAGCTATACAGAATAAAGCAGCTATCAGCAAAAACAGTGCTAGTAAGAAAATATATGTGCAAGTGTCAGAGCAAGGAGGGGGGCGGGGGGGTCAAGAGCGTTATGTTGAATAAGCTTGTTATAACACAGTGGGCATTGAAGATTTTTACATTTTTGAATTTTCCCAGCAGTTTGACCTGCGATAATTGGATTAGGTATCCAAAATGCAATTCCAAAATGCATGTCACAGACCTGCCAAAGCAGCATGATCCTTCTGTAATGTTGTTATTTTAGTGCTTTCATGAGGTGTGGGCTATTACTTAACCACTAAGGTGGGTAGGTGTAGCTACAATAAATGACTGACTTATCAAGCAAGATAAGTAGCATACTGATAGTAGGAAGCGTTCATTGTCCTGATACTGAGATAGGAAGGAAATACTGGGTCATATTTTTTTTAGGCATCAAACAGGCACAAGAAAACAGACTAAAACAGGGGGGCATTACCTGAACTGCCAAATAAGAAATGCTAATTTTCATTTTTCATTGCAAAACGTTTCCCTACGGTGTGCACTAATGAATACAACCCAGGTAAGACAATACAAACGTTTATCTAGAATACAGACATACTATGATGATTTTATGCTTAGCTCTTCATAAAGCATGTTGTGTAATCCCATAACTTTCTACTAAAGTATGAGAGTTGTTTTGTAGGTCTGTCACTTTCAAAAAAAGTAGAAGTGGCAACCTCAAGAGGCAAAATAACTAACAGCACATAAGTCTTGTTTATGCTTGGTGCTAAATGCGTCCTTTGCCCTGAATTTTGTCTACGTTCTGATTGTACCCACATTTTTAGGCAGGTGTTGACGATTGAAGATGCATTGAGATCTGATTTTGATTGTGTCTGAATAGAAGGATTTACACAGTGCAGACGGATTTAGACAGTGAAACCATTTAAGTCATAATTATCCCGCCCTTTAAAATCAATGATAGATAGCACCATTGACTTATGGCATCAATATGTGTCCTAAAATAAATAAATACATATTCTTTTGAAAAAATATCAGTGAAATAACTTGCATACAAGGAAATCTGATCCAAATGTGGACACTGTATACACTATGTGGACAGATGTGTAGACGTGACAAACCTTCATCAGATAGTGATTGAATCATATTGATCAGATCAGGAAGCCCACATGTTAGCGCAAGGTGTAAACAGGGCTAGAGAGGATGTCCCATATTAGGTTTATTCAACGTCTGTCTATGGTGAGATATTTATGAATCTTAACTACAGTGGGATGGGTCCAACAGTGAACCCAAGGTATGCTATGGTAAATTGTTAACATTCTTAATGTTGATTTATATGCATCATACTCTTCCTAGCCAACATTGTACATCTCTTACTTTGATATTGGAACCAAAAAATCTAAGCCAATATGACACCGATGTCGATGAAACTTCACAAATCAACTTTACATTAGAGGTACACAACACACTCCCCACCTCTCGTCACGATCTGTTCAGCCGTTACCGAGGAACCACATACCAGATTTTGGCACCAGGGTTGTTGGCATATAATGCGACCACCTAGTTCAAGTCTAGACGGTTGGATTAAAACAAAACTATAGCGTCCATACGGTGACCATTGGATTTACCATTTGTCGGACTGAATGATTGTGTAGTTGCAACAGTTTTTATTAAATGTAAATATAATGTATCGCTCTCACGTGCCCAATAAAAACCAATACCTTTATGTAGCATTTCTAACAATGCTAACAAATATGTTTATAACTAAACAAAGATAGACCACAACCTGTCGTTTCCAACGGGAACAACTGAGTCATAGTGGGCAGAACAAGCAAGGAGGTGGGCAGAGCCACGCAGGAGCAAGCGAAATTCTACTGGCATTATCTGCATATTTCCGTTAGGGAACGCCTACTATGTGAATTGCGTGTGCACAATAACTCCATTCGCCTTTGCGCACCTTCTAAACAATGCAATTTTTTTCTCAAATTTATACAAAGGGAAACGTATACAACACTTAGTCCACTCTGTTCGTAATTGATTGTAGCTTTGGGAAGAGAAAACTGTACTGAAATCAAATGTTTCATCGATGAGAACATTTTCAGAACATCGGCCAAAATTCATATTATTCCATCTTCTCCCACGGCTCTCCCTACCATATTTGGTGATGATTTGAAACACCAACCGGATGCTTCACATTTATACATCCAGTGAAATATCTGTGTCATTGTTCTATCTGTGATGCTAGTATATTTTTCAGCCAAATCTCCGAGTTCAGCAACTCGATTGCTCAGCAGTTTAACAACACAGCTGACCGCCTGCAACAGGCAGCATATCATAAGAACAGTTTGAGAACAACCCTAGGCTGCTGTAGATATGTTTGTATTCAAGCTGAGGTTAATCAATAAATGCATGCAGATAATTATTCGACATAGAAAATGGGTCGGCTGGTTGTAGTGAGCAGTTTCCGTTTTGAAAAACCAATGATTGGGGTTATGTTTAGATTAGCGAGGTAACACGCTCCATTCCAAATCCCAGGTGTGGACATGTTGAGTAATAATTACTCTAGCTGGCTAAATTAGCTAACATTATACCAGTCAGATGGGAGCTAACGTTGACTAGCTTGGTTTTTGTACATAAAGCTAAAGTAATGTGTAAACTGCTGCCCTCGACACTTGCGTGTAATCGGAGCACAACCCGCGCTTCAGGACTCGGTTCCCGTTCCCGGCTGAGCCGTTGTTGCTCCGTTCCACTTCACAAATAACAGCACTTACAGTTGACCGGGGCAGCTCGAGCAGGGCAGACATTTGACGAACCGATTTATGGAAAGGTGGGATCCTATGACAATGCCATGTTGAAAGTCACTGAGCTCTTCAGTAAGGCCATTCTACTGCTAATATTTGCGTAGCTGTGGGATCGATTTTGTGCAGCTGTCAGCAACGGGTGTAACTGAAATAGTCGAATCCACTCATTTGAAGGGGTGTCCATATACTTTTGTGTATATAGTGTACCTAGCAAACTGTAGGGAGCTCGTTAAATTCAAAGCACCCCAGTTGGGAAACTGTCAAGCTGCTCACGATAAGCTACTTCGCTAGCTAGCTATCTACAATGATGGTCCTTCTTCCTACATTGTATTTTTCCTACATGTTGCTCTTTCCATCCGACAGCTCCCATATGGGTGCACATGTACTGTGCACCCAAGCTCCCATTATGCCAACAGAAATGACTGGCAATGAAAACATATCTCATTGATGGGATGCAAAAACGAGACAAGCTACATTCCTTGCCAAATCATGACAGCTTTTTTACAAATTCTAAATGGACTGGTTAATTAAAGTTAGGAGAATATGTGTTCCAAACACAAGCTGCTGTTTTGGAATAATATATGCTGAAATTGACTTTACTTAAGTTTAAGGTAGGATCAGTTATTGTCATGGTGGCATAGCAAGTAGATCAGATTGCCATGACCCAAGAGCTTGGGAGTTCAATTCCCAGGTGTGGATGTGTTGAATAATAATTACTGTATAAAAAAACATACTCTATGTAGGTTGAAAACACTGTTAAAAGCAGTGTTTGTGTGTGCATCCTAAGGACACATATTTGTTTGCAGGGCATCACTTGTGACATCTCATGTGAAAAAAAATTCACATGAAAATTTGAATCCACATGTAAAAGGTTATGCGATCACATGTGAAACTCATGTGAAGTGCTCCAAAAACATGGTTTCACATGAAATAAATATGAAATCATGTGTTTTTTCCCCCGTAAGTGTTGTGCCAATATTACCAAAAAGGGATGCAGACAGGCTCAATAAACCTCTATATACGAGTGACTGTGTACAACACACCACCCCCTGTTGTTATGTTAGGCACCTACTGACTAAAAAAAGATGTTATGAAATGTATATTCTCAATGACTTGTATTGCTAAAATAAAGGTTTCGGGAAATACATTACTACAAGACAAAACAGCTCACTCAATCAAGCCTGATGATCTTGTCAGTATACAACCAAAGCTTTCTTTCATATGATAAAAAAAAGCTTGAAATGGTAGTGGAATGGGTTAATGTCTTAGGCTGCATTGACACAGGCAGCCCAATTCTGATATTTTTTTCCACTAATTGGTCTTTTGACCAATCACATCAGATATTTTCACATCAGATCTTTTCCAGAGCTAATCTATTTGGTCAAAATAGCAATTAGTGAAAAAATACCTAAATTGTAAACACAGCCCTTGAGTAGGAGCTCTCACAATAATGTGATTTGTACTGCATACAAACAATGGATTCTTCACACACTGGCTGCATTTACACAGGCAGCCCAATTCTGATCTTTTTTTGAATCTAATATAGTAGGTCAAAGCTGTGTGCTTGAAAACCTTGGTCGAGTATGGGTGAAGTAGCCATTGTGGCACTCATGTGAATTTTCTTTATTTTTTTGGTTTCAGACCAATGCCTACTTTTCACTTCAAATGTATTTGTTTGTATTTAATAACCGTATGGATATGCATAATAAAGTTGACAGGATGAACAGCAGAGGGCACTAAAACTTCAAAATGTATCGCACAAGCCCTGCTGAATGATCAAGACATGAATAAACATAACTCGACAGTAATCTCATTACCTGTACTTGATTTAAGTCTGTCAACAAAATGGTACCTCTAGTGTTGACATGTTCACTTCTTGAGTTGCTCAGTTGTAACCAGCATTCTGAAGACATTAAGGGAAATTGTATAGAAATGCCAATGCCACATTTCAACACAGTATTCTGAAAGTGTCCTTAGAAAATCTTTATTTCTCCATTATCTTCTGTGTTTTCTTCTTTCCGTCTTTTGCCCCTCTATTCTTACCTCACACGAGAGTAGCATTTATGTATTTTTCTAAATACTTTTTTTCTGAAGACCTCCCGAGATTACCTCAAAACATTTCCGCTTGCAGCAGGACAAAGTAACAAAACTTTTGGGTCATATCAGAGTTCATCATTTATAATAATTACAACTCTATATCTGGATATATACAGAACAAAAATATAAACACAACATGTAAAAGTGTTCGTCCCATGTTTCATGAGCTGAAATAAAAGATCCCAGAAACGTTCCATACGTATAAAAAGCTAATCTTGAACACACATTTGTTTATCTCCCTGTTAGTGAGTATTTATCTTTTGCCAAGATAATTCATCCACCCGACAGGTGTTGAATATCAAGAAGCTGATTAAAAAGCATGATCATTAAACAGGTGCACCTTGTGCTGGTGACAATAAAAGTCCACTCTAAAATGTGCAGTTTTGTCACACAACACAATGCTACAGATGTCTCAAGTTTTGAGGGAGTGTGGAATTGGCATGTTGACTGCAGGGATGTCCACCAGAACGTTTGCTAGAGAATTGAATGTTCATTTCTCTACCATAAGCCGCCTCCAATGTTGTTTTAGAGAATTTGGCAGTACGTTCAACCGGCCTCATAACCGCAGACCATGTGTAACCAAGCCAGCCCAGTACCTCCACATGCGGCTGCTTTACCTTCCGGGATTGTCTGAGACCAGCCACCCGGACAGCTGATAAAGCTGAGGAGTATTTCTGTCTTTATTAAAACCATTTTGGGGGGGGGGGGGAATCATTCTGATTGGCTGGGCCTTGCTGGCAGGTCCTTACTGGTCCTTGCTGGCAGGTCCTCCGAGAGAGAGGAAGAAAGAGAATTGGAGAGAGCATATGTGGGGTGGCCAGTCCTCTTCTGGCTGTGCCGGGTGGAGATTATAACAGAACATGGCCAAGATGTTCAAATGTTCATAAATGACCAGCATGGTCGAATAATAATAAGGCAGAACAGTTGAAGCTGGAGCAGCAGCACGGCCAGGTGGACTGAGACAGCAAGGATTCATCATGTCAGGTAGTCCTAGGGCATAGTCCTTGGGCTCAGGTCCTCCGAGAGAGAGAAAGAGAGAGAGAAGGAGAGAATTAGAGAACGTACACTTAGATTCACACAGGACACCGAATTGGACAGAAGTACTCCAGATATAACAAACTGACCCAGCCCCCCGACACATAAACTACTGCAGCATAAATACTGGAGGCTGAGACAGGAGGGGTCAGGAGACACTGTGGCCCCATCCGAGGACACCCCCGGACAGGTCCAAACAGGAAGGATATAACCCCACCCACTTTGCCAAAGCACAGCCCCCACACCACTATACATTCCCAGAGTCCAGCATTTCTGCTACCTGGGGAAATAAAGCTATCCTTCTTTGCAATCAATTGTAAACTTCAACACCATCTTTAAAAGCACAGAGTCTGATTTAAAAAGATGGGAGCAAATCCCAAACTCTTTCCAGGCTTGAGTCTCCATAATTGAAATGAATATATTGCCAAGAATCCATTTTCATAGTTCCATGATCCCTCTTTCACCACCAGCAGGATATTGGGATAGGTTACATTCATCACTTGCCAAATTCATTTGGAAGATGAAACACCCTCGTATTAAATGTTCTACCATTCAGTGGGAAAAATGTGCTCGTGGCCAAAACCTCCAAAATTTCAAATTCTATTTATGGGCTTTTATTTTACACCCTGGTTAAATCCTGGTACAGCTTTAATCCTGGCGCGCCCTGGAGGAAAATATAGTTTCCCCTCACAGACTCCAAGACATAATCCATTCTGATATTCCACTTAAATACTGCAAAGTCAAATTTGGTTATGTCACCAAGCAGGCCTAAACTCCATTGCACCTAAACAGGTTGACATTTCAGGCGGTCTTTTCAAACAGCTCTTACACTAAAAGGACATGATCATCATTTTCACAATTTTACAGTGTTATTTCAACCTCGTAGTGTGGAAATGTATATAAAACATAGGCAAGTCACATTTTTGACTGCACTGGGCTTTTACGAATGAGATAGATGAAGTGATCTTATACCTGCTTATACCTGCTCTGCTGTTGGCCCAGGAGGCCAGTCTGCTTGTGTGTCTTTATCTGTGGGGACAAGGGATTCTCACATATTTTTACTGCACTGAAAGTGTACATAACTGGGAATAGATAAACACTCAACTGTGATTGAGATCAAATGTTGCCGTCATTGAAGAGGATGTATCCTTTTGTAGCCTCACTTACAATGTCATCACTCTTCACTCCTAAAGTAAACCATAACCACAGACCCTCAAGGCATTGTCCTTCGGTGCGCTCCACCGTGGCCCCTTAGGTCTGTTTTTCCTCCACTTGTGGCCTCAGTGTTCCAGCTATTTTTAAGGAACGCTGACACTCAAGATTGTTCTCTGTGTCTAAGAGCGTGTGAATTGCTTCTAGTTATTATGTCCATTTTCAAAGCGATTGTTCCAAATAGATCTATTGCATTTGGAAGTTAATGGAGCACTTGTAAATCCCGAACAACAGAACTGCTAATTGTCACAGCCATGTCACAATTGCATGGCAATTATTTCAGAAGTTCTCTTGTCTCGTAATTGCAGCCCTCTAATGAAATCACGACATTGAAAAAACAAATAGGGCAATTTGGGGAAATCCATATCAATAAGGACACTAGACTGTCAGGAGAACTATAAATACAGAGTTGCATCACCATATATTACACTTGATATACCTCACAGAAGACTGAAACATAACAAAACTGTTTGACATAGAAACACCGGATTTTCGTCAGTTCCAAAAAATACAATCTTTATTCATTATGAAATGATGACAAATATGAATAACATTCCACACACGAGACCAAAGAGGGCACTTTTAGTCATTGACTGCAGGAATGGGCTACAGTATGTATGTTCTCTCAGAGGAAGGAAGGCTATATGTAACATGTAGACTACATTTGCTCACTAAAAGCCCTCATGGGAATAACATACCCCTTAAACGTTGGTCTTTTTAGTCCGAAAATCAGCAAGAGACTCTCTCTCTTTGTTATTCATGAAGCGTCTCAGAGTAGGAGTGCTGATCAGGTCCCACTCCACGCAATTTTATTCATGGTGATGTAAAAGGCTAAACTGATTCTAGAGCAGCACACCTGAGAAGCTTTATGAACATAGGTATTTTGAGCTTTTCTCTAAGAAAACTCAATATGGAGACATGGTTATTGAGTCATTTCGGAGCCAGATACTTCAGGTCTATCCGTCGCTTGTCTTCGTAAACATTTGCTCCTCTACCTGCACGACAGAGGGCCTGGTTCATTTGGTGGAAGCACCTTGTGAATCCATTTACATGTTCTTATCACATGGTGGAGGAAAAATATGATTTCAAGATTTGCAGATGGAGAACTGACCGTACTCTTGAAGTAAGGTCTCTATTCAATCCGTATCATGGAAGTTCAGCGTTATTGAAGTTTAAAGGCAATGTCCCAGTGTCAGTGGAGACTCCTTTCAATGTAAACGCTGCGTGTGTCGGCTCAATCGGAAATGACCCTTTACATTTTGATCGCACAATCTGTAACTCTCCGGCGAAGCAGATTGAGTAGAGCCCTAAGATGTGTTTGAGTTAGTGCCATGCCTTGACAGATTCTCAGAGGTGTTGAGCCATTTCATCAAGGCTCTGAGAGTGCTTGTGTGCGGAGCTGGAGGAGTACTCTCAAGAATGTGAAAAAGCGTGAGGTGAAATATTAATTCACCAGTCAGAAATATTAAAGACTCATGTGTGACAGAACACCAAAAAGGTATTAATACCTTCTGAACATACAGCGAGATCCACGCATATTTTATCCAACTTGCCACAACTGAAGTTCCTTCTAGTAAAAGCAAAGTAATTATATTCTAATGGATCATCTCCTTGTCATGAGAGAGAAGGAAGAGAGAGCATAATGAAATCAATGACATTACTATAATAGAAAAAAGAACAGTGGCGACCCATCATTCATGTTTAGCTTTTTTTCATTGTTGCCTGTTTTGCATGTTATTTTGGCATTAATACATGCCTCTTTTTTGCTTTCTTGAGTAAGGCAGCTGCAAAATACAGGCTTTTCAGCCTAGCTCAGTGCTTTCTGTGGTGGTGGGGCAGCCAGCGGAAAATACGGAGCGTAGGGGTTGGTAATGTTCTCTAGTTGCGCCATGATTGGCTCAGTGTTCTGTTATTCATGGGGACACCATGTCACCGCAAACTCTAAGGGTAGAGCTCGAATATTCAAGCCCCTTGGGTGCTGCCATAGAGTTACATTAGAAGTGCCCATCCAAGAAGGCTCAAGGTCATAGGTCACAGATAAAATGACATCAAGTCACGTTATATCTATAGTAGCTTTGGTTGGACTCATCATGTCAACATCATACTTTCAAAATCAATCTACTGGCAAATCCCTTTCAATCCTTGTCATATGAAGATAAATAATGAAGAGAAATTATAGATACAACGTATCTGTGCTCATCGGCCATTGGACATAAACATTACACAACAAGTTGGAAATCGCAATTCAACATTGAGTGGTTTGGAAGGAAACAGTGGCTAACTGCAAGCATTGCAAAGCACTCACTAGCCTGCTATTCAGTGTGTTCCCAAGTTTGGGTTTAAGGGTCTCTTTACCAAGCTTAATACCTGTTTGGGATAGGGGGCAGCATTTTCACGTTCGGATGAAAAGCATGCCCAGAGTAAACTGCCTGCTACTCAGGCCCAGAAGCTAATATATGTATATTATTAGTAGATATGGATAGAAAACATTCTGAAGTTTACAAAACTGTTATGTTATGTCTGTGAGTATAACAGAACTCATATGACAGGCGAAAACCTGAGACAAATCCAACCAGGAAGTGGGAAATCTGAGGTTTGTAGTTTTGCAACTAATTGCCTATCGGATATACAGTGTCTATGGGGTCATATTGCACTTCCTAAGGCTTCCACTAGATGTCAACAGTCTTTAGAACGTTGTTTCAGGCTTCTACTATGAAGAGGGAGAGAATGAGAGCTGTTTCAACCAGAGGTCTGGCAGAAGGCCATGAGCTGATCATGCATACGCCCGTGAGAGCGAACCTGCGTTCCATTGCATTTCTAAAGACAGAGGAATTCTCCGGTTGGAACATTATTGAAGATTTATGTTCAAAAAATCCTAAAGATTGATTCTATACATCGTTTGACATGTTTCTACGAACTGTAATATACATTTTTGAACTTTTCGTCTGAACTTTCGCCTGGACTTGCCCGCGCCTCGTGAGTTTGGATTTGTGAACTAAACGCTCTAACAAAAGGAGGTATTTGGACATAAATTATGGACTTTATCGAACAAAACAAACATTTATTGTGGAACTGGGATTCTTGGGAGTGCATTCTGATGAAGACCATCAAAGGTAAGTGAATATTTATAACGCTATTTCTGACTTTTACTGACTCCACAACATGGCGGCTATCTGTATGGCTTGTTTTTGTGTCTGAGCGCCCTACTCAGATTATTGCATGGTTTGCTTTTTCCATAAAGATTTTTTGAAATCTGACACAGCGGTTGCATTAACCTCTTGATGCTATGGGGGCGCTATTTCATTTTTGGATGAAAAACGTCCCGGATCCGGGATCGTGACTAAAGCCTCAGGCTCATTAGCATAACGCAACGTTAACGATTTCTGAAAATCGGAAATAAAATGAAAATAATGCGCCTACTCTCAAGCTTAGCCTTTTCTTAACAACACTGTCATCTCAGATTTTCAAAATATGCTTTTGAACCATAGCAATTCACTAATTTGTGTAAGAGTATGCTAAGCTAGCTTAGCATTTTGAGTAGCATTAAGCACGCAACATTTTCACAAAAACCAGATAACCAAATAAATAAAATCATTTACCTTTGAAGAGCTTCGGATGTTTTCAATGAGGAGACTCTCAGTTACATAGCAAATGTGCAGTTTTTCCTGAAAGCGTCTTTGTGTAGGAGAAATCGCTCCGTTTTGTACATCACATTTGGCTACCGAAACGAACCGAAAATTCAGTCACCTACAACGTCAAACTTTTTCCGAATTAACTCCATAATATCGACCGAAACATGGCAAACGTTGTTTGGAATCAATCCTCAAGGTGTTTTTTCACATATCTCTTCATTGATATATCGTTCGTGGAAGCCTGCTTTCTTCTCTAAATTCCATGGAAACATACTTGCAGCTGAGTTTTGCGCACCAATTTCGGCGCAGAACACCGGGCGGACACCTGGTAAATGTGGTCTCTTATGGTCAATCTTCCAATGATATGCCTACAAATACGTCACAATGCTGCAGACACCTTGGGGAAACGACAGAAAGGGCAGACTCGTTCCTCTCGCATTCACAGCCATATAAGGAGACAATGGAAAACGGAGCCTCAAAAATCCTGCTAATTTCCTGGATGCCGTCTCATCTTGGTTTTGCCTGTAGCTCACGTTCTAGTGCACGCACAGAGAATATCTTTGCAGTTCTGGACACGTCAGAGTGTTTTCTTTCCAAAGCTACCAATTATATGCATAGTCGAGCATCTTTTTGTGACAAAATATTGCGCTTAAAACGGGCACGTCTTTTTATCCAAAAATGATATAGCGCCCCTAGAGTTTCAAGAGGTTAACAAGAAGTTAAGCTTTAATTTGGTGTATTGCACTTGTGAAAGTATGAAAGTTAAATATTTCAAAAAAATATGTTTGAATTTCGCGCACTGCCTTTTCAGCGGATGTTAAATGTTTATGTTTATCCTTATAACAAGTTAAAAGGATAAACATTCAACATTGGCCATGCTGTCAATCCAGCATGACTTCTGCCCTGCTCATAACAACTGGAAACTCAGAACTGGGAAATCTCAGACTTCAGTGAGTTCAAAAAAACTGGGAACTCAGGAAAAAGCAAGCTCCAACTGGGAAAATACGTTTTGAGGGTAATCCATCTCCACTCATAATTTTGCCTACTGTTCTGACTTGGTGGTGCACATGCAGGCTACAGCCTGTTTTAGAGAAACATAATAATCAAATATTGTAAGCACTTTCATTGTCTGCTTATATGCTCCCTTTATTTATCCCACTGTTCTGACCTGATGTAAAGGAAGAATACTGTAAGAACGCCCCACGTTCTGAATTCTGTCGCAGTACATTTCCAAAGTGCTGAACAAATAGTTTATATTGACTACGTCCGTCCTGTTTTAATTGAAATTATGGATTGCCTCTTATCCTCTCATCATCCCCCTTATACCATAGTTTGTACATCTTAATTGCCAGTAGAAAACACATTTGTTTAAGCTAGTCAGCCATATCACCTATGTTTTTTTTAAAGGCAGTAAATGAGGCTGAATGAACTGTTTCGCTGCCAGACAAGGCTCCGCTGATGTAGCAGTGGTAAGGTGTTGGGACTGCTGATGTTGGGACAGCTTTATGTAGGCCCTAACAGTTTGTGGGCACCGTTTGTCACGGTTATAGTGCAATTCACATATTGTTTAGTGTTGTGTAGTGGCTTTTTTTCCCCCAACAAGATTTACATGCTAAAATCATCATTGATAAAGTATAATGAAGATGATTATTCTACTTAATCAACGTAGATCTGATTAACAAACCTGCAAGTTAGAGCTTGTTAAAAAACGGTAATTGCGAAATTCATAACAAAAGTCTGCTGTAATATCAGTGTTTTTTGGGGGGATCTGCATGCTCTGACTGTATCAAACAAACTATTACTTGAGGATTCATGATGTCTCATCATATTTGATGTAGCCTATGCTTGGTAAATCCAATGCGCGCGCGCGCACACACACACACACACACACACACACACACACACACACACACACACACACACACACACACACACACACACACACACACACACACACACACACACACACACACACACACACACACACACACACACACACACACCCTTGCTGAGCCAGTAGTTTGATTACCTTCAATAACATACCACATCCCACTGCAATGAACTCAACAAACAGGACTTACGTAAATGATACAGATATATCAATTTGACCCTGACCTCTGTAGGATGGCGTGGGGCCTTATATCATTATGGAGGTGTGATGCTTTCCTGCCTGTGTGTGTGTGTTGCATGTGGTTGATACTGAACAGCAAGCACATGCCCCACCATGTGTCTAAGGAGACGGTGGCTGTGGCGGCAGGTGCAGTGATTTGGTACTTTTGATCTGTTCTCAGCCCACCTTCCTACTATGACACTGTGTACTGAACAGCCTTTGATTCATTTGTCTCCAGGCTATTTTTGAGCTTCATCTTTTCTCCTTTTAATGTTGTTTTACACTGGCTATCGGGTAAACACACACTTGACCAGACGTGCTCAGAGTATGTTCATCAGAATGATCAGAAGGCGTATATAACTGGACACACGTCAAAGGATCTGGGTTAAGCATGAAGCATAGGTAAACAGTAAAGGACAAGCACAATATTGTACAAAGGCTGCAGTTATATACCTACCCATGAAGTCAAGTCCATACAATGCCAAGTCCGTACATACAGTACAGATTATATGTTGGTTAACTGAGGTGATAATTTTGCATGACATGGGAGCTGAGACCCGAACAGAGCTGAGAAGAAGGGCCATTGTGCCAAAAGCAGCCCATACACAAAACACTGATCCACTTTCTTTCAGCACCTGTCTGTTTTGGAAAGAAAACAAATACTTGGTTGGATGGCCATCAAAAACCCTGCAACTTATCCAGAACGCTGCAGCCGGCCTGGTGTTCCACCTTCACAAGTTCTCTGATGTCACCCTGCTTCTCCACACACTCTACTGGCTTCCAGTTGAAGCTCTCATCCACTACAAGACCATGGTACTTGCTTACGGAGCAGCAAGAGGAACTGCCCCTACCTACCTTCAGGCTATGCTCAAACCCTACGCCCTAACCCGAGCACTTCGTTCTGCCACCTCTGGTCTCTTGGCCCTCCCACCCCTATGGGAGTGCAGCTCCTGCTCAGCTCAGCTCAGCCCAGCCCAAGCTCTTCTCTGTCCTGGCACCCCACTGGTGGAACCAGCTTCCCCCTGCAGCTAGGATAGCAGAGCCCCTGTCCATCTTCTGAAAACTTCTGAAACCCTACCTCTTCAAAGACTGTCTTAATAATATTTTCTTAAACTGAATGTCCCCAAAATCTGGAATTAGAATATATATTTTTTAATATGTTTATATTACTTATTTTATTGATTTCTCGCTGTTTTATAAGTCAGAAGACAGACATCTAGACCTTCCTAGGACGATGTCAACGTCCTCTGTCAAATACACGTATATTTGCCTCCCTCCAGTGGTTGGCTGCATCATGACATCCATTTATATAACTTCACTGCAACATTACGTCAAAGGGGTGGTCCTTTGAAAAACATTTAACCAGCTCAACTGCATCATGGCACAGACATGGCAACGCATCCTGAATTTGTCTCGAGCAGCCGGATATAAATACATTACTTTCATAGCTCTACAATAAAGAATGCGATCTACACACACCCTAAAATAAGTAAATAATTTATTTTGTTTGGAGGTCAAACATTTGTTTTATGTCGCAGGCAGACACAATTGCATATGCTCACAATGACAAAATGTAGCCTTTTACATAGCCTTTCTCCCCTTGTCTATAGGAGGGTCGCACCAGGTTTAAATGGCCCAAATGTTGATTTAGACATTCACAAATTTGACAGATGTTTACTATCACTAATGTCATGATATGTTTGGTAAATTAATTGGTAAAGATGGTGACATATCTTAGGTGGATGTTCCTAAAAACAGATTATAACTATATATGGACATATTATAAAGTTTGAAAATGCTTATTCATTCACAATTTAGATGTATTTTTGTATCGTACCATCATATTTATATACGTTTTATTACACTTTTATTGTGTACTACTCATAAATAAAGGATTCCAGGTGAAAGCCAAAGGTCAAAGCTTTCTGGTGGGTGGGGGGACACACACTACTACATTAATAAAAAATATTGGCCTCTTTCTAGATTGATGACTAAAACCATAGTGACACAGTGCAAAATGTCTGTCAGTTCAACTTTAACCCCAAAGCACCCCCCCTCGCACCCCCTCCTCACTCTTCCCCCCAAATAAGCAAACAACACAATACAAATCAATACAAAAAAGAAAAGCCTTTTGTGATCTAAAACTTACACTTGACTTTTATCCCCCCTTACTAGCTCTGACTTTGCTGATAGCTACTTCATTGAAGGAAAAATGTACTTACTATATGACTGTGATACAGTACTTGGTCGTCCCACCTAGCTATCTTAAGGTGAACGCACATAACTGTAAGTCACTCTGGATAAGAGCGTCTGCTAAATGACTCAAATGTTGACTAAATACTGGCCGAGCCAAAAATAACATCTTACGTACAAGATGGCTCTCTGATGGTGTGGATGGTAGTGGTGTGTGTGTGCTTCTCCCCAGAGCCACAAACAACCGTCTGGTTTCAGATGGCACCTTCGTGTGCAACTGTCAGAATCTATGTGATTATAGCTTTTCTCAATATCCTTGAAATATCTACTATGTTGTTACTACTGTATATTGCCATGTTTTATGTAAAGATGCAATATGCAGAAATTGCTCTCTCATTCCCTGTTGTGTCGTCTGCAAACTTGATGATTGAGTTGGAGGCGTGCTAGGCCATGCAGTCATGGGTGTACAGGGAGTTCAGTGTGATTATAGCTTTGCTCAATATCCTTGAAATATCTACCCTATTGAAATATTCACAACACTGTCTGTGAGGGTGGTCCATTTCCGTTTGTCAGTGAGGTGTATGCCAAGGAACTTGAAGCTTTCCACCTTCTCCACTGCGGTCCCGTCAATGTAGATAGGTGGGTGCACCCTCTGCTGTTTCCTGAAGTCCACGATCATCTCCTTTGTTTTGTTGACGTTGAGTGAGAGGTTGTTTTCTAGGCACCACACTCCCAGAGCCCTCACCTCCTCCCTGTAGGCTGTCTTGTCATTGTTGGTAATCAAGCCTACTACTGTTGTGTCGTCTGCAAACTTGATGGAGTTGGAGGCGTGCTTGGCCAAGCAGTCATGGGTGAACAGGGAGTACAGGAGGGGGCTGAGAGGCACCCTTGTGGGTCCCCAGTGTTGAAGATCAGCGGAGTGGAGGTGATGTTTCCTACCTTCACCACCTGGGGGCGGCCTGTCAGGAAGTCCAGGACCCAGTTGCACAGGGCGGGGTTCAGACCCAGGGCATCGAGCTTAATGATGAGCTTGGTGGGTACTATGGCGTTGAATGTTGAACTATAGTCAATAAACACCATTCTTACATAGGTATTTCTCCTGTCCAGATAGGGTGGTGTGCAGAGTGGTGGCGATTGCATGAAACAAAGTATGTTACAGGCCCCGATGTCTCTCTGGAAAGAAATCCTTGCACTAAGCTCATCAACTTTGTTATCCAAAGACGGAATCGTAGGATGGTGTGCTCACCTCCTAAGTCGAACCAGCAGGCCGCCTCGAGTGCCTCTCCTCCGCCGGCGATGTTTTGGGTCGGCCTCTGGAATAAGTTCAATTGCTCTGGGGATAGTGACCAAAGGATCTGCTCCAGGGAAGTAGTATTCCTGGTCGTAATGCTGGTAGTTCTGGTGAGTTACCGCCGCTCTAACGTCCAATAGTTCTTCCCGGCTAATAATGTAAAAAATAGTACATAAAAAAACGAAATACAACAGAGTTTTCTAAGAGCGAGTCGTGATGCTTCCATCTCCATTGGCACCAACTTATTGTGGTTGAAAACAAAATTATTTCAATTGACCCAGGTGGGACTTGAACCCACAATCCCCAGCTCCGGAGGCTGATGCCTTATCCATTAGGCCACTGGGCCAATGTCTGCTAATTCTTAATCCCATGTTGCCCACAATTAAACTTCCTTGTTTATTTCTATTTCCATGTTACTGCAAAGCAGAGACGTCACTAGAGATTCATGGATAGGGGGGCTAAGTCTCTTTTAAGGGGGACTGGGCATACTTTTTTTAAAGCCCCCAAAATGTCTTTTCATCATATATTTTTAACATTTACATTTACATTTACATTTAAGTCATTTGGCAGACGCTCTTATCCAGAGCGACTTACAAATTGGTGAATTCACCTTATGACATCCAGTGGAACAGCCACTTTACAATAGTGCATCTAAATCATTTAGGGGGGGGGTGAGAAGGATTACTTTATCCTATCCTAGGTATTCCTTAAAGAGGTGGGGTTTCAGGTGTCTCCGGAAGGTGGTGATTGACTCCGCTGTCCTGGCGTCGTGAGGGAGTTTGTTCCACCATTGGGGGGCCAGAGCAGCGAACAGTTTTGACTGGGCTGAGCGGGAACTGTACTTCCTCAGTGGTAGGGAGGCGAGCAGGCCAGAGGTGGATGAACGCAGTGCCCTTGTTTGGGTGTAGGGCCTGATCAGAGCCTGGAGGTACTGCGGTGCCGTTCCCCTCACAGCTCCGTAGGCAAGCACCATGGTCTTGTAGCGGATGCGAGCTTCAACTGGAAGCCAGTGGAGAGAGCGGAGGAGCGGGGTGATGTGAGAGAACTTGGGAAGGTTGAACACCAATACGGGCTGCGGCGTTCTGGATGAGTTGTAGGGGTTTAATGGCACAGGCAGGGAGCCCAGCCAACAGCGAGTTGCAGTAATCCAGACGGGAGATGACAAGTGCCTGGGTTAGGACCTGCGCCGCTTCCTGTGTGAGGCAGGGTTGTACTCTGCGGATGTTGTAGAGCATGAACCTACAGGAACATGCCACCGCCTTGATGTTAGTTGAGAACGACAGGGTGTTGTCCAGGATCACGCCAAGGTTCTTAGTGCTCTGGGAGGAGGACACAATGGAGTTGTCAACCGTGATGGCGAGATCATGGAACGGGCAGTCCTTCCCCGGGAGGAAGAGCAGCTCCGTCTTGCCGAGGTTCAGCTTGAGGTGGTGATCCGTCATCCACACTGATATGTCTGCCAGACATGCAGAGATGCGATTCGCCACCTGGTCATCAGAAGGGGGAAAGGAGAAGATTAATTGTGTGTCGTCTGCATAGCAATGATAGGAGAGACCATGTGAGGTTATGACAGAGCCAAGTGACTTGGTGTATAGCGAGAATAGGAGAGGGCCTAGAACAGAGCCCTGGGGGACACCAGTGGTGAGAGCGCGTGGTGAGGAGACAGATTCTCGCCACGCCACCTGGTAGGAGCGACCTGTCAGGTAGGACGCAAACCAAGCGTGGGCCGCGCCGGAGATGCCCAACTCGGAGAAGGTGGAGAGGAGGATCTGATGGTTCACATTTTTGGTCAAGGTTGGCTAAAATTATACCTGTCTCATAGTTTGTGTGTAATGAACACGATGGGAGACAGAGAGCTGGTTTCAAGCGCAGGGTGCAGGAGGTGTTTATTGGTAAAGGACCACAGGAGGAGGCAGGTAGCTGGGTCCAGGGGCAGGCAGAAGGTCCAAAAAGGCAACAGTACAGGCAGGGAAAACGCTAGCAATGTCATCCAGGAGATCAGGCAATAGGGCTGATAACAGGAAATTATAAATTAAATAATCTGTCTGTAAACAATTGTTGGAAACATTACTTGTGTCATGCACAAAGTCGATGTCCTAACCGACTTGCCAAAACTATAGTTTGTTGACAAGAAATGTGTGGAGTGGTTGAAAAGCAAGTCTTAATGACTCCAACCGAAGTGTATGCATATTCCCAACTTCAACTGTATGTTCTGTGAGCCATGAGAATGATGAGAGAACAAGGAGAACAATGGCAGTGTATGCATTTGATAGTGTCCTCACATTGTGCCGGGAGAATCATTAACCTTTTCCTCATACAAATTCACCATATTGGCAATAACCGGCCAAGATGACACAATCTTCTTTTTTATCCTAGAACATTCTGCTGTGTCCAGTAGTCGGATGTTGTTCAAGCAATGTTCAGTGGGGCAGACACTCAGTCCTCAGTATTATTTACTCTTAGTCATTCCAAATATTGAGCCCAGTAGATTGGTTACATAACACAGGGTATAACTCACATAATGGTTGTAGTTCAATCACATTTCAGTGGATGGGACAGGTTAATCATTAGGAACAGAGGCTTTAGCCAACTCCATCATTACATCACTCAGCCACCAGGACTTGAGGGAATTGAGCTTGACTGACTGGTCCTACACCAGAAGACCAGTGACACCAGTGACACCAATTTACCTTGTGTTGGGCTGTCACGTCTACACGGCTGGAGGTGTGAAAAACAGCTGTATGAAACCAGACAATACAGCCAGGTATAGCATCAGGTACACAACAACAACAACAAAACACACGTACACACTCTCGGTCTGGTATCTCCACATTCAGAGAGTATGTCTTGTATGTGATTTTTGGCATGGCTGATTGTTGCTATATTGTCACGATTGAGCTGAATAGGTTTTACTGCACATGTTAACCTAATCCCAATATACCCCCATCCGTAAAGATTTTATTACCTTGTGACTTGGGAGGATCATTTGCAAAGCAAGCAGTATGGGGAATATATCCTAAGGAATAAAGTTATTTCCACTATATTTCCTTATCACACAGATTAAATTAGCCATTAAACAAATCCATGCCCAAACATCTTACTTTTTAATGGCCATTTAATTATTCATTAGTTTTAATGAGCATTTTCTTCTAATTCAATCAATGATTCATGAATAATGTTATTACGTTGTCATAGATCTAGGTTGTTTTTTTTTTGTGCACTTTAGGAGGGCCCACATTTCCTCTTGAAATGGAAGCTACCAACCAATCCACTTGCAGCACTTGTCTCAGCAATGTCAAGGACTTTCAGACTGCCAGGTTGGGCCAGCACCTTTAGAAGTGGGAAGGCACACACTGTTAACTGCTTGGACACCCACAGATGACCGTGACCTTTAGGGATATAGTGTAATCAGTAGACATTACTCATGCAATTACCCTGGTGCTTGCCTACAGAGCAGCAAATTAAACTGCCCATCCCTACCTTCAGGCTATGCTCAAACCCTGTTCTGCCACCCCCATTTAACAACACAAGTCAGTTAAGAATAAATCTTTATTTACAATGACAGCCTACCAGGGTAACAGTGGGTTAACTGACTTGTTCAGGGGCAGAAGAACAGATTTTTACCTTGTGAGCTCAGGGATTCAATCCAGTAACCTTTCAGTTACTGGCCCAACTTTCTAACCACTAAACTACCTGCCGCCCCATAAACCCGGGTTTATCTTTTCCTACTACTGACTTTGCTGATAACTTCTTTATTGAGAAAAAGTTGACTTATTATGGCTACGATATGTGGTAGACTTACCTAGTTATATTAAGAAGAATGCACGAACAGTAAGGCACTCTGGCTAAGAGTGTCTGCTGAATGACTAAAATGTCAAATTTAGATGATGGGGTGAATCATATGAATCGTACATCTCAAAAGGGCAAAGCATGTGGAGAGGAGTGGTTGAGTCGTACCTCTCCTGGCACATATAACATCTGTGATTCCACACTGGTGACTGTGGTTCAAAGCCTGCCCTTGTCTCGGTTTTTCTCACCTGCATGTATCCCATCTGATTTCTTCCCTGTCAAAATAACATAAATATGTTTTTCAGTCGGGCATATCATAAAAGGTGTTTGTTGGGTTGGTCCAGTTTTCATCATACAGTACTGGACATTTGAACTGGAACAGCCAGATGCATGAATATAAATTGTGCTATAAAAACTCTGGTATCTTTTTACTGGTTATAGTGAGCCATCAACAGCAGACAGCTGCTGTGAGATGGCGAGTCAGGGGGGAGCACGGTGGGGGTGGGATGTGTGTGTGCGACCGACTGTGTGTGTTTTGGACCATAAATATACCTGCAGTCAGTGAGGAAGAAGGGTTTCTCTGGCTGCAGAAAGAAGGAGCCTGCTCTAGATGGATCCAATCCACTGCTGAGTCTATCTGTATCCCAAATGACACCATTTTCCCTACGTACTGTACACTCTTAGAAAAAAAGGTGCTATCGAGAACCTAAAAGGGTTCTTCGGCTGTCCTCATATCAGAACCCTTTGATTAACCATTTTGGGTTCCAGGTAAAACCCTTTTGGATTCCAAGGAGAACCCTTTTGGGTTCCGTGTAGAACCCTCTATGGAAAGGGTTCTCCTTGGAATCCAAAAAGAGTTCTCCTGTGGGGACAACTGAAGAACCGTTTTGGAACCCTTTTTTCTAAGAGTGTAGTGTACTACATTGGATCAGGGCCCATAAGGCTCTAGCCAAAAGTAATGTGCTATATAGGGAATCGGGTACTAGTTGGGACACAGAGCATGTCTCTAATACTGCTGAGGATTATGGAAATCCTTTACCCCCACTCATCTCGTTACACGGATGGAACAGGCAGACGAAGATACAACTTTTTCAGAAGCCCAGGACTGATTATTTTCAACAACTGCCAACAGGCGTCCATACCAGATAAATCCATGAGAATCCACTATATGACTGAGCATTAGGACACAGAAGAAATGTTAGGACTGCAATCTTGGGTGCTATTTCAAACTAACAAAATAATCCCATTTGATACTGTATATGCATAATTGTATTGCATATCTGTTGCACAAATCAAAGGCCAATCATGCTCATTAATCATGCAAACGATTGAGAGCTCGGCAAGAGGACATGATCAACATGAAAAAATGACAGAAATTGCACTTTTTCTAGCCCACTGATTCTTTGTCCAACAACCAGGTTCAACCTCACAAGCTCACAACGTGACTGTACTGCTCAGGTATTGTAAGAGACAGGCTTATGTGAAGTAGCCACAGGCTAGCAGCGCTAGCCTTGCACCTGGGTTCAAAGACTATTTGAAATATTTCAAATACTTTTAGCATTTGCTCTAGTCTGACAGATGGGCAGGGTTTGTACTTGTAACTATTCTATTGATTCCATTGCGCCAGAAGAGCTTAATCAAGCCCAGATACGATTACAAATACTATTTCAAATCTACTCAAATCAAATTACAGCGGGGGGGGGCAATGCACATAGTCTGGGTAGCCATTTGATTAGATGTTCAGGAGTCTTATGGCTTGGGGGTAGAAGCTGTTTAGAAGCCTCTTGGACCTAGTCTTGGTGCTCTGGCACTGCTTGCCGTGCGGAAGCAGAGAGAACAGTCTATGACTACGGTGGCTGGGGTCTCTGACAATTTTTAGGACCTTCCTTCCTCTGGATGGCCGGCAGCTTAGCCCCAGTGATGTACTGGGCCATACGCATTACTCTCTGTAGTGCCTTGTGGTCGGAGGCAGAGCAGTTGCCATACCAGGCAGTGATGAATCCACTCTCGATGGTGCAGCTATATAACCTTTTGAGGACCTGAGGACACATGCCAAATATTTTCAGTCTCCTGAGTGGGAATAGGTTTTGTCATGCCCACTTCACGACTGTCTTGGTGTGCTTGGACCATGTTAGTTTGTTGGTAATGTGGACACCAAGGAACTTGAAAATCTCAACCTGCTCCACTGCAGCCCCATCGATTAGAATGGGGGCGTGCTTGGTCCTCTTTTTCCTGTAGTCCACAATCATCTCCTTTGTCTTGATCACTTTGAAGGAGAGGTTGTTGTCCTGGCACCACACTGCCAGTTCTCTGACCTCCTCCCTATAGGATGTCTCGTCGTTGTCGGTGATCAGGCATACCACTGTTGTGTCATTGGCATATCCAATGATGGTGTTGGATTTGTGCCTGGCCGTGCAGTTATGAGTGAACAGGGAGTACAGGAGGGGACTGAGCACACACCACTGAGGGGCCCCTGTGTTGAGGATCAGCGTGGCTTATGTGTTGTTACCTACCCTTACCACCTGGGGGCGGCCCGTAAGGAAGTCCAGGATCCAGTTGCAGAGGGAGGTGTTTAGTCCCAGGGTCCTTAGCTTATTGATGAGCTTTGAGGGCACTATGGTGTTGAATGCTGAGCTATAGTCAATGAATAGCATGCTCACATAGGTGTTCCTTTTGTCCAGGTGTGAAAGGGCAGTGTGGAGTGCAATGGAGATTGCATCGTCTCTGGATCTGTTGGGGCGGTATGAAAATTGGAGTGGGTCTAGGGTTTCTGAGATGATGGTATTGATGTGAGCCGTTTCAAAGTACTTCATGGCTACAGACATGAGTGCTACAGGTTGGTAGTCATTTAGGTAGGTTACCTTAGTATTCTTGGGAACAGGGACTATGGTGGTCTGCTTAAAACATGTTTGTATTACAGGGAGAGGTTGAAAATGTCAGTGAAGCCAGTTGGTCAGCGCATGCTCGCGGTGCACGTCCTGGTAATCTGTCTGGCACTGCGGCCTTGTGAATGTTGACCTGTTTAAAGGTCTTACTGCGGAGAGCGTGATCACACAGTCTTCTGGAACAGCTGGTGCGCTCATGCATGTTTCAGTGTTATTTGCCTCGAAGCGAGCATAGAAGTAGTTTAGCTCATTTGGTAGGCTCGTGTCACTGGGAAGCTCTTGGCAGTGCTTTGCTTTGTAGTCTGTAATGGTTTGCAAGCCCTGCCACATCCGACGAGCATCAGAGCCAGTGTAGTACAATTTGATCTTAGTCCTGTATTGACGCTTTGCCTGTTTGATGGTTCATCGTAGGTCATAGTGGGATTTCTTATAAGCTTCCGGGTTAGAATCCTGCTCCTTGAAAGCGGCAGCTCTAAATCAAATCAAATCAAATTTATTTGACACAAACACATGGTTAGCAGATGTTAATGCGAGTGTAGCGAAATGCTTGTGCTTCTAGTTCCGACAATGCAGTAATAACCAATGAGTAATCTAACCTAACAATTCCAAAACTACTATCTTATACACACAAGTGTAAAGGGATAAGAATGTATTTACATAAAGATATATGAATGAGTGATGGTACAGAACGGCATAGGCAAGATGCAGTAGATGGTATCGAGTACAGTATATACATATGAGATGAGTAATGTAGGGTATGTAAACAAAGTGGCATAGTTTAATGTGGCTAGGGATACATGTATTACATAAATATTTTTATTTATTCATTTATTTCACCTTTATTTAACCAGGTAGGCAAGTTGAGAACAAGTTCTCATTTACAATTGCGACCTGGCCAAGATAAAGCAAAGCAGTTCGACACATACAACGACACAGAGTTACACATGGAGTAAAACAAACAAACAGTCAATAAGCTGTATATTTTAAGCTGTGATGGAGGAAGACAATTTAAGTTTAAGTTAAAAGGCATTTAAGTTATCAATGGCTATATATCATTAAGTCCAAAAATGGATGTACCAATCCCAGACTGACCCTTTAGTGTATGAGATAAAAGTTTGTGACCGATAATTGCTGTTGACTTTAAATAGTCCACATGAGATAGGTCGGCTGCTTCCCAATTCTGATCTTTTTCACAATTATTGGCAAAAGAGCTGATCTGATTGGTCAAGAGACCAATTGGTGGACAAAGATCCGAATTCGGCTGCCTGTGTAAACACGGACATAAATAGCACATATTGTAAAGAGATAAATGATCAGTCGTGCTGGGTTCTTTTATCATGCTAAGTATTGACAGTATAATGTCAGTTGGCCCTGACTTTTTATGTCCACAGTCTCCAGATCTCACAGTCCGAGTTTGAAGGACAGTCATGTTGATTTAGAAACATCGACACGTCCAAGGAGAAGATGAAAAAACAATCACCTATAGTACCCTTCATGAGTCAAAGAGGGTATAAATCACTTTGTTGGCTTGGGAGGTATTTTCAGGCCATACCTGCACCTCTACTCCTTCAATAATGCCACTAGAACCGTCTGTGCAGTAATATAGACTCCAAGACTCCTGATTGATTGAATTTCCACTAGTCTCTAAGATAATGTGGCCCCCCTCCTTTCCTCCTCAAGCTCTTTCTAACAGGTTTGGGGTCAATTCCACAAATGTAATTCCAATTATATTCCCTCTCCCTATAAATTCCATCAATTCAAAATTCCTGCAGGGAAAAACCCACATGATATAATGATTGTAAGAGACGCTAACGTGACAACATGTAAGATAACATATGATGACATGAAACTACACATGTGAAAACATTGAGCACATTTGAAAATACATTTCACATGGGGATGACACGTTTCAATAAGTGATATCGTGAAACTGCACATGGCAACATTTGAACGTTTTCCCCATGTAAAACCGCAAATGAAATAATGCAGTGCCACATGTGTGAGTTTGATTTTCACAAATGTGAAACGGCAAATGTCACATTTTCACCTGCAATTCACATGTTAGGAGAAAACATGTTATTCTCCACACACGTGAAAAGGTGGTGTTAACATGTGAACTCTAAATGTAATAACACATGTGAACACGTGGTTTTCACATGTGAACAACTGACCTGACATGTCTCTTTTACCTTCATATGTGAAAGAATCAACTCAGTTTCACATGTGAAAATACACATTTCACATGTTTTTTTTTTTGGAAGGGATGTAATAGAATAAAAGTGGTACGCTGTTCAACACATCTTTAATCAATATGATTACAATTATTATTTACATTTTATAAAATAAGTTTGATTAGGAGTGTTTCTTAGCCTTTAATTACTCTAATCCTTTTAAAGTTTTTTTAAGATAACACTTAAAAAACGAATCATTAGGATCTCTGACTGAACACTCAACCTAAAGACTTCCTGCAAGTCTGTTCCCTATGTACATTTAATTGTTAGGGAACTACTATCACATACAGTGCCTTCAGATAGTAGTCATACCCCTTGACTTAGTCCACATTTTGTTGTGTTTCAGCTTGAATAAAAATGTGATATTTAGTATTTGTTTTTTCCATCCGTCGACACACAATAGTCCATAATGACAAAGTGAAAACAAGTTTTAGGATTTTTTTTATACAAATGTGTTGAAAATTAAATACAGAAATATTTCATTTACAGAAGTATTCACACCCTTGAGTCAATAATTTGGCAATGATTACAACTGAGTCTTTCTGGAAAAGTCTCTAACAGCTTTGCACACCTGGATTGTGCAACATTTGCCAAATATTCAAGCTCTGTCAAATTGGTTGTTGATCATTGCTAGACAACCATCTTCAGGTCGCGCCATAGATTTTCAATTAGATTTAAGTCAAATCTGTAACTTGACCACTCAGGAACATTCACTGTCTTCTTGGTAAGCAACTCCAGTGAAGATTTGGCCTTGTGTTTTAGGTTATTGTCCTGCTGAAAGGACAGATATCGCTATTTTCAAAAAAGCAATAGAAAATTGGTTGTACCTACCAGAAAATACAAAACAAATAATACGACGAATATTATGGTTAAACTCAAACATACTAATTGATAAAAAAATACTATAATTATTATATATATTTTTTAAAGTATAGTCTTTGTAAATTATATCATAAATAGGACTGGTGGAGTTGTGTCACACATGCAGCTAACAAAAATATATGTAAATGTCTGCTCTTCCCAAAATTACAACCAACTAATTGCAGCATTACCACAGATGCTAAACTACAGAGCTGTTTTGCTACCACAGACTGGAAAATGTTCCGGGACTCATTCGATGGCATAGAGAAGTATACCACATCAGTCACCGGCTTCATTAATAAGTGCATCGATGACGTTGTCCCGACAGTGACCCTACGTAATACCCCAACCAGAAGACATGGATTACAGGCAACATCTGCTCTGAGCTTAAGGGTAGAGCTGCCACTTTCAAGGAGCGGGACTCTAACCCGGAAGCTTAAAAGAAATCCCGCTATGCCCTTAGACAAACCATCAAACAGGCAAAGTGTAAATAAAGGACTAAGATTGAATCCTACTACACTGGCTCTGACGCTCGTCGGATGTGGCAGGGCTTGTAAACTATTACGGACTACAAAGGGAAGCCCAGGCGCGAGCTGCCCAGTGACACAAGCCTACAAGACGAGCTAAATGATTTCTACGTGTGCTTCGAGGCAAGCAACACTGAAGAATGCATGAGAGCACCAGCTGTTCCGGATGACTGTGTGATCAAGCTCGCCGTAGTGAGTGTCTTCACTGACATTTTCAACCTGTCCCTGGCTGAGTCTGTAATACCTACATGTTTTAAGCAGACCACCATAGTCCCTGTACCCAAGAACACCAAGGTAACCTGCCTAAATGAGTGCCCGTAGCACTCATGTCTGTAGCCATGAAGTGCTTAGTGCCCTCAAAGCTCTTGGTGCACCATAGTGCCCTAAAAGCTTCACTAAGCTAAGGCTCTGGGACTAAACACCTCCCTCTGCAATTTGAACACCTCCCTCTGCAACTTGAGCTTCAAGTTTCTTGTTGTCCACACCACCAACAAACTATCATGGTCTAAACACACCAAGAGGGCACAACAACACCTGTTCCCCCTCAGGAGACTGAAAAGATTTGGCATGGGTCCTCAGATCCTCAAACGGTTCTACAGCTGCACCAACGAGAGCATCCTGATTGATTGCATCACCGCCTGGTATGGCAACTGCTCGGCCTCCGACCGCAAGGAGCTACAGAGGGTAGTGCGTACAGCCCAGTACATCACTGGGGCCAAGGTTCCTGCCATCCAGGAATTCTATACTTGGCGGTGTCAGAGGAAGACCCTAAAAATGTCCAAAGACTCCAGCCACCATAGTTATAGACTGTTCTATCTGCTACCTATCTATCTGCTACTCACTGTTAATTATCTATGTATAACCACTATACCTTTACCTACATGTAAATATTACCTCAATTACCTTGACTAACCTGTACCACACATTGACTCGGTACAGGTATCCTCTGTATATAGCCTCATTATTTTATTGATGCTATTTTATTTTTTACTTTGGTTTATTTTGCCAATATTTTTCTTAACTCTTATTTTTCTTAAAACTGCATTGTTTGTTAAGGGCTTGTAAGTAAGCATTTCACAGTAAGGTCTACACGTGTTGTATTCTGTGCATGTGACACATAACATTTGATTGGATTTGAAAATGGAAGAGGCCAGTGGAAGCGGTAAAAAGTAAGGAACTTGTCTGCCGGCCCTGCATTAAAGAGCAAAATTGGTCAAAGAAAATTGTGATGAATTAAAAAGTATACCAGTTTAATTTAAGGACCCAAAAACTTGACAGCTGTGCCATATAGATTTCAAAATAATTGGGAAGAGATTTTGGATGTACCAATTCCATGGTGCATGGTTTATGAACGACACCGCATTCAAAACTTAGAATTGTTCTATTTAAATTATTATACAAAATTCTTGCAGTCAATAGAATGTTATATACGGTGCATTCGGAAAGTATTCAGACCCCTTGACCTTTTCCACATTTTGTTATGTTACAGCCTTATTCTAAAATTGATTAAATTGTTTTCCCCCCTCATCCATCTACACACAATATCCCATAATGACAGAGCAAAAAAACAAAACTTTGTTTTTGTTGAGCAAATGTATAAAACAAAAAAACTGTATTACATTTACATAAGTATACAGACACTTTACTCAGTACTTACTTGAAGCACCTTTGGCAGTATTACAGCCTCAAGTCTTCATATGTACGAAGCTAAAAGCTTGGCACACCTGTATTTGGGGGGTTTCTTCCATTCTTCTTTGCAGATCCTCTCAAGCTCTGTCAGGTTCGATGGGGAGCATCGCTGAACAGCTATTTTCAGGCCTCTCCAGAGATGTTTGATCAGGTTCAAGGCTGGGCCACTCAAGGACATTCAGAAACTTTTCTCTAAGCCACTCTTGTGTTGTCTTGGCAGTGTGCTTAGGTTCGTTGTCCTGTTGGAAGGTGAACCTTTGTCCCATTCTGAGGTCTTGAGCGCTCTGGAGCAGGTTTTCATCAAGGATCTCTCTGCACTTTGCTCCGTTCATCTTTCTCTCAATTCTGACTAGTCTCCCAGTATCTGCCGCTGAAAACAGCACCATAGCATGATGCTGCCACCACCATGCTTCACTGTAGGGTTGGTGCCAGGTTTCCTCCAGACGTGAAGCTTGGCATTCAGGCCAAAGAGTTCAATCGTGGTTCAATCTTGGTTCCATCAGACCAGAGAATCTTGTTTCTCATGGTCTGAGAGTCCTTTAGATGCCTGTAGGGATGGTGCCATGTTTTTTCCCTAGATCTGCGCCTCTACACAATCCTGTGCTCTGACATGCACTGTCAATTGCGAGACCTTATATAGAAAGGTGTGTGCCTTTCCGAGTCATGTCCAATCAAGTTGTAGAAACATCTCAAGGATGATCAATGGAAACAGGATGTACCTGAGCTCCATTTCGAGTCTCATAGCAAAGGGTCTGAATACTTACGTAAATAAGGTATTTCTGTTTAGTTTTTTTCACCTGTTTTCACCTTGTCATTATGGGGTATTGTGTGTAGATTGATGAGGACATTTTTTAAATTTAATTAATTTTAGAATGAGGCTGTAACGTAACAAAAAGTGGAAAAGGGAAGGGGTCTGAATACTTTCTGAATGCACTGTAAATGGGGGATACAACGATCCCAGCTCTGCTGATTTCGCAGCAAAGAGAGATTCATTACATCATTCGTTTTGGTACTGCAGCTTGTTTTTGGATCCCAGGTCCAGGAATGGCTGAAGAATTGCAACATTTAACTGGAGCTAACTCTGCAAATACACTGCTGTCAATACTTTCAGCAAAAACTGTTTATCTTTAATTCACAATCTGTAGAGACTATGAGAATGGAAAAGTTCAGAACTTTTGTGAAATGTATAGGGTTAAGAGATAGATGGGAGGGGTTGAATGGAGCTGAAGGGTGGGACTAAAATCAACAAGATAACTAATGTAAAATATACTGTGTTCGTAAAATGTATGTAGGCTCAGAACTTTTGTGAAACAGCACAGTTAGAAATCTATGGCAAATAGAAATCAAACTGAATGGTCTTTAGAGATTGATGGGAGGGATCGAGGGTAGCTGAAGGATGGGATTAAAAACAAACAAAAGATAACTTTTGTAAAATACATTCTGTCCGTAAAATGTATATAGTATGTGTAAACTGGATATAGAAGCCTAAGTGTTGTTGTCCATTAGTTTACTTCAATTAGGGAAGGGGTGGTCAGGTTAGGGGAAAATAATAAAGGAAACTATATTTAAATATATATATATATATATATAAACAGTACCAGTCAAAAGTTTGGACACACATATTCATTCAAGTTTTTTTATTTTTACATTGTAGAATAATAGTGAAGACATCAAAATTATGAAATGACACGTATGGAATCATGTCGTAACCAAAAAAGTGTTAAACAAACCAGCTTCACCTGGAATGTTTTTCCAACAGTCTTGAAGGAGTTCCCACATATACTGAGCACTTGTTGGCTGCTTTTCCTTCACTCCAACTAATGCAAAACCATCTCAATTGGGTTGAGGTTGGGTGATTGTGGAGGCCATGTCATCTTATGCAGCACTCCATCACTCTCCTTCTTGGTCAAATAGCCCTTACACAGCCTGGAGGTGTGTTGGGTCATTGTCTTGTTGAAAAAACAAATGATAGTCCCAGAGATTATTTCACCACACACAACATTTTCCCACAATGTACCATATACAGCTAAACAGGTAATACAGTACTATACTGTAAAATTGTATTGTACAATTATTTTACAGCAGTGTAGAGGAACGCCATTGAGCCACCATATGTGTTGCTCTTTACAGTACTGTATTGTAATATAGAATTACAGTAGATAACTGTGAATGTTTTACTGTAAATTTAGAGCAATTTGTTACAGTGATTCAAATGTCTTTTTTATCTACATGTCACTGCTGGTCATTCATGCATTTAATTGCTCAATCACTTGTTCATTAACCCCTTCAGTATTGTGTAAGTTTATTATTTCTTGGTGTGTCTATTGTGATATGCTTGTGTCTGAGTTTGTGTGTCTGAACGTGTGTGTACTTAGGCTTCCGGAAGTCCCTTATATGGTTTTCCCTGAGATGCCGCTTCACTAGTCCACATATAACCATTGTTTGTATTTGTACGTGTGTGTAAATGTGCACGTGTAATTCTATGTGTGTGTATATGTACTGCGTGGGTGTGTGGGCATTAGCCTATGTGAGTGTTGTCAGCTGTGACCTTGAGTTTGTGTGCGTATGAATGTGCATGTGTAATTCTCTGTGTGTGTATATGTACTGCGTGGGCGTTAGCTTGCATGCGTGAGTGTCTATGTACTGCGTGGGTGTTAGCTTGCATGCGTGAGTGTCTTTGAGGATCCCTATTCACATGCAACAGTCCATTTTGCCTGAAGTTCCTTGACAGGTAAGAGTTCAATACTCCAGGGGAATATTTATTGTTTTCTCTTATCTCCTTTCTCTTGGCAGAAGTCCAAATCCACTAGATACTCCTCTTATCGCTCCCCCACAGAAAGTCTCCAAGATTACAGAATAACAGAGCACATTTATTAGATGACTGACATTCATTATTATTAGAATTATAGTCGTACTATTATTAATTATTATTAGGATTGCAGAGTCTTCTCAACACTATTCACTCAACATTGATTTAATTGACTTATTTCAGCTATTTTAAGGTTTTCTGTATAGTTGTCTAATGTTGTTGAGGCATATTATTCTGTTTTAATGTTACTCCTGAATAGTTCTTTTTTTTAACAAAGCTGATATTTACTTTGAAGTCCAAAGTGTAGGGACACAGGTAAAGTCTGCAATTGACTCAGATGTGGTGGAGTAGCAGGAAGATCCAAATTCTGCAAACCAAGAGGTTGTGAGTTCAAATCCCAGATGTGGACATTTTGAATAATAGTTACTGTATAAATAACCATATATAACATAGTCATGTACATCAGTGTGTCAAATACGTATGCTGAAAACAATGCAACTGTGTGATCATCCTAATAACTTACTTTTGCTTGTTAAATCTCACGTGAAAAATATCCACAGTGATGTGATCAGCATGTTTTAAATATCATCACACGTGAAGTGTTTCAAAACCACAAGGTTTTACACGATTTCACCAAAGTTGTTGTGTGTTGTGAGGGTTTTCAGTGTGTGTTATAAGTGTTGTGAATGTTGTAAGTGTTATGAGTGTGGTGAGTGTTGTAAGTGTATGCTATAAGTGTTGAGTATTGTGTGAGTGTTAAAGCACAGTGACTTAGCATTGTTCAGCATAGCTAGTGACCGTAGCTATGTTTCCATCTAATTGGCGACAGATTTTCATGAGAATATTCCAAAATACGTATGAATAAAATGTGATACATTTTCCCGCCGGAGATGTGTTTACATCAAATTGCGGTTCAATTCCTATGTACAGAATAAAAAAAAACTTGCTAAATGGGTTTGCATCGCATTTTCAACTCTGCTGTTGGTTTTGTCACAAAAAAATGTTGCGCTATAGAGCACTCTGCCCACTCTGGCCCTGGCACGTGCGCTCTAGCCAACAGTTTGCAGATACAGTGCGGGTATAGTTTACACGATGAGATTATTTTGGATGAAAGAGTGAGATCATTTTTTAAAAATTGTCAAACGGAAGCAAAGCATTTATTCATCGCGTCGCCAGACTCGAGACCCTCGATATCAGTAGAGGCTGCTGATGGTAGGACGGCTCATAAAAAAGGCTGGAATGGAGCCAATGGAATGGCATCAAACCCGTGTAAACCACGTGTTTAATGTGTCCGATACCATTCCACTGATTCCGCTCCAACCATTACTCCAGAGTTAAGGTGCCACCAACCTCCTGCGCTCGATATTTATTGGAAAGGATCATCAAGCTCGTCACCTTGCACTTTCACCACCCTGTGAAGTTCATCATAACCTATATCACCTGAAGCTTATGAAATTGCCCGCTTTGAGGATAACACAGTGCCCCCGACATTTACCAAAGATTGTGGGCTCTCCTTCTCTGTGGCCGACGTGTGTAAGACATTTAAGCGTGTTAACGCTCCCCAAGCTGCATCCTCAGAGTATCCGCAGACCAGCTGGCTGGAGTGCTTACGTACATATTCAATCTCTCCCTATCCCACTCTGCTGTCCCCACCTGCTTCAAGTCACATATTGCTGCACTGTCAGAACTAGAAGCACAAGCATTTTGCTACACTCGCAATAACATCTGCTAAACACGTGTATGTGACCAATAACATTTGATTGGAGTTGATTTGGAATGGGCAAGACAAGATTTAAGCGTCTTGGTAATATGGTAGTAGATGCCAGCCGCACCAATGTGAGTGTGTCAAGAACTGCAAAGCTGTTGGGTTTGTCACACTCAACAGTTCCCGTGTGTACCAAGAATGATCCACCACCCAAAGGGCATCCCTGTGGAACGCTTTTTGACACCTTGTAGAGTCAATTCCCTGATGATTTGAGGCTGTTCTGAGGGAAGAAGGGGGTGCAAGTCAATATTAGGAAGGTGTTCCACTTCTTTAATGATACTGACCATGTTTGACCATCTTTGTGTCCAGACCTGCTGGAAATAAAACAAGTAGTCTCTAGGTACAAATGTGACTCCCTATTTAATTTATGTACCACAGATGTTCATCAATCCACAACAGCAGCAAAGAATTGGCTGAATATGAATATGAATACGATATAGCAAAATGTTGCTTTCTTTATGTATTAGTTGAGCGAGTACATTTTTGAACCGTTTCTTTTTTTCTGCTTCATGTCTGCCAAGTTTCAGAGGTACTCTTTAGGCATTTTATATGTCAAGCCACAAAAACTAGAATCACACTATATTTCTATGGTCTAGCCAGTGGATCGAGTTCCCAGGCTGTATAGTGGCTTGCCCAATCATATCTGTGACGTCATTATCTACCTCAGCTTCAGGACCACTTTGTGTCTCTCTATCCACATTCATTTGAGCATTCCATCATCCACGGGCGATGCAATCAACACATGGCTTTATAATACTCAATGGATCCTATTCACAATCTAGTGCTGAGCGATTAGTGTTTTTTGAAGTTGTTTCGGTTTCGGTTCACTATAAAAAAACGATTCCGGTTTTTGATTTCGGTTTCTAAAATAAATAAAAAAACATGAAATGAACTATGCATTAGCCTATGTGGGTTGAATGCTGTAACAATTCAGAATACAACTACCGTTTTTCCCAATTGTTAACACACGTTTGCTGAAACAACATCTCAGGCACTCAAAACTCTAAACACAAAACAATTTCCCCAAACCCACAGACATCTTGCAAAATGAAACACAGCAAACAAAATCATGTACTCTCTGCTCAAAATGAATCTCTGCATACAAATGAGACACACACACACACACACATCAAATGAATCTAACTTAGTGACAACTGAGATCACGCTAATGTGACATATTCAAAACACTCATTCAGAACCAATTTCAGTGTAAAGACTTTTGTTGTTATACTGTATATTGTTTGTGTATACTCAAACAAGAAAGGAACACAAATGAACTGGTGAATTTGTAAAAAAAAATATATAAAAAAAATGGATTAATTGCTCAGCATTGCCGTATTCAAATGCTTTCATATCTTCAGGAGAATGTAGACTAAAATCTTTCACTTCAACAGTCCATAATGTATTCGATGGTGAAACATCAAGAGGTGCGCATCATCAGACATCAAAGTGGCCTACTTGATAAATAGGCCTTCGGGCTCACTGATTTATTCAAATGTTCGATGTTTAGGCAGGAATAGAAAAAAATAGGAAAAGAAAGAGGGGAAGAGAGAGAAAGAGGAAGAGACACAGCATGCTAGTCCCTACTGAGATATTACCCTGCTGGAAACACTTCACAATCACCTTTTTTTGAATCACCTTGACCTTCGCCAGAATCACCATGCCCTTATATATATATATATATATATATATATATATATATAGTCACACATGTACACATTCTCAAGTCAAATTACATACTAGCAGCAGCACTCAACTGATATGAATACATTTGAAGAGTTTATTTCCAAAATGCTATATCCACTAATGTTTCACATTTGTGTTTTTTCATCAGAAATGATTTCTTATGAGCACCTTAATGTGTGCATTTTTAAAAATGATAAATGCTATATATCTGTTGTTTTGTAACGATTTTCTTCCTCTTCTGATGAGGAGTATGAAGGATTGGACCAATATGCAGCGTGGTACATGTTCTCAATCAGAGACAACGATTGACAGCTGCCTCTCATTGGGAACCATACCAGGCCAAACACATAGAAATACAAACATAGAATAACCACCCACATCACACCCTGACCAAACTGAAAATAGAAACATACAAAGCAATTTACGGTCAGGGCGTGACATGTTTAGCTGGAATGGAACGTTTGTATCCTGTACATTTTACTCTAATATGTGGTTGTCTCCTCTAGCTACAGTGCATTTGGAAAGTATTCAGACCCCTTGACCATTTCCACATTTTGTTACGTTACAGCCTTATTCTAAAATGGATTAAATCTTTTTTTTCCATCATCAATCTACACACAACACCTCATCATGCCAAATGTATTAAATGTATTCACAATAATGAACTGAAATACCTTATTTACATAAGTATTCAGACCCTTTGGTATGAGACTCGATATTGAGCTCAGGTGCATCCTGTTTCCATTGATCACCCTCATCATGTTTCTACAACTTGATTGGAGTCCACCTGTGGTAAATTCAATTGATTGGACATGATTTGGAAAGGCACACATCTGTATATAAAAGGTCCCACAGTTGACAGTGCATGTCAGCTCAAAAACCAAGCCATGAGGTCAAAGGAATTGTCTGTAGAGCTCCGAGACAGGGTTGTGTCGAGGAACAGATCTGAGGAAGGGCACCAAAAACTGTCTGCAGCATTGAAGGTCCCCAAGAACACAGTGGACTCCATCATTCTTAAATGGAAGACATTTGGAACCACCAAGAACCTTCCTGGAGCTGGCCGCCCAACCAAACTGAGCATTTGGGCGAGAAGGGCCATGGTGAGGGAGGAAACCATGAGCCCGATGGCCACTCTGAAAGAGCTCCAGAGTTTCTCTGTGGATATGGGAGAACCTTCTAGAAGGACAAGCATATCTGCAGCATCCACCAATCAGGCCGTTATGGTAGTGGCCAGACAGAAGCCACTCCTCAGTAAAAGGCAGATAACAGCATGGTTGGAGTTTGCCAAAAGGCACCTAAAGGACTCTCAGACCAAAAACAAGATTCTTTGGTCTGATGAAACCAAGATTGATCACTTGGGCCTGAATGCCAAGCATCACGTTTGGAGAAAACCTAGCACCATCCCTTTGGTGAAGCATGGTGGTGGCAGCATCATATTGTGGGGATGTTTTCAGCGACAGGGACTTGGAGACTGGTCTGGAGGGAGGAAAAGATTAACAGAGAAAAGTAGAGAAATACTTGATGAAAACCTGCTCCAGAGTGCTCAAGACCTCAGACTGGGGCGAATGTTCTCCGTCCAACAGGACAAAGACCTGAAGCACACAGCCAAGACAGTGCAGGAGTGACTTCAGGACAAGTCTCTGAATGTCCTTGAGTGTTCCAGCCAGAGCCCGGACTTGAACCCGATCGAACATCTCTGGAGAGACCTGAAAATAGCTGTGCAGCGACACTCCCCATCCAACCTGACAGAGCTTGAGAGAATCTGCAAAGAAGAATGAGAGAAACTCCCCAAATACAGGTGTGCCAAGCTTGTTGCATCATACCCAAGAAGACTCGAGGCTGTAAGATGCTTCAACAAAGTCCTGATAAAGGGTCTGAATTTTTATGCAAATGTGATATTTCAGTTTTTCATTTTAAAACATGAGCAAAAATGTCTAAAAAACAGGTTTTGCTTTGTCATCATTGGGTATCGTGTGTAGATCGATGAGGAGAAAAACAATTTAATCAATTTTAGAATAAGGCTGTAACGTAACAAAATGTGGAAAAAGTCAAGGGGTCTGAATACTTTCTGAATGCACTGTATCTTAAGATGAATGCTCTTACTGCAAGTCGCTCTGGTCAAGAGCATCTGCTAAAAATGTAAACATGTAAATGTTATACACACAGATCTCATATTATTATTATTCAAGCATTTATTTAAATAATTGTATTATAATTTATGTCACCAATGTATCATTTGTACATTTCTTTCTTACAAATGCTACATTTTGGGGCGATAGCTAGCCTTGTGGTGAGAGCGTTTGGCCAGAAACTGAAAGGTTGCTAGATCGAATTTCCGAGCTGACAAAATAAAAATCTGTCGTTCTACCTCTGAAGAAAGTAGTTAACCCACCGTTCCTAGGCCGTCATTGTAAATAAGATTTTGTTCTTAACTGACATGCCTAGTTAAATAAATGAAAAAGGTTACTGTGTAAATCCTAGCAGTACTTCTTATTTTGTTTGAGAGTGAGGCGGATATACATTATAGCATTTTGAAAAGAAATACATTAATATTTGTCCTTCTGAAATGAAAGCATCAGGTGAAAGAGTTTAAACAAACACATGTATGTCATTAAACAACCCCATGCCATGATTAGAGAGTGAAACACAAATCTCTCACAATTGTTTTCAAGAATAAAAGCTAATTTACCAACATTTCTGAAAATGGATATAACATTTTGTAATGAAACTCTTGGGTTCGATAGTATAATTAGGGCTAGCTGGCGAGGGCATGTAACACATTGCCTTTGATCTTAAATTGCTTTTGAACTATCATTGCCTTTGAAGAATTCTGCTTCATATCAATGACATTTAGTCACTATTTTCATTTCAATTATGCAATATATTAAAATGCAAATGCAGTATACTGTATGTCACTGAACAGTAATTGAGATACAGCCTTTGTCGGTGTGCTCTCTCGTATTCCATGTTTTGCTCCACGGATGAGAGAGAAAAAGGATGGTCAATTATTTCAGTCACAAGTACTCTAGTCATCCTCATATATCTCTCCATTGACACCAAACACTAAATCTCAGGATAACCAGATTTTTTTTTTTACATTATCTTGGTGACCTTGGCTGTATAAATAAAATTGGAAGACACTTTAGATATATCATGACTCCTGCCATGCCTTCCCATGCCTCCAATGGTAAGTAAAAAAGATTTAACACTGACAAGCCAGAGTTCCACTAAAGTACACTAAAGTTATTAAAAAGAAGGATGGTTCATGCTTTCAGGGTCATAACAAGGGTAGCATGATAGACAGCACACAGAGAGAGAGAGAGAGAGAGAGAGAGAGATTTAGAAAAAATAAAACAATCTGAACAAGGTGTGTACATGTTCTGGCATCAGAGTGATTACAGATATATCCTTGACTGCAGACAGTCTTGTCTGTCTCCCTGACCATGACATGCATGCAGATCTAGTGGTCAGGGGATCTAGTGATATATAGGAATTAGGGTGAAGTTTGAGATGCAGAGAGAGTCCTCTTGGGGTCGTCGGGCAGATGTCAGACCTCTCGTCCTACTGCTCCTAATTGCCCAGTTCAAACAATGTGTACACTGATTGGTTCGGATTCTGATTTTCTCTGCTCTTGAAATAACCCAGACAGTTGGAACATCTTTCCGATTGTCTGTCCATTCAGGATCAGCACTGCGTATCATGTTTATTTTCCAATGTGGTTATCCACAAATTCCAGGGGAAATACTTGTCAAAAAAGCCAGGTTTACCTGATTCGCAAACACAGTGGTGGCATCGGCTGAAGATCTTTGAGGTACACTACACATTTACTAATATTCATGGTTTGGTGGGTATCATTATGGAGAATGGCAGTCATACAGAATGCCGAACAAAACTGGAGGTAAAATGTAAAAAAACAAAAACACTAGAGAGGTCATGGGGGGATGGTAGCTAGTCATTATCCCGTAGTCACTCCTGAATGACAGCGGTGGGTTGTAAGTTTCCAAATGGGGAGATGTCTAAGACTCCCTGCAGAATGTGGTTGAATTCCAAATGGCACCATATCTCCTATTTTGTGCATTACTTTTGACCAGAGCTCTAAAGGCCCTGGTCAAAAGTAGTGCAGTAAATAGGTAATAGGGTGCCATTTGGGATGCACCCTGTGTGTAGGAGGAGTACTGTACTGCGGATCACACCTCACAATATATTTTCACTTATTACAGAATATTCTAGTGTCTCCACCATTTCAGTGACTCCAAAACATGACCTGGAACAGAACAGGAAATCTACAAGAGCTGATCAGAACCCAAAACTGGAAAATAAAGGTTATTTAAGGTCATTCACACTGCAAAAATACCTGCATTCAATATCTTGTAGTTTCCTCTCTGCTGTGAACTGTCACAGGTTGGTATTTATTGGGATTTTATTTATTTATTATTTATTTAACCTGAATTACCTAAAATATAGAAAATACAAATATACAGTTGAAGTCGGAAGTTTACATACACCTTAACCAAACTACATTTAAACTCAAATTTTCACAATTCCTGACATTTGATCCGAGTAAATATTTGGTAGCATTGCCTTTAAATGGTTTAACTTGGGTCAAACGTTTTCGGGTATCCTTCCACAAGCTTCCCACATAAAGATGGGTTAATTTTGGCCCATTCCTCATGACAGAGCTGGTGTAACTGAGTCAGGTTTGTAGGACTCCTTGCTCGCACATGGTTTTTCAGTTCTGCCCACAAGTTTTCTATGGGATTAAGGTCAGGGCTTTGTGATGGCCACTCCAGTACCTTGACTGTCCTTAAGCCATTTTGCCACAACTTTGGAAGTATGCTTGGGGTCATTGTCCATTTGGAAGACCCATTTGCGACCAAGCTTTAACTTCCTGACTGATGTCTTGAGATGTTGCTTCAATATATCCACATAATTTTCCATCCTCATGAAGCCATCTATTTTGTGAAGTGCACCAGTCCTTCCTGCAGCAAAGCACCCCCACAACATGATGCGGCCACCCCCGTGCTTCACAGTTGGGATGGTGTTCTTCAGCTTGCAAGGCTCCCCCTTTTTCCTCCAAACATAACGATGGTCATCATGACGGTTCTATTTTGTTTCATCAGACCAGAGGACATTTCTCCAAAAAATAATGATCTTTGTCCCCACGTGCAGTTGCAAACAAGCTTTTCTTTGGCGGTTTTGGGGCAGTGTCTGCTTCCTTGCTGAGCGGCCTTTCAGGTTATGTCGATATATGACTCATTTTACTGTGGATAAACAGTGGGGAGAATAAGTATTTGATACACTGCTGCATTTGCAGGTTTTCCTAATTACAAAGCATGTAGAGGTGTGAATTTGTTTTATCACATGTACACTTCAACTGTGAGAGACAGAATCTAAAACAAAAATCCAGAAAATCACATTGTATATATATTTTTTTACTGTATACTTCCATAAATGTTTTCAACTGGTACTGGGGGACCTGTAGAGGGGAGCAGTGGCAAAAATTGATCATAGTCCAGGAAGGTCTCATTATGATCCTCTTGGATGATTTGATAGGAAGCATTAAAAAGATGCCAATAGTCTCATTGAATCCTTATTCAGGTCAAGGCGCTTGGTCATTTTTTAAATTTCTTCATGAAGAGTAATTATCCTTTCTTTAGCTGCATCAAGTTCAATACGTTTTTCACAAATTAAGGTATCCATCTGAGCTTTCCCCTGTGACAACTACGAACATGTCACAGATTATACACTTATTAGCATGCGAGTCCCCAGCAGTGTTATCACTGCTGAATGCCGACAGTCCAAGGGAATAAACATTTTCCGGCGCCGCTGGGGAATTAGAAGCTCCCTCCATGGCTACTGATGCCCCCACTAGCGCCTCGCACAACTGTGTTGTTGTCTGTCTCTCGTTAAATGTGAAGAGCGAGATTGAAGTGCAGGGGGGCGGGTGATGGCTGGGTTGGTTGTCAGTGGCAGGGCACCGGCTGTTTCTTGCTATGCACCGGCCGGGCTGCGTGTTAACGTTTGGTGTAGCCTCTCAGAGCTGTGTCGGGTGTGTCCCCAGTGTCTGTAGCCGGGGGGGGGGATACAAAACATACAGTTACAGCATGTACTGGCCAACAATTGGAGTCACACTGGAAGTAAGGACTTTCCATTAGTTGTTCCATAGAGAGTGTTGTATGAGTTGAGCTCGGTTGTTGGTATCCAGGTACTAAAGCGTCCGATGTGAAAAAGTTTAATGAAAAAAGTTGAGCGAGGATAAAACGAAGACGGTTATTAAAAGTTTTTAAAAAACGAAAAGCTTGGCAGATAGCCAAGTCACAACAAACAGCACAGCAGCACAACAATGCGGAAGTGTGATGGTTTCCCTCATGAGGTGATGTTCAGATCTCCCACAAGTCTATGGTAGGCAATAGCAGGATAAGTGAGAAGTGTGAAAAAAGGCACGAGACAAATGAATGTGTAGTATCCGTGGAAACAGTTGTGTGTTTTAACTGTAGGCGTACCCATGATTCTGGAGGTCAGAAGTTGAGGTTGCCAGGATCAGAGTAGTAAGGAAGGTGTCGTATGCTGAAGCAGTGAAGAGAGTAAGAGAGGAATATGGGTACAGAGCGAGGGATCCCGAGAGGATCCCTGTGAGGAGTCATAAGCCAATAGAGAGTAATAGGAATAACATGTGCTTCAGTAAGGCTGGTTCACAGCAATGTTTATCAACTGCACTGCCGAAATGGAATGTAAAATCACAGAAAATAGATGTTGTGGTGGCAGCTGCAGAGAAGTACTTGGGTGTACAAGATAGTGGAATGGTGGTAAGTGTAGGGTTAGTTGTGTAGGGTATGGCAACACAGGGATAGATAAGAGAAAAGGATGAATGGGGAGGCCATGACCGTCCTCACACTCCAGTACAGTAGGTGGCTTTGTATGCACCTTTTAGTTGGTTGCGATCCGCCAAAACAAATTTAAAGAAGAAGATGAAGGTTGAGCACCTAATTTGTCCAATCCCAGTGCTACAATCTTTGTAACGACTCTGGTTTTGCTTCATTACGCACAAACCCGGGTGGTGGAGATTTTCTGGGGTTGTGTCCCTCTCTCTACCCTCTTCTCTCTGTTTTTTATTTTCTTTCGACAGGCTAGGGGACAGCGCTAATAACACTGTCTTGACCGCGGCTGGTGTTGTTCGCCTAGTCCATGGATCAGTCCGACTTCTGAAGGATTGGGGAAGAAGGAAAGGTAACAGTGGCTTGACCGCGGACAACCCCAGACCTACCCCCTAGCATCCAGAACCAGCACCGGACCAGCTGCCTGAGGAGGAGACGACAGACTGCAGGTCTTGCTGCGAGTAGAAGCACTGCTATGGCTAGCCACTACACCCTGGCCTGCTGTCCTCCTCTCCTACTTCTTTTTTTTTCTCCATCTGCCCTCCTCAGGCCACCAGCACCCAGACCAGGACCAGCCAACCGCCAACCATAAAGAGCAGTTCCCTCCAGGAAAGACCAGACCAGACACAGAGAACACCACCACAACCAGGGCGCAGAGGAAGGAACTCTTTTAAAGATACCAATCTACTCCTGGAACGAGCAGACCACAGGGGAGTGCCTCCATTGACCTCCGGTTCATGTAACCTGATCTCACAGAATTTCGTATTATTCTGTATGTAAATCTGAACACTCCATTAAGTATGATATGTTACGTTTCATATGGTATGTATTAATTTGTGGATGTCCATCAACCAGGGCGCCAGTTACGAATAAAGAGGGGGGTACTTAGTCAGTGTCCAAACTGAATGTATGCAACTGAAATGTGTCTTAACTCAACTCCTCTGAATCAGAGAGGTGTGGGGGGCTGCATTAATCAACATCCACGTCTTTGGCGCCCGGGGAACAGTGGATTAAACTTGTGAGGGCTAGGGTCCTTTTTTCGGAATTTCCGCCTGACTGACGTGCCCAAAGTAATCTGCCTGTTACTCAGGCCAGGAAGCCAGGATATGCATATAATTGATACCATGGGATAGAAAACACGTTGAGGTTTGTAGAAATGTTAAAATAATGTATGAGACTATAACCCAATAGATATGGTAGATAAAGCCAACCAGAATATTTTTTTTGAGAGCCCATGCTCTTACAATGGAAAGTATAGGGGCATATCCCCCCAAAAAATAGGGGCATATCCAGATCTAGCTCCCAGATTGCAATTCCTATGACTTCCACTAGATGTCAACAGTCTTTGTTCAAGGTTTCAGGCTTGTAACTTAAATAACGAGTAAGAAATATGAGTTTTAGTTCAACGACACCACCTAGGAAATATGTGTTTACGCTTGCAATGAAGAGGACGCGCACCTGTTAATATTGCTTTCCTATTGAACATACTTCTTTCTGTATGAAATATTATAGTTTTTAGGGTACCTGAGGAGTAAATCGAAATGTATTTTGACTTGATGAAACAAATTTTAGGTGTAGATTTTGATATTCCTTTCTCTCCATGTTGAACGAGTGGATTACTCAAATCGATGGCGCCAACTAAATGGACTGTTTGGGATATAAAGAAGAATTTTATCTAACCAAACGACACTACATGTTATAGCTGGGACCCTTTGAATGACAAATCAGAGGAAGATTTTCAAAAAGTAAGTGAATATCTTATCACTATTTGTGATTTTATGAAGCCTGTGCCGGTGGAAAATATGTTGATGTGGGGCGCCATCCTCACAAAAGCATGATTTTCCTGTAAAGCCTACTGTAAATCGGACAGTGCAGTTAGATTAACAAGAATGTAACCTTTCAACTGATATAAGACACTTGTATGTACCTACATGTTTAATATCTATAATTTTTATGATTATTTATTTGAATTGCGCACCCTCCAGTTTCACCGGAAGTTGTCCCGCTAGCAGGATGCCTAGCCCTAAGAAGTTTTAAGTAGCCATCTTACTCTGAGACCAGGTGCTCGCTCTGAGGTTGTCCTTCCTCCCCCTGCAGGATCAGAGTAGACCAATGACCAGACTAGACATCATCAAGAACCAAAACCACCAACCTCCCACCCCCACATGAACAAGATGACCGGGATGAACCCAGGAGCGATGACCTGCTACAATGCGGTGAAGCTGACGCTATGCCCAATGAGGAGGCTGCCAAGGACGGAGCCCCCAATTGCCGGGGATCAGCAGGTGCAGCAGCAACAACATCAACCGCCAGACCAGAAACCATGAGGGCAGTTCAGCAGGCCAGTTCTCCAGAGAAGTATGGCCTTTGTGCCATCTGACCTGAACAGGAATCATTTGAAGCCCGTTTCAAAACCTCTAAGTTACTAGAACAGTTTTGGTTAAATTTCAGAAATTGCAACAATTCAGTCCTTTATTAACAGATTCAGGGCATACCCCTTTCTGAAACAGAATCCAAGGTAGTTACAGTACAGCTTTACAATGAATGCATCCAGGACTATGACATATAAGTTTGGTTAAGCAGGTTTGCCACGCTCAAGTCAGCTGCTAGGAGGGTCCTGGACAAAGACAATGTCTGGACTGGGGTACGAAAATGGCTGGTCCAGTTAATTAAGACCGGACCCGACCTGAGTGGGCGGAGTCCAACAACTCCCCAGTCCATTACTACTGCATGCCCAAACTGTGCAGGAACTGCGGCCGCAGCCTGCACAGCCATCATTTGTAAGATCTGTAAAGACAGCCATCCCACCTGTACCTCCATACGACCCTGTAACCTGTGTGGGAAAGGGGTACACTCTTCAGAACATGCCCCAGTTCAGAACATGCCCCAGTTCCGACACTGGCAGGGCAAGAGCCAACGCCAATGCCACCGAATGCCCAACACCAACACCCCACCACTCCACCAAACAACAACGAAAACCCAGAACCAATCCCAGAACCAGACCCAGACCTTTCCACAGTCACCGCCAAACCCACCACCCAAGACGCCCCAGAAATGACACCCACCCATGTCGGCACCTCCACCAGCACCCCCTTCCTGGCCACCTACACGCTCACCTCCATACTCTGATCTCTACCTCTGACCCCCCACAGCCCCTGATCCCGCACAGCCAGTCTCAGTCCAGATCCGCCGGACCCTCGAAAGCGCATTCACCCCTTCTAGCATACCACATCCCACCACCCAGAAAGTTCAGGGGGCCACCAGGCAGTCAGCCAAGACCTGTGAACAGCCAGGAACCACCCAACAACACAAATGACATGCTAGAGGCCCTCATCCACATCTGAAACAAAATGATCAAACCCGGACCCCCCAATAACTCATCACCATAACCCTAACAATACACTCAGAAAATAAATACACACTGCAGATGGCTGTTCATGGTTGCCTCCTCACTATGGAATCTATTCATAGACGGCACAAGGTACTTACAGAAAACTGCCCCCAGCGATGTGGCAGCAAGGCTGGACTTTGGAGGACAGAGGGAGCAAACAGGGCCCAGACCCACCTGGCAACGTAGCACTCAAAAACAGTTGGTAGGTGTGTTCCGTGTGACTGCTACGTGGCCAGGTGGGTCTGGGCCCTGTTTGTTCTCTCCAGCGTCCGGCCTTGCCACTGCATCACTCCTCCACCAGCACCAGCCCAGGCTGATGGACATACCCTCCACCACCCCATTCTCCCTCTCCATCCCTCTACCCCTTCCTCGCTCTACACATATCCCTCTCACAGAACCAGAACCAGAACAAAACCAGGAACCATTCATCACCTCACCAGAGAAGGTGTGGAGGAAGGGCCAAAGATCTGCACCCGGTGTGAGAAGGCCACAGGGGAGCACCATCACTGACCTCTGGGTCATGAGCTTTCCAAGTGTGTCTGCTGGCTCTTCAGGTTGTCCTTTCTCTCCCCTGTAGATCAAACACAAGTCCCAGTTCCAAGACCAGCCCCAGAGCACCAGACGAGGTGTGGAGGAAGGACCAAAGATTTACTCGGTGCAGATCACTGGGTCAAGGGCTTCCTTGTGTGACTGCTTGCTCCTCAGGTTTTACTTCCTCCCCTCTACAGACCCAGATCCCGACCCAGTACCTGCAGCAGCCCCAGTTTCCTGGTTCCCAGTCCCCAGTCCCCAGTCCCCAGTCCCAATACCAGACCCAGCACCATCCCATGGTTTCCAATCCCGGCCGAGCACCAACACATTTCCCAGTTTCCAGTGCCAGCACCAATCCCTCTGTCAACCCTGGGCAAAGCAGCAACCACCACAACTGCCACCCCATCAAACTGCTGCCAGCCAGACGGAACCCCTCCACCAACAAAAGGACACAGACAGATCATCAACCACTCCACCAGACCAACCACTCAAACAAAAACCCTAAAACCCAAACAGGCAAGGGAGTTGCTCAATTGGGAGACTGCTGCTTGTTTTGTCCCTATCCCAAATGAAGCTGAAATGTAATATAGTTCAGGTAAGGTTTAGCTGGTTTTGAGAGTGTGCTTGTTAGAAATGGAAAAAAGCGTTGTGGTAGCTTTTTGATAAAAAAGAACATCAAGACGAAGCAGATGCTTTATAAGTGGGAGGCATTGTTGAGTGCTACATCCCAAGGGGTTTGTGCTGATTGAATGGAGATTGTGACAGCTGGTTAAATGGATCCCTTGAGAAGGCAAGAACAAGATGTATGCCAGAAGTGCAGCATTATCATAAGGAGACGTATACTTAGAATACGGAGGAGAAATAGAGGGAAAAAGAGAGGCAAATGAGCGAGGGAGATGGATTGTTAAAGAAGAAGGGTAGAAAGTGTAAGCCGAGTGAGCTGAAGACAGGAGGAGAAATGGATATTAATGAGGTGTTGGGTGCTGTGGAATCGGTGAGGGTAACCAGACGTGGTCTTGTGATAATTGTTTGTGTTTCTGCTGGTCAGAGGGAGCAGGCGCTCCGCGTTAAATGAATGGGGACAACAGATGTGAATTGTTTGCTCTCAAGAAAAGGGTGCCATTGAAAGGAGTGATTACCGGGGTAGCGGTAAATGTGAGAGTTGACCATCTAAAGGGATCCTGATGTTTTTTATGCTTGTCATTTGGTCGATGCAGACAGGGTGGCGTGAGTAGTGAAACAGAAGAGTTGTTGTTTGTTCTTTTAAGTTTTGATTATGTTAGGATATGTAAGTTATTCCATACAAGATTTTGTGACGGATACATTACGTTGTTACAGGTGTCAAGCTCATGGGCATTGGTTACCTATTATTAAATTGATTGAATACCCAACTTTAAATAAGTACCACCTTGTAACCAAAATCAGTGAAGGCTTGTTTGCTGAGGTGTGTAGTTAAAATACCTAGATAGTTACTCTATTGGTGCCAAAATTTGACTGTAGGATGTCAGCAAATTTAATTAAAAGTGCACACTATTCATCTATGGCAAAGATACTTACTATACAGTTGAAGTCGTAAGTTTACATACACCTTAGCCAAATACATTTAAACTCAGTTTAACAAATCCTGACATTTAATCCTAGTAAACATTCCCTGTCTCAGGTCAGTTAGGATCACCACCTTATTTTAAGAATGTGAAATGTCAGAATAATAGTAGAAAGAATGATTTATTTCAGCTTTTATTTCTTTCATCACATTCCCAGCTGGTCAGAAGTTTGCATACACTAAAATAGTATTTGGTAGCATTGCCTTTACATTTTGGCCCATTCCTCCTGACAGAGCTGGTGTAACGGAGTCAGGTTTGTAGGCCTCCATGTTCGCACACGTTTTTTGAGTTCTGCCCACACATTTTCTATAGGATTGAGGTCAGGGCTTTGTGATGGCAAATCCAATACCTTGACTTTGTTGTCCATAAGCCATTTTGCCACAACTTTGGAAGTATGCTTGGGGTCATTGTCCATTTGGAAGACCCATTTGCGACCAAGCTTTAACTTCCTGACTGATGTCTTGAGATTTTGATTCAATATATCCACATAATTTTCCATCCTCATGATGCCATCTATTTTGTGAAGTGCACCAGTCCCTCCTGCAGCAAAGCACCCCAAAACATGATGCTGCCACCCCCGTGCTTCATGGTTGGGATGGTGTTCTTCAGCTTGCAAGCCTCCCCCTTTTTCCTCCAAACATAGCAATGGTCATCATGGCCAAACGGTTCTATTTTGTTTCATCAGACCAGAGGACATTTCTCCAAAAAATAATGATCTTTGTCCCCACGTGCAGTTGCAAACAAGCTTTTCTTTGGCGGTTTAGGGGCAGTGTCTGCTTCCTTGCTGAGCAGCCTTTCAGATTATGTCGATATATGACTCGTTTTACTGTGGATAAACAGTGGGGAGAACAAGTATTTGATACACTGCTGATTTTTCAGGTTTTCCTAATTACAAAGCATGTAGAGGTGTGAATTTGGTGCTTGCCTACGGAGCTGTGAGGGGAACGGCACCGCAGTACCTCCAGGCTCTGATCAGGCCCTACACCCAAGCAAGGGCACTGCGTTCATCCACCTCTGGCCTGCTCGCCTCCCTACAATTGAGGAAGTACAGTTCCCGCTCAGCCCAGTCAAAACTGTTCGCTGCTCTGGCCCCCCAATGGTGGAACAAACTCCCTCACGACGCCAGGACAGCGGAGTCAATCACCACCTTCCGGAGACACCTGAAACCCCACCTCTTCAAGGAATACCTAGGATAGGATAAGTAATCCTTCTCACCACCCCTCCCCCCCTTAATGATTTAGATGCACTATTGTAAAGTGGCTGTTCCACTGGATGTCAGAAGGTGAATTCACCAATTTGTAAGTCGCTCTGGATAAGAGCGTCTGCTAAATGACTTAAATGTTTTATCACATGTACACTTCATTGTGAGAGACAGAATCTAAAACAAAAATCCAGAAAATCACATTGTATAATTTTTAAGAAATTAATTTGCATTTTATTGCATGACATAAGTATTTGATACTTTAATATTTGGTACAGAAACCTTTGTTTGCAGTTACAGAGATCATACGTTTCCTGTAGTTCAGGTTTGCACACAGTGCAGCAGGGATTTTGGCCCACTCTTCCATACAGACCTTCTCCAGATCCTTCAGGTTTCGGGGCTGTCGCTGGGCAATATGGACTTTCAGCTCCCTCCAAAGATTTTCTTTTGGGTTCAGGTCTGGAGACTGGCTAGGCCACTCCAGGACCTTGAGATGCTTTTGAGATGCCACTCCTTAGTTGCCCTGGCTGTGTGTTTCGGGTCGTTGTCATGATGGAAGACCCAGCCATGAGCCATCTTCAATGCTCTTACTGAGGGAAGGAAGTTGTTGGCCAAGATCTCGCGATACATGGCCCCATCCATTCTCCCCTCAATACGGTGCAGTTGTCCTGTCCCCTTTGCAGAAAAGCATCCCCAAAGAATAATGTTTCCACCTCCATGCTTCACGGTTGGGATGGTGTTCTTGGGGTTGTAATTCTTCCTCTTCCTCCAAACACGAGTTTAGACCAAAAAGCTCTATTTTTGTCTCATCAGACCACATGACCTTCTCCCATTCCTCCTCTGGATCATACAGATGGTCATTGGCAAACTTCAGATGGGCCTGGACATGCGCTGGTTTGAGCAGGGGGACCTTGCGTGCGCTGCAGGATTTTACTAATGGTTTTCTTTGAGACCCTGGTCCCAGCTCTCTTCAGGTCATTGACCAGGTCCTGCCGTGTAGTTCTGGGCTGATCCCTCACCTTTCATGGAGCCCCAGACTGAGGGTGATTGACCGTCATCTTGAACTTCTTCCATTTTCTAATTATTGCGCTAACAGTTGTTGCCTTCTCACCAAGCTGCTTGCCTCTTGTCCTGTAGCCTATCCCAGCTTTGTGCAGGTCTACAATTTTACCCCTGATGTCCATACACAGCTCTCTGGTCTTGGCCATTGTGGAGAGGTTGGAGTCTGTTTGATTGAGTGTGTGGACAGGTGTCTTTTATACAGCTAACGCGTTCAAACAGGTGCAGTTAATACAGGTAAATAGTGGAATAAAGAAAAACTAACAGGTCTGTGAGAGCCGGAATTCTTACTGGTTAATAGGTGATCAAATACTTATGTCATGCAATAAAATGCTAATTGATTACTTAAAAATCATACAATGTGATTTTTTGGATTTTTGTTTTAGATTCCTTCTCTCACAGTTGAAGTGTACCTATGATAAAAATTACAGACCTCTACATGCTTTGTAAGTAGGAAAACCTGCAAAATCGGCAGTGTATCAAATACTTGTTCTCCCCACTGTAGATACTTTTGTACCTGTTTCCTCCAGCATCTTCACAATATCCTTTTCTGTTTTTCTGAGATTGATTTGCACTTTTCGCACCAAAGTATGTTCATCTCTGGGAGACAGACCTCGTTTCCTTCCTGAGCGGTATTACATTTACATTTACATTTAAGTCATTTAGCAGACGCTCTTATCCAGAGCGACTTACAAATTGGTGAATTCACCTTCTGACATCCAGTGGAACAGCCACTTTACAATAGTGCATCTAAATCATTTAAGGAGGGGGGGGGTGAGAAGGATTACTTATCCTATCCTAGGTATTCCTTGAAGAGGTGGGGTTTCAGGTGTCTCCGGAAGGTGGTGATTGACTCCGCTGTCCTGGCGTCGTGAGGGAGTTTGTTCCACCATTGGGGGGCCAGAGCAGCGAACAGTTTTGACTGGGCTGAGCGGGAACTGTACTTCCTCAGTGGTAGGGAGGCGAGCAGGCCAGAGGTGGATGAACACAGTGCCCTTGTTTGGGTGTAGGGCCTGATCAGAGCCTGGAGGTACTGCGGTGCCGTTCCCCTATGACAGCTGCGTGGTCCCATGGTGTTTATACTTGCGTACTATTGTCTACACCAGAAGTTAATGGTTATCTGTAGGAGGAATGTATATGGTGGATGCAATTAAGCTTGGAAGGTACTGAGTGAAGGAAAGATAATCACATGTAGCAGACACTGATAAGGATGGAGAGATCTGGATTAGCGAGGAAGGGGTTTGAGGTTAGGTCAGGTCACCTTATGGGAGAAGCAACAGTTTGTGGAGTGGTACCTTCCTGAGCGGTCTGACGGCTGTGTGGTCCCATGGTGTTTATACTTGCGTACTATTGTTTGTACAGATGAACGTGGTACCTTCAGGCATTTGGAAATTGCTCCCAAGGATGAACCAGACTTGACGAGGTTTTCTTTTTTTCTGAGGTTTTGGCTGATTTCTTTTGATTTTCCCATGATGTCAAGCAAAGAGGCTGTGAGTTTGAAGGTAGGCCTTGAACTCCCTCCACAGGTACACCTCCAATTGACTCAAACGATGTCAATTAGTCTATCAGAACTTCTAAAGCCATGACATAATTTTCTGGAATTTTCCAAGCTGTTTATAGGCACAGTCATGTTAACTTATGACCCACTGGAATGGTGATAAAGTGAATTATAAGTGAAATAATATGTCTGTAAACAATTGTTGGAAAAATTAGTTGTGTCATGCACACAGTAGATGTCTTAACCAACTCGCCAAAACTATAGTTTGTTAACAAGAAATTTGTGGAGTGATTGAAAAACCAGTCGTAATGACACCAACCTAAGTGTATGTAAACTTCCGACTTCAACGGTATGTCTCCCCTTTCATCTGTGTCTGGTGTTAGATAGAACTAGCTCGCCAGTAACTTCAGCCACCAAAAGGGGGGAGGTTCGTTCAAAACTCTGACGCAGTTTATATTGTGCTGCTATGAACAGCATCACAACATATGTTCCAAACAGGAGCTGAATGAAAAAAATGACATCATTGATGCAATTGCGATGTTGTGTGAGTTGCTGTGTGTATCCTCAAATTTGATTGAGAGGATTGTACTGCGGCACAGAGCATCCAAGTTTCATGACAGGTGTTTCCAAGAGCTGTCAGTCAAGATTATCAATGCAACCTCCCCATCCACCTACCCTGTCTTTTCAAACTTCCTGGTAGTTTGTCATGAGAGAAATAATACTTATTTGAAAATGTTGAGCAATTCTATCCCCCCCAAAATATTATGGGGGATATTTTAGACACTCAAAAGTAAATTTTACCTTGGAATCAGAGTGACATTTCAGGATCTTTAACGAGTTACTGTGTATTTTCCCGCAACTTTATGGTGATTGGTCACCGGGGAAGTTCTTGTTTACATCTCAGTAATTTACGGTCAGCTTGCTGCAAGTAGTTATTGTAGAATTCACAGTAACTTACTGTGGTTGATCTCCGTCATGCTCACTGACCTGATGGTGTGGCAGGAAGGTCAGTTTGCTGCCAACCTAGAGGTTGAGGCCAAGTGGGACTGAGTCCCAAGTGTGCTCACCACAAAGTATGCTTAATAGTTGAAGGTAGTGAGCTACTAGCAGCTAGTTGCCAGTATGTTACTGTGCATTTTGCAAAAACTTATTGGCAGTTAGTTGTCAGTGAGTTACTAGCAGTTACTGGCTGAGCAGCTAACTTCAAAGCAATGTGCCAAAGTGTGTATCACTGTATCAGAAGTACGTCATCAATGATGTGAGAAAATGCGAGATCCCACTAATTTCTCTGTAGTTACAGTACTTTCCAAGCTGATTTCAAACACTGACCTCTACTGGACACCGTACTTACATATATATAGTTAGGATTTTGTAAGAAAAGTTTATCCAAACCAGTAATTTATCAAGGAGAGTAGGGAACTGTAGAATATTCATGGATGTGAGGGTATGAGAATCCTGTTGAAGGCACACTATTTTGAAAATTGTTTAATGTGCAACTTCACTTCATGCACTGTTGTTTAAATAATTGGTTTTATTTAGTATAGCATAGCATCCTAAATAATGCCATAGATTCCATTTAAAAAATAGTCAACTTGAAGGCTATAAAGGGAAGCATGATGTAAGATGCAAACCTGGTATTTCTTATTGATTCTAGACCACTACAGCCAACAACTTACCACTGCGCCACAGAGTTTTGACAGAAACAGTGGAGAAAAAAAACATCTATCTAATTATCACATTCTGCTATTTATTGCTGACCAGCAGATGTCACTAATGTGCATTGTGAACAGATAGTGATAATGAGTTTTGAACCATTTTTCAGTGCAATTTGGTTAAAGCCTCAAGTTCTCATCACTACTGGCTATTAAGTTACTGTGACTTTTACTTACCGACAGCTGGTTTCCATTCAGTAATGCAACATTCAGGCAACCAACTTCCATTAAGTTAGTGAGACATGCACAGTAATGTCTTAACTGTGCTGCTCTTTATTGACACACCAATTGAACAACAACAATGTTAAAAGAGATACTCAACCATTAATAACATAACCAGAAAGCACTTAAATTGGTACTACACTTCAACTGACGGTTGGCACAAATACATATATTAGACAATGCCCCCAAATATGCAAATGAGCACCACCGGTACATTGCCCCCACCTACATTTCAAAGCACAGTGATGATTGTACCTTATATTCAAAATATTGGGTAGAAAAATGTACCATTATACTATATTGTCTGCACATGTACACTGAAAGAGACCGACCAGTACCATCTCAGTTCCTGAAGGTGCCTTATGTGTACCTTTGACCTTTTTGAATCCCAGGGAGCAACAGTGACCCAACACTACTTTTGAAACTATTCTTGGTAATGAATATGCACCTGGTGGCCCTGCTGAAATGTTAACACTCTTCTGCCCAAAAGCTGGCAAGTTCAAATCCACAAGGACTTTATGCACATTTTACATCAAGTGTCCCTGAGCGCTGCTATTTTTACTTTGGTGTTGTCAGATAATCAGACAATTATTGACTTGACTATGGAAAATTTTATAAAAGTTCAGAACTGCATTCTTGCCATTAAATCTGTGGCCAACCTCTGTCATCCCCACAGACCTGCTGGTGTAGCAGGACATTCAAATCATTAGGAACCAAGAGGTTGTGAGTTCAATCCCAAGTGACGTATAGCTTCAAGTAAACGGCATACTATCCTTTAACAGCAATAACACCTTCATTCATTTGTAAAAATTCAGGAACTTATTGTTGTGTTAGGTTCTAAATATCAGAGTAAGAAATTGACTGACACTATGAAAGCTCCAACCAATTTTATTCACCCATTGGGTCAATACAGCTGCATAAGACAAAGACATGGTTCCACCAGTGGTAGTATATATACCCCAATTTGGGTGGAGTTTCCTCCTCTCTGAACATTGAATCTTTATTACTAGGCAGGAAGTTAAGTGATGCAGGCCACAAACTGTTCCTTCTCCCTTAAGGTGACCTGACCTAACCTCAAACCCCTTCCTCACTAATCCAGATCTCTCCATCCTTATCACTGTCTGCCACATGTGGTTATATTTCCTTCACTCAGTACCTTCCAAGCTTAATTACATCCACCATATACATTCCTCCTACAGATAACCATTAACGTCTGGTGTAGACCCTTGAGACTATGGCCCTCCTCATGTCTCTAGTATAACTAATGATTCATAATATTTCGAGTTTAGAAATCCACATCCATCAGTTGCTTACCTTACTTTCACCGCAACCTTGAGTCTCTAAGTGTACAGTACAATTACAGGAACTTTTTAACAGTGTAGCATTTCATGGCACAAAAGGAAAACATCACAGCATTAAAGAACTCTTCCTGATATGCAAAAATGAAATATACTTACACATATATACTTACACATATATACTTACACATATATACTTACACATATATGCTTACACATATCAACCTCAACCCTCAACCCTTTTTTTACTATAGAGCCTTCAAACTCAACTCTGGACCTCGAATCCAGTTCCAATGCATTTTTTCATTGTTCCCCTCTAATCAGGGACAGATTTAGACCTGGAACACCAGGTGTATGATATTAGTTATCAAGTAGAACAGAAAACCAGCAGGCTCTGGACCGCTTAGGGTAAGAGTTGAATACCCTTGCTGTAGAGTGTATGCTGGTCCAGCATGGTCCAGCTCAGAGGTGTCAAACTCATTCCACGGAGGGCTTAGTGTCTGATGGTTTTTGTTTTTTCCTTTCAATGAAGACCTCGGCGGCCAAGTGAGTGGGGTTCCTTACTAATCAATGGCCTTATTCATCAATTAAGTCCAAGGGAGGAGCAAAACCCGCAGACACTTGCCCCTCTGTGGAATTAGTTTGACACGTGGTCAAGCTGGTCTGCAAAACCATGCCCATCGTTATCCTTGACTTGTGTAGAGTTTGGCACATTCTCTTCCTTTACTGAACATTTTGTATTGACCAAGATCAGAGAGTAATTCTCTGGATCACCTCTCTTTAATAGTCTACTGTTCTGTTAGGCAATGCCTGAGTAGTAGAGGACACAAATACCCCAGTACAGGATTTAGACATCCCAGACATCTCTCCCGTCCGTCGTTCCACTTTCCCCAAGGAGGAAGTGCCGTATCCCATTTGAAGTGATGTGAGGGAGTGTTGTCGGAGTGGTGGGTAACCCCTTATTCCTCTCTTTGTCACTCTCGCATGCTCGGATGCACCCACACATACACACCCACCATGCAGCTAATATTAACTCGCCCCATACTATGAGAATCGGTTGTAGCTGGGATGGCTCACTCGGCTGACTGAGGTGTTTTGCATTTTCAACTGGGGATCAGATAGGAGCCGGAGAGGAGACGTGGTAAGTGAATTATCAGCCATCCCGGGGCAATGTGTGGAGCCCCTGAGACGTTTGCTTCCCTCTCTCCAACAACAATGGCTCACTCACACCTATTAAAATGGAACGAGCTCAACCAATTCATCGGTGGAGTATAGGGTCAAAGACAACAGAGTACAATGACTGTCATAATCAATATCATATGTTATAATCCATTAAGATCCGGAATAGATATCTCTATAACATGAAGAAACCTTTTTTATTCACCTCCTTTCATAGGTTGCACCTCTGTCACTTGGTCGTGTCCTACCATTGTTATGAATGTTCTCAAGCCACCTTCTACCGGCTGTGCAGTGGTGGTGCTGGAAAGTCGTGATAAGTCCAGTCATTCTGGATGGAGGCTAAATACTGTTTAGTTTAAATTACACTATGGTGCCTAGAAATACATTGCTAAAGTAGTCAAATGTTTTGTAGGAAACGACTTTGCCAGCATTATCATATAGTCAAATTCACTTTAGACAGATGACAATGTTGTCATTAGCTAGCAAAGTTTGTCAAACATAGCTAGCAATGCTAACGTTAGCTGGCTAAAATCTGGCGTCCTCCCTTCAATCTTAGTTAACTAATTTAACGTTGCACTGCATCTAAAGTCAATCTGGCGACATCAAAATGAAGACAAATGTCATTGTATTTCCAAGCAACTGTAATGCACTTTTTATGAAATCTTCATCAGCGCTCATTGATGATGCATTGAGTAGAATGCTTAGTCGGGCATCCGTCCAAAGCGAAGGTTCAAAACAATATTGTTTTGAAACAAGCAATCCGAGAATAGTATCAAACAAGTGAGAGTAAAGATTATGAACACCCCCCGTTTAATTTTCATGCATTTATTTCAATTTGATACAGTATAATCTTATTTGGATACAGCAACCTAAATCTTTACATTCTCAAAATGGTGTAGTCAATTACAAGATGATCACAGTTATGTTTGATAACTTCAGTTTGAGGACAACAATCTTTTCTATTCATGTGGTGAATCCATGGTTGTTAATAAAAAGCTTCAGAGTGAATTGATGGTTGTTAAATCCACGGATTGTAATGTAGTCCCTAGATTGTTATCTACTTTTACAATGTAGTCCACCGTTTTGTTGGTTATATGCATGCGAAAACAGAATGAAGGCTGGAGAATGGCGTCGGAGGGGATGGCTGCTGTTAAACGGGCTCCTAACCAATTCTGGGTTTTGTAGATGTCTATTTACCACCACAAACCGATGTAGGCACTAAGATCACACTCAATGAGCTATGTAATGCCATTCGCAAACAAGAGAATGCTCACACAGAAGTGGCGCTCCTAGTGGCCGGGGAATTTAATGCAGGAACATTTAAATCCGTTTTTACAAAATTTCTACCAGCATGAATGAGGTAAAAAGGCTGGTCATGGTTCACATCAACACCATCATCCCAGAAACCCTAGACCCACTACAATTTGCGTACCGGCCCAACAGATCCACAGTTGATGCAACCTCTATAGCACTCCGCACTGCCATTTCCCACCTGAACAAAAGGAACACCTATGTGAGAATGCTGTTCCTTGACTACAGCTCAGCGTTCAACACCATAGTGCCCTCAAAACTCATCACTAAGCTAAGAACCCTGGGACTAAACACCTCCGTCTGCAATTCGTTCCTGGACTTCCTTATGGGCCACCCCCAGGTGGTAAGGATAGGCAACAACACATCTGCCACACTGATCCTCAACAGGGGATCAACACTGATCCTCAACTGCCACACAGATCCTCAGGGGTGCATGCTTAGTCCCCTGCTGTACTCTCTGTTCACCCACAACTGTGTGGCCAAGCACGACTCCAACACCATCATTAAGTTTGCTGACGACACAACAGTGGTAGCCATGGACACTGACAATGATGAGACAGCCTATAGGAAGGAGGTCAGAGACCTGGCGGTGTGGTTCCAGGACAGCAACCTCACTCTCAATGTGAGCAAGATAAAGGAGCTGATCGTGGAGTATAGGAATTGGAGGGCCAAACAGGCCACATTAACATCAACGGGACTGAAGTGGAGCGGGTTGAGAGTTTGAAGTTCCTTGGTGTCCACATCACCAACAAACCATCATGGTCCAAACACATACAAGATAGTTGTGAAGAGGGCACAAAAACTTTTTCCCTCAGGAGACTGAAAATTTTGGAATGGGTCCCATATCCTCAAAAAGTTCTACAGCTGCACCATCGAGAGCATCCTGACCTGTTGCCTGGTATGGCAACTGCTCGGCATTCAACCATAAGGCGCTAGGGTAGTGCGCACTGCCCAGTACATCACTGGGGCCAAGCTTCCTGACACCCAGAACCTATATACTAGGCGGTGTCAGAGAAAGATTGTCAAAGACTCCAGTCACCCAAGTCCTAGACTGTTCTCTCTGCTACCGCATGGCAAGTGGTTCTGCGGCGCGGAGTCTAGGACCAAAAGGCTCCTTAACAGCTTCTACAACCAAAGCCATAAGACTGCTGAACAACTAAACAAATGGCCACCCGGACTATTTACATTGACCCCCCTCCTTTGTTTCTACATTGCTGCTACTTGCTGTTTATTATCTATGCATAGTCACTTTACAAATTACCTCGACTAACCTGTACCCCCGCATATTGGCTCGGTACCGGTACCCCCTGTATATTGCCTCATTATTGTTATGTAAATTAACTTTTTGATAGCTTTTTCAAATTTGTGACAAATAAAACTTGATTTGATCGAAACATCGTAAAAGTTCTGAAAGTCTTTCAACAAGCTGATTCGCAAGAACTTGGTTGATGCAAAGTTGGGAAAGGAGATGCTAATAGAGCCTGTGCTGGTTTGTCAGATTTGCTCTCTGGCTCTGATAGAGCTAGCCTCCTGGTGAAGTGGCTGTTCGTGTGGTTCAACTTGAGCCTGAGCCTCAGCCCCATTCTCTGCCTCTGCCTTATCCCCAACCTTAGTCTCGGCCACAGGAGCCTGCTGAGGGGAGGATGGCTCATAATTATGGCTTGAATGGCACGAATGGAAGGGCATCAAACACGTGGACACCATTTCTTTGATGTATTTGATACCATTCCACTTATTCTGCTCCAGCCATTAACCACAAGCTCGTCCTCCCCAATTAAGGTGCAACCAAACTCCTGTGATCTCAGCCTTAGTCTCTGCCCCAGCCTCAGTGTTCAATGAAACAAAAATTATGGCCAATGTTCTGTGGTCAGAGACGATAGGACCCGCTGATTTTAACCGTTATTTTACACTGTCAGTTTTGTCCTCCAGCCCTCGTCCTCCAGCCCTCATCCCCAGGCTTAGTGTTGGCGGGAGAACAGGTTCTTCAGGGCGTTGTTGTAGTTCTTGTTGAAAGCTGTGTATATTAGTGGGTTGAAGAAGGAGTTGGAGTAGCCCAGCCACAGGAAGATGCTCTTCCAGATGGGCGGAATGTCGCAGTGGCACAGTGGGATGATGAGCTCTGTGAGGAAGAAGGGGATCCAGCAGAGGACGAAGACGCCGATCAGTATGCCCACCATCAGCGCCGCCTTCTTCTCCTTCTGCTCGCGCCACGTGTCGCCGTCCATCTGAAAGGTCACCGTAGCGTGGCGCACAGTAAACACCATCTGGGGCTGCCCCGATGCCTCCTTCACCTGTCAATCAAACAGTCAGCCAATCAGTTAGTCAATCCAATCAGTCAACCAATTAAGAAATTAAAGAACCGACCAATCAATCTGTTTTTAATTGCAGGCGTTCAGTTTTACATTTGTTCATTTTACATAAGCCAAAACTTATTTTTTTCTCAGTCAATTCGTCACTTAGTCAACCAAACAGTCATCAAATTGATACTCATCAGTAAAAGAACCAGCCAATGTATTAGATAATTGAGCAACTAGACAGATAGCTGAACCCTGTGGGCAAGACAATAAACGTATCAATCAAAAACAAGCAAAATAGTGTCTGATGAATCAATCAGCCACGCTACAGGTCATAAACTACAAGCCCAGCCAGAACTCAAGCAGCAAACCTGGTTTCAAAAGCAAATAAAGAAACACCTCATGGCACAACGCCTCTCCCTCATGTGACCTACTTGTTGTCTGTATGTAAAGTCTTTTGTCTGTAATGCGTTTTCGTTATATGTCGGAGCCCAGTAAGACTTGCTGTCGCCAATGGCGTCTGCTAATTGGGATCCTAATAAATCAAATTAACTCAAAAGCCATCAGCCTCACCCAGAATAAATGGAATGAAAACACCATCCTTCAATCTTTCCGCCCATTTCACCTCTTCAGGCACCCGCCCTGTTACAAGGAGCCTGATGAAATAGTGTTTGTCTCTACATCTGACCGCTGCAGGTCATCATGCATGAGCTGTTTACAAACCTACACTTTCCTCCCAGCAGATCACATCTGGGTTGCGCATCCCAAATGGCCCTCTATGGGCCGTGGTCAAAAGAAGTGCACTAAATAGGGACACGGTCCCTGGTATATTAAAACTAGAGTGGCAGGTAGGCCGGCAGCCTATTGGCAGCAACAACAACACTCGAAAGACTGAAATGTAGAGAAGTATAAAGAGCTTCGTCAGAATTAGTTGACGTCGGTGTGAAAAAGTAAATTCTTACAGAAATCAATAAGGGTCAGGAGGCCAGGGAGAATAATGGAGAGATTCATTCCATTTGCAGGAGAGGATATGGGTTAAAAGCACAGGGTCTACGGGGAAGTTGCTGATGCCAAATTGAAGGGTAGAGTATATTGAACCCTGAGGTACTGTGGAAAAAGGGGTTGCAGTTTGAAGGGGAATCTGGGCCAATTAGTGTGCTTTGATGAAATATAGCCATTGATTATTGAAGAATATAATTTATAAATGCCTCACAAACTTAGTTCAACTGTCTTACCACATCACCACACAAGATACATTGTGTACTTTTTATCTCATTCATGGCCAGTCCTTGCATCCATAGATCTGTCTGTGAATTTGATATGGGTTACATTTCTCTAGTCCCATCCCTCAGTGTACACTTTGTTGTTGTTTGAATCCAAGATTGCCTCTTTGACAATGTATATGGATGTAATACTTTAAGTACAGATATCGGGCCCAATAATTCAATGGACAAAGAAGAGAGAGAAAGAGAGAGCAATAACATGGTGCACATAACTGCACATACAGTGCCTTCGGAAAGTATTCAGACCCCTTGACTCTTCCCAAATTTTGTTACATTAGAGAATTATTCTTAATAGATTATATATATATTTTAAATCCTCAGCAATCTACACACAATACCCCATAATGTTTATTTTTAAATATTTAGCAAATGTATTAAAAATAAATAACAGAAATACATTATTTACAAAAGTATTCAGACCCTATATTATGAGACTCGAAATTGAGCTCAGAGTGCATCCTGTTTCCATTGATCGTCCTTGAGATGTTTCTACAACTTGGTTGGAGTCCACCTGTAAGGGTTTTCTCCTCTTCGTCTAAAGAGGAGGTGTAGCAAGGATCGGACCAAGATGCGGCGTGGTAAGTGTTCATGGTTGTTTATTTAAAAACATAAACTGAACACTCAATGAATACAAAACAATAAACGTGAACAAAACCGAAACAGTACCGTGTGGTGAACAAACACGGACACGTAAACAATCACCCACAAAACAACAGTGAAACCCAGGCTACCCAAGTATGATTCTCAATCAGAGACCTAACGACACCTGCCTCTGATTGAGAACCATACTAGGCCGAACACAGAAAACCAACCTAGAAACACAAAACATAGAATGCCCATCCAACTCACGTCCTGACCAACTACAACAAACAAATAACACAAAAACTAGGGTCAGAACGTGACACCACCTGTGGTAAATTCAATTGTTTGGACATCATTTGGAAAGACACACACCTAAGGTCCCACAGTTGACAGTGCATGTCAGAGGAAAAACTAAGCCATGAGGTTGAAGGAATTGTCTGCAGAGCGCCAAAACAGGATAGTGTCAAGGCACAGATCTGGGGAAGGGTACCAAAGAAATTCTGCAGCATGGAAGGTCCCCAAGAACACAGTTACCTCCATCTCTTCCTAGAGCTGGCCGTCCAGCCAAACTGAGCAATTGGGAGAGAAGGGCCTTGGTCAGGGAGGTGACCAAGAACCCAATGGTCAATCTGACAGAGCTCTAGATTTCCTCTGTGGAGATGGGATCTGTAGAGAAGAATGGGAGAAACACCCAAATACAGGTGTGCCAAGCTTGTAGTGTCATACCTAAGAAGACTGTAATTGCTGCCAAATGTGCTTCAACAAAGTACTGAGTAAAGGGTCTGAATACTTATGTCAATGTGATATTTCAGTTTGAAATTTTTAATACATTTGCTAGTATTTCTAAAAACCTGTTTTTGCTTTGTCATTATGGGGTATTATGTGTAGATTATGTTTTTTTTAGAATAAAGCTGTAACGTAACAAAATGTTGAAAAAGTCAAGGTGTCTGAATACTTTCCGCATGCACTGCATGTGACATATTACGCAATTTTCCGGGACCACTTTTAGCCTGAGTGCTACTTTCAGAACTACTGGCTATAAAGTAACCAAAAGTACAGGAGAATCTCTTGAAGACATGCAATCGAAAGTAATACACAAGACATAAGCAATAACAACCCTGTTTGATGTTGCTTGATAGTTTCAACTGGATTAAACATAGCTGATTCTGTTTATATTCCAAGAAGCAGTAGTCTAAATATCCATATCATTTCCTATTAGAACACAGTGGTTCTACTCTACCGAGCCATACCAGGGGGTTGGGGATTGCGTTTAAACATGGTTTGAAAGTAAACCCGCTTGAAGTGCATTCAGAGATACCCTACCGGACACAGTTATGTTAAAAACGTGTTGCAAGTACAATAATTACACACTAACAAATGTCATTGTACCACGTAAAAAAGTATTCAACCTGTCATTGTGTTCACAAACCCATGAAAAGCTAGCGTTTGTTGTTCCTAAATACATTTCAAATGTATTGGAAACAGGTTATCAAGTTATGCCATGGAACATGTTAGGATGTGTTGATGCTGTGTGGATTTTCCAGTAGGGCTCCTACCGCGGTCTGCGTGCTTCCTTGTGTTTAGATGTTATCACGCCTAATATTCACGACTCCTTTTGTACACGCTGTTAACTGGGCTGACCTTGATCCAAACACCCATGTATACAAACTATCATACCACAGATAAAACAGCCTAACTTTTCTCCATAGAAAATGAATTGACTAAGCTGAAATACCACAGTTCTAGAGGGTGATAGTTGACTGTCTAATTAATTTATGTGAAAACTAGAGGGAGTGTTTACTGAGGGTGTATAATGGTGATAAATATTCATGCTTGGTGCCAATTAGTTTCTATTGTTTGAAGGCGGTATAATTTAATAAAACATACGAAAGCTAAAGGATATTTCCCAATGACTTACCAGTCTATTTTTTATTTTTATTTTTACCTTTATTTAACCAGGCAAGTCAGTTAAGAACAAATTCTTATTTTCAATGATGGCCTAGGAACAGTGGGTTAACTGCCTGTCACTAGTCCAACGCTCTAACCACTAGACTACCCTGCCACCCCTATAAGAAGTCTACTTTCAACCATCTCCAAATCAGTGAAATAGCCGCAATACATTTGAGCTGTTTTGTAGCAGCCAATTCTCTTAACAAACCTTGGAACTTAAAAGTGCATGCTGCTGTTTACTTATTGAATATAGCCAGAGAGAGTAGAGGCCAGGGTTTGGGTCATTTCCACAAATTCAATTTCAATTCAATTCCCTCTCCCTATACATTCCATAAATTCTAAGTCAAGAAAAAAATACAATTCCTAATTCAATATTCTGCCACAACAATTCACATAATTAAATTCCTTCCCTTCTTTCAATCCAAACTGAACCCTACTACCTCAATTCATGGCAGATTCCAAAGACCAACTTTACCTAATAACGAACTAAGAGGGATTCCTGGTAAACCTCAAAATGTCTCCTGAATTCTGAAAACTCTCAGGAATTAAGGGAATTATCTTAAAATGTTAAATATATAAAATAAGACAATATGATGGTTTTCATATTAAAACATACAATCAGAAAGATGTAAAACATTATCCCAATTATTGAATATCATTGACAAGCTAAAGCTGTTAAAAAATGTCTCTGAATGGTTTGGCACATTGTGGGAAACAATGCTCCATGCTGTAAAAACAATTTCACAAATCACCAAACCTTTTTGTAAGAGATAGGTACACACCTAAAACACATTTACAGTGGGGTTAGTATGTAGAGTGGGGCAAAAAAAGTATTTAGTCAGCCACCAATTGTGCAGGTTTTCCCACTTAAAAATATGAGAGAGGCCTGTAATTTTCATCATAGGTACACTTCAACTATGACAGACAAAATGAGAAAAAAAATCCAGAAAATCATATTGTAGGATTTTTAATGAATTTATTTGCAGATTATGGTGGAAAATAAGTATTTGGTCAATAACAAAAGTTGATCTCAATACTTTGTTATATACCCTTTGTTGGCAATGACAGAGGTCAAACGTTTTCTGTAAGTCTTCACAAGGTTTTCACACACTGTTGCTGATATTTTGGCCCATTCCTCTATGCAGATCTCCTCTAGGGCAGTGATGTTTTGGGACTGTTGCTGGGCAACACGGACTTTCAACTCCCTCCAAAGATTTTCTATGGGGTTTAGATCTGGAGACTGGCTAGGCCGCTCCAGGACCTTGAAATGCTTTTGTTTGGGATCATTGTCATCCTGAAAGACCCAGCCACGTTTCATCTTCAATGCCCTTGCTGATGGAAGGAGGTTTTCACTCAAAATCTCACAATACATGGCCCCATTCATTCTTTCCTTTACACGGATCAGTTGTCCTGGTCCCTTTGCAGAAAAACGGCCCCAAAGCGTGATGTTTCCACCCCCATGTTTCACAGTAGGTATGGTGTTCTTTGGATGCAACTCAGCATGCTTTGTCCTCCAAACACGACGAGTTGAGTTTTTACCAAAAAGTTATGTTTTGGTTTCATCTGACCATATGACATTCTCCCAATCTTCTTCTGGATCATCCAAATGCTCTCTAGCCTGTTGCGACTCTAAGGGCAGTATTTTCATTTTTGGAAAAAAAAACGTTCCCGTTTAAAAAGGGATATTTTGTCAGGACAAGATGCTAGAATATGCATATAATTGACAGCTTAGGATAGAAAATACTCTAACATTTCCAAAACTGTAAAGATATTGTCTGTGAGTATAACAGAACTGATGTTGCAGGCGAAAGCCTGAGAAAAATCCAATCTGGAAGTGCCCCATATTTTGAAAGCACTGCTTTCCAATGAGTCCCTATTGAGCTGTGAATGTGCTATCATCCAGCTTACGCTTTCTACATATTCCCCAATGTATCTACAGCATTGTGACGTAGTTTTACGCATTTATGGTAGTTTTACGCATTTATGTTGAAGAATAGCCGTAGGCGGCTACATTGCGTAAGTGGTCACCTGATGGCTCCCAGGGTGACTCTCGCGTAAAATACAGAGGTAGCCATTACTCCAATCGGTCCTATTGAATAACGAATTGTCCCGACGGATATATTATCGAATAGATAGTTGAAAACACCTTGAGGATTGATTATAAACAACGTTTGTCATGTTTCTGTCGATATTATGGAGCTAATTTGGAATATATTTTGGAAAAAAGGAACATTGGCTAGCTAACTGGGAGTCTCGTGAGTGAAAACAACCCGAAGTTCATCAAAGGTAAACGATTTAATTTGATTGCTTTTCTGATTTCCGTGACCAAGTTACCTGCTGCAAGCTGGACAAAATGCTATGCTAGGCTATCGATAAACTTACACAAATGCTTGTCTAGCTTTGGATGTAAAGTATATTTTGAAAATCTGAGATGACAGGGTGATTAACAAAAGACTAAGCTGTGTCTCAATATATTTAATTTGTGATTTTCATGAATAGGAATATTTTCTAGGGATATTTATGTCCGTCGCGTTATGCTAATTAGTGTCAGGCTATGATTACGCTCCCGCATGCGGGATGGGGAGTCAGCAAACTTCAGACGGGCCTGGACATGTACTGGCTTAAGCAGGGGGACACGTCTGGCACTGCAGGATGTGAGTCCCTGGCGGCTTAGTGTGTTACTGATGGTAGGCTTTGTTACTTTGGTCCCAGCTCTCTGCAGGTCATTCACTAGGTCCCCCCGTGTGGTTCTGGGATTTTTGCTCACCATTCTTGTGATCATTTTGACCCCACGGGGTGAGATCTTGCGTGGAGCCCCAGATTGAGGGAGATTATCAGTGGTCTTGAATGTCTTCCATTTCCTAATAATTGCTCCCACAGTTGATTTCTTCAAACCAAGCTGCTTACCTATTGCAGATTCAGTCTTCCCAGCCTGGTGCAGGTCTACAATTTTGTTTCTGGTGTCCTTTGACAACTCTTTGGTCTTGGCCATAGTGGAGTTTGGAGTGTGACTGTTTGAGGTTGTGTCTTTTATACTGATAACAAGTTCAAACAGTTGCCATTAATACAGGTAACGAGTGGAGGACAGAGGAGCCTCTTGAAGAAGAAGTTACAGGTCTGTGAGAGCCAGAAATCTTGCTTGTTTGTAGGTGACCAAATACTTATTTTCCACCATATTTTGCAAATAAACTCATTAAAAATCCTACATTGTGATTTTCTGGATTTTTTTCTCTCATTCTGTCTGTCATAGTTGAAGTGTACCTATGATGAAAATTACAGGCCTCTCTCATCTTTTTAAGTGGGAGAACTTGCACAATTGGTGGCTGACTAAATAATTTTTTTGCCCCACTGTATTTATATTCAATGTAACATTTACACATCATGTTGTTAAGTGCTTAAATGCTATTTTGAAACAAGATTCATGATAGAAGTGAGAGAATCTTGTAGAGCTGTGGGCATGTTTGGCAACACTCCCTGCCACAGGCACATGTGTTCTCCCCCAGAACTGGGTTCAGTTCCTGTCTCCACCTTTCATAACATGTGTATGTCCAAATAAAGCATAAATACTAAAGGTAGAGTGAAATTCCTTCTCCATAAATGAGAGCTTTAATTCAGGAGTTAAATTAACACTCGGTGCCATAAAAGAACCTGAATGTTGGTGTTAATAACCAGAGTTGAATGGAATTGTAAAGTTTGAGTAAGTAAGAAATGTGTCCACAAATGTTCCTGAAATCTCTATCATATGTGATTAGTGGATGCTTTGATGTTGTCATTTTGTTAGGTACTTCTCCCAATTAGCTGACATTTTTCAAAGCCATTTGACCTGTCACGCTAGCTGCTCGGTTAATAATAATAATAATAATATATCCCATTTAGCAGACGCTTTTGTCCAAAGCGACTTACAAGTCGGCTGGGGCCAGTACTTTTACATATGGGTGGCCCCAGCGGGAATCGAACCCACGACGCTTGGTGTTGCAAGCGCCATGCTCTACCGACTGAGCCACACAGGACCCCCGGTTCACACAGATTCACAATTCATGGGAATGTAGTGCAATACAGACTGACTCCCTCTGAGGCAGATGTTGCTTGGCAACCCATCCGTGGCTAAAACCAGTGTGAGAAACATGCTAACAAACGTTTGTGCTATGAAACGAAATAAATACTGCACTCTGACCCACAAAACTTTTTCGCTAGAGTTATGATGGTGTTGTTCGACAAAGCAGGAAAAGTGAACTTCAAAACGTGATGTAGTTTTATTGGAATTTGCAGCTCTTGTTGGTAAGTAATGAATCAACTAGCTTCTGACATGACTTACTTCATCTTTAAACACGGAGGAACTCAAAACCACACCCATTATTATTATATTTCCCAGCGTGCTCTATTGTAGGTAGATTTTTTTTAAATAGTTTGTTTCAATATCTGTGTATTTGCATGTACATTGATTAATTGATCTCATGCTATACAAAGATAAATAACATACGTTTTTCTAAACTAATACAATCCGTTAGTAGTTGGATTTATTGAACCCGTTACTGAGATAGTTGTTCCAGTTTAGATAGTTAAATTGGTCTCCTTTGTTTAATTAACTCTACCTTAGAAGTTATTCTTAATGCAGGTTGTGGGTAATTAGTAATTTACATGTGTAATACCTTAGCCTATTTACCAACCAAAAGCCCTTGACCTGTCTGATGGCCAATGAATGTGTTTTGCTTCACTGAATGTTAATCTGTGTAATTGGCTATTTTAACTCTGGCTTCGTTTGCTAGTCTACCACTGATCAGACACATTTAGCATGCTATAATGTAGCATACATCAAGTGTATTGTTTTGCTATTGGCTCATAGGCAACGTGAAAAGCCTGTTGATGTTGTTAAATATTGCTATTATTTTCTGTGTGTATCATAATGAAGATAGTCCTAATTTAAAACCCTACGCCTGTGTCTACTAGGCAAAGAAGGGCTTACGTCCAGGTGGTGCAACAGGTATAATTTTTAGGTCCAATGTAGAGTGCATTTAACATCTGATGTAGAGTTATGACCCACTTATGACCAACTGGTGCAACTGGCCCCAGTTGTTGGATATCCTAACTCTGTCTGGATTCCAATAGGAATTACATATCACTTTGCAATCCAGCATAATGTGACTTGCCCAATGTGGCCTACAAACCACGACTTTCAGACCAGTGTGTTATGGTAAAACTAGGCTGTTGAGGTACAGCCTTATATGATATGTGATGTATTGTCATGAAGGGTTTGATTTCAGGGATAAAATATTAACTTAGGCACTCACTCAGTGAAGGGGAATTGAATGAAACAACCATGTATATCACAAGCAAACACAGTGGTAATTATGAAGTTAACTCTGAAGGCACACTGGGATATATGCAAATATTTGTGTGAATTTGGACAGACGTTAGAATTTTCACCCATGATTGTGTTTATTAGTGACAAAGACTAGATCATTGGATTCACTTTTTTCAGCTTTTATCTAGGGTTCCATAAAATTACTTGTTCATAAGTGTGTTGAAATACCAGCAGATCCATCTTTAATTATCTGTTATATCCGTATCACAGCAATAAGAAATCATTTTATTTGCAAACCACATCAGGCCATTTTATGAAATGATGATGACCTTCAGGCTGATGTTTAATTCCAATTATACAACTGGTGGTTTAGAATTCCCATTGTTAGAGCCTCTCCTGCCCATGATAAATGAGAAAACATACACATGGCCACGTTCATTAAAAGTGGAATCTTTATGTCGTTACCTAGCAACGCACTACCACAACTTCTTTTACAACTACTAGTCTTAGCACCTGTAACTCATCATGGATGATTTTAAAGTTACTCATGATTTGTTTTATCCACTAATGTTTAATGAATAGTGCCAACAAGAAGAGGAGGAGGACATTTTAGAAATTAAACAATAAGAAGAGCAAGTTGACCAGCAACCTGAGCTTAGCTTTAACGTTAGACATGCAAAAATCTGTAATGTTAGCCCTGGTATAGACAAGATAGAAAAGGAGCAAAGTGAAGAAGCTAGCTACATCAAGACAAACCAACTGGGCAGTGAAGTGCTTTCTGGAATGGCTGTCAGAAAAGGGTATAAACATCGATCTGGTAACTGTTTCAAAACAGGAGAATGATAACAGGAGAATCTCTGGAGTTTATATGCTACCTACTGAATAAGGTGTGGTTTGATTTGCAGTTGCACTTTTGCCAAAGACGCAATGAAGGAAATCACAAACTGAAGCCAGACTCATTCGTGATAAAAGACAAAAATGAAGAAACCAAGAACCACAAGAATCCAATGGAAAGAGACGGAGAGAATCGTTGTGGCTGCATTTATGAGAACCTAGGAGAATGAGCTCTGCCTCGTGGAAATGTGCATTTGAGTATCATAAATGAATAGCTGTCAGTGCTGTGACTATATGAAAAGAATTGTCATTGTGGTTTCTATTCTTATCTGCTGTAGTAATGTCTTTGCTACAATGTTTCAGTGCTGTTTTCAGACCCATGGACAGCGCCCCTATACAATGTTTTGATCCGTTATTCAATTTTCCTATGCATAGACCAGTGCACTGTTTTCAGAACCATGTACAGCCTCCCTAGAAACCAAGGTTCTGGAACTATCAACCAGCGCTCGGGTAGTTTTGCTTTACATGGCAGTCAATACGAATAGAACTAACGACCAGAGAGCGCCTAAAATGTCACTCGACATCCAGTCTCGGTGAATGTAGCATCATTTTTTTTGTTTAAAAAAAAGGATGGTTTGGGAAATAATCTTGATTTTAATGCTGGTAACCCATTGTATAAAAACTGTAATACAGTTGAGCCGGTTTCGCCTCATGGCTATGACCACATCACAGCCATGATAAAAATGTCATAACACATGGCCTCTCATGTATTATTGCTTAATTGATATCCAGCCAAATGGCACATTTACAAGATTTGGAATAATTCATCACCCACCTTTTCCATTCAGACTGATTATAGAAGAGAGTGAGCATAAAATTGGTAGGACAACCTAAGCTATAAATAAATAAATCTACTAACAGATCAGAGTAGATAAAAATAAATGTGCAAATGAATAATTTATGCATGCTGGGAAGTGTTAATCAGCCCCCTGAAACCATTTCAAACGTATTTTTCCAAAGCTAAAATGTAAGCAATAAAGAATAATTTAGTAAACAATACAGGAATTAAGCCCCTATACACTGAGTTACCAAACATTAGGAACACCTGCTCTTTCCATGACATAGACTGACCAGATGAATCCAGGTGAAAGCTATGATGCCTTATTGAGACAATTGAGACATGGATTGTGTATGTGTGCCATTCAGAGGGTGAATGAGCAAACAAAAGATTTGTGCCTTTGAACGGGGGATGGTAATACTGTAGGTGCCAGGCACACCAGCTTGAGTGTTTCAAGAACTACAACTCTGCTGGGTTTTTCACACTCAACAGTGTCCTGTGTGTATCAAGAATGGTCAACCACCCAAAGGATATCCAGCCAACTTGACACAACTGTGGGAAGCATTGGAGTCTAGATGAGCCAGCATCCCCGTGGAACACTTTTTTGTAGAGTCCATGCCCTGACAAATTGAGGCTGTTCTGAGGACAAAAGGGGGCGGAACTCAATATTAGGAAGGTGTACACTCAGTGTATATTAACAAAGCATCCTTAAGGGATAGTCCACCCAAATTACAAAATTACAATGTTGTAGTTCATAGACTGCTTAAGGGTAAGGAAACCAAAATTAAATTTGGGTGAACTATCGCTTTAATGGGACCAAAATAATTATATTGGAAACATATTGCACATCCTCATTAGAAAACATTTTAATGTATTGCATATACAGTACTATATATAGTTATAAATATTTGATCAAACATTGTGTTCACAGTAGTGTGTTGAAATGATTTAAAACAACATGTGCATTCAATTTCAATGCTAAATACATCAACTCCAGTAACTGGAACTTGCACAATTATAATACAATTGAAGTTTTACAATTCTAAATTCCAATTCCAATCCAAGGATGTTTTTATTTTACAATTCCTGATCAATTCCAATACAGACAGCCTAAATGGAAATTCCATTCAATTTTTGTTTTAAATGTAATTCCAATTGAATTTCAATTCAATTCCAATTATATGTATTTTTACAATTCCAATTCAATTCCAAGTAAATTCCCCACTTCATGCTTGAATTCCAGAATTTAGAATTATATAATTTTTTTTAATTGACCCCAACCCTTGTGGAGGCAACATGGAGGCAGCTTCATTTGAACAAGCTTGGCCACTATAGCCATTAATACCAGGCCATTCTTCACTTTCCACTGCTTCTTGATTATTCCTTGGATTAAATGCCATGGATTAAATGTCCGTCTGGGTGGGGAACACATTATCTCCCACCCTCTGTGTGTATATTTGTGTGTGTGTATTTGTGTGTGGGCCTATGTACAAACATACTTGTGTCCAAGCCTCCATGTGATTTGGTCTGTTGAGTATGAGATACAGTACACACAAGTATTAGAGAGCAATACATATCCTGCAGCACCATCACAACACCATCAGAACAGAGCACAGAATGTGTTGTGGAGATGACATTGTTTTCTACTAATTGCCCAGCAACCGATATGAGAGCAACAGCATATCCTCATCAGTCGATAACAATGTGATATGCACCTCAGGAGAAGATATGAGAAAGGTATAATGACACTGATATAATTGATGTATATTCAGATAATGATTCATATCGTGTTTGAATGGGCAACCATTATCTGAACATTGATCAGGGTTGATTAGGTCTGTCAAAAATGCCAGAGGAGCTTTACGAGTGTGTCAAAGTAATAATAAGGTAATAAAATCATCTGATTATTAATGCCATGCTAGCCTACTGGTAGTTCATCATGTGGATCCCACATGGAACAACCAACCATCCAGCGGGCAAAACTAGTTGAAAAAGAAATAATTACAACCAAAAACTGTTTTGATTTTTTTTTTACAAATGTAATTCTAACCAGTTTTACCCGCCAGGCACGGGGTAAGACTATGGTAACAAAAGTACCTCAATCACCTCAGCCATAGGCGTGATGGTGTTGGTCTTGCGCGAGCCGATGCGGAACTTGGCCGCCTTGTAGATCTTCCAGTAGACGAAGAGCACCACGCACAGCGGCAGGTAGAACGCTCCGAAGGTGGAGAAGATGGTGTAGGAGGGTGCCTGGCTCACCTGGCACTCCATGCCCTCCTCTGAGTAGGTCTCCCCCCAGCCGAACAGTGGCGACAGGGAGATGACTGAGGACAGCAGCCAGGTGAGTACGATCATCACATTGGAGATCCTCTTGCGAGTCTTGAGCGTGTATTCCAAGTGTCTGGTGATGGACCAATAGCGGTCTAGGGCGATGGCGGTCACGTTCCAGATGCTGGCCGTGCAGCAAAGCACGTCGAAGGAGATCCACACTTGGCAGAGCACGCGGCCCAGCTTCCACAGCCGCCCATTGAGCTCGTGTACCAGGCTCAGTGGCATGACCAATGCAGCCACCATCACGTCTGAAATGGCCATGGAAGCCACCAGGTTGTGGGGCACACGGTGGAAGGTCCGCACCCTCAGGATGGTGAGGAGAACCAGGAGGTTCCAAACAAAGGTGGCCACCACCAGCATGGCTAGCAGGGTGAGGGTTAGCACGCTGAACACCGAAAACGGACGGTAGAAGTTCCCTGCTCCATACCCCAGGTTGTCGCTCCCGGCCCCGCTGATGTTGGTGGTCACTAGGCTCATATTGGGCTCAGTCATGTTCAACAGTGTTCAGCAGTGGTCACACAGCCCAGCTGGCTGAATATGGTCAGACAGGTCTGTCACAGGGAAGGCTTCTGATATCCTGCAGTGTAGAGAGAGATAGAAGAAGAACCTTATTAGGTGCTCTATTCATCTGTATCGCTGAAGAGTTACAGATTGCGTGATAGAAATGTAAAGATAATTTCCGATTGAACCGACATATGCAGCGTTTACCATGAATGCAGTCTATGCCAACTAGGGTTACAAAGGGTCAGGAAACTTTCCGGTAAATGTCCAGAATTTTTCTGGAAATTTTCCATGGGAAGTTAAGCCAGGGAATTTGGGGAATTTTGCTTAAATTCATCTGAAAAAGTTGTAAACTTGTAACAGTGAACTTTTTTTGTGGGATACACATAAGGCAATTCTAGGTCTTGTGGCATATTTTGGTTAAACTATCCCCAATCCAATGGAATTGCAATCCTCTGCATTCACAGTGCACTCTTCCATCACATATACAGCTGATTCTCAAGATCTTGCACACTAATGAGATGCTATTGAGCCCAGACTACTACACTGTTTGAGCCAAGGACTACATGCTTTCTGGTAAGTTTTGATTACAATACTGGATGGTGTGAATATATTTTATACGACATACATACTTTTTGTTAACTAGTAAATAGTAGTCTACAGCAAAGTGTGTTTAAATAATTTCTAACTTGTTAACCATTTCTGCTAGTTCATTTTTGCTACCATGTGGGTTTTAGCTTGCTTGAGCCTGCTAACTGAGGAGTGTCAATTCACCTGTTTCCATACATGTTTCATTTTAAAACATTTATCTTACAAAGGAGTTGTTTAACTGTTTAACTATTTATCTATACATGGAATTGAATTTGTTTTTTTTTACTAAATAAATGAAACTCTACAGGAAAATGCCTCGGGCGCTATATGATGTGTGGAGACTGCAGCTTATATAGAAGGAAAAGCTGTGTACATTTGGAAATACTGTGCCAAATCATATGTGAAGAATGCAACAAAGATGCAGAATCATCTGGCCAAGTGCATAAAGTTCCCTAAGTGCTCACAACAAGCAACCTCTGACAAAAGTCCCTCTACTTCTATTCGAGGTGACCATGATGAATCAGACAACTTATCGATCGCAGCAGCTCATGGTCCTCCTGGAATCAGACATTTTTTTTAACTCAATGGAGGAACGTAGTCAGAGATATTCTGATGAATGTCTTGCTCGAGTTGTGTATGCAACTGGTTCACCTCTGATGCGCACAGGCAATGTGTTTTGGAAGAGATTTCTGAATGTTCTTCGCCCAGCATACACCCCTCCAACCAGACATGCTTTATCTACTCATTTGCTGGATGTAGAGTTCAACAGATTACAAGTGAAGGTCAAGCAAATCATAGAGAAAGCACACTATATTGAGATAATCTCTGATGGGTGGTCAAATGTTCATGGGTAAGGAATAATGAACTACATAATCTCCACCCCTCAACCAGTATTCTACAAGAGCACAGACACAAGGGACAACAGACACACCTGTCTCTACATTGCAGATGACGGTGGACCACAGAAGGTATTTGCACTGGTGACAGACCATGCCACGAACATGAAGGCTGCTTGGTCTAAAGTGGAGGAGACCTACCCTCACATCACACCCATTGGCTGTGCTGCCCATGCATTGAATCTGCTCCTCAAGGACCTCATGGCACTGTAAACAATGGATACACTCTACAAGAGAGCCAAAGAAATGGTTAGGTATGTGAAGGGTCAAAAAGTTATAGCAGCAATCTAGAATAAGAGCATCACATTGAAGCTGCCCACCAACACCCGTTGGGGTGGTGTTGTCACGCTGCAGCATACATGCTGGACCACAAGTATGCTGGCAAGAGAATCCTGTCTGGTGCATAGATCAACAAGGCCTATGCTGTCATCACTACCGTGTCTTGTCACCTTGGCCTGGATAATGGCAAGGTTCTTGGCAGTCTTCCAAGCAGGGACTTTGGGATGGAGTTGCAATATGGCAGTTTTGCCAACATATCTCATCAGCCACCTGGTGGAAGGGACTTGTGGATCTGAGGCTCTTTCCCCTGTTGTATACATCATCCTCCAAATCCCACCAACATCAGCCGCCTCAGAGTGCAACTGGATCTTGATTGAGAACACACACACCAAAGCACACAACAGGCTGACCAATACAAGGGTTGAAAAATTGGAGGCCATCCTGGCAATTTGAGGCTTTTTGAGCCTGACAACAAGCCATCCTCAACAAGGTTGGAAAGTGACAGTGAAGATGAGGCCCCAGAGTCTGATGTTCAAAAAGTGGACATTGAGGATGTCCAGGGAGAAGACAAGGAAGCCTGAGAGGAAGACAACCAAAGCTTTAGTTTCTTGACTATCACTTTACAGTTGTATGTTGAAAATGTTTTTGGGTGATGCAATGTATCATTGGGAATCATTCAATATTCCCTTTCTGTTCAATTCGGAACAAATGTTTTTTTTCTGTTGGAAGGATTTAATCATTTGCAATTATTTTTTACTTATGATAAGGTAAAATGTTTATGTTTCTGTCTCCATTTGATATGGTAAATATATCCAATGCAAAACACATCTACATTTAAATGGTATTAATATGAATTTGCATATATTTCCATTAATTCCCATGGAAGGTTCCCACCTCTGAATATTCCCCAAAATGTGCAACCCTTCCGCCAACGCAGGAACATTGCCTTCAGATTTCAATTGGGCTTTAGTGCTGAACCTCCTACGACATGCATTGAATAGAGCCCTAAGTCATGCCAACAGAAAACATGGTTCTTGGTAGTCTTGACACGTGACAATGGTCACAACCATATCAGTTGGAGAATTGAAGCTACAAGAAAAGGAAACTGTGAAGGGCATTGAAGGAGAATACTTTCAATCAGATCATTGTTACGATTTTGTTCACTGGATTTGCACATTCCCTGTGAAAGCACTACTTTATTCTGGTGTGTTATAAAGACGCTGTTTGGTAAGTTGCTCACAACAGCAGAAAGCTGGCCGAGAGGCTCATTTAAACTGACAAGTAATCTGCCTGCAACTTTCATACTTGATTGTGATATCCAGTTAAAAAGCAGCTGAGGTACTCCACTACATCCTTGATTCTGACTAAGAACATAAGTATTCAGTTCCAACGCACAAACGCCAACATTCTTTCTCACAAAAAATGCATCACATATGAAAAGATCTACATGGAACACACAACTTAGTGTTTGTAACTTTTGAAGGTTTAACAAGGCTTACGCACGAGTATGAGTGCCTTAACTGCTTATGCATATCCCACCGGTTGGACAGTTAACACTTTATAATAGTTCAATAATAATGTTATTATATTTACATTATCATATACAGTGCCTTGCGAAAGTATTCGGCCCCCTTGAACTTTGCGACCTTTTGCCACATTTCAGGCTTCAAACATAAAGATATAAAACTGTATTTTTTTGTGAAGAATCAACAACCAGTGGGACACAATCATGAAGTGGAACGACATTTATTGGATATTTCAAACTTTTTTAACAAATCAAAAACTGAAAAATTGGGCATGCAAAATTATTCAGCCCCTTTACTTTCAATGCAGCAAACTCTCTCCAGAAGTTCAGTGAGGATCTCTGAATGATCCAATGCTGACCTAAATGACTAATGATGATAAATACAATCCACCTGTGTGTAATCAAGTCTCCGTATAAATGCACCTGCACTGTGAGAGTCTCAGAGGTCCGTTAAAAGCGCAGAGAGCATCATGAAGAACAAGGAACACACCAGGCAGGTCCGAGATACTGTTGTGAAGAAGTTTAAAGCCGGATTTGGATACAAAAAGATTTCCCAAGCTTTAAACATCCCAAGGAGCACTGTGCAAGCGATAATATTGAAATGGAAGGAGTATCAGACCACTGCAAATCTACCAAGACCTGGCCGTCCCTCTAACCTTTCAGCTCATACAAGGAGAAGACTGATCAGAGATGCAGCCAAGAGGCCCATGATCACTCTGAATGAACTGCAGAGATCTACAGCTGAGGTGGGAGACTCTGTCCATAGGACAACAATCAGTCGTATATTGCACAAATCTGGCCTTAATGGAAGAGTGGCAAGAAGAAAGCCATTTCTTAAAGATATCCATAAAAAGTGTTGTTTAAAGTTTGCCACAAGCCACCTGGGAGACACAACAAACATGTGGAAGAAGGTGCTCTGGTCAGATGAAACCAAAATTGAACTTTTGGCAACAATGCAAAATGTTATGTTTGGCGTAAAAGCAACACAGCTCATCACCCTGAACACACCATACCCACTGTCAAACATGGTGGTGGCAGCATCATGGTTTGGGCCTGCTTTTCTTCAGCAGGGACAGGGAAGATGGTTAAAATTGATGGGAAGATGGACGGAGCCAAATACAGGACCATTCTGGAAGAAAACCTGATGGAGTCTGCAAAAGACCTGAGACTGGGACGGAGATTTGTCTTCCAACAAGACAATGATCCAAAACATAAAGCAAAATCTACAATGGAATGGTTCAAAAATAAACATATCCAGGTGTTAGAATGGCCAAGTCAAAGTCCAGACCTGAATCCAATCGAGAATCTGTGGAAAGAACTGAAAACTGCTGTTCACAAATGCTCTCCATCCAACCTCACTGAGCTCGAGCTGTTTTGCAAGGAGGAATGGGAAAAAATAGAGACATACCCCAAGCGACTTACAGCTGTAATCGCAGCAAAAGGTGGCGCTACAAAGTATTAACTTAAGGGGCTGAATAATTTTGCACGCCCAATTTTTCAGTTTTTGATTTGTTAAAAAAATTTGAAATATCCAATAAATGTCGTTCCACTTCATGATTGTGTCCCACTTGTTGTTGATTCTTCACAAAAAAATACATTTTTATATCTTTAAGTTTGAAGCCTGAAATGTGGCAAAAGGTCGCAAAGTTCAAGGGGGCCGAATACTTTCGCAAAGCACTGTATCTTAAAAAAACAAAAAAAATAATTCAAATACAATTACAAATTCAGTGCATTACGTTGAACATAACATGGATTTATACAAACAGTATCAAAAAGTACCGTAACCATATAAAAATCGCAAAAAGAAATCTAAAAAAGTGCTGTTCTGCGGAACCTGACCAGTCCCGGTATATAATGCAACAAATTTAGTCAACAAATTTCAAAAACTCAGTTTCTCTAACGTTTTTACTTATGATTAACATGAATGGTATTTATCCTCATGGGTGGGCAAAAATTAACTATGCCATGTCCCCAATCCTGAAAATAGCCTATGTGTCACGCCCTGGTTGTCAGGATTTGGCCAGGGTTGTTCCGGGTTTTGGTCACTAGATGCCCCCATTGTGCTTTTGACCTTATGTTTTTTCCCTTGTTCCCCATTATTATTTGCACCTGTGCCTCGTTTCCCCTGTTTGTATTTAAACCCTTTGTTTCCCTCAGTTCTGTGCTCTGTGTTTGTATGTTAGCACCCAGCCCTAGTGTTCTGTGTATTCTTGTCGATTCCGGTGGATGCTCTTGTGGAATTCTGTTTTTGTTTTTGAGTATCTCTTGAGGCTTTTTTGTGCTATTCCTACCACCTTTTGGATTTGCCATTTTTGTATTGAAGGACTTCTTCTTTTTACTTTATTAAATACACCGTCGTAAGTACTGCTGTGTCTGCCTCATCTTCTGGGTTCTGCTGACTATTCGTGGCTCAGTTGGTTAAGTGACTGTTTCTCACTCCGGAGACCCAGGTTCGTAACCGGGTCCTGACAGAAACACAGAGCCAAAAATGAACCCAGAGGCAGCCAGTTCCCAGGACCTTTTTGCCATGCTGTCCCACCACCAGGAGACTGTCCAAAGCCACGAAGCCACCCTGGTTCAGCAAGAGGCCTTAATGGCTAGACATTCTCATCTTCTGTCGGAGATGCTGACTTCCATTAAGCAAATATCTGATCGTCTTACCCCGGCAACAGTTCCCGTCCCAGTACCTCAGATTAACGTACCCATGGCAGTTAACCCCCTGGCTGAACCTCGTCTTCCACCTCCCCAACGGTTCTCAGGTGATCCAAGTGCTTGTAAAGGGTTTCTCACCCAATGTTCTCTCTCCTTTGAGCTACAACCCTCGTCGTTTCCCACCGACCGGTCTAAGATCGCTTATATCATCACCCTCCTGTCGGAAAAAGCCCTGGCCTGGGCTACTGCTGTGTGGGATGCCCATAGTTCCTGCTGTGCCAGCTACTCTGCCTTTGCTGAGGAATTCAAACGAGTGTTTCAAGGCCCAAGCAGTGGTTCTGACTCAGCCAAACAGCTCCTGACTCTCCACCAAGGTTGGCGCAGCGTGACGGACTATGCCATCCAGTTCCGCACGGTGGCAGCAGCAAGTGGCTGGAACAACGAGGCGCTCACGGTGTGCTTTCTGAAAGGCCTTTCCGACACTATCCAAGATGAACTGGCCACTCGCGAACCACCGGACAATCTCGAGTCCCTGATCAAGTTGGCCTCACGCATTGACCAGCGTCTGAGAGAGAGAGAACTCAACCTTAGACCTCTAGCCCCTATCAGTCCCAGCTCCGAGTCCCCACCTTTATCCTCGCTGGCTCCATCGGAACCCATGCAGATTGGACGCATCTCCCAGGCTGAGAGAGACCGCCGGATGAGGGAGCGACGCTGTCTATATTGCGGCAAACCGGGCCATTTCCGTTCCACGTGTCCCGGGCTCCAGGGAAACGCTCTGTCCCGTACAGACCGGGGGGAACCACAAGCTTCACCTTCAAGCCTTGGTAGACTCTGGAGCCGCAGGTAACTTCATGGATGGTGTCTGGGCGAAGGAGAATGGCGTTCCCTCTGAACCTCTAAGTGAACCCATGAGGGTCACTACATTGGATGGAAGCCCTTTGGGATCTGGACTTGTCACTCATGTCACTACCTCCTTGCGACTTTCAGTTTCACAACACCAGGAATTGATGAACTTTCATTTGATCTCCTGTTCCGAGTTCCCTCTCGTCCTTGGATACCCCTGGCTTCACAGCCATAACCCTCACATCGACTGGTCTATGGGCACTATCAAGCAGTGGGGTCCTACGTGCCAAGCTACTTGTATTTTCCAGAATTCCCCGAGTTCTACTCCCGAGTCTTTAGAATCCATCGACCTGACCCGAGTTCCCGAGTGTTACCATGACCTCAAACTGGTGTTTAGCAAACAGAGGGCCACCATGCTACCACCCCATAGACCTTACGATTGGCCCATCGACCTGTTTCCGGGCACTTGCCCCCCAGGGGTCGGATCTTTTCCCTATCTCCACCCGAACGAGCTGCTATGGATACCTACATCAAGGACGCTCTGGAAGCAGGCCTCATGCGTCCATCCACCTCCCCGGCGGGAGCAGGGTTTTTCTTTGTGGCCAAGAAAGATGGTGGATTACGTCCTTGCATCGACTACCGGGGACTCAATGCCATAACCGTCCGTAACCGTTACCCGCTACCCCTTATGGCCACAGCCTTCGAGCTGCTCCAGGAAGCAGTTGTTTTCACTAAGCTTGACCTGCGGAACGCATACCATCTTGTGCGGATCAGACCTGGTGACGAGTGGAAGACCGCTTTCAACACGCCTACTGGTCACTATGAATACTTGGTGATGCCCTTCGGCCTGACCAACGCCCCAGCGGTGTTCCAAGCGCTCATAAACGATGTGCTTAGGGATATGCTTAACATATTTGTGTTCGTTTACTTGGATGACATCCTCATCTTTTTGAGCTCCCTTCAAGAACACACTAAGCATGTCAGACAAGTACTCAAACGCCTCCTAGACAGCCATCTGTACGTTAAGCCGGAAAAATGTGAATTCCATTCATCCCGAGTACAATTCCTGGGATTTGTAGTGGAACCCGGTCGAGTCCAAATGGACCCCAGGAAGGTAGGGGCGGTAGCGGATTGGCCCACCCCCAAATCCGTTAAGGAAGTTCAGCGTTTCCTGGGCTTCACAAACTTTTACCGCAAGTTCATCAAGTTCTTCAGCTTGGTGGCAGCCCCTCTCTCAGCTTTAACCAAGGGTGGCAATGCAAGGTTTTTGTGGGGAAGAGAAGCTGAGACGGCCTTCCAAGGACTCAAGCAGCGCGTTCTCTCTGCTCCCATCCTGATACTACCGACTACGGATGAACCATTTGTGGTGGAGGTAGACGCATCAGAGGTTGGTGTTGGAGCTGTCCTGTCTCAGAGGGGTGAAGACAAGAAGCTTCATCCGTGCGCTTTCTTCTCACACCGGCTTACCCCGACTGAGAGGAACTATGATGTGGGGGATCGTGAACTCCTAGCGGTTAAGATGGCATTGAAGGAATGGAGACACTGGCTCGAGGGGGCTTCTCACCCGTTTCAAGTGCTTACGGACCACAAAAATCTGGAGTATATCCAGCAGGCGAAGCGGTTGAACTCTAGACAAGCTAGATGGTCTCTTTTCTTCAATCGATTCCAGTTTATCCTCACCTATCGGCCCGGGTCGAAGAATCTCAAACCGGATGCCCTGTCCCGAGTCTACGCTCCTGCCATTCGAGATGACACGGACATGCCTGTCCTTCCTGCTGCTAAGATTGTGGCTCCGATCTCGTGGCAAGTTGAGGATACCGTGAGACGTGCTCAAGCTAGCGAACCGGACCCGAAAGGAGGTCCTGCCAATCGGTTGTTTGTCCCCAAGGCAGTGAGGACTCAGGTCCTTCTGTGGGGGCACTCCTCTCGCCTCACCTGTCATCCGGGCGTAGGTCGCACCTTGGAGTTCATCCAGCGTAAGTTCTGGTGGCCTACCATAAGAGAAGACGTTGCCACTTTCGTCAATGCCTGTCCCGTGTGCTGCCAGGGCAAATCTTCTCACCTCCGCCCTCAAGGACTCCTTCACCCTTTACCTGTTCCCCACAGACCCTGGTCCCATATCTCATTGGACTTTATTACTGGACTTCCTCCATCCCATGGCAATACTACTATCCTAGTCATAATCGACAGGTTTTCAAAGGCGGCCAGGTTCGTCCCTCTGACTAAGTTACCTTCTGCCAAGGAAACGGCTGAGTTGGTAATTAATCATGTGTTCCGAGTCTTCGGCATTCCTCAAGATATGGTTTCTGACAGAGGTCCCCAGTTCGCCTCAAGGTTTTGGAAGGCCTTCTGCCAACTCATGGGGGCTTCTGCCAGTCTATCTTCAGGGTACCATCCAGAGTCCAACGGCCAAACAGAGAGGATGAACCAAGAGCTGGAAACCACCCTCCGATGTATGACTCGTGACAACCCGTCCACATGGTCATCCTTTATTGTTTGGGCCGAATACGCGCACAACACCTTGCGCTCCTCCTCCACTGGTATGTCCCCGCACGAGTGTCAGTTTGGCTATGCTCCTCCATTGTTCCCGGACCAGGAGGCAGAAGTCAGAGTGCCTTCAGCCTTGAAGTTCGTCAGACGCTGTCGGCTTATGTGGAGGAAGATCCGTCTTAATCTTATGCGTTCCTCACAGAGGTACCAACAACAAGCCAACAGACGTCGCCGTCCCGGGCCTACCCTGCGCCCCGGCCAGAGAGTCTGGCTCTCCACAAGAGACTTACCTCTACGGGTGGAGTCTCGCAAGCTGTCCCAAAAATACATCGGTCCCTTCAAGGTTGCCAGGAGAGTTAACCCAGTTTCTTATCGCCTACACTTACCCAGATCCCTTAAGATTAATCCCACATTTCACATTTCATTGTTAAAACCTGTTGTTTTTTCTCCCCTTGTCCCGGCAGACAGACCTCCCCCTCCGCCTCGTGTCATTGGAGGCCAGCCGGCTTATACCGTCCATCGGATACTGGATTCCCGCCGGGTGCAGCGGTCCTGGCAGTATCTGGTGGACTGGGAAGGCTACGGTCCCGAGGAGCGCTCCTGGGTTCCTGCCAAAGACATCCTGGACCCTGACCTCATTCGTCAGTTCAGGGCCCTCCACCCTGAGAGAGCTGGTAGGAACGTCAGGAGCCGTTCCTAGGGGGATTCTGTCAGGATTTGGCCAGGGTTGTTCCGGGTTTTGGTCACTAGATGCCCCCATTGTGCTTTTTGACCTTATGTTTTTTCCCTTGTTCCCCATTATTATTTGCACCTGTGCCTCGTTTCCCCTGATTGTATTTAAACCCTTTGTTTCCCTCAGTTCTGTGCTCTGTGTTTGTATGTTAGCACCCAGCCCTAGTGTTCTGTGTATTCTTGTCGATTCCGGTGGATGCTCTTGTGGAATTCTGTTTTTGTTTTTGAGTATCTCTTGAGGCTTTTTTGTGCTATTCCTACCACCTTTTGGATTTGCCATTTTTGTATTGAAGGACTTCTCCTTTTTACTTTATTAAATACACCGTCTTAAGTACTGCTGTGTCTGCCTCATCTTCTGGGTTCTGCTGACTATTCGTGGCTCAGTTGGTTAAGTGACTGTTTCTCACTCCGGAGACCCAGGTTCGTAACCGGGTCCTGACCCTGGTTGTAGTATATTGTGTTTGTCTTTATTTATTTGGTCAGGCCGGGGTGTGACATGGGTTTATTGTGGTGTGTTTTGTCTTGAGGTGTTGTTAGGTGTTGGGTGTGGCTTAGTGGGGGTATCTAGCATAGTCTGGAGTGGTTCTCTGGAGTGGTTCTCAATCAGAGGCAGGTGTTTATCGTTGTCTCTGATTGGGAACCATATTTAGGCAGCCATATTCTATGAGTATTTCGTGGGTGATTGTTCCTGTCTCTGTGTTTGTTATTCACCAGATAGGCTGTATAGGTTTCCACGTTCCGTTTGTCGTTTTGTATTGTTAGTTATTTCATGTCGAGTTCCCTTTCATTAAAGAACATGAATAACCACCACGCTGCATTTTGGTCCGCTTCTCCTTCGACAGACGAGAACCGTTACACTATGGATGACTTTAAAGGTTGGAACAGTCATGTTTTTCTTTCAATTGGATGAAACCATAGCATGATGACCAAAGTATGAAAAATGACTGTTGCTACATTGATAAAGTTTGATCAAAAAGTTACTGGTGCCCTCCCAGTTCTCAAATCTGGTGCCATTAATACAGGTAACGAGTGGAGGACAGATGAGCCTCTTAAAGAAGAAGTTACAGGTCTGTGAGTGCCAGAAATCTTTGTTTGTAGGTGACCAAATACTTATTTGCCACCATAATTTGCAAATAAATTCATTAAAAATCCTACAATGTGATTTTCTGGATTTTTTTCTCTCATTTTGTCTGTCATGGTTGAAGTGTACCTATGATGAAAATTACAGGCCTCTCTCATCTTTTTAAGTGGGAGAACTTGCACAATTGGTGGCTGACTAAATACTTTTTTAGCTCCTTTACTGGTGCCAAGATTTTACTGTAGCTACCTGTCAGCAAATATAATTACATTTTTTTTCAATTGCTAAAACACTAAACCCCATTGGCTGAACAAAGTTCTCAGTTGCCTGGACCCATTTAGCTAATTATGCAGTCTGTTGTCAATACCTTAAACCATTTCACATGGTAAAACACAATTTGCAGATCTCACTTAGACTTTTCAGCAAAACTTTAAACACATTCTCATTCTCAAAACACATTCTGCTCTCTAATGCACATGTCATCCATACTGGTATACACAAGTGGCAACAATCAAATACAAATAGAGAAGAAATGTAATTTGAACACAACCACTCAAAATGGATTTAACCTGTTTCAAATGACGCGACACAACCAATATAAGCCAGTTCAGAGAGCAAGAGGTTGTTGAAGGTGGGAAAGAGAAAGTCTGAGAATGGATAGAAGAAACAATGTACTAGGACGAGTGCGTATGCGAGGTGGGCGACAAGGAGGAGGAGGGCAAGAAAGAAGAAGAGGAGGACAAAGAGGAAGAGGAAGACAAAGAGTGGAAATATCTGATGAAATTCGAGCAACAGTTATAGACCATGTTCTTGTCCAATGAGGGAAGTAAGACTTAGAGTGCAACCCAATTTGAGACGATTTTTTGTGTCCACCATAGTAAGGACATTCAGAGAAGAGAACAGGTACAGGATACTATACTGTATTTTTGTAATTACAAATTTACTGTACTACACTATATGCAGCTGTTTCAATAGACATTTGTAAAGTTAACACTGTGTGTATTGTACTGCATGAATATGTTTTGTAACTGCACAACTACTTTTTGCAGAATTGCAAGGCTGCCACATGCAGGTGGAAGGACAGCTATATTCACTCAGGAGCAAGAGGCCGTTATAGTTGGCATGGTCCTTCAAGATAATGCAATACGACTCATAGAAATCCAGGAACGAGTGATACAAGACAACACACACTTCCTAAGAATCGACAGTGCGAGCATTTCCACAATTGACCGTGTCCTCCATCGTAACAGGATGCGAATGAAACAAGTATGCAAAGTACCTTTTGAGCGCAACTCACCAAGGGTGAAAGAACTGCGAGCTCAGTATGTGCAAGAAAGTGTACATTCAGAAGCATTTACTGTAATCCAGATTGTCTACAATACTAACACATACTATGTGAATGACATTACTCCTCAGTACATACAATGTATGTGAATCAGAAGCCTAATTGTACTCTACAGTATAGCACTGTCTCTGTACGACTTACAAAGTCCTACATACAGTATATTGTATTTCTACACAGACAATATTTGACTTGGAATCCTTGGACAGACCCCATGAGTTCATCTTTGTCGATAAAGCAGGCTTAAATCTAACAAAGAGGAGAAGGAGAGGCCGAAACATCATTGGACAGTGGGTCATTGTTGAAGTCCCTGGTCAACGAGGTGGCAATGTCACAATCTGTGCTGCTATCAGCAACCATGGTGTTCTACATCACCATGTTATACCCGGGCCATATAACACCCAGTACCTTCTAAGATTTATTGCCAATCTAAGAGATATTTTATTTGAGCAGCAGGTTCCAGAGCAGCAGGGTCAAGAGCTAAATGATAATCCCATTCCCACCTATGTGATAGTGTGGGACAATGTCAGTTTCCACCGAGCTGCTCAGGTAAGGGAATGGTTTAACATCAATGGGCAGTTTATGAACTTGTACCTCCCTCCATGCCTTCCTGAATCCGATGGAGGAGTTTTTCTCCTCTTGGAGATGGAAAGTGTATGATAGACAACCCTACACCAGAGTAAATCTGCTGCAAGCCATGGATTTAGCCTGTGGTGATATAGGTGAGGAATCATGTCAGGGCTGGATACGGCACACAAGAGGCTTCTTCCCCCATTGATTCAGGAGGGACAATATTGCTTGTGATGTTGACAAAGTGCTCTGGCCTGACCCAGCCCAAAGACAAGAAGAAGCACATTTTTCACATGTTTACTCCTTTGATTTTTGTCCCTTTTAGTATTGTATACTGTAGTACAGTGCATTGTAGGCTGAATACTGTATAATGGACAAATTGTATTGCCCTGAACATTGTGCTTTCCATTTATTAACAGTACTGACTGCTCAATAGATTTTGACTGGTTGCAGGTTTATATCAACAAAGAACAAGAATTACAGTATCACAGAGTCAAAGGACAAGTTTGTGAGATGCAGGGTACAGTACTGTAAAAATAGGGGTACAAGGAGGAGGAAGAACAAAAAACAAAACTGCAAAGAGCAAAGCAGAGTAGTAATTTCTGATCAATTTTGAGCTACTATGATAGAACACGTTCATCAAAAGACAATGATGGAAAAATATGAATATTTTTTTTATATTAAAAATGGACTTCTCCCTGAGAATTGTATTTTTGAACAATGTGTTTTCTATTTTTCGGTGTATTGTTTACTGACTGCTTGAGAGTGTATATCATTTTGATCACATTGTTTCTGATTTGAGAGCAGTGTTTGGTTTTGAAAACAGGTAAAACTGTTTTGAGGCAAATTTTTCATTTTGCGAGAGGAGTCAGAGGTTATGGAAATAGTGCTTGAAGATGAGGTTTTGTGTTTAATGTTTTCAGGAAATGGAGCAAGGTTTCAGAAACTGTGTTTTAGCAATTGAGAAAAACTGTAAAATAATACACTATTAATCTATGGAAAAGATACTTCTATATTTCCCCTTTCATCTGTGTCTGGTGTTACCGTAGCTAGGGCTGGCTAGCTAGGGCTTCAGCCAGCATGGTACAAAAGGGTGGAAGGCGTCGTTTAAAACTCTGACACAGTTGTCATGTCAACACACCTGTCAATGCTGGTGTGAATTGTGTCCTTAAAGACTTTCCAAACGGGAAATGTATGATTTTTTTTTGTTTTACATCATTGATTCAATTTCAATGTTGCTTTATGTATCACCTAACTGCTCACTGCATCCCAGTTTCTTGACACAGGTTTCAAGGTGCGCTCATTCAAGATGAGTTCATAAATTGAAGCTCCCCTCCCACTCAGCCTGTTTTTTCAAACTTCCTGGTAGTTAGCCATCAGAGAAAGAGTACTTTTTCTCAAATTCTGAGCATTTCTATCCCCCCAAAATAGTATGGGTGATATTTTACTTACTCAAAAGGCCATATCTTATGGGAATCAGAATGACTGTTCGAACAAGAAAAAAAACAGCAGGGAAGTGAATTAAAACCCAATTTATGTTTAAATTAACCCATGTTTGGGTAATCAGGTTATTTTCAGGTGTGGCTTTCAGTTGTTTTTGGCCACCCTATGGGATTAAATGCAATTCTAGTTCATCATGTTATAACAAAGTGGTAGCTCCCCCAATATTGAGATATGCATAGGTTCTTAACCTCTTAGAAACTCATAGTCATACTTCATTTTTTGATAAACTTTCCAAATCGCACCAAAACAAAATAAGCTAGACAAGGTGGTCTGTAAAATTATTTGTGTGAGAAATGTTGGTGGAAACTATTTATTCTCAAATAATTATCTAATAACTATCATATAGAAGTAAACTATGAGTCACGCGATGACATGTTGTGTGGTCCTCCCACTTTGACTCACTGGGAAAGCATACAGTTTATCAGGCTACAGATGAGAGAAATTATCATGTCAAGTATTTAAACAAACATACTTTAAAGTACTACTGAAGGTTTTTTTTTTTGGGGGGGGGGTATCTGTACTGTACTATTTATATTTTTGACAACATTTACTTTTACTTTTACTGACACGAAAGTACTTGTTTTGAACGCTTAGCAGGACAGGAAAATTGTCCAATTCCCCCCTCAACAGAACAACCCTGGTCATCCCTATTGCCTATGATCTGCAGACTCACTAAACACAAATGCTATGTTTGTAAATGGTGTCTGAGTGTTAGAGTGTAACCCCCGCCCCCAAATTTAAAAATAAATAAAATAAAAACATTGTGCCGTCTGTTTTGATTAATATAAGGAATTTGACATTATATCTATATTTACTTTTACTTTTGATACATTTCAGCAATTACATGTATTTTTGATACTTATGTATGGGTGATTCTGCGACTTCGGGCACTTTGACCCGGCAAGCTTTGAGAAATTAAAATGTATTGAAAAAAACAACATTTTACCAGTATTATAATTGTTTTTGATTTGTCTAGACATAATATCTGATAATGGCTGCGATCGTACTATTCAGGAATTTATATATTTCTGTCATTTTTATCAGATAGCCATAGACAAATATCATATACATCACGTATTTAAACATAAATTTTAGTTGAAAATGAAATATCATACAATGAATTTATATCAAATGTCTTATACCTTTGTACATTAACTTGCATTGAATACTATTTTCTGGGGTGGCAGGTAGCCTAGTGGTTAGAGTGTTGGGCCAGTAACAGAAAGGTTGCTAGATCAAATCCCCAAGCTGACAAGATAGAAAAATCTGTCTTTCTGCCTCTGAACAAGGCAGTTAACCTACTGTTCCTAAGCCATCATTGTAAATAAGAAGTTTATAACTGACTTGCCTAGTTAAATAAATAAAAATGTATTTTTTAAGGTTAATTCAACACTACACCTGAATGTATAAACTTGCCTTTGAGACAACTGAACACATGTATTTATTATACCACCCAACCTTTTTGTGAGATTATGATAACCGTCATATGATTTCCCTATCTAAAATAAATCAATAAAAGTAATTATACATAATATACTAATTTACCTTAAAAAATATGGGTGTGGTGGAAATGACAAGGTGTGCTGGAATTGACATCTATGTAAAAAAAAAACGGATGAAAACAATATTTCATTGCAAACATTTTGAACAACAACCATTGTATGAAATTAATTAAATGTTTAACAAAGTAAGATTCCAAAAGTAGCCGATGGGCAGAGCTCAAGGAAGTAGGCCAGTGTTTTTGAGAGATGAGCCCAGATTGCAGAGGGGTCATCCGCATAGAAGAGCTTCAGTGAGCAAAGTGACAAAAATTACAAAAATGCTATTTCAGAATGTGGGTGTGGTCAATATGCACGATGATCTCTTTCTGCAGATTCTCTTTTAATTCTCTCAATGTGCCACACACCTTTTCTTTAACTATTAAATGTACAGGGAACGTATCCATGTTTCCCCCCTTTGTTTTCAGCTTTGTTTTTCCACTCAAACCACCATGTCTGCTCACCAGCATCAAAGTCAGATGTTTTAAGCTTGTTTGCTTAGCAAAAGGGAGCACTCTGTGTTCATGCACTCTTTCTTCAGGTTCTCACAGCACAAAGACTTAGTTAGCTTCTCATTGTTTGCTGCAGCTGATCACTTTGTGATGCTGAAGTTTGTCTGCCATGAACTGGAGGTTGTCGTGGGTTTCGCAGAGGTATGTATCCCTATCCTGGACTGTTGGCTTGACAACCCAAAAAAGACATATTTTGCAGAATTCACAGTAGGACATTTTAATCTCTGAATATTCCCTCTTAAAATTCTGATAAAGGTTTTGAATTGTGCCATTCAAGAAGCGCTTCTGCTTTTTCTTTTCTTGTGTGTCCTTTTTCCCTGTTGTTGCTCTACTGTTGACATCACGCTCATGGAATCTAGTGATTTTCTCTTCTGTGGCTGTGCTAATTATGTTACACTGCTTTTTCCTGGAGTATTGAATACATGTTGGCCTGTTTTCATTTGCCCTCATTGCTTTTGCTGAAAATCCTTGACACTGCGCATTTTTTGATACTTTTGCTTTAACTCTGTAATGATGGCATTTTGAAACAATAAACTACTTCTCAAGTTCTTCGGGTGTTCCCTTCATTTTCAATTTTGTCTTTGTCTTTGGGGAATATTGTCTCTCCATTTTCTTCATCAGTTGATCATACCTTTTTTTGCATTTCTCAGTTTTCTGTTAAGCATTATCAAGTTTGACATTTGTAATGCAGAGATCTCTATGTATTTGAGGGACCTCTTCCAACCTTTTTCCTTCCAGCAAGTATTCAACTTCTCATTCCTGTTGCAGATGATGGGGAAGGGGTATCAGGGCATGCATCAGGAGCAGGTAAGATAGGCGCAGGTATGATGGCCTCATGTTCTGGCTGCAAGTCATCAGGTAGGTCGGTCGCAATTGCTGTTCTCTTTAAAGTCTTCCATTCCATTGTTTGCATTTCCATTGCCATCCCTTGCTTCTTTGTTCTCGCTTTGCAAGCTCAGAGATAGATTTCACTTCTCCCTTCAAATTTTTTCATCCAGTATCTCTCGCTGTCTTTTTGCAGATGTTCCTGCTATCGTATCGTATAGGATTATTTTTTATTTTGCTTCTACGTCTGTGACCTCTGTGCGTTTTATGTTGCATCTTCTAAAAACAAAGATAAGTACTATTTATTGTGGGGAAAATGTGCTCATTGTTTTCATGTGGATTACTGAATATTCACATAAAAATATGTCTCCAATTGGGTGGAAACCTAGCTACTGTTCCATAATTTAAGAGTTGCTTTGGGAGTAATACTATATGGGTGATTCTACAGAAGTGGTGCAAATTGTACAATGAATACTCAGGGAGAGAAAGGTGTAGATTCACGCGCAGGGCACGGCAGGTGTTAATATCGCCCTCACAGAAGGCAGGAATCGTGGTCACAAGCAGACAATGGTCACAAACAGGCAGGCAAACAGGCAGGTTTTGGTATTTTTGTATTGGATAACTGCACAATCATTTCTTATTTTTTTTGGTTTTGGGCTGATTTAATGTAGGAGGCCCCTAAAATGTATTGAATATGTGGCTCATCAGGCTCAGGTAGCATCAGGTATGAATTTTGATGTGGATCAAAGCTTTAATCAAATCCAGACATCTTTTATATGCTTTATAATGCTTTTGAATGACACTTTAGGTTTTGATGGGAAATACCGGGTTTTCAGGGAGAAAAGTTATTTATTCTCGGGATGGAACATTTTTTAAATATCAGGAAAATAAGTTATAGAACTTTTATTTGTATACAACATTCACAAATTATTTGCATAAAACATTCACAAAATAGTAAAAACAGATTTTTAACCAAAATTTCAAAAGCTTTACATTTAATTTAGTGAAATATGATCTCTATTGTTCCCTGTAAAATGTAAAATGTTGATTGTATGAATCTGAAACTTATTGATTGATTGAATTACTTATACATCTAATTAAATATGTTAGATGTTTAAATTGTAACTTTTCCTATTTTTAATTTGACAAAATAACAGACGTTCCAATAAAGACATCATTGTTTTTGTTGCGACCTGGCCTCTACAGCGCCTTGCAAAAGTATTCAACCCCTTGGCGTTCTTCCTATTTTGTTGCATTACAACCTGTAATTTAAATTGATTTTGATTTGAATTGAATGTAATACACAAGATAGTCCAAATTGGCGAAGTGAAATGAAATAAATAAAAAAAAAAAAATGAAAAGTGGTGCGTGCATACAGTGGTGCAAAAAAAGTATTTAGTCAGCCACCAACTGTGCAAGTTCTCCCAATTAAAAAGATGAGAGAGGACTGTAATTTTCATCATAGGTACACTTCAACTTTGACAGACAAAATGAGAGAAAGAAAATCCAGAAAATCACATTGTAGGATTTTTTATGAATTTATTTGCAAATTATGGTGGAAAATAAGCATTTGGTCACCTACAGACAAGCAAGATTTCTGGCTCTGACAGACCTGTAACTTCTTCTTTAAGAGGCTCCTCTGTCCTCCACTCGTTACCTGTATTAATGGCACCTGTTTGAACTTGTTATCAATATAAAATACACCTGTCCACAACCTCAAACAGTTACACTCCAAACTCCACTATGGCCAAGACCAAAGAGTTGTCAAAGGACACCAGAAACAAAATTGTAGACCTGCACCAGGCTGGGAAGACTTAATCTGCAATAGGTAAGCAGCTTGGTTTGAAAGGACTCAGAGGCTGCAACACCACTAAGCAAGGGGCACCACCATGCAAGCGGCACCATGTAAACCAATGAGCTCTCCAAACAGATCAGGGTTGGGTTATAAAAACATATCCAAAACTGTGAACATCCCACAGAGCACCATTAAATCCACTATTAAAAAATGGAAAGAATATGGCACCACAACAAACCTGCCAAGAGAGGGCCGCCCACCAAAACTTACGGACCAGGCAAGGAGGGCATTAATCAGAGAGGCAACAAAGAGACCAAAGATAACCCTGAAGGAGCTGCAAAGCTCCACAGCGGAGATTGAAGAATCTGTCCAAAGAATCACTTTAAGCCGTACACTCCACAGAGCTGGGATATATAGAAGAGTGTCCAGAAAATAAAACCTTTGCTTAAAGAAAAAAATAAGCGAACACATTTGGTGTTTGGTGCCAAAAGGCATGTGGGTGACTCCCAAAACATATGGATGAAGGTACTCTGGTCAGATGAGACTAAAATGTAGCTTTTTGTCCATCAAGGAAAACGCTATGACTGGCGCAAACCCAACACCTTTCGTCAACCTGTGAACACAATCCCCACAGTGAAGCATGGTGGTGGCAGCATCATGCTGTGGGGATGTTTTTCATCGGCAGGGACTGGGAAACTGGTCAGAATTGAATGAATGATGGATGGATCTAAATACAGGGAAATTCTTGAGGGAAACCTGTTTCAGTCTTCCAGAGATTTGAGACTGGGACAGAGGTTCACCTTCCAGCAGGACAACAAAACAGGAAAAATGCAGAGGGGTGAATAGTTTCGCAAGCCACTCTACACTCTGAACCTAATAGCTTACTTACATATTCAAGTAACGATTGATATATTTTCATTCAAAATGTTATTTTGACAAATTTATTCATTCTATTTCATCCTTCCACAAGATGGCCCGACACAAATCTAGGGTTGCTATCCAAGCCTGCTGGTCTAGGGTTTCTGGAAACGCGACCCAGTCGTTCAGCCTTTTTGGTCTGTATCTATGAACGCGATCCAGTCGTTTGTCCTAAATGTTCCATTGCCATAATGGCTGGCAACGTTCTTATCCCTTCCATGCCTGGCGCATGAGGATGCAAGGCTGCCTTGCATCACGTACCCCTGCCATCTATTACGCACTCCTGCCTTCCCTTGTCACCAGCGATATTGGACTCACCTGGACTCACTCATCACCTGTTAATTACCTCCCCTATATTTGTCAGTTCCCCTACTCTGTTCCCCACTGCTGCATTGACAGTGTTTGTGTCTGTGTTACTTGTTTGCTGACGCTGTTACTGTCTCGTTCCATACGAAATGTATTACTCCCCGTACCGGCTTCGTCTCTCCAGCGTCATCCGCGTGACAGAATGCAGCAGCCTACATACGAAGCATCGGGGAGTACTGGCATTCCGGTTGGTGCCGACATCGGCTCTGGGCCGCCGCTGATGGAACTGGGGGTGCCTAGCCAGCACGTCGGGCTTCCACGTCCTAGCTGGCTCGAGAGGTTTTCTTGCCTCAATTGGCTCGGACGGTGCCCATCTCACATTCTGTAGGTTATTGACGGTCTTTGCTGTTGTCATCAACTCCAGTTCGGCTGGCTGCATGGAATATTCTCATCCTACTTCAAGGTGGATTGATACTACAGTTTAATAAATAGCATAGGCTACAGTAACGAGAGAAAGCGACTGTAAAAACATCCTGTGTATGCTCAAGTGTTGCCAGTCAACATTGTTGTAATTGGCTTCAACGAGTATAGGCCTTCACGCATCACACTTAAATAAAAAATACTAGAACTAAATTTTATTCTCAAATTTGAATAACCTATGTTTGGTCGCCTTCAAGTCGGTGCAGTTGCTTCTCACCAACTGCACCATGCAGCTATCACCTGCATTCTGGGAGGTATTATTTAGGGTGTTTTTGGTTGATCCACACCAACAAGGCAAAAGACGTGACCGAAAAAGGAAGCAACTTTGCCTCGATTCTAAATGGGTCATGTCTCGGAGGGATGTCGCTAATGTCAAAGTGACGTCAAAACTTGCATATTCGAGTTGAAGAGAATTTTAGCTAACCATTTCCTAACCATAACCTAATTATCCTAACCTGCTACATTATTTATCTTCACTTGCTGTGAAAGTTATCCTAACCTGCTACGAAAACTCACTTCTGATATTAACGGCATCCCAAATGAAAGTGATATTTGAGACATGCTGTATGTCTAAACAATTAAATGTACATACAATATGTTTTCAGTTTGTGAGTGTGTGATATGGGGATATAGAAATTATTATTTTGACATTTGTACAGGCATCACTTTTATAAACAATATGTTAAGTTAAGGTAGTCCATCGTATCCGATGATGACTTCCACTTCTGAGTTAACAGTGACTGCAGGGTCCAATCTGAATCCACAAACATTATTGCAGGTGGGGCATATGCAGCCTGCGTTGGCGGGGGCAGTCATGGTTGTATGTCTCCTGAGCTGTTTTTGTTGTTTCTTTGTGCTCCTCTCAACCTCCCACCTCTGTGGCAGAGCTTCCGCCAGATGGACCGGTCAGCAGCAGCATCCTCCAGGTCTGTGGGTTTGATGTTGTGCTTCTTCAGCCACGTTTTCAGCTGGTCCTTGAAGCGCTTCATTTTCCTCCCTGCAGACCACCGGCCAAGATGTAGCTGGCCATGCAGGATCTTCCGCAGGAAGTGCTCCTGAAACCTAATTACATGCATAAGCCAGTGTAGTTGGTGTTGGGTGACCAAGGCCTCCATACTCTTGCAGTTGGTCTTAGCAAGTATTTCTGTATGGGCACACAGTCACACTAGGTGATTCCCAGGATGCGCTGCAGGCATCTTATGTGGAATCGCTCGAGCTGCTTGTTGTGGCGACTGTAAGTGGACCAGGCTTCACAGCTGTATAGAAGTGTGGTGATGTAGACAGCTTTTTAGACAGCGACTCTGGTGTGGAGGTGGAGATCTTTTGGAAGACCCTACGTCTGAGTTTCCCGAATGCAGCTGATGCTTGCTTGATCCTATTTTGAATTTTGAGGTCGATTCTGCAGTCCTCTGAGAGGATGGTGCCCAGATAATAGAAGGACGGGACTATTGCCAATGATTTGTGTTCAATGGTAAAGACAGGCATGGTGTGTGCAGGGCTGGATCTCCATTGACAGACCACCTCTGTCTTGGTGGTGTTGATAGACAGTCCCAACCTGCTATAGACCCTCACAGCCGCTACAAGGACGGACTGAAGGTCTTCCAGAGTATGGGCCTCAAGAGCACAGTCATCAGCATACTGCAGCTCGAAAACCCGCTCCATCAAAGCCTTGGTGGTTGGTTGGAGACTCCTGATGTTGAATAGGTTTCCATCCAGCCTGAAGTCCACTGCAACCCCACAGCTTTCCTCATGCTCCTTGTGGAGAAGCTGGGTGACACATAAGAGAAAGATGTTAAAGAGTACAGGTGCCAGCACACACTGCCTCACACCGATGCTTACTCCAAAGGGAACTGACTTCTGCCCTCCTATGGCCATCCAAGCCATAATCCCATCATGGAACTGGCAAAGGATGTTGACAAATTTGTAGGGAGAGTCAAATTTGAGTAGAATGCCCCATAGTAGTTCCCTGCTCACAGTGTTGAACACCTTGGAGAGGTCAACAAAGGCCATGAAAAGGTCCTGATGTTTTTAACGACACTTCTCCTGGAGTTGCCGTGCTGTGAATATCATGTTGACCATACTCCTGCTATTTCTGAAGCAGCAGTTCGTCTGTGATGTTGTTAACCAACCGATGTAGCATCATTTTAGCCAGGACCTTGCCGGCAACAGCCAGGGATATCCCCCGTCTGTTACTGCAGATAGACTTTGTCACCCTTGTTCTTATAGATGGTGACAATATTTGCATCCCTCCACTGTTGGGGGATGAAACCAGTCCCTAACCTCAGTTATGCACTGGTGAATCGTTCTGGTGCAGAAGTAACCTAACTGGTCGAGGTCTTGAATGGGTGGACGGACAGGCAGTTCTTCCAGGATGCAGTGGTCTGTAGGATAATGCTGATTGAGTAGTGCTTCAAAGTGGCACACTTCATCAGGATCTGGTTTTGGTCCTTCAAGAGAGTCAGACCATCAGCTGTTTTAAGGGGGGTGATGGAGCGACTTCTAGGGCCATAGATGGCTTTAGTTGAGTTGCCAAATTTGTGCATTTCATTTTTGTCTGCATAAATGTGGATTTCCTGTGCCTTATTCATCCACCATTTGTTCTGCAGAGCATGCAAGATTGTTTGCACTTCCTTGCGTGATGCATGTCATTGCTGGCGGAGGGTAGCAGATGTGGGTCTGTTGAGAGTAGCCCTGTGCACTTTGTGCATATTGTCCAGTAAGGCTGTGATGGTGTCAGAGTTCTCATCGAACCAGTCCTGATGTTTCCTACCTCTGAAGCCAATTGAGTGGAACTGATAAAGCACTGAGCTAATAGATACCCACTTCTGGTCCATGGGGTCCTCTGCACTCAGAAGAGGCTCAGTCTCCCTCAGTCATTCAACGAGAGAGTACTTTTAGCCCTTTTTCATGATATCCAATTGGTAGTTACAGTCTTGTCTCATCGCTGCAACTCCCGTGCGGACTTGGGAGTGGCGAAGGTCGAGAGCAATGCATCCTCCGAAACACAACCCTGCCAAGCCACACTGCTTCTTGACACACTGCTCGCTTAACCTGGAAGCCAGCCGCACCAATGTGTCAGAGGAAACACTGTACAACTGGCGACCGGGGTCAGCGTGCATGCGTCCAGCCCGCCACAGAAGTTGCTAGAGCGCGATGGGACAAGGACATCCCGCCGGCCAAATCCTCCCCTAACCCTGATGACCCAGGGCCAATTGTGCGCTGCCTCATGGGTCTCCTGGTCTTAGGCGCCTGCGACACAGCCCGGGATCGAACCCGAATCTGTAGTGATGCCTCAAGCACTCCGATGCCTTAGACTGCTGTGCCAATTGGGAGGCTCAAGTCCTCCACTGTTTATTACCCAAGAGAGAGACAAGTGGCCCAGTTGTCAGATTATCTCTGTTATTGGGCCTCCTTCAAAAACTTTGCCTATGCTGTAAAAAAGCTACAGAGGAGCTTAACAGAGATCGAGAACCGGGTCAAGCTCAACCCCCTGACAACCCAGGGCGTCCTCTTCTCCAGAAACACCAAAAGAACCAAGCTGTCAGGATTTGGCCAGGGTGGTTCTGGTTTTTGGTCACTCGATGCCCCCATTGTGCTTTTTGACCTTTTGTTTTCCCTTGTTCCCCGTTATTATTTGCACCTGTGCCTCGTTTCCCCTGATTCTATTTAAACCCTTAGTTTTCCTCAGTTCTTTGCTCTGTAGTTGTATGTTAGCACCCAGCCCTAGTATGCTGTGAACTTTTGTTGCTCCCGTTGGTCTCTCTTGTGGAATTCTGTTTTTGTTCTTGTTTATTTATTTTTGAGTATCTTTTGAGGCTTTTTCATGCTATACCTACCACCTTGTGGATTTACCTTTTTGTCTTGGAGGATTACCTTTGTTCTCGTGGAATTCCTTTTGAGGTTGTGGAGTTATATGTTTGCCTGAAGGACTTTTTTACTTTATTAAATACACCGTCTCAAGTACTGCTGTGTCTGCCTCATCTTCTGGGTTCTGCCGACTATTCGTGGCTCAGTTGGTTAAGTGACTGTTTCTCACTCAGGAGACCCGGGTTTGTAACCGGGTCCTGACACAAGCAAGTGCACCTTAAACTGTATGGACAGGCACTCCAGACAACCCCACAGGGTGGTCTTGGAGTGCCTGGAGAGGGAGGGAAGGAAGTCATTGAACCACCTGAGGGTACTCTGCAGAAGAAAACCACTTTTAAAACAATTTTAGAGGTCATATCTGATGCATTTTACTGTGATTTTATCCACTCTTACTCCGGCTGATAGGCACGGCAATAGAATCTGACATTTTAACAACCTAAACGCAGGTTTTATTGCACTTTAAATCCATAACATTTTGTTTAAATAAAATCAAGTTGAGAAAAAAAATAAAAATAAAGGAGAACTCCATCTTTTACCTTGTACCTTGCCAAACCTGACCTTCGCCAGACCGATCCATGAAGAAGAGGGTTAGAAGAGGACAGGAAGCCCTACCAGTCCCAAAGTTCCTCGCTACAGGTTATAGAAAAGAGCAGAAGCGCTGAATTATCCGTTCAGACGGCCCGCCTACCTATTGTAACTTTCTAATGGTGAAAGCCCCCACTTATGTCAAAGATAATAAAACAAAAACACTTTAGTAAATAATACTACATGTCCACAAACATACTACAGTAAATACAAAAGTTTGAGAAAAAAAATACAGTAAATACCGGAAAAATAACAATCATTTCATACCTTGATTACATTGAGACACAATCACCTATGTCTCATTTTTAATTAATGGGAATATTTCCTGAACAGAATTCCTAAATTAAACAAATTTTTAGCTGAATTGCTGGTGATTTTAGTCTTTTTAGTGAGTTTTGTATTTACATATTTTTTGCTAAAAACTTTGGGGGGGCAAAATAAATCACTCGCGGGCCGGTTTTGACCTGTGGGCCACCTGTTGCCGACCCCTATATAATACAGTCATGTCTACAACACAACAGTAAATAATACTGTAGTGTTTTTGTGGACTATAGTATTTATACAATATTATAGTATAGTATGTTTTGTGTTAATATATTTTAATGTGGATAATTGATCAATCACATTGCTGATCCGAAGTCGTCTTGCGTCTATGCCGCGGCCCCACACCCTGGCCGTCGTGCTCTGAAAAGTGAAGTAAAAACTGATAGCCTGAAGAGAGCCTCAACCAGCCAGCAGGATGAATACGAAACAAGAACGAAGTGACCACAGTCGATTGCTGGCACCTTAATTGGAGAGGACGGGCTCATGGTAATGGCGTGGTTTCCATGTGTTTGATGCCATTCCATTCGCTCCGTTCCAGCTATTATTTTGAGCCGTCCTCCCCTCTGCAGCCTCCACTGGAGGTGATCATTTGAGGCTAATGCGGCGCGGACATGGCAACATTTTAGCCCTGATTTATACAAATATCATGTGTCTCAGACAAGTTTTCAAGAAATTAGACTAGTTAGGCAAATTTTTACCATATTCATTATCATATTTCCCAGCATGCTCTACTACAGGTTGAGTTTTTAGAAACGTTTTTATCTGTGTTTTTGCATGCACATTGATTGATTAATCTCATGCTACACAAAGATAAATTACATACATTTCAGTTATTTAGTTGTGTTACAGCCTGAATTTAAAATGGTTTAAATTGAGTGTTTGTGTCACTGATCTACACACATTACCCCATAGTGTCAAATTGAAAAGTTTTTTTTAATTAATAAAAAATTAAAAGCTAAAATGTATTGAGTCATTAAGTACTCAACCCCTTTGTTATGGAAAACCTAAAAAAGATTAGGAGTAAAAAAGTGCTTACAGTTTCCCCCAATTGTTTACACACTAAAATTGGAACTTGAAATTGCAATCGCCGAAACCTGAAACTCATATACCAAATCTCTAAACCAACTCTGCAAAATTGCAAGCACAATTCCTGCTTTACGCTCAGTTTTCAATCCTATATCACACTTTTTGCAAAACCCTACACACAGTTCCCTACATTAGGCACAACATTCACAATTAAAATCTCTTTAGTCCCGCTGGAAAGCAACACCAATCACAATGCCAAGCTTTATACAATTGGCAACACCCACTCCTCACAGGTGTAAACACTCGTTGCTGAAATGTTCACATAGAAATCAGAGCTTTAGCACTGTAAAAGGCCACAGATGAGCTCTCCTGTTTTGGAGGGAAAAGGAGGTCAATGGTGAAGCAAGCGTTAGAGGGAAAGGAGTGAGAGTAAGAGGAGGACGAGGAAGAACAGTTGTCTCAGATGAGATCAAGGCCACATTGGTTGACCATGTGCTCAACCATGGATTGAGTATGAGGGAGGCTGGGCAGAGAGTTCAGCCCAACCTGAGCTACACGTTTGCATCTATCATCTGTACATTCAGAAATGACAACCGGTAAGTTACCTACCAACTACACTACGCTCTTTATGTATGTATACTGTAGTATACTGCAGTCTGACATGTCAGTAGGCCTATGTTACTCAGTGATTGTTGGCCAATGTTACAGTAATGCCATTTCATATCGATAGAAAATAGATTATTTTAGCTTACTGTAACCAATCATATCATATTTGTGGATCTTCTGCAGAACTGAGAAGGCCAGGCCATGGTGGAAGACACCGGCTGTTCACACCAGAACAGGAGACCGCTATTGTGAACACGGTGGTGGCAAACAATACCATTAGACTAGGAGAAATCCAGAACCACATAATTGCAGACAACACAATATTCAATGACATTGGACCGTGTATTACAGCGCAACCGAACCTGGATGAAACAGGTCTACAGGGTGTCATTTGAGCGAGACCCAGAGAGGGTTAAAGAACAGCACTATGTGCCTCACCATATTGACTGCTCTAGGTCGATGTCACTTGTTGTCTGTTTCAGAGAGTCTTGGAGCTGGATGCCTCTGCAATTCAGCACGTTTATATTTACATGGATGAGGCTGGCTTCAACCTAGCCAAAAGAACGGGACGGAACATTATTGGCCACCGTGCCATTGTGAATGTCCCTGGACAGCGTGGAGGGAATATCACTATGTGCACAGCCGTTAGCCAGCAAGGCGTCCTCCATCACCATGCAACCATGCCTCATTCCAGCCGAGCAGAGGGGTGGACCAGAGCAGCCCAGGTATGTTGTCATCTGGGACAATGTGAGTTTCCACCGGGGAGCTCTGGTCCGTAACTGGTTCATCGACCACCCACAATTTATTGTTCTATACCTCCCACCACGTTCTCCATTCCTAAACCCAACTGAAGGTTTTCTTCGGCATGGCAATGGAAGGTGTATGACCGCCATCCCCTCGCACGGATGCCTCTTCTCCAGGCAATGGAGGATAAATGTGGTGAAGTTGATGTGGGGGCTTTCAGCGGCTGGATCCGTCACTCTAGAAGATTCTTTCCCCACTGTTTAGTCGGGGAGAACATCGATTGTGATGTAGATGAGGTGCTGTGGCCAGACCGAAATAGGAGGCAGGATGCAGCCTGTTTTTTTTAACATTTTGCATGTGTTTGTCTTTTTGTATTTAGAGTTTTGAAAGAATGAGCCACTTTGATTTTGTCTTGTACAGAAAACCCTTTCTTACTGAATGTTTTTCTTGGTTTTCTCCTGTTGGGTATGGAAAGTGTTCCATACAAAACAATGTTCAAAAAGACTGCACTTTGGAAATAAATTAATGTTTTGTTACTGTATTGCATTTGTGTTTATGTATATTTGAGTAGGTATACATTACTGTAACAATCTTTTACAACTGACTACAGTGGAACACTGAAAAGGCATAAACCTCCTGGGATATTCAGTGTTTTGTGTTTAGCACATCAGTGTGTTATAGGTTGGTAGACAGATCTATTCATATGACGCGTGTGTTGGTTTGATGCAATAACAACATTTTGGAAAGCGCTTAAGCAGTGGTTGCTTTTGCTAGAGATTTGTAGAGTTTTGCATTTTGTTTAGAGTTTTGTGAAAATGGCTCAAAGATTCAGCAAACGTGTGGAAATCTAACAAATCGCATAAGTTAGATGGACTCATTCCGTGTTCAATAAGTGGTGAGCATACATACAATTATCTCCAGGGTCCCTCAATTGAGTAATGAATTTCAAACAAGGTACCAGGGAGGTTTTTCAATGCCTCGAAGAAAAAAAGCAGACGCTGAATATCCCTTTTAGGACAGGTGAAGTTATAAATTAGGTTTTGTATGGTGTATCAATACACCCAGTCACTAAGATACAGGCTTCCTTTCTAACTCAGTTGCCAGAGAGGTAGGTAACCACTCAGGGATTTCACCATGTGGCCAATGGAGATTTTAGAACAGTTAGAGTTTAATGGTTGTGATATGAGAACTGAGGATGGATCAACAGTTACTCCACAATACTAACCTAAATGACAGCATAAAAAGGACAAAGTTGTGAATGAGAATACAAATATTCCAAAACATACATCCTGTTTGCAATAAGGCACTAATAATGCAAAAAATGTGGCAAAGAAATTAAAGTTATCCAGAATAAAAATAATTATGCTTGGGGCAAAGCCAACACATCACTGAGTACCACTATATTTTCAAGCATAGTGGTGGCTGTATCATGTTATGGGTATGATTGTCATCGGCAAGGACTAGGACTTTTTTTTAGAATAGAAAATAAATGGAATACAGCTATAAGCACAGGCAAAACCGTAGAGGAAAACCTGGTTCAGTTTGATTTCCAACAGACACGGAGACAAATTCACCTTTCAGCAGGACAATAACCTAAAACACAAGGCCAAATCTACACTTACCAAGTTGCTTACCAGGGATTTTCCTGAGTGGCCTAGTTAGTTTTAACTTAATTCAGCTTGAAAATCTATGGCAAGATTTGAAAATGTCTGTCTAGCAATGATCAAGAATTAAAAACAATAATGCACAATCCAGGTGTGCAAAGTTCTTAGAGACTTACCAAAAAAGACACTTCAACAAATTTTACATTTCAATCAGTAAATATGCAAAAATGTAAATAAAAAAAACATTGACTGTCATTATGGGAAATTGTGTCCATTTTTTATTCAGGCTGTAACACAACAAAATGTGAAGTAAGTTGAGGGGTACAAATACTTTCTGAACCCACTATAGTCTCTCACGATGTTCCTAACCCCGGCAGTCATTCTGAATGTAGGCTGCAGGTGAATAAAAATGTCAAATGTTGGATATCCCACTGGCTGGATTCCAATTGGCATTACGCTTCACTTTGCAAGTCAACATATTGTGACTTGCAGGTAGAGTTGCAAAATTCTGACAACTTTCCCCAAATTCACAGGATTTCCAAAAATCCCAGTTGGAAACTTCCTGAAAAATAGACGAAATAAGCAGGACATTTTGGGAAAGTTACTGGAATTTTGCAACCCCACTTTCAGGCTGGGTGTGGCCTGCAAACAATGAGTTTCAGGCCACTGCATAAGACTAAGACTCAAAATGTAACATGTACTGCATTGTCAGAGTTGCTAAAGAGCTCACACGGGGATTGCGACAGGACTGAAAAATAACAATTCAACAACCATGTCTCTGTCACTAACAAATACAGTCATTGCTGGTAACTACAATTCACTCAAAAAGGCAAGGCACACTTGTAAATTATATTACAGTTTTTGCTTACACATTATTTCTGAAACTATGGCTACTTTTCTCTAGACTCTACACACAAAACGTCACATCTCTTGCAAAACCAAACACTATATTCAAAACAATTTTAACTCCTCAAAATTGTGTTTTTTGCATCAAAACTCTACACACGATCCATCAAATGATTAGTTCTTATACACGCCAACTACACATGTTCAGTGGAGTCCACGGCAGTTTGTCATAGCACTCACATGTACATGTGTAACGGCTGTTGGTGGAAGAAGGTGAGCACCAAGGTGCAGAGTGGTACGTGTTCATCATTTTAATGGTAAAGCTGAACACTACACAACAAGCGAAACAGCTCCGTCAAGCGCAAACCACACTAAACAGAAATTAACTACCCACAAAACTCAGGTGCGAAAAGGCTACCTAAGTATGGTTCTCAATCAGAGACAACGATAGACAGCTGCCTCTGATTGAGAACCACACCGGCCAAACAACAAAGAAAAACAAAACATAGAAAATGAACATAGAATGCCCACCCTAGTCACACCCTGGCCTAACCAAAATAGAGAATTAAAGCCTCTCTATGGCCAGTGCGTGACACTGTGCATAAAAATATACAGTATGTATTCAGATTCAGTATATATTTATACTATAAAAAGAAATGCAAAGTGGGAAAAATCAAATGTATTTTTTCTCAAAACATTGCATTTTCATCCAGATTTCAGGATGAACAATAACAGACAAAACAAATACAGTAGAAGATAAACAGGCTGTCCTTGTCCTCCTCCTTGTCCTCTTCCTTGTCCTTGTCCTCTTCCTCCTCCTACTCCTTGTCCCCCTCTCACTCTCATTCCTCTTCCTCTATCTTGCTCTCCAGAATTGTTGTCCAAACAAAGAAATCCAACCTGAAGCTTATTTATACTGCTCAAGCTCTGATTTCCAAGTGAAGAAATGAGCTATATGTGTTTTCACACGTGTTCACTGGGTGTACGTAATCGGTGAATGAGTGTGGCATTTGGAATGGCAGTGTTTTCCAAACGAAACACAAGACCTGTTAGTTTTGAAAGATGTGTCTAATGTAGAGAACTGTGTTTAGTGTTTAGCAAAAAGTGAGTTTTACAATTGCAACCTGAAAGTAAAGCAGATAATGTGCTTGCAGTTTTGCAGACTTGGTCTGCAGATGAGGTACATGAGTTAATGGTTTCACTGAGTGTGCCTCAAGTACCACTTTTATTGTGCAAGCGATTGTAAAAAATTGTAAAGGCATGGCTTAGTGGGTGCATGGTTTTCAGTTAGTTATTTTTGACCAGCTGTAAGTGGGAGTGTTGTACCATTTTAACTGGTCTATGGTAGAGGTACATCATATTATAGGTGTGGCTTATTGGGGGCTTGGCTTTCAGTGGGTTCTTTTGGCCTGCTATAAGCGTTGTGCCAGTTTAACTGGCCTATGGTAGAGGTATATTATGTTAGGGGTGTGGTGTGGTGGGGCTGTTTTTATGCTAAAAATGCACTAAAATCCCTTTGAACACTAGTGAGTGTGTGGTATTGTTGCATCTGGAGCATTAGCATATTTAGAGGCGTGCCTTGTAGTGGCTATATTTGTTGCATCTGTTAGTGAGAATGCTGTACCAATTTAACTAAAATGTGGTACTAGTTCACTAATAGTTAAATGTTTGTATGGGACATATCAGAGCAACAGCAAGTCTCAGACCTTTACTGAATGAGTGTTTTGCAAGTCCTTTTGGTCTGTTTTCCATTATAATCACAGACAGTTTGGAAGCCTTTGCTTAGGCTTCTAGAAATGCAAGGGGATATAAAACATAGAAAATTCATAAATGTCATGGGATAGTCAAACACTTGAAACCAACCTACTTGCAGTAAACCCATGGAATTACTGTAAAATACCAACATGCGTACAATAGCCTTGTCTCTGATATTACAGTAATTTACAGGAAGCTGGTGGCAAGTTACAGTAAATGTTATAGTATCATACTTGACACTAGACAGATATGGAGTTTTGTATTTTGTATTTTGTTTCAAATAAAAACTTGGTGAATAACATTGGATCATTAACTTCAACAATGTTCTCAGTATCGGTTACAGAAATGTTTCACTCGCTATGACTGTTATATGCACTGACTGTAAGTCGCTCTGGACAAGAGCGTCTGCAAACTGACCAAAGTGTAAATATAAAAATGAGGACTTGCAAAGCACTCTGCTGGGTATTATTCGAATGAGCTCTGCCCTCCAACATGGCCTTGTTAGGGGTGGAGCTCATTAGAATAATACTCAGCAGTGTGCTTTGCAAGTGTTTCTTTTTACCTTTACATTTTGGTAATTTAGCGACTTAACAGTCAGTGCATTAAAGTAAGGTAGATAAACAAGAAAATACCACAGTATTTGGTGACCATCACAAAGAATATTACAGTGGTGACCATTACAAAGATTATCGTTGTAGCTATTTTATTTAACCAGGCAAGTCAGTTCAGAACAGCTTCTTATTTACAATGACGGCCTAGGAACAGTGGGTTAACTGCCTTGTTCAGGGGCAGAACACCAGATTTTTACCTTTTCAGCTCAGGATTTGATCTAGCCACCTTTTGGTTACTAACCCAATGCTCTAACCCCGCTAGGCTACCTGCCCCCCTAGGCTACCTGCTGCCCTAGGCAGGGGGGATAAATGCAAGTACATTTTATTTGTATGAGAAAATACTAAATCCATTTATTGTAATTAAAATGTTACAAAATACATGAATTGTACTTCAGGCCAGTCAAATACAGATTACAAAAGATATTGAAATACCTATATTAAATACAGAAATACTGCTCATTGTTTGCACTAGCTGCCTGCACTGTGAATATGCAACAGTTTGCTAACCAACCACTGTGCTTCCAGTAATGCACTGCAAATTCTATAAATACACCATGTTGCTGTAGTCAGTCAGGTGTTACTGTAATATTCTGCACGTTTGTGTTTCAGTAAAGTTCCTGTAAAGCTATAGTAATTTACTGGCTTCTGTGCTGCCAGTATTATTTCCAGTGTAGCCTACAACATAATTGCAAATACCAACCAGAGACTGTTGAACGGACGTTTGCCTCACCCAGTAACCGCCAATAAAACATAACTTGACTTATTCGACAGAAAGTCAAACTGCCCAACCAGATTTTCCTCTGACAATGGCTATAAGTTTCCCATCATATAAACTAACAATATCAGATTTTTTGATTGGTGAAAAGCGCGTTATCTTGTTAGAATAGAAATCCAAAGACGCATTCAGTAGGCTAGATAATATATGACTTACCCCACATCTCAGAAGAAACGAGTCCTACATGGGAAAAGAACGGACTTCTCGCTGAATATTTTGCTTTTCCGTGTGTTCACTTTGTTGCTCTTCATGTGGACCTAGAGTAAGTGTTTATGATAGCAGCGACAAATAGATACAGCGGCTTCGGAAGGAACCATAGCCAAAGAAAGGGGGAGATAAGTCCATCACAGCGGTTGTCCACAATCAGAAAATATATATTTTTAAACATTTAATCAGTATTACTTATATGTTAAAGCCTACGGTGGTTAACATTTGGAAGAGTGTTTCTTTATTGCATAATTTTTGCACAATGTCATTTCATTGCCAGTTATTCCCTCCCAATATCCAAAGATCAATAAACTGTATATCTTGTGAGATTAATAGCCTATATCGTGCTTGAGAGGAACGGTGGTTAGAAGTTTGGAAATGCCAAGGAAACGTGACCACCTATGGCACCTTATCCATCCCTCACCAGGACTCATATTACATCATTTATTTATTTTCGCACAAAAGCAATTTTAATTTCATTTGTCTCAACACACGTGGGTGAATGTCATTTATAATCACGTTTCTTACTACAACAACGAAATTAGGCTTCTCCAGCGGGACACCTCTCCCGCCGTCCTGGAAATGGTTTAAATCTCTCTGGATGCTTAGTTGAATTAAATCCACATAATTCATTACCAGCATTCACCTTTCAAAATACGATATGGACTGAAAGCTTAACATCACAAGTTATCAGGTTTTGAATAATCCGGTTTTGATTATTGATCAAGCACTCAAAGTGTATCTTATATTGTTACTTGGTTTGACAATGCCATGTACTTGTCAATCCACATGGTTTCAAGGCGTCAAAACACCCTAGCTTTGAGTTGAACATGGTTGAGCGACCCTGTGAGTAAAAAACGCTCGAAATAGGATGTGCCGCGGGAGGCAATCAGTCAGAGCGTTGCTGTCTGTTCAGCACCACAAGCAGACGGCTTTGTTAAATCAGCACCATGGACAGCAACCACCCGGTCTCTCTCAACAACTGCCCACTTTATGGAAATTCTGCAATCCACTTGGCAGCATGCAAGCTAACATACAACGATATATATTTTTGGCCACTCTTAGACTTGAGGAGGAATTGTCTGGTGAACGAGATGACTCTTAGGCCAACCTCTGCCGTTTATGCTCCCGGTTACCACTTTCACACTCTCTAAGTTCTACCCTACAGCACTGCATTAAACGCCCTACAGTAAGTGGCTTCCAGGATCATGTAGCTTCAAGGAACCTAGGGTATTGCTGTAAAAGGCCTCCAGCAAGTAATTGCCCATTTATTCTACTCCTTTCACTGCGGGTGCTGAGGCTCCACTTTGGACTAGTTACACACTCTTTGTTCTTCTTTTTTTTTTAACACATCCATGTGTCTAGTTAGGGACAACACATGTTGTGTTACATTTAACATGATTTGTGTACATTTATCAACACGTTTTGTGTCAATTCCTGCAATAAATGTGTTAAAAGCTGACAACCATACAACACAACCTGATGTTGTGTTAGATTATTGACCAATCACATTGCGGATCCGAAGTCGCATAGAAAAAATGTTGTGTTATTTTTTTTTTAACACAGCTGTGTGTCTAGTTAAGGATGACACATTGTGTTACTTTTAACACAATCACTATCTTGGCACATTAACACATGATCTGGGTACATTTTTCAACACAGTGATTATGTTAATATTTTACTGCAGTGGGCTAAATCAGAATCAGACTGAGTGTTTCTTGGTAGTCTTAAACAAATTTCAAAAGCATATACCTCACACACATGGTTATGGGCTTAAGAAAAAGAAGACACCTTTACCATGTCAGATATAGAGTTGAAATCTATTCAATGTTGAGTTTGCATCCCAAAATTACACTTGATGTACATCACGTCAGACTGAAATATAACACAACCATTTGACAGAGAAAAAACAGATTTTGGGCTGGTTATTAAAAATAATGTTTTTTAATCCGAAGTCGCTTAGAAAAAAATGTTGTGTTATTTTTTTTAACACATCTGTGTGTCTAGTTAAAAATTACACTTGATGTACATCAACCATTAACACAACCATTATTTATTACAAATAATGTTTTTTAATAATGAAATAATGAAATCCATGAGGCCACCAGTTATTTGACTGCAGGAAACGACTACAGTAATACGACATGTGTCATCCATCACTATATACATGGATGTGTAAAACAAATGGTGTTGTTTTACACATAGTGTTGTAATCCACTTTAAAATGATGTAAATGACTGGGGAAGAAGTGTAGAAAACAGGTCAAGGCAGGCAGAGGTCGGTAATCCAGAGGAAGGCAGTGATACAGGTCGGCAGGCAGGTTCAGGGGCAGGCAGAGTGGTCCGGCAGGCGGGAACAGAGTCCAGAAAACAAGCAAAGGTCAAAACCGGGAGGACTAGCAAAGAGAAGTAGACCGCAGGAGCAAGGGAAACCGCTTGCATACAAGGCCAACTGGCACAGAGACAGGAAACACAGGGATAAATACACTGGGCAAAACAAGTGACACCTGGAAGGGGTGGAGACAATAACGAGGACAGGTGAAACTGATCAGGGTGTGACATTAATATCTTACCTTTCTGGTAAAAATAGTTATACATTGCTGAGGTGTAGTCAATTTTGAGTGCACAAACTCAAGTACACAGTACAAATGTGACAAAAATATACAAATATTAAGTGTTTTATATAATGTATTTCCTATTCAACAAAACTGTATGAATAAGGCTTGAAATTGCTTATATATTTTTTAAATATAGTATAATCAATTTATAAAATGACTAACTATAAGATTTCACCTTCTGTGAAATATATATTTGCATATTTAGTGTTAGAGAAAATATGCATATTTTCTAAAGGTCTCTCTTGATCAAAAGGTCTGCCCCCATCACTGTGCACATCTCACAGAGCTCTTGCGTGGCTTCCTGAACGAGTTAGGAACTAGCCTTGTTAATATTGTCTGTCTATGACAAACAGAATGTGTTAATCTATGAGTTATTTTAGATTACTGGCTATAAATCGACAGCAACAAAACAACTCTCTACTGCTGTGTTATGATGTAAGGATTCCAGCCACTTTGTCAGTGGCTGTGACTTAGGATTCAGCCAGTAGATGTAAATTCGGAAGAGTGAATTAAATGGTAGGAGGGACATCCCAGCTTCAAGTGGTGTCACATTTCACACCCTGCTTCACATAGGCAGAAGAGACATACTCCTGTGTCCGTGAGCATCAAGGCTTTCGCTCAATGCAAGCCATTTCGGTCTATCGATTTATAAGCGAAAATCTTCATCTTAACGCTCATTTTAATACACCAATGGTACCATGATATTCTCTTACGTAATTTAAACAAGTACCACCTTGTAACCAACATCGGACAAGGCTTGTTTGTAGAGGGGCGTAGTTTATATAGCTCGAAGCTACTCTACTGGGTTCAACATTTGACTGTAGGGTGTCAGCAAATATAATTAAAAGTTGACCTTATTTATCTTTGGCAAAGATGCTTATACACTGCGTGTACAAAATATTATGAACACATGCTCTTTCCACGACATAGATTGACCAGGTGAATCTATGATCCTTTATTGATGTCAGTTGTTAAATTGACTTCAATCAGTGTAGTTGAAGGGGAGAAGACAGGTTAAAGAAGGATTTTTAAGCCTTGAGACATGGATTGTATAAGCGTGCAATTCAGAGGGTGAAATTCTGGACATGTTACGTGCTGCTATGTAGTTTGTTGCTAAAGTTACTTTGCTACCTGCCAACTTTACTCCTTTTTAATACACATTTTTTCCCGTTCCACTTTTTTCATTCAACTTTTTCACCCCTGACACAATCTGGACATGGTTCTCCACGACCTCCACCAGCCGAAGCTAAGTAGTAACAGTAACATTATGCCTTCTAACTGCAGACGCTGTACTCATAATATACAGGAGATCGATCGCCTTATGGTGAGGATAGCCGTGCTGAAAGCCCAGTTTCAGACGCAATCTTTAGGCAAGGGTAATTCAAGTGGAGGAAAGGATGAAACAGAGTCTGTGCCACCAATAAGTACAGAACGTAGTATAAATCCCCACGCACAGTCCCTGCAGCCGGACAATTTTCTAATTTCTTCTGGAAGGAAATGATGTAGGAATGCTCATCCGGTGTCGCTCATTCAGCCGACAGAAACATTCAACCGGTTTTCCCCATTAAGCAATGAGTCGGAGTCAGAGGCCGAGCCTTCTCTGGTCTCTCCACCACCCGTTATGGGGTCTGAGACGCCAAAGCCTTCCACAATTAGCTCTGACAAATTGAAAACCCTAGTCATCGGCGACTCCATTACCCGCAGTATTAGACTTAAAACGAATCTTCCAGCGATCATACACTGTTTACCATGGGGCAGAGCTACCGATATTAAGGCTAATCTGAAGATGGTGCTGGCTAAAGCTAAAACTGGCAAGTGTAGAGAGTATAGAGATATTGTTATCCACTTCAGCACCAACGATGTTAGGACGAAACAGTCAGAGGTCACCAAGCGCAACATAGCTTCAGCGTGTAAATCAGCTAGAAGGATGAATCGGCATCGAGTAACTGTCTCTGGCCCCCTCACAGTTAGGGGGAGTGATGAGCTCTACAGCAGAGTCTCATAACTCAATCGCTGGTAGAAAACAGTTTTCTGCTCCTCCCAAAAGATAGAATTTGTAGATAATTGGCACTCTTTCTGGGACTCACCCACAAACAGGAACAAGCATGGCCTGCTGAGGAGTGACGGACACTGTCCTAGCTGGAGGGGTGCTCTCATCTCTATCTATGAACATAGACAGGGCTCTAACTCCTCTAGCTCCACAATGAGATAGGGAGCAGGCCAGGCAGTAGGCTGTTAGCCAGCCTGCCAGCTTAGTGGCGTCTGCCACTATCACAGTCAGCTCAGCTATCCCCATTGAGACGTGTCTGTGCCTCGATCTAGGTTGGGCAAAACTAAACATGGCGGTGTTCCCTCTAGCAATCTCACTGGAATAAAGACCTCCTCCATTCCTGTCATTACTGAAAGAGATTGTGAAATCTCACATCTCAAAAAAGTGCTACTTAATGTTAGATCCCTCACTTCCAAGTCAGTTATAGTCAATTAACTAATCACTGATCATAATGTTGATGTGATTGGCCTGACAGAAACATGGCTTTAAGCCTGATGAATTTACTGTGTTAAATGAGGCCTCTCCTCCTGGTTACACTAGTGACCATATCCCTGCTCATCCTGCAAAGGTGGAGGTGTTGCTAACATTTACAACATTTACAATAGCAACTCACAAAAAAAGACTGCATTTTCTTATTTTGGGTCATGAAATCTATGCAGTCTACTCAATCACTTTTTATAGCTACTGTTTACAGGCCTCCTGGGCCGTATACAGTGTTCCTCACTGAGTGCCCTGAATTCCTATCAGACCTTGTAGTCATGGCAGATAATATTCAAATGTTTGGTGACTTGACTTTTCCATGTGAATATTACACAGACCCACTCTAAAAGGCTTTCGGAGACATCATCGACTCAGTGGGAGTTGTCCAACATGTCTCCGGACCTACTTACTGCCACAGTCATACTCTGGACCTAGTTTTGTCCCGTAGATTAAATATTGTGGATCTTCTGTTTTTCCTCATAATCCTGGACTATCGGAACACCATTTTATTACGTTTGCAATTGCAACAAATATTCTGCTCGGACCCAAACCAAGGATAACCTAAATCCGTGCTATAAATTCTCGGACAACCCAAAGATTCCTCGATTCCCTTCCAGACTCCCTCACCTACCGAAAGACGTCAGAGTACAAAAATCAGTTAACCACCTGAGGAACTCAATTTCACTTTGCGTAATACCCTAGACGCAGTCGCACACCCCTAAAAACAAAAAAACATTTCTCATAAGAAACTAGCTCCCTGGTATACAGAAAATACCCGAGCCCTGAAGCAAGCTTCCAGAAAATTGGAATGGAAATGGCGCTACACCAAACTGGAAGTCTTCCGATTAGTTTGGAAAGACAGTACCGTACAGTATTGAAGAGCCCTCACTGCTGCACGATCATACTATTTTTCCAACTCAATTGAGGACAATAAGAACAACCCAAAATGTATTTTTGTATACTGTCGCAAAGCTAACTAAAATGCAGCATTCCCCAAGAGAGGATGGCTTTCACTTTAGCAGTGATAAATTAATGAACGTCTTTGACGAAAAGATCATGATCATTAGAAAGCAAATTACGGACTCCTCGTTACGTAAATCTGTGTATTTCTCCAAAGCTCAGTTGTCCTGAGTTTGCACAACACTGCCAGGAATTTTGTTAAACATAATAAACGCTTCCATATTGTAACGAGTACGCTGAGAGTCGGGAAGCAAGTTCAGGGAGTGAACACGTTTAATAACTAAATGAACAAAGCCGACAGAAACAATGACGACTGGGGAAGAAACCAAAGGGAGTGACATATAAAGCGATGGTAATCAAGGAGGTGATGGAGTCCAGGTCAGTGTCATTAAGCACGTAACACTGGTGACAGATGTGCACCATAAGAAGCAGCCTGGTGACCTAGAGGCCGAAGAGGGAGCACAGGTGACACCTATCCACCGAATGTGTACCAAACTCACTCAAATTGGCAGTAATAAAGCCTGTCTTGAAAAAGCCAAACATTTACCCAGAAAATATAAAATATTATTGACCTATATCGAATCTCCCATTCCTCTCAATTTTTTGAAAAAGCAGTTGCGCAGAAACTCACTGCCTTCCTGAAGACAAACAATGAATACAAACCACTTCAGTCTGGTTTTAGATCTCATCAAAGCACTGAGACTGCACTCATGAAGGTGGTGAATGACCTTTTAATGGCGTCAGACCAAAAGCTCTGCATCTGTCCTCATGCTCCTCGACCTTAGTGCTGCTTTTGATACCATCAATCACCACATTCTTTAGGAGAGATTGGAAACCCAAATTGGTCTACACGGACAAGTTCTGGCCTGGTTTAGATCTTATCTGTCGGAAAGATATCAGTTTGTCTCTGTGGATGGTTTGTCCTGTGACAAATCAACTGTACATTTCGGTGTTCCTCAAGGTTCCGTTTTAGGACCACTATTGTTTTCACTATATATTTTACCTCTTGGTGATGTCATTTGGAAACATAATAACTTTCACTGCTATTCGGACGATACACAGCTGTACATTTCGATGACGCATGGTGAAGCCCCAAAATTTCCCTCCCTGGAAGCCTGTGTTTTAGACATAAGGAAGTGGATGGTGGCAAATGTTTTACTTTTAAACTTGGTCAAAAAATATATGCTAGTTCTAGGTCTCAAGAAATCTTCTGTTTGATTTGACAATTAATCTTGATGGTTGTACAGTTGTCTCAAATACAATTGTGAAGGACCTCTGCGTTACTCTGGACCCTTATCTCTCTTTTGACAAACATATTAAGAGTGTTTTTCATCTACGTAACATTGCATCAATCAGAAACTTCCTGTCCAAAAATTATGCAGAAAAATTAATCCATGCTTTTGTCACTTCTAGATTAGACTACTGCAGTGCTATACTTTCCAGTTATCTGGAAAAACACTAAATAATCTTCAGTTAGTGCTAAACCTCTTACATCTATGGGGCGCTATTTCATTTTTGGATGAAAAACGTTCCCGTTTTAAACAAGATATTTTGTCACAAAAAGATGCTCGACTATGCATATAATTGATACCATTCGAAAGAAAACACTCTGACGTGTCCAGAAATACCAAGATATTCTCTGTGCGTGCACTAGAACGTGAGCTTCAGGCAAAACCAAGATGAGATGGCATCCAGGAAATGACAAGGATTTTTGAGGCTCTGTTTTCCATTGTCTCCTTATATGGCTGTGAATGCGAGAGGAATGAGCCTGCCCTTTCTGTCGTTTCCCCAAGGTGTCTGCAGCATTGTGACGTATTTGTAGGCAGATCATTGGAAGATTGACCATAAGAGACCACATTTACCAGGTGTCCGCCCGGTGTCCTGTGCCGAAATTGGTGCGCAAAAGTCACCTGCCAGTATTTTTCCATGCGATACAGAGAGGAAAGCAAGCTTCCACGAACTGCATATCAATGAAGAGATATGTGAAAAAACACCTTGAGGATTGATTCCAAACAACGTTTGCCATGTTTCGGTCGATATTATGTAGTTAATCCGGAAAAAGTTTTACGTTGTAGGTGACTGAATTTTCGGTTCGTTTCGGTAGCCAGACGCAATGTAGAAAACGGAACGATTTCTCCTACACACAGACGCTTTCAGGAAAAACTGCGCATTTGGTATGTAACTGAGAGTCTCCTCATTGAAAACATCAGAAGCTCTTCAAAGGTAAATGATTTTATTTATTTGGTTATCTGGTTATTGTGAAAATGTTGCGTGCTAAATGCTACTCAAAATGCTATGCTAGCTTTGCATACTCTTACACAAATTAGTCAATTTCTATGGTTCAAAAGCATATTTTGAAAATCTGAGATTACAGTGTTGTTAAGAAAAGGCTAAGCTTGAGAGCAGACGCATTATTTTCATTTTATTTGCGATTTTCAGAAATCGTTAACGTTGCGTTATGCTAATGAGCCTGAGGCTTTAGTCACAAACCCGGATCCGGGATGGGGAGTTTCAAGACGTTTACACGGCTGCCAGAATCTTGACTAGAACCATTAAAAAATAAAATATTACTCCAGTGCTAGCCACTCTACACTGGCTTCCTGTTAAGGCTAGGGCTGATTTCAAGGTTTTAAAGCTAACCTACAAAGCATTACATAGGTAGGAGCAAGCCTATCTTTCTGATTTGGTCCTGCCGTACATACCTACACGTATGCTACGGTCACAAGATGCAGGCCTCCTTATTGTCCTTATAATTTCTAAGCAAATAGCTGGAAGCAGGTCTTTCTCCTACAGAGCTCAATGTTTATGGAATGGTCTGCCTATCCATGCGACCTTTAAGTCTTTATTGAAGACTCATCTCTTCAGTAGGTCCTATGATTGAGAGTAGTCTGGCCTAGGCGTGTGAAGGTGAACGGAAAGACACTGGAGCGACGAACTGCCTTGCTGTCTCTGCCTTGTCGGTTCCTCTCTCTCCACCGGGATTCTCTGCCTCTCCATGTCTGGTGTCCCAGCAATAGGGCATAGTGTGGTGGTTGGTGGTGGTCGATGGTGGTGAGTCTGAGGGTTCTGAGAATAGTGGTGTCAAAATACCATTCAAGTACTGGCTTTCCTTTCCGTCTTGTGGATGTTGGTGACCAAGTTGGATAGTCCCTGTGCCCTAATGATGTTAAGGATGTCTGGGACCCCCTTCCCACTGTTCTCAACTGCTTTGTACAGGGTTCTGCACTTGAGTTGCTCCATCTGGCTCCCATAAACAAAGGTGAACATCATGCGTTCAATCTTCTTGCCGGTAGCTCTGTCTGGGGGAAATACCCTGCTTAGGTATAGGAGAATGTGGAGAATGATTGCCTTCAGGACCATGATTTTACTCGTTATTTTGAGGGACCGTGCACTCCTTTTCCAGATCTTCTGTTGGATGTGCTGGATGGTCTCCTCCCAGCGAACAGAGCCACCTCCATCCCTCTGGATTGTGACCCCAAGCAGCTTGATGGTTTCTGTTTTGACAGGGAAAGAGGTGTTGAGAGTCTCATGCCAGTCCTGTGACCGGTGCAGTTCACTCTTACCCCTGTTGACGAGGGAACCAGTGACTGCACAGTAGTCGTGCACCACTTTTGTTGTCCATGTACGCCACCACTTTAAGCCTCACTCCCTGGGCCGCTGGCATCTGGTAGCCAGGGATTCCTGGTGTGGACCTGACTCCGCAGAGTCTTTCCTCCAGAATAATGTACAGCAGAGGGGCTAAGGGGCAGCCTTGGCATACGCTGGATCTGGTGGGGAATGGGTCTGTGAGGGTGTTGTTTACCCGAACTCTGCTTGTGAATGTTCTGGTAGTATAGTTCCATCCAGTGGATAAGGTGTTAGGGAAGTTCATCTTGGTTAGCACCCTCTGTAGGAAGCCATGACTGACTCGGTCTAAAGCTTTTTCCTGGTCTAGGCTGAAAAGGCCCAAAGGGGACCTCTGCTCCTGGGAGTGCTTGATGAGATCAGGTTGTCATTGATGGACCTACCGGGGATGTTGCAGGTCTGGTCTGGGGCTATTACTGAGGGGAGGTGTGTCTGGAACCATTTGGTGATGGTCTTGGTCATGATTTTATAGTCGACAGAGGGGAGTTTAATAGGGCACCAGTTCCGGAGATTCTTGAGGTCCCCTTTCTTGGGGATAAGAGAGATCATACTCTGTCGTACTCTTTTCACTATATACTGCTCTGAACACCTTCATGTCATCATTGAGGAGGTCCTAGAAGGTCTGATAGAACTCTCCTGGGATCCCGTCCTGTCCTGGTGCTTTATATTTGTTGGATCTCACTCTCTCCACCCTCTGTGACTCTGTCTAGCACATCTAGGAAGGAGGCCATGAGAGTTTTGTTAGCAGGCCTGATGTCAAACATCCTACCGTAGATGTCATGGGCCACCCCCATGATGTCCTCATTGTTGGTCACAGAGCTCTATCAAAGTTCTCCACTCCGGGTAGCGTCTGGAGAAGGAGATCTTGACTGCTGGGTCCTGAAGGATATATGAACTGTATTTATCCTCCAAGACCACCTACCTACTCTCACTAGGCCTTCCCAATCTATGGACATGGTCAGCTTCCTGTGGTCTGAGAAGTGCACGTCCTGGCTTGTCAGGTAGCACATTTTCAGATCTGGTGAGAGTTTGAGTCATATAAGAACTGGAGTTGTGAGTTGGGAGGGTTTTCCAGTTGTATGGCCTCTCTTGAAATTGCTCCCCAATGACCAGGGCTTTGGAGGGAGTGGAGGTGGAAAGGAAGGGATTTGTTGGGGGTGCAAAGTTGGAGAGGCCGGCAGGGTTAGGGGCTTGGGAGGTGACAGGGGTGGGGGCTGTTTCTGAGACATCTGGGTGGTGGGTTGTGCATTGCTTGGTAAAGTGTCTGGGACTTCATTGTTTTAGTTGTCTGGTGGAGGTGGTGGGGGTTGGTTTTGGGTTTGTGGGGTTGGTGGTATCTTTGTTTCCCAGCATCATGGTGCTGGGCAGGTGTTGGACACCGCCCACTCCGGTTGGGTCCGGTCTTAACATTACTAGCCATTTTCGTGCACCAACCCAGACGTTGTCTTTGTCCTGGCGGTGGTTGTTGCTGCTACCCGGCATTTGGCGGCTTCGTCGTCTTCGGCAGCCTCCTCTTTGGGGATTAGTGTCAGCCTCACTGTGATATAGCGAAACATCGCTCCCAGGTTCATCACGGTCATCTTGTTCAGGTGGTGGTGAGATTTTTAGGTCTGCTCCGGTCATGCAGGTGGAGGAATGACAAACCTCAGAGCGGTCAGATATACCTGGAAGCCTGTGACCCATAGTTCAATGGGGGGACTCCTGTGGTCTGCTCGCTCCAGATGTAGGTTGGTGTCTTTGGTCTTTCCTCTGCGCCTCTGGTTCTGGCACAGATGCTGTCTCGTCTGCTCCGGGTGGTAAACCAGGGTTGGTAAACCAGGGATTGGTGCTGGGTCTGGGACAGTGGGCTTGGGACAGTGGGCCTGGGAGAGAACAGGAACCAGGACTGGTGCTGTGTTGGGATCTGTAGAGGGGAAGAAAGACAACCTGAGGAGAAAGAAAACACACGAGGGAGCTCTTCACCCAGAGGTCATTGGTGGTACTTCCCTGTGGCCTGCAGACAGTGTTAGGGAATCCAGCAGTTTCAGAAGGATTCCCAGGGTTAGGAGCATTGTGAGGAGACTACCCATGCCATTTAAACTGGAACAACCATTTCAGTAACGGTTGCAGAAAATCCGACTAACTGATTGGATTGGTTTAGAAAAATGTATGTTATTTTTCTTTGTGTAGCATAAGATTGACTAATTAATCATTGTACATACAAAAATACAGATATATAAAACAATTTAAAATCAACCTGCAGTAGAGCATGCTGAGAAATATGATAATCATTTTTATTACGGTAAATATTACCATAACTAACCTAACTTCATGAAAACTGAGACGCATAATATTTTTATAGATCAGGGCTAAAATGCCGTGTCCATTCCGCATTAGCCTGAAATGGACACTTTATTCAGATAGATGTTCAGATATTAATTTACCTTGTTTCTTCTTTCGTACTGCTCCTGCTGGCTGAGGCTCCAGGAAGTCAGTTGTCACTTCACTTTCAGAGTGTAACATGCGGACCACACCGTTCATGTTGCAAAATAAATGTACACATAGTGTACATGTTATCCAATCATTGTACACACACTGCTCACGCGCGTCAGCGAGCATCTGCGTGGTCAGGCGCTAAAATAGAAATTGGTTCTATTTGTGATGCTCAAGGCGCTGCAAGTTTGGCCTCTCCCATCTCCTCATTGGTTTTTAGGAGCATATACCCACGTGGGTGATTGAAAGACTAACTGATGTCCACATTCCAGTCGTTTGTAGTAATGCACAATAAAGTTGTTTGCCAACCGTCATATAAAGTCCAAAGAAGAAAAAGAAGCCTAGAAGAAGGACAGACGATGAGGAACAAATTTGGTTTACCGTTTTATCTGTGGATTAATTGTCGGTGTAGTGGACCTTGTGCATGTTAGGTAAAGTAACAACCCAATGTTTAAATCCCAGTATAAATTAGCTAGCAACAGCAATCTAGCTAGCTAAATTGCCATACATGTTTAATTCTTTTTGACCTGTCCCCAAAGTAATATCATTGGTTCCGAGTTTGTTTTGATATTTCAACCTGCATGTCCTGATTGATTCTGGTGTGGGTGAACAAAATCAACATGCGGACGCACGTGCACGTCCGGTTTGGTCAGCATGTGACGGCCAGGGTGTGGGGCCACAGCGTAAATGCATGATGATAATCTAACACATCTAGGGTGTGTTGTATGGTTTTCAGCTTTTAACACGTTAATTGCAGGAATTGACACAAAATGTGTTGAAAATGTGATTGTGATTGTGTTAAAAGCAACACAACATTTGTTGTTCCTAACTAGACACACGGATGTGTTAAAAAAATAACACATATTTTCTAAGAGTGCAGGTGACGCACAAGAGACCTCAGCACAGCAGAATGTTTGGCAACATCCTGATTTTATGCATAGTAGCAATCAGGTTAGATCATCTTGGCTCGCTTATGATGACAGAGTTATAAGAGAATCAATGTAGACTACTTAAAATGTCTGTGTAAGTGTTACTTAATAATCATGTGTACCATAAAGCTGCGAGTCAGTCGGATTGAGGTGCAATGTAATTCATTTTTAGATTCCAATGATTATCTTTGCTAAAATTGCAAAAGCAAACTTTAACGATAGTAAACTGTCATCTTACGTAACCATTAAATGTTAATGTAAGCTAAATTGGGAATGCAATGTTAGGCCTATTCTCGCAAGGGGGAATCTTAGCAGTTATCAAAACTGCTATGTGTAGGACTTGGCAGGAGGTTCATTTTGTTTCATGATTATCCAGCACAGAGATACAGTACATTCGGAATGTATTGAGACCCCTTGACTTTTTCCACATTTTGTAAAGATACAGCCTTACTCTAAAATGTATGAAAAAAAAGAAAGTCCTCATCAATCTATACACAATACCCCATAATTACAAAGCGAAAACAGGTTTTAAGAAATGTTTACAAATTTATAAAAAATAAAAAACAGGAATACTTTATTTACATAAGTATTCAGACCCTTTGCTATGAAACTCGAAATTGAGCTGAAGTAAATCCTGTTTCCATTGATCATCATTGAGATTCAATTCAATTGATTGGACATGATTTGGAAAGGCACACACCTGTCTATATAAGGTCCCACAGTTGACGGTGCACTTCAAAGCAAAAAAACAATCCATGGGGTCGAAGGAATTGGCTGTAGAGCTCAGAGACAGGATTGTGTCGAGGCACAGATCTGGGGAAGGACACCAAAAAATGTCTGCGGCATTGAAGGTCTCCAAGAACACAGTGGCCTCAATCCATCTGAAATGGAAGACGTTTGGACCACCAAGAGTCTTCCTAGGGCTGGCGGCCCGGCCAAACTGAGCAATCAGGGGAGAAGGACCTTTCTCAGTGAGGTGACCAAGAACCTGATGGTCACTCTGACAGAGCTCCAGGGCCTGAGAGACTAGTCAGGGTCAAGGGAAATATGAACAGAGAAAAGTATAGAGAGATCCTTGATAAAAACCTGCTCCAGAGGCCTCAAGACCTCAGACTGGGGCGCAGGTTCACCTTTGAGCAGGACAACAACCCTAAGCACACAGCCAAGACAACAGAGGTGTGGCTTTGGGACAAGTATCTGAATGTCCTTGAGTGGCCCAGCCAGAGCCCGGACTTGAACCCGATCGAACTTCTCTGGAGAGACCTGAAAATAGCTGTGCAGCGACGCTCCCCCTCCAACCTGACAGAGCTTGAGAGGATTTGTAGAGAAGAATGGGAGAAACTTCACAAATACAGGTGTGCCAAGCTTGTAGCGTCATACCCAGGAAGACTCAAGGCTTCAATCACTGCTAAAGGTGTGTCAACAAAGTACTGAGTAAAGGTCTGAATAGTTATGTAATATTTACACTTTTTTTAACACATTCACAAAAAAAGGGTACTGAAAACTTTATGAATGCACTGTATCTCCCTTGTCTGACACTAACAAGCGTCAGATAGAGAAAACATACTACTTAAGAGTCCTATCCCTGCCTCTCGCCGGCCCAAGGTCCTAACATCCCTCTACAATAGATGAAATCTATTCTTGAACCTTATCCTCCATCCCCCTCACTCTATACGTTCGCTATTATCACCAGAACTATCAGAACTATCAGTGATGTTTTTGGTCCAGAATATTAGGTGTGTTTCTCTGACCAACTCATTGGCTAAGCGGTTAGAGTGTCTGTCCTGTGATTGGGAGGTTGGGGGCTTGACCCCGTGTTGTGTCATAGCTCTCTTCTTGGCACGCAGCGTTAGTGAGATGTATTGGGGTACGGCCCTCCGATAGACTAGCGTCCCGTTTAGGGGGTGTACTTGTCCATTCAAGCTCCCTCACTCTACAGAAACAGGAGCTCATTCAAGGCTACTTCTACTCTCAGGTGGGTGCTATACTCATCTGGACCGATCTCTCTTGCGTAAGAGATTTTTCTTATCTGTATAAGGACAAATAAATCAACAAATCAACAGTCAGTTGTCAACGCATCAGAACCACAGTGAATTACTGAGAGGAATGTGGCCAGAACCCATTTGGAAGGATGAATAAACGTTTTTGAACGACTAATGATAGCTCATTCAGCCTTTAGCTTGACAGTGTTGCTGACACATGACTCAGCCACTCACTCATCTCCGTTCTCATGGAGAAACGTTTGAAATGATGAAAGACCTCTGGTGGAGTGGTCATACGAGGAATTTAATACAGTGTGGAGCCATTATTCATGTGTCAGTTGGTTATGTTGGTTATTGACTCATGGTAAAGTGAATGTAGTGTTCAGATACTTGAAAATCACACAATATCAAAGTCTTCTAACCCAATGGTTTATGAACATCCTCTGTATGAATCAGGCCAATTGCTGACCTGTCTGCAAAAAAAAAGAAAAAAAAAAGGTGAAACATGAAGAAAACCAGAGAACAATCAGCCATCGATGGAGAAAAGGGTGACAGCAGAGGGAATGAATCCCCACAAAGAGGCTATTTTCTGTGGGGAAGGTACCCCTCTAGGGAGGTTCCTCCTGATCCACACCCCAGGTGGTAAGCTGTGATGTGCTGAGTACGCAGTAGGCACCATCCACCGTGTCTGGTGGAGAGAATGAGATTTCCTCTTGGTAGGAAATGGAGAAACGCCAACAGTAGCTGTATACTGTATGTGGACAACATCAGATCAAATTGTGCAGTGTATATGAACAATAGGGACTTCAACCTAAAACATCAATATCTTTATATCAATGTCTACAGACTTAATGCATATATAATAGATATGTTACTGAAATGCAGCAGTGGTGAGGCACAACATTTGAATATCCTACTCTTCAGGTATCATGTGGTCAGGTTGTGGTTTTACGTAGGCAGACAGCAACCCAGGTTACATGTTCATTATCCTGGTGTTGCGCTCGATTCAAATATGTCAAGGTGAAACGTACGGCTGACACAAATTGTTACTTGAATTGCAGCGCAATGGAGTCGTATAATTTGGCTGTCAACCTTTTTTTCTGTAGTCAGCCGCGTTGTCATCTGTTCCCGCTCCTTTGTCTGTAGAATGTAGGTCAGCGAGTGTTGAGATGCGGCACGTATGTCGGAGGGAGATGGAGGTGTCATTGTGCTTGAGATGAATGGTCCTGATTCGCAGAGGTGCTGTGAACTCCTCTTTTACTTTACTAGGCAAGTCAGTTATGAACAAATTCTTATTTTCAATGACAGCCTAGGAATAGTGGGTTAACTGCCTGTTCAGAGGCAGAACGACAGATTTGTACCTTGTCAGCTCGGGGATTTGAACTTGCAACCTTTCGGTTACTAGTTCAAGCAGGCTACCCTGCCGTCACATCAGCGTCAACCCGCTATGGAATGAATGAGGGAGGCTCAAGACGATTTGGGAGGATAGAATGTGGTAGAAGAACATCTATGTCAATTAGTTCAGTCATAGGATGTGTCCTCCAGGCCTTTTTTAATGTGGCTGCCCACCCGCGGAGGATGATGGGAGGAGCTATAAGAGGACAGGCTCATTGTAATGGCTGGAATGGAATTCACGGAATGTTATCAAACAGATTAAACATACGGGAACCACCTTTGACTCTGTTCCAGTAATTCCATTCCAGCCATTAGATTGAGCCCTTCCTACTAGAGCTCCTCCCACCAGCCTCCACTGCTGCCCACAGATCTGATCGTTTAGATCTGGGTTTCCCAGACTCAGTCCGGGTCTAGATATGGTGATCTGAACTGGAGTGTTGGATGTTTAATCTGAAACACATGAGGAAGCAATACAAGGCATAAAGATTGATACCATGGGCTTTATTGTCTCCACCCTGACACCTCACAGTAATCAAAACACCCACTCCTGCATTCTCACCAATATGGAATGTCACGTCTCTCATCACTGATGGAAGCTATTTATTATTTCCCTCAGCAGTGTGAACATGTCACTCCAAATACGCAGTGATGTCTTTTTCAATTGGTCAATTGTTATTTGCATTAGTAAATGCCCAGTGTTTTGACAAATTATACATGTAAGTGCTTCAAATGTCTTCACGGAGTCAGTGTGCAATTGGCACAGTCTCACTGCATCTGCATTTACTCTGGTCCAAGGGCTGAAGGTTCAATTATGCCACTTAAAATTACGAAAACAAATGATCTGTACAGTGGAGACAGTATCTCAACTTCCTCTGCCCATCTCTGACACCACTAATTCTACATTTTGGGACTATAAGGTTTTATCTGCACAAAACATAATTCGGAGATATTGAGTATCAACGTTTTCACATCCTAGACCTCAGAATTCTTTTGGAGTGAATTTTTCTTTCATTAACTCATTAAAGTCTTTACCTTAAAAGGTACCTAAAGTGCAGAGGATTAAAATCCTGAGACATTTGTAAATCCATATTTTTTTTATTTTTGTGGGGGTGGGGGGGTCGCAATTGCAGATTATACCTTATGTCTCTGAAATGTCAACCTGGGTTCAGCCATAAGGTTCTCTCACACTTCTGAATTAGACATGTTCGGTTTTTAGGAAAATGTATTATGGTCTTCAGACATACTACTGTCATCTCTGAGCAAAGATGTGATGAAATCATTTCCTTTAAGATTTATAACAGTGTTGTCTTTTTGCCCGCGTGACATTATTTCTGGCTAGACTAGCCTAGACCATACTTAGACGGACATGGCAAAGATGTGTTCTGATTGGCCACGCCTGTATTCTTTTAGGCTTGTGATTGTATTGCAGATAGAACAGTGTACTGTAGCGCAAAGCTCAAATTCCCCCTTGAGGGGGAAATCTGCATGTTAACACTGTGAACCAGGTTCCAGTCTTTCTTTCATGTTTATGGATTGGACTTCATAAGTGGAGAAATGGCATTAAAGCTTTTCAGTCTGCATATGCCATATACGCTTTTAATGCTTTTAGTTACCTCACATCCGCAATAGAGTAATAGGGTCGGGTAATCTGAGGTTGACTATACTTTTTGTAATGTAATATTATGACATTTAGATGGAGAGCGGGCATGACAGAAAATGGATATTGTCATGTTCATCATAAGGAGGAGACCAAGGCACAGCGTGATAGGAATATATTCTTCTTTAATTAGCGAAGAACACACTAACGTGACGCTATGCTAAACCGAGTGCTGACACAGGCAACTACAAATAGACAATAACCCACAAAACCAAAATGGAAATGGCAACCAAAATAGGCAACCAAAATAGGATTCCCAATCAGAGACAACGATAAACAGCTGCCTCTAATTCAGGCCACCATAGACCTACATTTACCGAGACAAACCAAAACCCCATAGATATACAAAAAACCCTAGACAAGCCAACACACACATACCACCCTCGTCACACCCTGACCCAATCAAAATAATAAAGAAAACGAAGATAACGAAGGTCAGGTCGTGACAGATATCCCTTTTGAACTAGAATAATCAGATACTGTTACATCTCAGCTCATACATTTTCATCTCACATATTGTATGTAATGTAATCTTTCTGCGTGAATCATTATGCCTTTTCATACCAATATGTAAAAATAATTGAAAAGATTACCTTACACATGAATTGGAATAGCTAATATTATAGCGAGAATTTAATTATTCCTCACAGAGAATTTTTAATTGAAATTGTTAATGAATTGTTGAACGACTTTTAGACTTAAGGAAATTGCCTCATTTCAACTGTTCTGCCTGTGGTGATCCCCTGACTCTTTTGGGTGAATAGCCCGAGGTATCGCCCTAGAAAGCATCCGGAAATTAATACACCAAGGTTATGTGCCAGAAATCTGTTGAGGGAGCCATCAATCATAACGAAGTCCAGGTAACACAGGTGACTTTTATATCTTGTGTCAAATCACATTAGCATTTTTAGGAACATGTTGAAGAGCATTCTCAAGATCACCATTTTGCTGATTCACCCGGGCCACAGCATAACTTTCTAAGTTTTCAAAAATGTGTAATATTGGTGACGTTTCCCAAGTGTTCAAAAGTGCTGATACACAATCTTGGAAATTAGAGTATATAGGCAGGTGTTCAATTCCATACAAAGCGCTCCAAGTCAAGTCTCCCTCTGTAGAGTGCCAAATTCAGCCAATGCTAGACAAATATGTAGCACTGAATACTTTTAATGAGAGACACACATCTCAAAATAGTGACCACACACCAATCTACTGAAAATATTCGGCGTTTAAACCGTCAAATATTCCATTAGACCAGGTTACTGCTTCCCTGCGTCTGTTGGCCGTGTTGAAACCATGTCTAGTGTCTGATGTACTTGAGTAGCGGTGCGCAGTGGGTCACCCCCCACTCTCAATACACAGCTCTGTCTACGCTCTTAGAAGTAAAGGTGCCTGGAATAAACTTCTAAAAATGTAAACACCGTTGGAACCTTTTCAGGTCAAAAAGGTTCCTCAAGAAACCCCTCTGAAAACATCTGATAGGCTCGCGTTACTGGGCTGCTCGTGTATGGGTTTCCCTTTGTAGTCTGTAATAGTTTCAAGCCCTGCCACATCCGACAAGCATCAGAGTAGGTGTAGTAGGATTCAATCTTAACCCTATATTGACGCTTTGCTAGTTTGATGGTTCGTCTGAGGGCAGAGCGGGATTTCTTATAAGCGTCGAGATTAATCTCTCCCTCATTGAAAGCAGCAGCTCTAGCCTTTAGCTCGATGTGGATGTTGCCTGCAATCCATGGCTTCTGGTTGGGATTTGTACGTAGGGTCACTGTGGGCACGACATCATCGATGCGTTTATTGACGAAGCCGATGACTGAAGTGGTATATTCCTCAATGCCATTGGATGAATCCCAGAACATATTCCAGTCTGTGCTAGAAAAACAGTTCTGTAGCTTAGCGTCTGCGTCATCTGACCACTTCCTTATTGAGCAAGTCACAGGTACTTAAATGCTTTAGTTTTTGCATGTAAGCAGGAATATAATTATGGTCAGATTTGCCAAATGAAGGATAGGGGAGAGTTTTGTATGCATCTCTGTGTGTGGAGTAAAGGTGGTCTTTTTTCCCTCTGGTTGCGCATGTGACATGCTGGTAGAAGTTAGGTAAAACGGATTTAAGTTTGCTTGCATTAAAGTCCCCGGCCACTAGGAGCGCCACTTCTGGGAGAGCATTTTCTTGTTTGCTTATGGCCTTATAGAGTTGGTTGAGTGCGGTCTTAGTGCCAGCATCGGTCTGTGGATAGACGGCTACGAATAATATAGATAAGAACTCTTGGTATATAGTGTGGTCTACAGCTTATCATAAGGTACACTGCCTCAGGCGAGCAAAACCTCGAGACTTCTTTAATATTAGACATCGCGCACCAGCTTTGATTGACAAATAGACACACCCCTACCCCTCGTCCTACTCGGTGTAGCTTCTTTGTTCTGCCGGTGCATCCTGCCAGCTCTATATCTGTCTTTCAGCCACAACTCGGTGAAACATAATATATTACAGTTTTTAATGTCCAGTTGGTAGGATAATCCTGATAGTAAGTCATCAATTGTATTTTACAATGATTGCACATTGGCCAATAGAACGGACGGCAGTGGGGGTTTACTCGGTCGCCTATGAATTCTCAGAAGGCAGCCTGAGCTGTTCCCGCCAAAGTAGTATATCCTTTTCGTCAGACTCGTTAAAGGAAAAAGCTTCTCCCAGTTCGAGGTGAGCAATTGCTGCGCTGATGTCCAGAAGTTAGTTTCGGTCGTAAGAGACGGTAGCAGCAACATTATGTACAAAAAAAGCTTTAAAAAACTAAGTTAAACAACGCAAAACATTTTAAAACAAAATTGCACACTTGATAAGGAGCATGTAAAACATCAGCCATCCTCTCCGGCGCCATCCTCTCCGGCGCCATCCACTCCGGCGCCATCCACTCCGGCGCCATCTCTCGGTCCCAGCTTTGATGCACCTGTTCTGACCTTGGCCTCTGGATGGTAGTGGGTTGAACAGACCGTGGCTCAGGTGGTTGATGTCTTTGATCTTTTTGGCCTTCCTGTCCCATAGGGTGCTGTAGGTGTGCTGAGGGCAGGCCGTGTGCCCCCGCTGATGCGTTGGGCAGATCGTACCACCCTCTGGAGAGCCCTGCAGTTGTGTGCGGTGCAGTTGCTGTACCAGGCGGTGATACACCCCAACAGGGTGCTCTCAATTGTGCGTCTGTAAAAATTCCTGAGGGTCTTAGGGGCCAAGCCAAATTTCTTCAGCCTCCTGAGGTTGAGAGGCTCTGTTGCGCTTTCTTCACCACACTGTCTGTGTGGGTGGACCATTTCAGATCATCAGTGATGTGCAGGCCAAGGAATTTGCAGCTTTTCATCTTCTCCACTGCGGTCCCGTTGATAGGGGCCTGCTCCCTCTCCTGTTTCCTGAAGTCCAAGATCAGGTTTGTTTTGTACGACATTGATTGAGGGGTTATTTTCCTGGCCCTCACCTCTTCCCTGTAGGCTGTCTTGTTATAGTTGGTAATCAGGCCTACTACTGTTGTGTCGTCTGCAAACTTGATGATTGAGTTGGAGGCGTGCTGAGGATTAGCGAAGTGGAAGTGTTGTTTCCTACCGTCACACCTGGGGGCGGCCCGTCAGGAGACCAAACACTATATTGCAGCCTCAAAACATGGGGCCTCGACTCAATCTGTATAGCTGAAACATTCACAATTGATATTTTAGTCATTCAAATTCTAAGGTAAATGGAATTGAATTAAATGTGGGGGGAAAGGGATCTAGCTATTGACTATTTCAAAACAGCTGTGAAAATCTTTTGAATTTCAGTGTCATAGAAGATGTGGAAGATCGTGTGGTAATAGCATGCTGTGTTTGCAGTATACAGGTGCACCGCCCCGGAAGAAAGTCAAAATGCCAACCCCAGGAAGGCCAAGATTTCAAGATTACAGCTTGATCAAGCTCTGAAGCTGGCCTTGGCATTTGAACGTTCAGTCTGTGACGATTCCCACAAAGCTGCTTCAGGCAATATCTACCTTCCATCTGTTGTTTAGGTAGCACCCAGTAGCCAATTCATATTCACAACTGTTTGTTTTGTCCATGACATGCCTCATTAGTTTTTTCCCCTATTCTCTCAGTAGCCTAGACTCACAGTACACCAGTAGAGTTTGCATTCATAATAACACGTCATAATTATCAATTAGCACCTTATGCTAATTAGAGGTGATAATTAGAATACGAAATCTCCCCCTTTGATTAAACTCAACAAGTTCCTTCTTGGTTTGATGAGGTCCTGGTAGATTAGCTGTGTCAACACTCCAAGTGTGCCCTAGTATCAAGACGAGTTCTTCTGATTAACCATAACTAAAAAAAAAATACTAATTTATATTCTTAATTACCCTGCCGTTTTCTCTCTCTCTCTCTGTTGGCATATGTCCCCACATCACGTCTGGACTGTATGCTTGTATTAAATACAGTGGAATCCCAGGATTCTGAGATCGTAGGCTAATTAATGAGTGCTGTGGGATTAGACTTCAGACATTGGCACGGGTGCTAATTGTTTCACTAAGATAATCGGCAGGGAGTGAGCAAACTAGAACTGTGATGTTTGAATGTCAACAGTATTTCCTTTGCAAAGTCAACAATACCACAGGAACCACTCAACTTATCTTGACTTATATTCCATGACACAGCTATTTACTGATTCGAGCTATCTGCTTGTTTCCAAATACTAGCCGTCACAGGTGTCTCTGTGCTGCGTAACAGTTTTGTTTCCTTCCTCACGGCCCCACACTGGTATGCGAAATTGGATCCCGCAATGATTGCCATCTTGAAAACACCTAAGCCAGCTGCACCACCGAGAATCTAGCAATTTGATGGTGAAGGTGCTGGTATTTCAAGCCGAGAAGTTAGTTTCACCAATTCAACTAAGAACGATGAGGACATGGAGAAAGGACAAAAGCAGCCTTGCTAAACAGCCACTAACTTAGAACATAAAAGGATAGAGGAGGTGCAGAAGAGGAAGATGAAGAGAGTACAACCAATGGACACCTGGAGAGAATGCACAAAAGGAGAAGATAAGGTCAGAAGGGGGTGATGTTGAAACTTCCACTGCTACAATTCTACCAACTGTAGGCTGGTAAAATACAGTGCATATGATGACAATGTTCAAGATAAGATCTAGTTTTTATTTAGTACTTTATTGGTAGTGTTTTCATAATGTTATAGTCTATACATAATGGTGGTGGATTATTCTGTCCTGTGAGAAATGCCTACTGGGATAAAGGGTTTTAAGTCATTTATAGACATAGAGTACCAGTCAAAAGTTGACACTGTCACATTGTGTAAATAATTGGAGATAGGTGCAGGAATAAGTAGTAGGGGGTGTTAATACTCCACCCACGGGAACAATAACCATCCAAACAATGGTGAACAGAGGGCACATATGTAAAATGACTAATCAGGGGAAATGGGAACCAGGTGTGCGTAATGAAACAGTTCAGTGAAGGCCAGTGATGTAGACCTCCGGAGCTGGTGCACGGAATAAGCAGCAGTACCGGGGGAATTTGTGACACACACCTCCTCTACTCATTCCAGGGTGTTTCTTTATGTTTTTCAATTTTCTACATTGTAGAATAATATCAAAGACATCAAATCTATGAAATAAGACATATGAAATCATGTAGTAACTAATAGGCTATCTTCCTTATAACACCCCGACCTTGTCACAGCACAACTGATTGGCTCAAACACATTAAGAAGGAAAGAAATTCCACAAATGAACTTTTAACAAGGCACACCTGTTCTTTGAAATGCATTCCAGGTGACTACCTCATGAAGCTGGTTGAGAGAATGCAAGAGTGTGAAAAGCTGTTATCAAGGCAAAGGGTGGCTACTTTGAAGAATCTCAAATCTCAAATATATTTTGATTTGTTTAAGACTGTCACGTGTGCTCCTCTCTGGCCTCTAGGTCAAAAGGCTGCTCATTATGGCGCACCACTGTCATCATCTTTACCCGCATCAGCGCACTATGACACTCACCTGGACTGCATCACTTCCTTGCTTTCCTGCCCTACATATGTCACTCCGTTTGTTTCCTTCCCCAGGCGTCATTGTTTCTGTTTCATGTCTGTGCTTTGTTTGGGTCTCTTGTTTTGTGTTATGTTTTGTTTATTGATTAAAACACTCACTCCCTGAACCTTCTTCCCGACTCTCAGTGCACATCGTTACAGAATGACGCCTCACCAAAGGGAAGCAACAGGGAGTGTTTTTTTTGTTTCTGATTTGGTGTTGGGTCCGGGTGTCAGAACCGGAGCTACCTGCCAGGCCTCTGTCGGTTTGTCGGATTCCCAGGCCTCGGTGGGTTTGACAGGTTCCCCTGCCTCAGCGGGATCGAAAGGCTGCCATGCCTCAGCTGGTTTGACTGGCTCCCATGCCACCGCGGGTTTGACTGGCTCCCATGCCTCAGCGGGTTTGACAGGCTCCCATGCCTCAATAGGTTCGACAGGCTCCCATGCTTCAGCGGGTTTGACTGGCTCCCATGCCTCAGCGGGTTCGACAGGCTCCCATGCCTCAATGGGTTTGACAGGCTCCCATGCTTCAGCGGGTTTGACTGGCTCCCATGCCTCAGCGGGTTCGACAGGCTCCCATGCCTCAATGGGTTTGACAGGCTCCCATGCTTCAGCGGGTTTGGCAGGCTCCCATGCCTCAATGGGTTTGACAGGCTCCCATGCTTCAGCGGGTTTGGAAGGCTCCCATTCCTCAATGGGTTTGACAGGCTGCCATGCTTTAGCGGGTTTGACAGGTTCCCCTGCCTCAGCGGGATCGACAGGCTGCCATGCCTCAGCTGGTTTGACAGGCTCCCATGCCTCAATAGGTTCGACAGGCTCCCATGCTTCAGCGGGTTTGACTGGCTCCCATGCCTCAGCGGGTTCGACAGGCTCCCATGCCTCAATGGGTTTGACAGGCTCCCATGCTTCAGCGGGTTTGACTGGCTCCCATGCCTCAGCGGGTTCGACAGGCTCCCATGCCTCAATGGGTTTGACAGGCTCCCATGCTTCAGCGGGTTTGGCAGGCTCCCATGCCTCAATGGGTTTGACAGGCTCCCATGCTTCAGCGGGTTTGGAAGGCTCCCATTCCTCAATGGGTTTGACAGGCTGCCATGCTTTAGCGGGTTTGACAGGTTCCCCTGCCTCAGCGGGATCGACAGGCTGCCATGCCTCAGCTGGTTTGACTGGCTCCCATGCCACCGCGGGTTTGACTGGCTCCCATGCCTCAGCGGGTTTGACAGGCTCCCATGCCTCAATAGGTTCGACAGGCTCCCATGCTTCAGCGGGTTTGACTGGCTCCCATGCCTTAGCGGGTTCGACAGGCTCCCATGCCTCAATGGGTTTGACAGGCTCCCATGCGTCAGCGGGTTTGACTGGCTCCCATGCCTCAGCGGGTTCGACAGGCTCCCATGCCTCAATGGGTTTGACAGGCTCCCATGCTTTAGCGGGTTTGACAGGCTACCATGCCTCTATGGGTTTGACAGGCTCCCATGCCTCAATAGGTTCGACAGGCTCCCATGCTTCAGCGGGTTTGACTGGCTCCCATGCCTTAGCGGGTTCGACAGGCTCCCATGCCTCAATGGGTTTGACAGGCTCCCATGCGTCAGCGGGTTTGACTGGCTCCCATGCCTCAGCGGGTTCGACAGGCTCCCATGCCTCAATGGGTTTGACAGGCTCCCATGCTTCAGCGGGTTTGGCAGGCTCCCATGCCTCAATGGGTTTGACAGGCTCCCATGCTTCAGCGGGTTTGGCAGGCTCCCATGCCTCAATGGGTTTGACAGGCTGCCATGCTTTAGCGGGTTTGACAGGCTACCATGCCTCTATGGGTTCGACAGGCTCCCATGCTTCAGCGGGTTTGACAGACTCCCGTGGCTTAGCGGAGGTGACCGGTCCGCTCCTGATCCCCGGTATTGTCATCTTGGTCGGCGCCCTGCGGCTGGAGACGCGTGTCGGGTAGGGGGTACTGTCACGTGTGCTCCTCTCCGGCCTCAAGGTCATCAGGGGCGGCAGGGTAGCCTAGTGGTTAGAGCGTTGGACTAGTAACCGGAAGGTTGCAAGTTCAACAAATTCACTTATAGTCTATAAAAGTAGTCAAACGTTTAGTATGCACAATGATCATACCCCCAGGTTAGCATTTTTTGGGGCTGTTTGACATTTATGCTTCTGTAACCTTCTCACTTAAAGTTATTCACGATTCATTCATGATTACCCGTAATCACGGCAGCTTCCACATTACTGTGGAAGTGTTCATAAAAATATTGTTTTCTTGTTTTAAATCAGTGACACCAAAATGACACAATACATGATTTACCATTCATTTCTATTGTGCACAAATTAATCAGAAATGCAACCAAAACAAACTGTTAATGCGTCCAACTGATGTAGTCATTGCCTGCTAGAAATATGGGACCAAGTACTCAACTTTTGACTACTTTAAAACACTATAAGTTACTTTGTCAAAATACTAATGACACCTTCAAATGGGGGGGACTAGATACAAGTGTTTTCATTTCTAAACGGCAAAACTGATATTGTATGTATGAAAATCTCCTCAAAACAAAAGATGACATTCTGTACCGTCACCTCATAAAAAACATTTGTCACTGGTCAAATTCCGTAGAAATGCTGGCAGAAGAAAATGATGATTCAATTTGCACACAAACTATTGGCCATCATACACAAACTTGTGTGAAAAAAATCTAAAACAAATAGTGTAGATATTTTCCTTCAAAACATTCTGAGAGCTCACACACTTAGCAGCCAGTAGGCATCTCAGTTCACTAAATCTGCTCTCAAACTGAGGCCAAATGGATTACCCACAAGGAAAACACATTTATTCCTATTGTCATGTTTCATTCGTGAATCTTCGGTTGCTGTGCCAATCGCACAATGCACCATTGTATTCCTGTATATATAATTTGATGTACAGAAGAATATACACAACTGTCAAATGATTTATATTATCTTGTTTGATATTGTACATTTAATTTTCTCCATCTTCTTGACGTTTGTATTAGTCTCAGTGTTTTGTGCCATGATATTAAATCCTATTTTCCTTGCTGAATGAATGTACTATATTTGTGGTAAACAGTTGAATGAAAATACAAGATTAAGGGAATAAATTACAGTATTTAGCAAATAATTCAGTTAACATTGTCTTTCTGGTATCTATAGACTTCTAAAGACACAAAAAAAGTCTGTCTGATTTCCTAGGAATCAAAACCACTTTAGTTTGTTGTGGTGATAACATCTTACTCTGGTTGGGGTGTAGGAGGAAAACAAATATTTGTTACTATGAGAAACTGGCCTTTATAGATATGAAAACACTTAAAACTACCCAAATGAAAAATGAAATAACTGATTCTTCAGGCCTTGCTGCAGCCATGTCAATCAGACAAGCTAATTTAGCTTTACCCTCAAGAGTACGAGTGCAGGAGTGGGAGGACAACTTTTTTCTTCCAAATCTCTTTTCTCTGTATAATTAATTTGAACTATTTTAATTGAGAATGCAAATTCACGTCTGGCTTTATTTCTCTCAGGCTACAGTCTTGGGAGAATAAAAACAATTACAAGGTCTTTTTGTCAGTAAATAGCCTTTGTTTCTTCTTTCAATTTCAACATATTCCCCAGTGTTTCCCATCAGCTGGGATTTGGCTGGGCCAGTGTGGTAACGAGACAGATGAGAGAACAGCCGAATGCTTGAGGCGCACACTTCCAATAAGATTTAGAGCCCACTCATTTAGGACAATCTATCTCCCAGCAATAAAACACTTCATATCAACTGACATTCATAAATTGGCCAAGCACTGTTGTGTGGTTGTTTGACAATAAAGTTGTTGATAAATTGATTTTATAATCTTCTCAAGGCAAAACGTGAATCACACATTTTCGATGTGTCACAATGTCAAATGTCAAATCAATTCAAATTAAGAGTCGATGCATAAAGATCCATAAAGATTTAGATAAATCTTCTCATTTGCTTCATGGTGGGCTCAATTATTCCCCTCGATCTCTGTCCCTCGGCTCAGCTGTGGCAGCAGATGGACAGACAGAGGAGTGTTTGAAGGAAAATACAGGAGAAAACATGCACTAGTGGCCTTGCATGTAGTAATGTTGACGCACACTAGTGCACAAACTTGCAATATCATTGTACAGTACATATGCTACTAATGACGTGATGACATTGATAGCAATCTAGACCAGCTGACAAGTGTTATCTCTGTTGTCAGACAGAATATAGTATTGAAATAAATGAAGATCACAATATTTCAGTCGATTATTTTCAACACAGTAATAGTAGTCTATAAATCCAGGTAGAAAGGCAGAAATCTCATTGTATTTATTCAGTGCACATTCGGCATAGGGTCATGTTCACACAAATAACCGCAACGTTTTACATATATTACAATTAAAGTATCTATTTTTCAGCATCAAAGTCTAAAGACAAAACAAAGGGAATTCATTTATGTTCATTTCATTGACCGAAGCAGTAGACAACGTACCAAACATACATTGAATGGAGATGAATTGCTACAGGTGTCACCCGTCTTGCTTTGGTGAGTAAGGTTTAAGGACAGTTTTATTTTCCGTCTTTCATCTGTGTATATGTCCCCAGAAAAAAAGGTCACTTGTCCTCTCTCTATTTCCCTGGGCTCCTGAAGATGCATTGGAGTTTGATCAGACTTGTCGTTGCGGACATAAACTATACACTGGAACAGTTAAGCGTGATTGATTAATGCTTTGGCTACGCCCAGCCCTTCTTAATCATAATGCAGAAGGGAGAATGCATAGAATGACAAAGAGCAGGGTTATTGAGCCTGCTGGTTTCTACCTGACAATTCATTGCACCTACCCGACGTCCCAGGTCTAAATCTGTCCCTGATTAGGGGGGAACAATGACAAAACCCAGTGGAACTGGCTTCGAGGTCCAGAGTTGTGTTTGAGGGACATAGAGGACCTCTACAGGAGAGTGGAACAACTGAATGCTCAGCATGGTAATGAGTTCACTACTCCCCCTTCTGGAAAAGCAGACTTCTACGTCGCCCTTCATTTCCCAGCTGAACAAGGTCATGGAGATGCTGCTCTCTGCTGGTGAGGACTATGAGGTTCATCAAACATGGATGATCCTCAGGCTGTAGGCTTGTACGTCAGACTGTGATAGAACTTGGTCAGCTGACATTCCACTTCATTTACTAGGGTTGGGGTCAATTTCAATTTAATTTGAAATTGCAAATCAGTTCTTGAATTCTCTCATGAAGTGGAGCATATCTGTTGAATTCCATTTGAATTTCAACAATGTCCAATTTATGGAATAGAATAGGAATTAGACCGTTTGAACGGTTTGAATTGCAATTACACTTTGTATACATTATTCTTTGTTTCCAGGTTAATATAATTAATGCAGAAAATTCACTGCAGGATTTGTTTTAAATCTTTTAAACGTGTATTTCTATATTTCCAGTACAGCTAGGCTGTCTGAACAGTGTCATGCAACCCTACAAAGCATTACATGGACTTGCTCTTACCTATCTCTCAGATTTGCTCCTGCCATACCTACCTACACGTATGATATGGTCACAAGATGCAGGCCTCCTTACTGTCCCTAGAACGTCTAAGAAAACAGTGGGAAGCAGTGCTTTCTCCTATAGAGCTACATTTTTATGGATTGTTCTGCCTATCCATGTGAGAGACGCAGATTCTGTCTCGACCATTAAGTCTTTACTGAAGACTCATCTCTTCAGTAGGTCTTATGATTGAGTGTGGTCTGTCCCAGGGGTGCAAAGGTGAATGGCAAGGCACTGGAGCGACGAACCACCCTTGCTGTCTCTGCCTAGCCGGCTCCCCTCTCTCCACTGGGATTCTCTACCTCTGACAATATTACAGAGGCTAAATCACTGGCTTACTAGTGCTCTTCCATGCCATCCCTAGGGGGGTGCGTCACTTGAGTGGGTTGAGTCACTAATGTGATCTTCCTGTAAGGTTTTTCGCCTGGGCTCGTGTGGTGGAAGAGATCTTAGTGGGCTATAGTCAGACTTGTCCCAGGGTAGTAAGATGGTGGTCTGTTGGCATCCCTCTAGTGGTGTGGGGGCAGTGCTTTGAAAAAGTGAGTGGGGTTATATCCTGCCTGGTTAGCCCTGTCCGGGGTCATCGTCGGACGGGCCACAGAGTCCCCGACCTACCCCTGTCTCATTCTCAAGTATCTATGCTGCAATAGTCTGTGTGCCGGGGGGCTAGGGTCAGTCTGTTATATCTGGTATATTTCTCCTGTCTTCTCTGGTGTCCTGTGTGAATTGAACTATGCTCCCTCCAGACAGGCCACACCTCAGAACCTGTTTCCTCTCTAGGTTTCTCCCTATGTTCCTGCCTTTCCAGGGAGTTTTTCCTAGCCACGTGCTTCTACATTTGCATTGCTTGCTGTTTAGGGCATTAGGCTGGTTTTCTGTATAATGATTCTGTTGATGTAAAAAGGGCTTACCCACTGCTGGCTTGCTTCTGAAGCTAAGCAGGGTTGGTCCTGGTTGGTCCCTGGTTGGGAGACAAGGTGGTGTTGGAGGGCCAGTAGGAGGAACTCTTTCCTCTGGTCTAAAAAAATATCCAAATTCCCCAGGGCAGTGATTGGGGACATTGCCCTGTGTAGGGTGCCCTCTTTCGGATGGGATGTTAAACGGGTGTCCTGACTCTGTGATCACAAAGATCCCATGGCACTTATCGTAAGAGTAGTGGTGTTAACCCCGGTGTCCTGGCTAAATTCCCAATCTGGCCCTCATACCATCACAGTCACGTAATGATCCCCAGTTTACAATTGGCTCATTCATCCCCCCTCTCCACTGACTGTAACTATTCCCCAGGTTGTTGATGTAAATGAGAATGTGTTCTCAGTCAACTTACCTGGTAAAATAAGGGTTAAAAAATATATAGAAATTTGATTTGATTTGATGATCAGCCAGAAAGCCTGAAGAAATGTAATTTGTGGAGTTGTTGCAGACTATATTGAATTTGGATATGATTTCATATAATTTACTTAACATTGTTTTGAGAGAAATTGAAAGACTGACCTGGAATCTGAATGGAATTAAATGGAATTTACAGGGAGATGGAATTAAATTAGGGATGAATTTATGGAATTAACACCAACTCTGCATGCTTCATTACATTACATGACAATTCCACAAGGAGTTGGCAATTGAGCAGAAACAGACTGCCACCCAGGCCAATTCTGGTGTGTCTTTGGAATTTATATTTGTGTAGGCCTCTTTCTGCAAAATAAACAGTATCTTAGAGTTAGATTTTTAGACAACAGGCGGGTTTTCCTCAAACTTTCAGAGGATCTTAGAGTGAATACCTGACCCTTGGATATAGTTGTATTTTTGGAACAATTACACAAATGTTAATGCCAAAGAAACACGAGAATGGATTTCCAAGAGGTGTTGAGTGTTCCTGAATGGTCCAGTCTCAGTCCTGACTTAAATCTACTTGAACAACAAAGACAAGGTTTGAATATTGCTGTCCATCAATGATTCCCAACAAAATTCTATAGGGGCTGCACATTTCAGTCAATTTTATTGCAGACTAACTATCGCACAACTACTGTCTACCGAACAATTAAATTAGTACCAAACAGTAAAATGACATGACCCACAGAAAATACCATGCATGCGTAGGCCTACCAGGAATGGAGTTCAGAAAACATGCAATAATTATTGATGTAAAACAAACTTTTCAAACATTTGCCAAAATGAAATTTACGGGAAAACACTGTTTTAAAAAGGTCCACCTGATGTGGGAGGTTTCATGTGACAGAGATTAACATCTCCTTAGAAACGTAGAAAGAGGGGGTATCCTAATATGCAACACATAGGATGGGTTATGGCTATTGTGCCTTTGACTTCTGGGCAAAGAAAGAAAGATGATATGAAAAGCGATAGAACACGAGAGAAATGCTGGCTCCAATGGCATATGAGAAAATCTTCATAAAATATCAGTTTCTGTCAGATTATTGCCTAGGCTACATTGAATCAAGGTAAGAAATGCCTCATAATATTAAGTAAAACGTCCAGGTTTCAAACAATTAAGTATATGTTTTCAACATGCCAACTGCCTCCAGGTTTTTGCCTCTACCGAATGGTTTTGCAGATTTATTGTGGGAACATCCACTTTTGAAGTTTAGGTTAGATGGCCTAAGATTATTTGAAGTGAAACATATTCATTTTCTTCTCTGCTAAGTTTGTTGAAGATAATCTTTGTCCAAACTATCAAATGTAGGCCATTATTTAGCTCTGTCATAGCTTAGGAGCATGTGATCAGTCAACTATTTGCTGAGGTAGTAGACATAGCCTAGTAAACTAAATGTAATTTAGCACAGTAGCCTAGTAGATGTGGAACCTTTCACCCATACCGTGACGTTCATGGCTGTGATTGGGCTGCATTTAGAACACGCAATCCTTTTAACATTGTGAATTGTATAGTCAAGTTTGAGTCAATAGAGTGCACTGTTGACGATATTTACTTTTGAGTAATTTAGCAGATATGAAAGATAACTTGAAAGATGGTTGACAAGTTTGTGGGGACCTGGAAATTGATTTCCAGCGAGAACTTTGACTTTGAGTATGTGAAAGTTCTGGTATGATACATTTTTCTCCAATTGAATAAATGATTGCTGAAATATGATAGGATTTTTTTTTAAAGAATATATTTCTGATACAATCTTAAGATCTCATTAGGATAATAATTTATATGTATAGTTATTAAACATGGACAATGCCTTTGGTTGCACCACACAATACTGTCAAAGGATCCCTCTTGACAGTTTGTTCTCCATTGTGCAGGTGTTGGCTTCACGACCCGACAGGTGGGAAACCACATCAAGCCCAGTCTGATCATGAACATGGATGACCAAGGAATGATCTTTGTAAAATCCCAGAGCACTTTCAAAACGATGGAGATGAAATTCAAACTCAATGACACTTTCGAGGGAAACAACCGTTGAAAAACACTGTGTAGGGGATCAAAGCTGGTAATTGTCTGTGTAGGCGGAGATTCTTAGCCCCCTGGTTCTCAGGGGTGATAGAGACGCTTCCACAAACTTGCTGAACAAACTGGTAACAAGTGCTAGCCCGAAGGGAACAGCAAGGTATTTGTAGGCTGTGCTTCGAAAGAAAACCTGAAAATATCCTGTGTGCTGGCAGAATGCTTATATGAAAATAAGCGCCCTGTAGGTCAGCTGAACTGAACCAGTTGCCTTGAGGAATAAAACAAAACAGCACATTGTATGTAAGTTTACGGAACATGATGAAAGCTGTTGCGGATCCTTAGGTCCAGAATGGAGCGTATGCAATGCCCCCCTGGGAACCAGGACGTTTCCCTGGAGTAGAAACAAATGGAAGCACAGCCGAGAGCTGCCCAGTGACACGAGCCTCCCAGATGAGCTAAATAACTATGCTCACTTCGAGGCAAGTAACACTTAAACATGCATGAGAGCATCAGCTGTTCCAGAAGACTGTGTGAACCCGCTCTCCACAGCCGATGTGAGTAAGACCTTTAAACAGGTCAACATTCACAAGGCCGCTGGACCAGACGGATTACCAGGACATGTAATCCGAGCATGCGCTGACCAACTGGCAAGTGTCTTCACTGACATTTTCAACCTCTCTCTGTCGGAGTCTGTAATACCAACATCTTGTTTAAGTGTTTAAGTGTTACTCTGGCCTGCTCGCCTCCCTACCACTGAGGAAGTACAGTTCCCGCTCAGCCCAGTCAAAACTGTTCGCTGCTCTGGCCCCCCAATGGTGGAACAAACTCCCTCACGACGCCAGGACAGCGGAGTCAATCACCACCTTCCGGAGACACCTGAAACCCCACCTCTTTAAGGAATACCTAGGATAGGATAAAGTAATCCTTCTCACCCCCCTTAAATGATTTAGATGCACTATTGTAAAGTGGCTGTTCCACTGGATGTCATAAGGTGAATTCACCAATTTGTAAGTCGCTCTGGATAAGAGCGTCTGTCAAATGACTTAAATGTAAATGTAAATCTTTCAAGCAGACCACCATAGGCCATGTGCCCAGGAACACTAAAGGTAACCTGCCTAAATGACTACCGACCCATAGCACTCATGTCTGTAGCCATGAAATGCGTTGAAAGGCTTGTCCAAACTGGACAAAAAGAGCACTTATGTGAGAATACTATTCTTTGACTACAGCTCAGAGTTCAACACCATAGTACCCTCAGAGCTCATCACTAAGGACCCTGGGACTAAACACCTACCTCTGCAACTGGATCCTGGAATACGTAACACCTCCGTCACGCTGATCCTCAACACGGGGGCCCCTCAGGTGTTTGTGCTCAGCCTCCTCCTGTACTCCCTGTTCACTCACAACTGCATGGCCAGGCAGGACTCCAACAACATTATTAAGTTTGCACAACAGTGCACAACAGTGGTAGGCCTGATCACCGACAATGATGAGACAGTCTATAGGGAGGAGGTCAAAGTACACTGACTAGTGATTTCGACACGAATGCCTTGGAGCTCCGGTATCAAATGTAACATCACTAGTGACAAGTATGGTTTGGGGTTTGCTTGGTGTACTCGTCAGTGAAGGGGGTTTACAGACAGTGCCCTTGGGGTTAGCGAGTGATGCCAGAGCATGCTCAAAACCCAAGCAGGCGATACATATCTGGGGTATATCCTTGCCTGCTATCGTCGTCCTTCATGGGCACGGGTGTGACCGTTCTGGGGCGGGGGCAGGAGGCCTGCTAGGTTCTCCCTGTGCATGGGTAGCAGGCTCCATGGATCTGAGAAGTAGTATTCCTTGAGTAAAGTGTGAGCTAGCTAGCTTTTGCCTCAAGGCTAATAGCCTCTCGTTAGCACACTACTAGCCAGAGAAAGTGCGTGTCTCTTGATCGTCACGCTGTGAAGCTAGTGCTGTCAGTCTAGTCAACACGGCCCATGAGGGGTTTGTGCTAAATGCGAGAGGAAAGCTAGCAATTCTACTTGTGTAGGTAGAAAATCTAGTTTGGTGTAGCTAGCCTTGTGAGTTACACAGGTCAGGTTAAGCCTTGCAGCGATAGCTAGTCCTTTGTGTGGTAAGCTAGCCTTGCAGATAGCTAGCCAAGTTAGCTAAATCCTTGCGCCTAGGGCTAACCAAGTCTCGATAGCTAGCCATGTGGCACTAGTTAAATGGAGCAAAACTTTCCTATCGGTCAGCACACAATACTATCGACAGGAGCTGAAGTCCAATGTTCGGCAGCATTAACCTCTAAACATCAGTAGGATGCCAGGAATCTAGCCATGCTGAGGAATGCTTTCATGAACGCAGTCACTTCCGCAAGGAAGAGAGGTGAGCATGACCAGCTGGTGAGCGAGTGGCTCCCTTTATGGAGGAGAGGTGTTCACCTCATTCGTCACTCGACCTGTGCGATTGGATATTTTGACACATCGATACGAGTATTAGAAGTAGAAAAACAACGATTGTCAAAATTGCTCAAACTCTGGAAATTTGTTTGGGAATCATCAAATTTACAACGACATAAGGACGAACTCAGTGAAAACCGGTAAAATGAGTTCAAATAAAGTTTATTCAACATTCTGAATTGTTAAGCGACTGTTTGAAATCTATTTGTTCGTGATGAATGTGAAGGCATGTCAACACTCTAAGCTTAGAGTTAACTCAAGCTCTAGCTATCCTTCACCAAGAGAACAATGTCCATTCTTACAGAAAATACCATTAATCAGTATCAAAATTATTTACATGCAAAACAATTTACTTTGGGTAAATCCTCAACAGGAGTCGTTTCTGTCCTAATATGGACACCGTACCCTCTGTTAATTGTCTAAGTTATTACAGAAGACAGGATTCACAAAATCAGTTTGTGAAGCCATAGTGCTATCCTTCCCCATCGGTTGGCATACAGTCTTGCAGAAGTCAGGTTTACGGTTGGGCTCCTTGGTCAAATAGCTGGAGGTGTCATCTGGGTAAAAGCATGCAGCGATCAAACGGATACAGTTCAGGATAGTTGCCGCGAGCATGAGGAAGCCTGTGTGGTTGGGACAAGAAATACACAGTCAAGTGTACTGTAAGTGTTACGTAACTGTTATTCATCAGATTATACAAAATTGTCTACAGGATTTTTCTGGTATTCAATTATGACTGGCCTACAGCGTTAGCTTATCACTGTTCCAATTACAGTATCTATAATGTGCCTATAAAATCATGTTATAATTGGCCAGCATCTGCCTACACTAAAATTGATCTGTTACAGAATGTGGGTGTGTGGTTGGTACTACTCCAGTATATGTTCATTTCATAGAGCTGTACTAGAGAGCTCATCTTCTATCTTGTGCATAGTCTGAACAGGTTCAAAGACAAGGTTAGTGATTTACTGCCGCCTGATTATACATTTACATTTGAGTCATTTAGCAGATGCTCTTATCCAGAGCGACTTAGGGAATGTTTAATCAGGAGTATAATTCCTGCTGACCCGGATGGAATTCTGTGATCTTCCTTAACCCATAGCAAGTCCCACCGAGTTGACTACTTCAAAATGGTGACAGCTCTCAATGGCACTGCACATGATAAAACAGGCTGTGGGCTAAGTGTGCCCTCTATCCAACTCTATGTTCTTACCACAGTAGACTGTGTTAGGAGCAAGGTCATGGACACGATAGCTTCTGGTGAACATGGCTCCCAGGCCCACAATCAACACAGGGTAGACCGTAAACGTGTAGCGGATGTACTTGGAGAATATGAAGCTCTCAAAGACAAACCTGTTAGGAAATAGCATTGTTTTAAAAACTGAATTAAACCCCAGCTTCCTACTATAGTGTAACAATTTAGTCAGTACGGTGTCCATATTAGGACAGCCTCAGTCTCAGCAGGAGAGACTGTCCTAATATGGACGCCACAATTATAATTTTTCCATTCAATCAATGATTACGATGTATATGTATGGGTCCATCATTATTTCATTGTCAGTTATTACCAGATGAGCATCCCCAGGAGAAGTAGAGTGAGCACCATTGAGCTGACCAGAGGATCGGGTAGCCCAGCCTGGTACCTCAGCACAACTCCCAGACTGACCAGGGCCTCCAGAAGAGTCCACCAGCCAAATACAGCCAGTCCATTTTGGGTCTGTCCCACACAACACATTAACACACAGTTACACCAGAGGGACCATGATAAAAGACATATGAAACAGATATATTAAAACAAGACTTAGTATTTATTGGTAAAGGATCTGTTTTTAGAATGTGTATTGGTGCGTTTAGATTTGTGATGTGGCCCTTGTTGACCTTGTTTTTAGTGGAGGCTCTAACGCCTTGTGAATATGGGTTAGGGGGACAGAGGTGCGCTGAGGAGGGGCATTGGATGACCATAATGGCTTGGCTCCGCTGCCTTCCTGGTGCACGGCTTAGCGGATGGATGAGAGTGTGTGAGGTTTTGTGAATGGTGAACTTCCCTTAAGGGAAGTCGGAGGTGATACTTTTGGTGTGTTCAAGACAACTGGGAACTCTGAAAAATACGAGGTCAAATCATGACGCTAGTGATCTTCAGGTTGGAAAGGCTGAGCTCTCGTGAGTCAGAGCTCTCGAGTTGGAAATCCAAGTTGAATGACCGCTCAAAACTATTTCTTCCGAGTTGTTTTGAATGCGGCATAAGAGGGCATTCTGGCACCGAGCTTCATGGCTGCCTACGTTGTTGCTCGTAGATGGGCCAAGTTCAGTCTGCAGCTCATCTATACTTGCATCTCATCTATATTGCACCAATCATATTAAAGTATTCAGAAATGTTAACTTCTCTAGGGTAGGATGCAGCATTTGGAATTTTGGATGAAAAGCATGCCCAAATTAAACTGCCTGCTACTCGGACCCGGAAGATATGATATGCATATAACTGTTAGATTTGGATAGAAAACACTAACGTTTCCAAAACTGTTAAAATAGTGTCTGTGAGTAAAACAGAACTGTTTTGGCAGGCCAAAACCTGAGAAAAATCCATTCAGGAAGTCGTTGTGTTTTTTTGGTTTTCTATTCAATGCCATTAAAGTATCCATTGACTTATGACTCAAATTGCAGTTCCTATGCCTTCCACTAGATGTCAACTGTCTTTAGAAATTGTTTCAGGCTTGTATTCTGAAAACTGAGGGAGTAACACCAGTCGGAATGAGTGGACCCTGCCGTGTCACAGAGCTTTTTCATGCGCGTGACAGAGAGAGTGCCTTTCTTGTTTACCTTTTCTATTGACGACGTTATTGTCCGGTTTAAATATGATCGATTATTTAGGATAAAACCAACCTGAGGGTTGAATATAAAACATCGTTTGACATGTTTCTATGAAATTTACGAATTCAATTTGGACTTTGTCTGCCTGTTTTGACTGTGTTTGAGCCTGTGGATTACTGAAGGAAACGTGCAAACAAACTGAGGTTTTTGGATATAAATAGACTTTATCGAACAAAATGAACATTTATTGAGTAAATTAATGTCTTCTGAGTGCAAACATATGAAGATCATCAAAGGTAGGGATTCATTTTCTCTCTATTTCTGACTTGTGTAATTCTTCTACTTGGCTGGTTACTGTTTGTAATGATTTGTCTGCTGGGCTATGTTCTCAAATAATTGTAAGGTATGCTTTCGCCGTAAAGCATTTTTTAAATCTGACACCGTGGTTGGATTCAGAAGAAGTTAATCTTTAAACCTATTTAAAATATGTTTTGTTTTCTGAATTTTTATGAGTATTTCTGTATTCGAATTTGGCTCTCTGCAATCTCACTGGATGTTGGCCAGGTGGGACGCTAGCATCCCACATACCCTAGAGAGGTTTTAAGAAAAATATAAATTAGGCCTATGTATTTATTTTTAATGTGACAGATATAATTTAATGTGATGTTCGTGCGGTATGTTTGTCCAAGTTCATATGTTGCAGAATGGTGTTTTGGTGCATAATGACGGTCCCCTTGGCAAACATACTGGCAATGGTGTGATGAGGCGCTCTGAAAAGTCAAAGAAAATATGTCTCTGTCCCATTATGACTGCATGGTCCTCCAGTATTTATTTGATTTAAGTATTGGTTTGCAGTATTTTGCCTTTCAAAGTGTGATTTTTGCCTATTTGGTCAATACATGTATTCTTCATTTAGATGTCTTTTTGCATTTTTTCTTTACCTTCATTTTTGATGTGCCTATTTTTTGATGTCCTATTTTTATTACATTTTTTTGTCTTGAAATGTGGGGACACATTTAAAAAATTTAGGGGGAGGGGGGGGGGGGGGTAAATATGCAACAGGCATGAGCTCTTGAATGCAGCCTGTTAGAGTAGGTGTTCCTTATTGTTCATTAACTACGTGGCCTCTAGTATAAATCCCCTTGCCCTGTGTTGATTGGTGTGCACTGGAAGGATGGGAGTGGTGGTGTTTTTTTTAAATTCAAAGTCAAATTATTATTATGGTTATATCCTTTTCCATATGCACAAAAAGCACATTTCTCTCAAATTTGGTGCACATATTTGATTAAATCCCTGTTAGTGAGCATTTCTCATTTGCCAAGATAATCCAAATGATAAAATAATATTTAAATTGGAGAAAAAATAATTTTTAAATGTATAATGTTTGTAAATTATATCATACATAGGACTGGTAGAGCTATGTCACACACACAGCGAACATACATATTCTGAAATGTTTGCTCTACTCAAAATTACAACCAACTAATTGCAGCATTACCGCAAAAATTGAAGAGGCAAGTGGAAGGGGGAGAAAGAGACTTCTCTGTCAGCCCTGCATTAAAGATCAATATTGGTTAAACAAAATTCGGATGAATAAAAAAGTATCAGTTCAATTTAAGTACCAACAAATTGACAGCTGTGCCATATTGATTGCAAAATAGTTGGGAGGAGATTTTTGGTTTATGGACTGATACACAAAACAACGCTGGATTTAAAACTTTGAGTTTTTCAATTTCAATTCACATACAAAATTCTTGGCTAAATAACAAGATAACTATTGTAAAATATACTGTGTCTGAAAAATGTACAGTACCTGTCAAAAGTTTGGACATACTTTCTCATTCAAGGTTTATTATTCACTATTTCCTACATTGTAGAATAATAGTGAAGACATCAAAACTATGAAATAACACATATGGAATTTGAAAGAAATCAATTTCAACTTCCATTTCAACTTCACCAGGCAGATGGCAAACAAACAATGTGTATGGCGTTGTGTGGGCGAGGGGTTTGCTGATATCAGCGTTGTGAACAGAGTGCCCCATGGTGGCGGTGGGAGGGAAAGATGTACAGAGAGATCCTTGATGAAAACCTGCTCCAAAGCGCACAGAACCTCAGACTGGGGCGAAGGTTCATCTTCCAACAGAACAATGATCCAAAGCACACAGCTAAGACAACTCATGAGTGGCTTCGGGACAAGTCTCTGAATGTCCTTGAGTGACCCAGTCAGAGCCCTGACTTGAACTTGATGGATACATCTCTGGAGAGACCTGAAAATTCCCAAGGTGCTTCAACAAAGTACTTAGAAAAGTGTCTGAACACTTGTGATATTACATTTGTTTTGCAAATGTTTGCTTTGTCATTATGGGGTATTGTCTGTAGATTGATGAGAATATATTTTTTTTAATCCATTTTAGAATAAGGCTGTAACGTAACAAAATGTGGAAAAAGTCAAGGGCTCTGAATACTTTCTGAATGCACTCTATATCCCACTGGGCACACACTGTTTGAATCAACGTTGTTTTCACTTCACGTCAATGTAATTTCAATTAAACTGCGTTAAACCAACATGGAATAGACATTGAAATGACGTCTGTGCCCAGTGGGATAGTGCTACATGATTTTATCTTAGGGCATTGCTGCAAATGATGCCAAGAAAACCTTAATGATCTCGAATGACTACTAAGACATATGAATCCGACATTAAAACAAGACGTACAGTACCAAGGCTAATAAAGTACTATCTTATCTTAAAGGTTAGTGAGGTCATTGCTGCAAATGATCTCAAGAACACATCTATTACGACCTGGAAGCGTAACTGTGCCGCTTGCGGCTTCCTTGAGAGCACTAACTTGTATTTTTTGCAAACAAGAAATGCTAGCACTTAGGCTGCATGGGTGGTGGTATTTCAAGCTTAGGAGGTAGTTTAACCAATTCAACTTGGTTACATACATTTTGTTTTTGCCCTGAAGCTCATTGGCTGACAGCAGCATGAGAAAACAAGCAACTGTGCTCCATCTTGACATCATTATGTAGAAAAGATCTTGAATTCACCAGATAGCGGGTCCACCAGGGTTCTTTAGGGTTATTGATGGCCAGCCAGGTTCTGTGATTGTGCAGGTTTCGGTAGGACACGTACAGCATTTGGAAGCTGTGAATTGGCATAACCCATTTAAAAAACAGGGATGGTAGAAGGTCACTGTAAAAACACAAGATGTTCCATATTTAGTATTGCCTTTCTTGGTTCTGCACATAGTCCCACTGTATTTATTTTGTCATATTTTAAAATCCCCAAATGTGTATCTTAAAAGGGGAAGTTTATATTTTAAGGTGCAATGCAGCTGTTTTTATCTCAATATCAAATCATTTCTGGGTGACAAGAGAGTACCTTACTGTGATTGTTTTCAATTAAAATTGTCATCAAAATATCTATTTTTCAAGCAAGAATGATGCTAAGACTGTCTGGGAGTGGTCTGAGTGGGAGGGGAAACTGAAAAATGTCTGTTATTGGCAGAGACGTTTGGAACTCGCTTTCTTATTGGTCTGTTATCTAATTTACCGCCTGTGTATGTCACCAGGCAGGCCAAATCTCCTTCCCAGATAAGCAGACTAAAATTTCAGGTGGTCTTTTCAAACATTATCATAATTTAAACAATTTCACAGTATTATTCAAACCTCATAGTGTAGAAAAACAGTGGAAGTCGGAAATTTACATACACCTTAGCCAAACACATTTAAACTCAGTTTTTCACATGTCCTGACATTTAACCCTAGTAACCATTCCCTGTCTTAGGATCACCACTTTATTTTATGAAAGTGAAATGTCAGAATAATAGTAAAAATAATGATTTATTTCAGCTTTTAATTCTTTCATCACATTCCCAGTGGGTCAGAAGTTTACATACTAATTGAGTGTATTTGGTATATTGGCCTTTAAATTGTTTAACTTGGGTCAAATGTTTCGGGTAGCCTTCCACAAGCTTCCCACAATAAGTTGGGTGAATTTTGACCCATTCCTCCTAACAGAGCTGGTGTAACTGAGTCAGGTTTGTAGGCCTCCTTGCCCGCACACGCTTTTTCAGTTCTGTCCACATATTGTCTGTAAGATTGAAGTCAAGGCTTTGTGATGGCCACTCCAACACCATTCCAACACCATTTTGTTACAACTTTGGAAGTATGCTTGGGGTTATTGTCCATTTGGAAGACCCATTTGCAACCAAGCTTTAACTTCCTGACTGATGTCGTAAGATGTTGCTTCAATGTATCCACGTAATTTTCCCACTTCATGATGCCATCTATTTTCTGGTTCCTCTCTAGGTTTCTTCCTAGGTTTTGGCCTTTCTAGGAGTTTTTCCTAGCCACCGTGCTTCTACACCTGCATTGCTTGCTGTTTGGGGTTTTAGGCTGGGTTTCTGTACAGCACTTTGAGATATCAGCTAACGTACGAAGGGCTATATAAATACATTTGATTTGATGCTGAATGGCCTTTCAGGTTATGTCGATATAGCACTCATTTTACTATGGATATAGATACTTGTGTACCTGTGTCCTACCACATCTTCACAAGGTCCTTTGCTGTTGTTCTGGGATTGATTTGCACTTCTCGCACCAAAGTACATTAATCTCTAGGAGACAGAACTCGTCTCCTTCCTGAGCAGTATGGCTGCGTGGTCCCATGGTGTTTATACTTGCATACTATTGTTTGTACAGATGAACGTGGTACCTTCAGACGTTTGGAAATTGCTCCCAAGGATGAACCAGACTTGTGGAGGTCTACAATTTTGTTCCTGAGGTCTTGGCTGATTTCTACTGATTTTCCCATGATGTCAAACAAAGAGGCAGTGAGTTTGAAGGTAGGCCTTGAAATACATCCACAGGTACACCTCCAATTGTCTCAAATGAGGTCAATTAGCCTATCAGATGCTTCTAAAGCCATGACATAATTTTCTGGAATTTTCCAAGCTGTTTAAAGGCACAGTCAACTTAGTGTATGTAAACTTCTGACCCACTGGAATTGTGATACAGTGAATCATAAGTGAAATAATCTGTCTGTAAACAATTGTTGGAAAAATTACTTGTGCCATGCATAAAGTAGATGTCCTAACCGATTTGCCAAAACTATAGTTTGTTTAACAAGAAATGTGTGGGGTGGTTGAAAAACGAGTTTTAATGACTCCAACCTAAGTGTATATAAACTTCCAACTTCAACTGGAAAAGAGATTAATCACATTTTTGACTGCATTGGGCCTTTAAAACTGTTAGATGGTTCCTCACCCTGAAAGTAGTCTAGCTGAAGTTTGTAGTGGCTGTTTAAATAACAGTAAACCATGGGTTAGAGTTTATCCTGGCCCATAGACTACTTTCAGGATGAGAAATCATCTAACGTTATATTTGTAAAACTTCCCCTTTAAATGCAACAAGTGCCAAACTACTTACTGCCTGTCCCAAAGAAACAGCCAGGTGATCTTTGCCACGTTGATCATAGTCCAGATCAGATAGAATGACGGAGGGTGAATCTCAGGGTTGCAGGAGACTGGACCAAACACATTCCTTTCAGGCAGAGAACATCAATCACAACTGAGTGATATAAATGTACAGCCTCATCATTTAATTGTCATCACTTAGGCATTCAGTTGACCTTTGGAAGAGTAGTGAGTGAGTGAGTGAGTGAGTGAGTGAGTGAGTGAGTGATACCTCTGGAACACAGTAAAAAGAGAGTGTATGAGCCAAGCACTGCTCCATAGCCGAAGCATGATCCAGGTGTTGTCTGCCCAGCAGTCCATGGTCACCTCCAGAGGAAAGGACTCAGAGACATTATCCAATGTGGTCATAAACAGACCTAGGGAGTAAAGCCATTGCATGTTCAGTAAAAGGACTCTGTAGAGAGCAATATTAATGGCGTTTTTTTGTATGCATTGTAGGCATTTGGTAGCCATGTAGACTCCATGGCTCATTGGCCAAAGTCTATAGGGAAAACATGTTTTTGTTGTTGAGTTTTTAGATAAACGCAGAAAATAAGGTCTATGGTAAACACTGGCTTAGGAGACCCTATATGTTTTGCTCTATGAGATAATCTTCATCAGCTAACATCTTTTTGGGTGATTTTGTTTTACATTTTCGCAAACAGAACAAGCACTTAAAGACTTCAGAACTCATAAAAGTCATGTTAACTTACTGATAATAGAACAAAACATACACGATATCCTAATCCTGTGTTAACCTCAGGCCTTATTTTCGGCGTTTGTCCCAAAACCCCATACTTGTCCCATTAATTTCCTCCATAGGAATGGCTAAACGAACCAGAGGTAACTCATTTCTGTTTTTTTGGACTATAAACTAGCAAGCTCTACAATCCACATACTACAGTGTCCATATTAGGACAGCCTCCTGCTAAGATTGAGGGTGTCCTAATATGGACACCATACAGTTACTGTGTCTAACAGTAAGTATAGAGTTGCAATGTAATACCAATACTGGTATTAGCTATGTGAAGATGAAGCTGTATTGTGAATAACAAGCCAGCTTACCCTATTGGCAATGGAGATACTTTAGTGTTTGCCTCCCATCATAGGGAACAGATTCACAGCATGCATGAGAATGGTGTCCATATCAGGACAGCCTCAGACTGAAACAAGTCCTGCTGACACAGTCCTAATATGGACGCTGTATAACAGTGAGATGGAGAATACATCAGTATGAGCAGTTACATCAAAGACAGTACAGTATGAAGATGTGCAGAATCTGCTTCTCCGATTGAAATCCCTGATCACACTTCTGGGTGATGTCATGGCGGTGTTAGCAAGAATAGCCCATGCATAGAAACACTTCCCCCGAGTCTAACGATTGTGTTGCGTAGAACAGCGCATGTGCAGGCCGTGAAATGAGAGGCACTCCTTCGATATAAAGTTGTTTTTGACAAAAATTAAAACGTGTCAGTTTTTCGCTTTCACAAGGTTCTTGTAAAAACCTGTTCAGCTAGTTAAGGCATTGGCTCGAATATAGTTTTGTTGTTGTTGAATTTTTAGATTCTAAAATTCAAAATTCTTTAGAATTTGAGAAAATTAACAACTAAGGACACATTGTCCCTTCTCCCATGGACTTTCCAAACCCCAAACCCCGGTCTGGTCTGTTGAGACTCCTTCGCAACGCATTCCCGGAAGTATCATGATGTTGTGTCTCTGGGTTTGAAAACTCTGTGGTAACATTAACTCCAGCTTACAAAGTTTCCTTTCAGAAGTATCTGCAAAGTGCGTTTATCAACTCATCTGCTTATGTAATGTAGTTGGTGACATGCAGATTAGGAGTTAAAAATACAATCATTAGCCTCTCTTCAGTGCTGGGCTGTAAAATGATGACATTTAAAATATGTGCCAGACCAAAGGTCTATCATTACATAAAGTCATTCCACTGTGGATACATTGATGTATGACAAGTTGTTCTAACTTATCTTCTCAAAGGGATCCTTTGGGTGACATACTGTATATGCATCTGGAACATCCCTGCAGGAGATATCATTTACAGGTCATATTGGGTCAAATAGTCATTCATTACGACAGTGACAAAGTTATCATCTATACAGGGGGGTCCGAAATTACTGGCAGCCTTGATAAAGATGAGCAATAATGACTGTGTAAAATATTGTTTCATAAGTAGTATTTTTATCCCCTAAAAAAAAGGTAAAGGTAGAGGTCAAAATGATTGTCACGCCTAAATATTCATGTTAAAAAAAGTAATCAAAAGTTTAGTATTTAATCCCATGTTCCTAGGACTCAATGACCACATCGAGCGTTTGACTCTACAATCTTCACTCTACAAACGGTGGCATTATAATCATAGCATTGCACTCAGGATACATCCACTAGCCACTGTACTCGTTTATCCAGATTGTCTGCTGAACCAAAGTCCCTGATGCCCTCACAGTAGTGCACTGTAGTACAGAGATGGACCAGGTGTCTGGTAGATTTCACTCACCGCCAGAGTTGGTCCCTGATGCTAGAACATGGAAGGTCTCGGAAGCCACCTGGCTAAACATGGCCAGAGCGATACACACACCGTGTAGGACCACATGGTGATGATGTCTCTCCATACTGCCCTGGCCATACGGAGACACACGGGAGCGGTACATCCTCCCTGTCGAGCTATCAACTGTAGAACGCTCGCCTCACACACCAACACTCTTTAATACACACACACTATCTTGGATCTGGTGCATTGGACTTTGGATGATGGCACTGTTTCAGTCAGTGTATCATGGTTTACTGTGTTTGTGTGTGTGTGTGTGTGTGTGGTTATTTTTCCCCATGGTGTCTAACCAATGGGTGCTCCTACTACTGCCCAGTGGCACACGGTTGTATATACTATTGTTAAATCACAATATCATTTACAGATAAGTGCGTTGGTAAGTATAACAATACACTTTATTTCTATAGCTTCATTCATACATAAAAGCAGTCCAAATTGTTGTACAGTATAGCACCTAAAACAAAAGGTCAAAACACAAAGGTAGATCAGATCCTGGTATAAAAACAATATGGTGGCAGTTAAAGGTTAACTAAATACATTTCAAAAAGAACACAATCACATTAATGCCCTTGAATTAGTTTTGCGGTCATGAGAGAATGCCGGTCCATAGTTTTAATCACACACAGTCATTGGTATGATTTTGAAAAAGACATTAGCATGGCCAATGGTTATGAGCTCAATCTGTACGGTACAAAGGCACTAATAGCTTAAATCATCACCTACATGTCTTGCTGAAGCAAAGCCTTATGAATCCAACACAGGGAGAGTTTGATCACGTCTCAGCCATTAAACGTTTAGGAAAACAACATTCAAACAAGGGGGCACGTGAATCTCCGCAGCGGCTCTCTTCTTCCTACATAAAGATGAGCTTCTGTGTCCTGGCGATGTCCACTGGAGACATGAGCTCCTCTTCTCCATAAAACGGTTTGTTGTTGTGCTTCCATAACACCATGACAATGCGTACAATGAATATGACACTAGTTATGGCCAATATGACAGCTGGAAAAGAGATGAGGAATCAAGTATATTAGCTAAAAGCGCCACGGGAAAGTCACTGCAGTGACTACAGACAGTGATACAAGAATAACATTGACACTAGTCTAGTAGTGAAGATAGTGTGAACATTGCCAATTGCACATACGTATACTCAGTTCTCATTATACTCACGTACAGTAACTATAACACGATCAAATCTTATCACTCGGCCATCTGCTACTAATGCATGTGTACGGTGTCTGTATTAGGACAGGCTGTGTTATGTTATCTTCCTCTAGGTGTCAGTTTAGGAGTCAGTCGGGACATAGGGCCTACCAGACATGATGTCTATGTGGGTACCGGGCGTGGCTGGATTGGCCACACTCGCGGCCAACACCAGGATCACCACAGGGTACACTGTGAGGATGTAGCGCACGTGCTTATCCAGGTACCAGTTCTCTATGACAAACCTGAGAGAGTTATAAGGAGGAAGAAAATATACATCAACAGTACATCAATTCCCATGCTTTAAAAAAAAAGGTGCAAGAAGGAAAGGTTTCTGGCGATTGTATGGTGGCCCAAAGGGGCAAATTAGCTTTTAAAATGTAGTGACAGCATGCACACAACGCAGGCACTTGCTTTGTGTGCATACGCTGTCACTACATTTGAAACAAAATGATTTGCAGGCCTTTGCTTTGTGTGCGCGAGTTGTCCACGCAATTTTAGAAGCTACTTTTGCCGCTTAGGGCAACTGTATCATTATCTTGTCAGGCCACTGTCATAGTTTATGTATATGAATTAAATCCGCTGTTCATGAATTTGCAATGGAACATTTCCTGGCAAAGCTCAAATGTGTGCTTTATTGAATCAACGTCACTGAATTAAGAGGTCAGATCAAATGTAGGATCAAAGTCTCACCATCCTATGAGTCCCAATTGGAGCAGCACTAGTACCATTATGGCAGCATCTGTCTTGGGTATTGGGGTTTGATGGTCTAAAACAACGGTCAGGTGTAAAAAGGTAGCCACAGCCCACCATGTTGCATACAAAGCCACTCCGTTTTGCACCTGTAAAAGAGTTAACAAATACGGTGCCCATATTAGGACAGCTCCAGTCCTACTGAAACCGAGGCTTCATAATATGGACACCATAAACAGACAAGTCATGTCTGTACCAAAACGTAACTGTCCGGCACACTTGTGGAAGGTTTGTATACACAATACATTGTTCTTGGAGAATCGTAGAAAAAAAAGTTTTTGTACCAGTATTCGAATGAGCCAGAGATCACTGTTGTGATATTTATGGAGCCACGCTCCATAGACGACCAGTCCGTAGCAGGAGAACATGATAATCACGCAGTTGGAGATGGCCTGTAATGCTGTGATCAGCAGCGTTGGCACCATCTTTCTATGACAAACACAGAATCTAGAAAACGTAATCTGTCTTGAGAAAGACTATACAAGTGATTTCCTTGCCACCAATTCAATGTCGAAACTCAAAAACAACTCAAAACGTGTTAAAAGTTGCATATCATTGCACAGTAAACAACACATAATATGATCACTTACTCTTTGTCGTACAGAAATAACCATGCCATATTCAAAATGCTATTCACGATCCAGGACAAGTAGAATCCGTAGGGCAGGACAGCAGGAGTGGTGTACATCCATGTATAAGCTTCCCTAAGGGACAGGAACATCATCATGATAATTAACAACAACAAAATCACCATCACCATCAGCCTCATCATAATCAAAAACATCATCATCATCATCATGGCCAGAACTAGGCCTGGGAATTTTGGAAAAGTTACCGTAATTCTGCAACCCTAGCCAGGACAGTAAAAACCACTCTTTCTGCACTTTAATCATTTGTATTTTGTTTTTGTCTCAACTAAGTTAGATTGCCAATAAACACAGGCCAGTTCGCCTGGATGTCTCCTTATGGAATTGTCATGTTTGACAAGACAATGAGAGACAATGATTCGGCAATATAGCAGGAACAGATCTGGGACCAGTCTAATGTCCAGTGCAAAGTTGATTTCATTCCAGACAGGGTTTGGCTTGGAAAATAACCAACAATGTCTGAAGGAACAATGTTTACATGATTGTTTTAGTGTCAGCGAGAGTCTAGCTTTAATGGACAGTATCATACCTTCTACGGAGATTGTGTATCAGATAGATGAACATGCCGATCAACCAGACGTTAAGGACGTCCCATAGAAAGAGCACCCATCTATCCGGGGTTAGGTGCGTTGTGGACTTGCTCAGCACATACTGTGTGGTTTGCATAAACGCACCTACATGTTCAAACACACAGGTTACAAAACATTTTATCGGATGCAAAAAAAGTAAGTATGTTTCAAACAGATGTCATTGACTTGAAGTGGACTTTAAGAATTCACCTGTCCAGGGCCCAAATAGAGCCAATATGTTGAATGTCAGTGCAATTAGATAGCTGATTAGGGCCAGAAACATCAGCAAAACACGGACTGAAATGCACTCTCCCATGTTCAGGATCTAGGGACAGAAGTACAAACCTAATTTCAGTACTGACATTTCAATACTATTCAATACGGTCATTTTAGTAGTAATTTCAGTCAGAAGTCACATGCCATTTTAGTCAGTCACACCCTCATTTCACTATGTCAAAAACATTTGATTTCTGTGTTCTACCCCGGTGCACCACATTAGGCCGTTTGTTTCGCTCAACAATGTTTCTCAGATGGCCCCTATTCAACATTATCCCAGTACAACAATGCATGTATTGTTCCTAATACAATTCTGTTAATTGTTTCTAAATGACACTGTAATAAGACTGATGAACAGTATGTGAAATAAACTATCTTACCTTAGGATGGCGGCCCTGAAATACTGTTAATCCCTTCTAGGATAGACCTTCTAGAATATTCTGTGGTGAAAAAAAGTCATCAACAGATGGTTCCCAGTTGCTCCCACACAGGAGAGTAGGTGGACACATTAGGTTCACACTCTTGAGGATGGTCTGTCTGCTACTGGTGCTATCTCCACAGATAATATATAGCTCTGCCCATGGACGGAGAAAGATATGGGTGGAAATAGCAGAGACTCCTCCTCTATCTCCATTCACAAGCCCACATGAAGTCATATCCGAAGGACAATCCGCACCATTGTGGGTCGGGAACAAGTCGTGTCATTGTTGTAGTAATGTCAACCCATACCTAACGTCGGATAGGCCACGGCATAGGAACATTATGGAACAAAACAATCTCCCTTCTGTTGTAATAGCGGCGTAGGTCACCTCAATGTTATGTCCCTGAATAAAAGAGGAGCCTGTACCCTCACTCAAGATGTCTTAACAATCTACATGGATGATGTATTCCATGGGGCCACAAGGTGTCAGATCTGCTCTGTTCTTTTTTTATAACAGCATGTGACATATAGCCATATACCACACAGTGTCGCCATTGCGTTACATTACACCAGTAGGCATACTGTGCATTTAGTGTTACCATGGGAATTTCTGCGATCCGTTAATTCTTCCGCCAGACAGCATCGCCTGCAGCTCAGTTCCTGTTGACATGTGTACTGCTTTTAAAACACCACTGAGCTCTTAAGAAAAGATCCTCCCAAACCCAATGGCAACACTGGCAATCACTGGGCAAGGTTTCATCTTACATCTCAGGCATGTTTTCTAATGAGAGTGACTCTCCGCTACAGAGGATGTCCTAATATGGACGGCGTAGGGTTAAGACACTCTTAAAAATAAAGGTGCAATTTGGAGACAAAAAGGTTCTTGAGAGCGATGCAATAAGGGAACCATTTTGGGGTCTCTGAAGATCCATAAATAGGATAGTTCTTTAGTTATGAAGAACCATGGATGCCACGTCAAGAACCACACATTTAACTCAAAGGTTCTTTATCAGGCAAGTTGTCTAAGGAACCTTAAGAGCTGGGGAAGAACCATTTAAGAACCTTTATTTTTTCCCAGTGTACTGAAGGGTAATTGAGACTAGTCATTTGATCCTTGTATTTCTGTTCTGGGGATGAGGGAGCGGGCACCGTGGGACCGCTTGGTTGGTGTTCCACCTCCCGACAGAGCCCTCGACCCAGAGAGCCTACTGCGCCAGATATTGCCCCGTGGTGTAGGGCGTTTCAAATGCTCTGCATAATTAATAATTAATGAAGCACTCCCCAGGGTATTAAGCACTTATGAGCTCACACACACACACACACACACACACACACACACACACACACACACACACACACACACACACACACACACACACACACACACACACACACACACACACACACACACACACACACACACACACACACACACACACACACACACACACACACTTAAGCTACTGGCCTATGATACTAGGAGTAGAGGATTGGAAGCCATGCCAATCAGAGTGATACGGATTCTTTAAAGTTCCATTGGTCATAGTACACTGAAGTGTCTACTGGGCCCTAGTTTGCTCTTAACAATCTTGTGTACTTTTTCAGGCAGAAGAGAGGATATTTGTCTTTTAAATCTACCTCATGAAAAAATATGTGGTTTTGGAACACTTCACATGAAGTTTCACATGAGGATATTGTTTTACACAAGATTTCACAGGTGATGCCCTGCAAACAAGAATGAGTTGTTAGGATGAACCTAGAACTTCACACAGTGTTATCAACTTACATATTTGACACATATTATTACATTGTATATGTTTATTTACACATGAACAAATGATTATTCAACATGTTCCTCAGCAGGGATTCTTGGTTCACGGCATTCTGATCTTCCTGCTACGCCACCATGTCTGTGTCAATAACTGATTCCACCTGTATTCCTACACTTTGGAATTCAAATTAAATCTCTGCTTTAAAAAAAATACACTAAAGAAAAACTATTATATTTATCATAGTGTTTCAGGAGCAATATGAAAATTAGAATAATATGCCCCACCAACATTAAACTATACAGAAAACCCCTCAGCTTGCTGAAATGAAGTCAAGGATGAGAGAATAGACAGATTAACTGATAACTAAAATAGAAGTCCACTTAGGAACTATTTTGCTAAGTGCAGAGACTTATTATAGGTAATGAATCTTAATAACAGGAGTTTGGAGAATGCTACAGACTTTGTGGCACAGCAGAAAAATCAGCATACCCCAAGTCCAAAGATAATTAGTTCTAATTCCAGGTGGGGTCATATAGAAATGTCAGGTGATCATGTGAAATGTAATCATGTTGATTGAAGATGTGTACACTGTTTTAGCTGAACAGAGTACCCACCTACCTTAACCCCCCATACCATTTCATTACTTCTATTTATACAAAACAACTGTTTTTGCATGATGAGCTGGAATTTTCACTTGAAAACAAGAGAGACACGTAAGGCCGTCGGTTCACGTATGTAACCACATGTTGACATGTGTTACATGTTAGAGTTCAGATGCTAACGCCACCTTTTCACGCGTGAGGAGAATAACACGTTTTCACCTCCATGTGTGAATTGAAGGTTGAAAAACTGTCACGTGAAAATCTAACTCTCACAGGTGGAGTAGCCTTTTCACATGTGGAAAAACAATTGAATTGAATTAGCAGTTTGACATGTGAAAAACGTTCAAATGCTGTCACGTGTAGTTCCGCAGTCTCACATGTTGACATTTTGCATCCCCATGTTGTCACATCCAGTTCATGTTTTCAAATGTGCTCAAATGTTGTTACTTGTAATCTCATGTTGCTTTTAGATGTCACGTTATCACATTAACTTCACATAAGATCACATGTGAAATGCATGTGAAAAACATATTTTGTCTCAATCAGAAATGACCTTTAGCGCGGCGGACCTTCCGCCCTACTTTGACGATAAGGTTGAATCCAGCTCTATTGCATACACGCCATCTTTCATCACCCATATGATGATGGATACAGGTCTCGTCAACTCCATCACTACGCACCACTATCTGTCACTTGGACTGATCTGTGACTCAAGCACTTTTAACTATGTCTGTACTTCATCGAAGGCAAAGGCCACTGAAGTCAACTAAATCATTAACCAACATTAGCCAAATCCATTTAACTCAGTTTTTCACAATTCCTGACATTTAATCCTAGTAAAAAAACACCCGTCTTAGGTCAGTTAGGATCACCACCTTTTTTAAGAATGTGAAATGTTAGAATAATAGTAGAGAGATTGATTTATTTCAGCTTTTATTTCTTTCATCACATTCCCAGTGGGTTAGAATTTTACATACACGTAATTAGTATTTGATAGCATTGCCTTTACATTGTTTAACTTGGGCCAAATGTTTTAGGTAGCCTTCCACAAGCTTCACACAATAAGTTGGGTGAGTTTTGGCCCATTCCTCCTGACAGAGCTGGTGTAACTAAGTCATGTTTTTAGGCCTCCTTGCCCGCACACGTTTTTTTCAGTTCTGCCCACAATTTTTCTATAGGATTGAAGTCAGGGCTTTGTGATGGCCACTCCAATACCTTGACTTTGTTGTCCTGAAGCCATTTTGCCACAACTTTAGAAGTATGCCTGGCATCATTGTCCATTTGGTAGACCCATGTGCGACCAAGCTTTAACTTCCTGACTGGTGACTTGAGATGTTGCTTCAATATATCCACATAATTGTCCTCCCTCATGATGCCATCTATTTTGTGAAGTGCACCAGTCCCTCCTGCAGCAAAGCACCCCCACAACATGATGCTGCCACCCCCGAGCTTTTCGGTTGGGATGGTGTTCTTTGGCTTGCAAGCCTCCCCCTTTTTCCTCCAAACATAACGATGGTCATTATGGCCAAACAGTTCTATTTTAATTTCATCAGACCAGAGGACATTTCTTCAAAAAGTACAATCTTTGTCCCCATGTGCAGTTGCAAACCGTAGTCTGGCATTTTTTATGGCGGTTTTGGAGCAGTGGTTTCTTCCTTGCTGAGCGGCCTTTCAGGTTATTTTGATATAGGGTTTATTTTACTGTGGATATAGATACTTTTGTACCTGTTTCCTCCAGCATCTTCACAAGGTCATTTGCTGTTGTTCTGGGATTGATTTGCACTTTTCACACCAAAGTACGTTCATCTCTAGGAGATGGAAGGCGTCTCCTTCCTGAGCGGTATGACCGCTGCGTGGTCCCATGGTATTTATACTTGCATACGACTGTTTGAACAGATGAACGTGGTACCTTCAGGCATTTGGAAATTGCTTTATAAAGGCACAGTCAACTTAGTGTATGTAACCTTCGGACCCACTGGAATTGTGATACAGTGAATTATAAGTTAAATAATCTGTCTGTAAACGATTGTTAGAAAAATTACTAGTGCCATGCACAAAGAGGATGTCCCAACCAACTTGCCTAAACTATAGTTCGTTTACAAGACATTTGTGGAGTGGTTGAAAAATTAGTTTTAATGACTCCAACCTAAGTGTATGTAAACTTCCGATTTAAACTGTATCTGCACAATCTAAGACTGTAGGTTTTATTTACAGAGACCGTAAAATCTTATTTTTCCAGTGTCCATATTAAGAAAGCCTCAGTTTCAGCAGGACTGTTGAGACCGAAGCTGTCCTAAAATCGACACAGTGTGTAGTTCTTTAAATAATATCACAATCCATTTAAAACTGCACCATGAAATGCCAGAATAAACCCTACTCTGTTTTGAAACAGACATTGCTGAAAGAATCTACAAAGAATAGGTTCCGCAATTATGTCTTACCATCTTAAATCAATACAACTACACTCTTAAAAATAAAGGTGCGGGGTCCACAAAGTGGAGTCCACAACCTGCGCCAGAGCTGGGGGGGGGGTTGTACTGTCACGTTCTGACCTTAGTTCTTTTGTTATGTCTTTGTTTTAGTATGGTCAGGGCGTGATTTGGGTGGATTGTCTATGTTAGTTTTTCTATGATTTGCTATTTCTGTGTTTGGCCTGGTATGGTTCTCAATCAGAGGCAGCTGTCAATCATTGTCCCCGATTGAGAACCATATTTAGGGAGCCTGTTTTCTATTATGTTTCGTGGGTGATTCTTTTCTGTTTTCTGTTGTGTGTCTGCACCAGCCAGAACTGTTTTCGGTCATTTCTGTTATTTCCGTGTTCTTTTTAATAAATACGGACACATACCACTCTGCACCTTGGTCCTCACCTTCTTCCACCAACAACGGCCGTTACAGATACCCATATAAAATAGCCTTTTGAATGACCAAAATGGCACACATAATATTTGTTTTGTTTATAAACAATAAAATGGACTTAAATGACAGCTCTTTAAAATGACTATATCAAGAAACTTGGATGGAGTAAAATCAGCCCAAGCTAATTTGGTCGTACACAAAGCAACTCAAAAAAAAACATTTAAATTCCATCAATTATGTAAAAAAAAAAATGTTTTCATTCCCCATTTGGCATGTCTCTTGTGATGTGATTCACAGCCGCGCTGACAGATGTGTTGACATGACAACTGCGTCAGAGTATTGAACAACCCCCCCCCACTCCCTCCCCCGTTTTGTTCCATGCCGCTTTGCTCCACTCGCCTTCTCCTATGTTGGTTACGAGGCGTTACTTATTTAAATTAGTTAACAGAATATCATGTTACCATTGGTGTATTATGATGAGAGTTAAGGTGATGTCACCATGTTCCCTTAATGATGAATTCAAGTGTTTGACCTGGGGGAGGGAACCAGTAACTTTAAGATCAATGTAGAAACAACAGGAATTTGTCATACTTTGGTCATCATTCTTTAATCTTGTTTCATCCAAATATCATCCGGTTTTGTGGAAAACATAATTTTGACTGTTCATGACCTTTAAGAGCTGAGGAAGAACCATTTAAGACCCTTTATTCTTTTGACTGTATGACAACTATATGACTATTCATAATAATGGCTGGCAGCATTTGATTTTATAGGAATTAATTCCACAGGTATTTATGAATCATTTCCAGGGTTCCAGCCAAATTCATCTGGCCCTAATAGCGTTGCATTGTTTCCATGGTTACAGCCAGCAATGGACATAAATTACAAATTACAATGACAAAATACCTTAAACACCAATGTATCAAAATAATTTTGCAAAGTATTATATTTCATTAAAATATGTGTATTTTGTAATTGAAAATACAAAAATACATTTGCAAGTAGCCGGCTGAACAGCAAAAAACATTCTCAGTAACGGTTACTGTAACTACTTACTTGCTATGACTGTGGTATATTGTTGTTTATCTACTTTAGGTGAATGCACTGTCACTTTGAATAAGAGTGTCTGCTAAATAACCAATATTTAAATGTATATGTGAAAATGCATGGAGCTAATTAGAGTAATACTCAGTATTCTTGGCTATTGTTAATTTTGACATAACATATACTGTAGTTCATTTAAGCAGTCTCTCTCTTTCTCTCTCTCTCTCTCTCTCTCTCTCTCTCTCTCTCTCTTTTCTCTCTCTCTCTTAAAGTTAAGCCTTAGCCAGTGTCCTGTTTGACTCCTACATGCACAGTTTAATAATGAAGGGCCGTGACTAACGAGCTGTGTGTTTTCAAATTCTTGTTTACCCTCCATCTCTCACTTTAGATGGCGTGTGACTTTCACGCTAAATCTGTTTCAGTCATTCGCTTTCCTTCTGGAATGAATGCAACACCCAGTGCCAATTAAGTACCCGTGACCAATAGTGTGGGCTTGACAGAGATTACAAATGACGATGAAAAAGACAACTGTGGTGAGATTCTATGCTCCATGTAAATGAGCTACAGAGCCGTATGGCTCGTGGTTTTAGACAATGTGTTCTATTTTGCACATCACCTCAATCATAGTGTACTTCCTATTACTGGAGCCTCAATTAGGGTTAAGTGCCTTGCTCAGGGGCACAGCGACAGCTTTTCTACCTCGTTGGCTCGGGGATTTGAACCAGTGACCTTTAGGTTATTGGCCCAATGCCCTTAAATTGCTAGGCTACCTGCTCTCTCTCTCTCTCTCACACACACACACACACACACACACACGTTGAATACATGTTTTTTTTTTTACAATTGTTTGTTATCAATATCTATGTTTTTGCATGTTCATTGATCAATTAAACTTACGCTACGCAAATATAAATAACATTTTTCTAAACCATTCCAATCTGTTACTTGGATTTATCGCACCCATTACAGAAATGGTTGTTCCAGTTGAGGTGTTTAAGCCAGTTTCATGTCTTCATCTTCCCAACCCTGGCAGTGATTTTGAATGCAGGGTGCACAAGTTTCAGGCAAATGTATTAGTGTAAATGCAGGCCTTATGAAATATATTGCATTCAGAAAGTATCCCTTTGCTATGAGACTTGAAATTGAGCTCAGGTGCATCCTGTTTCCATTGATCATCCTTGATGTTTATACAACTTGATTGGAGTCCACCTGTGGTAAATTCAATCTATATAATTCAGTCTATATAAGGTCCCACAGTTGACAGTGCATATCAGAGCAAAAACCAAGCCATGAGGTCAAAGGAATTGTCTGTAAAGCTCAGAGACAGGGTTGTGTCGCGGGACAGATCTGGGGAAGGGTACCAAAACATTTCTGCAGCATTGAAGGACCCCAATAACACGGTGTCCTCCATCATTCTAAAATGGAAGAAGTTTGAACCACCAAGACTCTACCTAAAGCTGAAAATGTATGAATGCAACAACCATTTTTCTGTCACTAGCGAACACAGTCATGGATGGTACTGGGAAATACGCAATTAAGGCTTAGAACCCTACAGTGGGGCTATACAATTCCGATCCTGGAGGGCCAAAACATTTCTGATTTGTGTATGGTTCCTCAAAGAACTATCCCATTTACGGTTCTTCAGAGACCCTAAAATGGTTCATCTATGGCATTGCTCCCAAGAACCTTATTTGGTTACAACTTGCATATTTATTGTTAAGAGTGCATATGGTGCACTATGAAAGGGAACATCTCTTAACACAGACTATAAATGGCGTCACATTAAAAAGGTGTGCTTTTGTCATTGAACCTGACTTGTTTAGGTGGTGCATTGCACACTATTCCAACATGGAAGGCTCCTCCTACTCAACAGCTACATTATCAAAACAAATCAAATTTTATTTGTCACATACACATGGTTAGCAGATGTTAATGCGAGTGTAGCGAAATGCTTGTGCTTCTAGTTCCGACAATGCAGTAATAACCAACAAGTAATCTAACTAACAATTCCAAAACTACTGTCTTATACACACAAGTGTAGGGGGATAAAAAAATATGTACATAAAGATATATGAATGAGTGATGGTACAGAGCGGCATAGGCAAGATACAGTAGATGGTATCGAGTACAGTATATACATATGAGATGAGTATGTAAACAAAGTGGTATAGTTCAAGTGGCTAGTGATACGTGTATTACATAAAGATGCATTAGATGATAGAGTACAGTATATACGTATACATATGAGATGAATAATGTAGGGTATGTAAACATTATATTAGGTAGCATTGTTTAAAGTGGCTAGTGATATATTTTACATCATTTCCCATCAATTCCCATTATTAAAGTGGCTGGAGTTGAGTCAGTGTGTTGGCAGCAGCCACTCAATGTTAGTGGTTGCTGTTTAACAGTCTGATGGCCTTGAGATGGAAGCTGTTTTTCAGTCTCTCGGTCCCAGCTTTGATGCACCTGTACTGACCTCGCCTTCTGGATGGTAGCGGGGTGAACAGGCAGTGGCTCGGGTGGTTGTTGTCCTTGATGATCTTTATGGCCTTCCTGTAACATCGGGTGGTGTAGGTGTCCTGGAGGGCAGGTAGTTTGCCCCCGGTGATGCGTTGTGCAGACCTCACTACCCACTGGAGAGCCTTACGGTTGAGGGCGGAGCAGTTGCCATACCAGGCGGTGATACAGCCCGACAGGATGCTCTCGATTGTGCATCTGTAGAAGTTTGTGAGTGCTTTTGGTGACAAGCCGACTTTCTTCAGCCTCCTGAGGTTGAAGAGGCGCTGCTGCGCCTTCTTCACGATGCTGTCTGTGTGGGTGGACCAATTCAGTTTGTCTGTGATGTGTATGCTGAGGAACTTAAAACTTACTACCCTCTCCACTACTGTTCCATCGATGTGGATAGGGGGTTCCCTCTGCTGTTTCCTGAAGTCCACAATCATCTCCATAGTTTTGTTGACGTTGAGTGTGAGGTTATTTTCCTGACACCACCCCCCGAGGGCCATCACCTCCTCCCTGTAGGCCGTCTCGTCGTTGTTGGTAATCAAGCCTACCACTGTTTTGTCGTCCGCAACAATTGATTGAGTTGGAGGCGTGCGTGGCCACGCAGTCGTGGGTGAACAGGGAGTACAGGAGAGGGCTCAGAACGCATGTCACGACTTCTGCCGAAGTCGTTGCCTCTCCTTGTTCGGGCAGTGCTCGGCGTTCGACGTCACCAGTCTTCTAGCCATCATTGATCCTTTTTTCATTTTCCATTGGTTTTGTCTTGTCTTCCCACACACCTGTTTTCAATCCCATTCATTACCTGTTGTGTATTTAACCCTCTGTTTCCCCTCATGTCTTTGTCAGAGATTGTTGTATAGGTGCGCGTCGGGTCCTCGTACCCATGTTTGGTTTGTTTGTACATATATTGTTATGGAGCATACTCTTGGAACTTTATTAAAAGACTCCATTTTACACTCAGTTTGACTCTCCTGCGCCTGACTTCCCTGCCACCTATTACACCTATGCATGACAGAATCTCTGACCAATATATATGAAGTCAGCAGGAGAGGACACTATGCCCATGGACCTGGAGGAACGCGTTCAGGAACAAGCGAGGGAGCTTGACTGTATCAGCTCCGTCATGGAGCACATTGTCCAGAAAATGGATCGCTGGGAGAGACAGGGAGTTTCTCCAGCGCCACCACCACCACAACCGGAATCTCCTGTGAACGTTTTTTCCTCTCCGGAAACGAGGATCCATTTATCCCTACCCACGGGATACAACGGAGATACTGCCGGCTGCCAGGGTTTCCTCCTCAAACTGAACTTATATCTAGCCACGGCCTCACCAGTACCATCTGAACGTGAGAAGAGTTACGCCCTCATCTCATGCCTCACCGGGAAAGCCCTGGAATGGGCCAGCGCTGTGTGTAGAAGGGAGGATGCGGCATTGGACCATTTTGAGGAGTTCACCCGCCAATTCCAGATAGTATTCGATCACCCACCTGAAGGCAAAGCAGCGGGTGAGCTCCTCTATCATCTGAGGCAGGAGACGAGGAGTGCCCAGGATTTTGCTTTGGAGTTTAGGACCTTGGCTGCCGGCGCTGGATGGAGCGACAGGGCCCTGATCAACCATTACCGTTGTAGTCTACGCGAGGACGTCCGTCGGGAGCTGGCCTGTAGAGACACCACCCTCACCTTTGACCAGCTGATGGACATGTCCATCAAGCTGGACAACATGCTGGCTACTCGTGGACGTCTAGATCGGGTCTGGTTGTTCCATCCTCCCGCATCCTCTCTCCCGAACCTATGGAATTGGGAGGGATGGTGCGCAGGGAGACCGGAGGGGGTTCCCGCTGGAGCACCATTCATTGTCGCAGAGGGCACACTGCTGGTCGGTGCCGGGTTGGTTCCTCTGGGAATAGAGAGGGCAGGCAGGGCATTCTGGCATCACCCCAGGTGAGTAGGCACCATTCTCATCCAGAGCCCTCTGCTGCACTAATGTTTGTCTCTGTCTCTTTTCCTGATTTTTCACTGCATTCCCAGTATAAGGCACTAGTAGATTCAGGTGCGGCTGGGAATTTCATTAATAAAAGTCTAGCTCATAGTTTAGGGATCCCTATTGTTCCTGTGGATATGCCTTTCCCTATTCATGCCTTAGATAGTCGACCATTAGTGTCAGGGTTTATCAGGGAGGTAACCGCACCTTTGTGTATGATAACGCAGGAGGGTCACAAGGAGAAGATTAGTCTTTTCCTTATTGATTCTCCTGCGTATTCTGTGGTGCTAGGCCTACCCTGGTTAGTTTGTCATAACCCCACTGTTTCTTGGCCACAGAGGGCTCTCACGGGGTGGTCGCGAGAATGCTCAGGGAGGTGTTTAGGGGCTTCCGTTGGTGCTACTACGGTGGAAAGTCCAGACCAGGTCTCCACCGTGCGCATTCCCCCCGAATATGCCGATTTGGCTCTCGCCTTCTGTAAAAAGAAGGCGACTCAATTACCACCCCATCGACGCGGGGATTGTGCGATAGATCTCCTGGTAGACGCTGCATATCCCAAGAGTCACGTGTATCCCCTGTCGCAAGCGGAGACGGAGGCTATGGAGACATATGTCTCTGAATCCCTGCATCAGGGGTTCATTCAGCCATCCATTTCACCCGTCTCTTCGAGTTTCTTTTTTGTGAAAAAAAAAGGATGGCGGTTTACGCCCGTGCATTGATTATCGAGGTCTTAATAAAATCACAGTGAAATATAGTTACCCGCTACCCATGATCAATACGGTTATTGAGTTAATGCACGGGGCACGTTTTTTCACAAAATTGGATCTCAGGAGTGCTTACAATCTGGTGCGTATTAAGAAGGGTGATGAGTGGAAGACGGCATTTAGCACTACCTCAGGTCATTATGAGTACCTGGTCATGCCATATGGGTTGATGAATGCTCCATCAGTTTTCCAATCATTTGTAGATGAGATCTTCAGGGACCTGCACGGGCAGGGTGTAGTGGTGTATATCGATGATATTCTGATATACTCTGCTACACGCGCCGAGCATGTGTCCCTGGTGCGCAGGGTGCTTGGTTGCCTGTTGGGGCATGATCTATATGTCAAGGCTGAGAAATGCTTGTTTTTCCAACAATCCATCTCCTTTCTAGGGCATCGGATTTCCACTTCAGGAGTGGAGATGGAGAGCGACCGCATTACAGCCGTGCGTAATTGGCCGACTCCAACCACGGTAAAGGAGTTGCAGCGTTTTTGGGGTTCTCCAATTACTACCGGAGGTTTATCCGGGGTTTTGGTCAGGTGGCAACTCCCATTACCTCACTGCTAAAAGGGGGCCAGGTGCGCTTGCAGTGGTCGGCTGAGGCGAACAGGGCCTTTGAGCACCTGAAGACTCTGTTTACCTCGGTGCCTGTGCTGGCTCATCCGGATCGCTCTTTGCCATTCATAGTGGAGGTGTACGCATCCAAAGCTGGGATAGGAGCAGTGCTCTCTCAGCGTTCGGGTACGCTACTGAAGCTTCGCCCCTGTGCTTTCTTTTCGAAGAAACTCAGCCCGGCGGAGCGAAACTATGATGTGGGGAACCGAGAGCTGTTAGCTGTCGTAGAAGACTTGAAGGTGTGGAGGCATTGGCTTGAGGGGGATAAACACCCTTTTCTCATCTGGACTGACCACCGCAATCTGGAGTACATCCGGCAGGCGAAGAGATTGAATCCTCGCCAGGCAAGGTGGGCCATGTTTTTCACTCGTTTTGTGTTTACTATTTCTTACAGACCAGGCTCCCAGAACGTTAAGGCAGACGCATTGTCTCGGCTGTATGACACAGAGGAGCGGTCCATGGATCCCACTCCCATACTCCCAGCTTCGTGTCTGGTGGCGCCTGTAGTGTGGGAGCTGGACGCGGACATTGAGAGGGCGTCACGTGCAGAGCCTTCTCCCCCTGAGTGTCCAGCTGGTCATCTGTACGTTCTGTCTGCTGTTCGCGACCGATTGATATATTGGGCTCACACGTCACCCTCCTCTGGTCATCCTGGGATAGGTCGGACGATGCGCTGTCTTGAAGGAAGGTACTGGTGGCCCACTTTAGCTAAGGACGTGAGGATTTATGTTTCTTCCTGTTCGGTGTGCGCCCAGTGCAAGGCTCCTAGACACCTGCCCAGAGGTAAGCTACAACAACTACCCGTTCCTCAACGGCCATGGTCGCACCTGTCGGTGGATTTTTTGACTGATCTTCCACCTTCACAGGGTTACACCACGATCCTGGTCGTTGTGGATTGGTTTTCAAAGTCCTGTCGTCTCCTCCCTTTGCACGGTCTCCCTACGGCCTTACAAACTGCAGAGGCCCTGTTTACACACGTTTTCCGGCACTATGGGGTGCCTGAGGATATAGTGTCTGATCGGGGTCCCCAGTTCACATCAAGGATCTGGAAGGCGTTCATGGAGCGTCTGGGGATCTCGGTTAGTCTTACCTCAGGTTTTCACCCCGAGAGTATGCGGCAGGTGGAGAGAGTTAACCAGGATGTCGGTAGGTTTCTGCGGTCTTATTGCCAGGATCGGCCGGGGGAGTGGGCGAAGTTCATGCCCTGGGCAGAGATGGCTCAGAACTCGCTACGTCACTCCTCCACTAACCTTACTCCCTTTCAATGTGTATTAGGGTATCAGCCGGTTCTGGCTCCTTGGCATCAGAGCCAGACCGAGGCCCCTGCGGTGGGCAATTGGTTTCGGCACGCTGAGGAAACCTGGGAGGCAGCCCACGTCCACCTTCAGCGTGCCATAAGGCGCCAGAAAATTGGCGCAGACCGTCGCCGCAGTGAGGCCCCAGTGTTCGCACCAGGGGATAGGGTCTGGCTCTAGACCCGAAACCTGCCCCTTCGCCTGCTCTGCCGGAAGCTGGGTCCGCGGTTTGTGGGGCCGTTTAAAGTCCTGAGGAGAGTGAACGAGGTATGTTATAGGTTACAACTACCCACTCATTACCGTATTAACCCCTCATTCCATGTGTCTCTCCTCAGGCCGATGGTGGCTGGCCCGCTCCAGGAGGCTGAAGTGTGTGATGTTCCTCCGCCTCCTCTAGACATCGAGGGGGTTCCGGTGTACTCTGTTTGATCCATTTTGGATTTGAGATGTCGGGCGAGGGGCCTTCAGTACCTCATGGACTGGGAGTGGTACGGGCCGGAGGAGAGATGCTGAGTTCCGGTGGAGGACATGTTAGATCTTTCCATGTTATCAGAATTCCACCGTCTCCATCCGGATCGCCCTGCACCTCGCCCTCTGGGTCGTCCCCGAGGCCCGTGTCGACGCGCAGCTGGAGCCGCGCGTCAGGGGGGGTACTGTCACGACTTCTGCCGAAGTTGTTGCCTCTCCTTGTTCGGGCGGTGCTCGGCGTTCGACGTCACCGGTCTTCTAGCCATCATTGATCCTTTTTTCATTTTCCATTGGTTTTGTCTTGTCTTCCCACACACCTGTTTTCAATCCCATTCATTACCTGTTGTGTATTTAACCCTCTGTTTCCCCTCATGTCTTTGTCAGAGATTGTTTTATTGTCAGTATAATGAGATTGTTGTATAGGTGCGCGTCGGGTCCTCGTACCCATGTTTGGTTTGTTTGTACATTTATTGTTATGGAGCATACTCTTGGAACTTTATTAAAAGACTCCATTTTACACTCAGTTTGACTCTCCTGCGCCTGACTTCCCTGCCACCTATTACACCTATGCATGACAACGCACCCTTGTGGGGACCCAGTGTTGAGGATCAGCGGGGTGGAGATGTTGTTGCCTACCCTCACCACCTGGGGGCGGCCCGTCAGGAAGTCCAGGACCCAGTTGCACAGGGCGGGGTTGAGACCCAGGGTCTCGAGCTTGATGATGAGCTTGGAGGGTACTATGGTGTTAAATGCCGAGCTGTAGTCGATGAACAGCATTCTCACATAGGTATTCCTCTTGTCCAGATGGGTTAGGGCGTGTGCAGTGAGGTTGAGATTGCATCGTCTGTGGACCTATTTGGGCGGTAAGCAAATTGGAGTGGGTCTAGGGTGTCAGGTAGGGTGGAGGTGATATGGTCCTTGACTAGTCTCTCAAAGCACTTTATGATGACGGAAGTGAGTGCTACGGGGCGGTAGTCGTTTAGCTCAGTTAACTTAGCTTTCTTGGGAACAGGAACAATGGTGGCCCTCTTGAAGCATGTGGGAACAGCAGACTGGGATAGGGATTGATTGAATATGTCCGTAAACACACCAGCCAGCTGGTCTGCGCATGCTCTGAGGGCGTGGCTGGGGATGCCGTCTGGGCCTGCAGCCTTGCGAGGGTTAACAAGTTTAAATGTTTTACTCACCTCGGCAGCAGTGAAGGAGAGGCCGCATGTTTTGGTTGCAGGCCGTGTCAGTGGCACTGTATTGTCCTCAAAGCGGGCAAAAAAGTTATTTAGTCTGCCTGGGAGCAAGACATCCTGGTCCGTGATGGGGCTGGTTTTCTTTTTGTAATCCGTGATTGACTGTAGACCCTGCCACATACCTCTTGTGTCTGAGCCGTTGAATTGATATTCTACTTTGTCTCTATACTGACGCTTAGCTTGTTTGATTGCCTTGCGGAGGGAATACCTACACTGTTTGTATTCGGTCATGTTTCCGGTCACCTTGCCCTGATTAAAAGCAGTGGTTCGTGCTTTCAGTTTCACGCGAATGCTGCCATCAATCCACGGTTTCTGGTTTGGGAATGTTTTAATCGTTGCTATGGGAACGACATCTTCAACGCACGTTCTAATGAACTCGCACACCGAATCAGCGTATTCGTCAATGTTGTTGTCTGACGCAATACGAAACATATCGTATCAGCTTCCTTTGTGTCTGAAAGATGAGCGAGTATGATGGATGTGGCAGGAGCAGTATGATGGATGTGGCAGGAGCAGAACTCTGTGTAAAGGTCAAGGTCTTTAGTCATTATGATTAGCCCCAGCTCTGGCACTTGTCACTTCAGGTAGGACAGGGTAACCGCAGAGAGAGAAAGAGTGAGATCATTGAGAGAGAGTGTGTGTGTGTGTGTGTGTGTGTGCGCGTGTGTGTGCATGTGTGTGTGCACGTGCGTGTGTGTGTGTGTGTGTGTGTGTGTGTGTGCATGTAAAAGCGCTGAAGCGAGGATAATATCACTCGGCCAGAGTGTTCAGCAACACCTTCTACCTGTCAGAGAATCACACATCAAGGATCTTGCTACTTTCTGTCTTTATCTCACACTAACAAGAATTCCAAAATAAACGTCAAACGTCTCGCAGCAATGCTCCCTGCCACAATAGAGCACTCTGACTTAATTACGATAAAAATGTATCAACCCCATCAAAAATGTCCATTAATTATAATCCACGTTTCATGTTGCTGCAGGATTATTTTCATGCTGTAGCAAACTGGCTCAAATTAAGATCCTAAATCCGTATGTACATACACTTCTTGAAATGTTTCATCATGCCATCCACCTCCTAAGTGGAATCTTGTGGAAAATGAAAAACACATAAGGCACTGCACCTTTCATTTCACTCAATCTCTCATTTGAATCATTTGAATCTGAACTGATATACTAGACAGTAGACACACAGCCAATAAAGTGGCTCTTGACAATATTAGCAATGTCACAGTTTTGCTTCAAGCAAATCTTCCAGTCTTCACAAAAACATGAAAAGGATGTAGCATGTACCTTTGGGCTGTTCTATCGACCCATAAGTCATGGAGAAAATGTACTCATGTTTTCCCATCCAGTCCAACTGATTTCATGTCCTCTGGACCACTTGCTACATGAGTCCAGATCTGAATTTTTCTCTAAAGTCTGATCTGGTTTACCGAGACATTCTATTAACCAGTGTCATGAATTCATAATGAGATATAAAGTAGATGGCCCACACAAGCACACACACACACACACCGCCATCATGTCTAACACATACATGACAGGCCCACATTTTTATTTTTGCCTTGGGGAAGAAAATAAAGGAAAGGAAATAAATGATTGAACATCTCATTGTACCTGTGGGTGGTGGCACTACAGCCACAACAAAATCAATCAATCAATCAATCAATCATTCATTCATATAATAATAAGATATGCCCCTGAGCAGATGTTTTTACCCAAAGAGACTTAGTGCTTTAATCTAAAGTGGCCATAGTGCGTGCATACCTTTTCACAGTCATTCATTCATTCATTGAAATAGTGTGCGCTAATGAAGACAATCCAGATAGACAAGGTTCCACTCCTTCCTGTCCTCTCCTGTCATAACGTCATTTACCACTCCTGATGAGCTGAATTGAGAATGGAAAGAGGATATGGTCATCAAATTGGACTGCTAATACTCATTAGCAGTTCACATGCCAACTATCATTCTTTAATTGACAAGATGAAACATGTCTGATGAGCTTCATTTGTTTCTTTACAAGGGCACTGTCATTATATTAAGTTCATTTGCAAACGGTCGATGATATATCAGTTGCAAATATTTTTTAAATCAAATCACTTGAACGAAAGGTAACACTTTACATGAATTAGATTTCCTTTGTGTAGTAATGCTATAATTACACATGCAACAACATCAAATCAATATATTTTACACCCATAGGTTATGTCGGAGATTACACCAGGGCCCTTATTGGTCTAGGAAGCGCTGAAAGCTGAAAATGCAATTCCACATGCGAGATGAAAACATGTTATTCTCCTCACATGTGTAAAGGTGGTGTTGACATGTGCTAACTCTAAATGTAATACATATGAACACATGGTTTTAACATGTGAACAACTGATCTCACGTGTCTTTTCAGCTCAACGTGTGAAAACAGGCTATTTCGCGTGTGAAAATGCAATTTCACATGATTACATAGTGCTGACTTTTCAACGTGACCCAACCTGGGATTTGAAATCACAATCCTCTGGGTTTGGGTGTACCCTGATCTCTCTGCTGCGCCACACAATCTGTAGTATTTTAGTTGTCAGTAAATTTGACTATTCTCTCATCATTGATTTAATTTACTTTATTCAGCATTTTGAGGGTTTTATGTATAGTTGTCGGATGTTGGGGGGACATATTATTCCGTTTTAATGTTACTCCTGTGCAGAAGGGAGCCCTGAAGCCCAAGGCCTCCCGCTCACAAAAAAAACAAACAATAGACTCTTGGGATTATCTTGCTTAAACAACTTTGAACCTTGTTTAAACAATTTAGCATCTCTTAGTATCTTCAAACGAGATATTAAGTCATTCGAATGAGATACAAAGCCATTTGAACAACTTATCGTTTGAACAACTTAATTGTTATTTTTGTCTAATTAGGCCTCATTTTTGATGCAGATTTGAAGTCACACCCTGATTCCATCCATTGATAGGATTATTCATTAACAGTTCTTTTATAGTCTAATCTATCGGGGCTGCTTTTGAATGTCAGAGCAATCAAGTGGGCAAGTGTGGCTGTTGTATCTGTTTTTTTTATTCTACTTTCTGACATTAGGATTCATTTCTACTTCAAATGTATTAGCAGGTGTTTTAGGGAGGCAATAAATAGGCAACTGTAAAATGTATTTGAATTTTTCTTGGAATATAAACACTACAATATAAATCAATTTCATTAAGCTAAAATATCAGAAATAAATCATAAATAATTAAGGCCAGTATCAGATTCTAAATAAATCATCTAAAACTGCAGTGGTTAATTGATTTGTGCACAGAAGCAAGAACCAGAAATCTTCATTATGTGCATTTAGTGTGGGAAATGCACTTTACAAATTAAAATAGCATTATTAGTATAATAAAGACAGAAAAATACACATCTAAAAGCTTAATTGCATAAATTAATATTAGCGGGAATATAGCCAGAAAACAAACAAGAGAAAGGAGAACGGAATATATTTGAAAAGCCTAAAATACAAAAAATGCATTGAGATGAAGTAGGGACCAGCACAGAGTCCTGTAGGACAGTGTCACAAGGCTACATAGTCATAGGCCTACACTTCACCACTGCTGGAGGGAATACACAGCTGTCCTTCAGTGTGAGCTAGAATGAAATGTGTGCGACATGAGGTAAACAACAGTTTTCCATCAATAGACTCAACTAGGGAGGTAACGTGATGTCATAAGGGAATTGCTTAGACCACACTTACCTTTAGAACTAGTTATCTCAAAGCTATGGCAGAGAAGTGGCCTATGTGAGCACTTTAACACTAGCCTAAACGCACATTTAAAGTAGCATCACCAATAAGTGAATGAACTTCAGAGATAATAGGCTGGTTTGTGCTGTGAATAACATGCTTTTATTAGCCTAACAGAATTGCCTACAAAAAGAGGTTTGTGATAGGCCTTTAATTGAAATGAAGAGACATTTGTTTAATCGTTGAAGTGTTGGCTAATGGTTTACTGTAAAATGAGGAAGCTATCAGATTTTCAATAGAACCGATGACAACAAACCAATTAATTTGATGGTAAGTGAAATATTGATCCTCAAGAAGAAGCGCTTGAGAGGGAGAACTGTGCATAATGGATGGATTTGGCAGGTGCAAATGCTTTTTAAAGAAATAAAAGAATTTATTTCAGACACGGTTTGAAGAGGTAGGGTTTCAGATGTTTTCGGGAAGATGGGCAGGGGGAAGCTGGTTCCACCATTGGGGTGCCAGGACAGAGAAGAGCTTTCTACTGGGCTGAGTGGGAGCTGGGCTAAGATACCTGAGGTGGTAGAATGGAGTGCTCGGGTTGTGGCCTCATGCAGTAGTAATAACAATAATAATAATACAAATAATAAAGGATCACTACCTTACTATTCTGCACAGGCTGACACAGACTTATAAGGCTAATTGAAACACTTCAAGTGCACCAATAATAAGAAGAGTAGCAGTCAAAAGTTTAGACACACCTACCCATTCAAGGGTTGTTCCTTATCTTTACTATTTTCTACATTGTAGAATAGTAGTGAAGAAATTTAAACTATGAAATAAAGCATATGAAATCATGTAGTAACTAAAAAAGTGTTTAACAAATCAAAATATATTTGAGATTCTTCAAAGTAGCCACCCTTTGACTTGATGACAGCTTTGCACACTCTTGGCATTCTCTCAACCAGCTTCACGTGGAATGCTTTTCCAACAGTCTTGAAGGAGTTCCCACATATTGCTGAGCACTTGTTGGATGCTTTTCCTTCACTCTGCAGTACAACTCATCCCAAACCATCTCAATTGGGTTGAGGTCGGGTGATTGTGGAGGCCAGGTCATCTGATGCAGCACTTCCTCACTCTCCTTATGGGCCAAATAGCCCTTACACAGCCTGGAGGTGTGTTGGGTCATTGTCCTGTTGAAAAACAAATATTAGTCCCACTAAGTGCAAGCCAAATAGGGTGGCGTATCGCTGCAGAATGCTGTGATAGACATGCTGGTTAAGTGTGCCTTGAATTCTAAATAAATCACTGGCAATGTCACCAGCAAAGCACCCCCACACCATCACACCTCCTACTCCATGCTTCACGGTAGGAATCACAAATGCGGAGATCATCCATTCACCTACTGTGCGTTTCACAAAGACGAGGAGTCTTATGGCTTGGGGGTAGAAGCTATTTAGGAGCCTCTTGAACCTAGACTTGGCGGTGCGGTTCCGCTTGCCGTGCAGTAGCAGAGAGAACAGTCTATGACTAGGGTGGCTGGAGTCTTTGACAATTTTCAGGGCCTTCCTAAGACACCGCCTGGTATAGAGTTCCTGGATGGCAGGAAGCCCCGGTGATGTACTGGGCCGTACGCACTACCCTCTGCAGTGCCTTGCGAGCAGTTACCATACCAGGCAGTGATGCAACCCGTCACAATGCTCTTGAAAGTGCAGCTGTAAAACCCTTTGAGGATCATAGAGCTTGGTGAGTTTTGCAACTGCACTTGAAGAAACTTTTAAAGTTCTTGAAATTTTCCGGATTGACTGACCTTCATGTCTTAATTAAAGTAATGACGGACTGTTGTTTCTCTTTGCTTATTTGAGCTGTTCATGCCATAATATGGACTTTGTTCTTTACCAAATAAGGCTATCTTCTGTATACCACCCCTACCTTGCCACAACACAACGGATTGGCTCAAATTCAATAAGAAGGAATAAGTTCCACAAATTCAGTCTAACAAGGCACACCTTTCCAAAACAAAATGTTTATTCTTTCAGTGAAATACGGAACCGTTCCGTATTTTATCTAACGGGTAGCATCCCTAAGTCTAAATATTGCTGTTATATTGCACAACCTTCAATGTTATGTCATGATTATGCACAATTCTGGCAAATTAATTACAGTCTTTTTTTAGGAAGAAATGGTCTTCACATAGTTCGCAACTAGCCAGGCGGCCCAAACAGCTGCAAATACCCTGACTCTACTTGCACGGAACGCAAGAGAAGTGACACAATTTCCCTAGTTAAAAGAAATTCATGTTAGCAGGCAATATTAACTAAATATACTTGTGTATTGATTTTAAAGAAATGCATTGATGTTCATGGTTAGGTACATATTGGTGCAAAGACAGTGCTTTTTGTGTGAATGCGCTTGTTAAATCATCACTCGTTTGGCAAAGTAGGCTGTGATTCGATGATAAACTAACAGGAACCACATCGATTATATGCAACGCAGGACAAGCTAGATAAACTAGTAATATCATCAACCATGTGTAGTTAACTAGTGATTATGTTAAGATTGATTGTTTTTATAAGATAAGTTTAATGCTAGCTAGTAACTTACCTTGGCTTCCTGCTGCACTCGTGTAACAGGTAGTCAGCAGTCTCCTCGTGGAGTCCAATGTAATCGGCCACAATCGGTGTCCAAAAATGCTGATTACCGATTGTTATGAAAACTTGAAAATGGCCCTAATTAATTGCCCATTCCGATTAATTGGTCGACCTCTAGTTTGGAACATTCTAGTTTATTGGTGATGTGGACACCAAGGAACTCGAAGCTCTCAAACTGCACCACTACAGCCCTGTCGATGAGAATGGGGGCGTGCTCGGTCCTCCTTTTCCTGTAGTCCACATTCCTCTCCTTAGTCTTGGTTACGTTGAGGGATAGGTTGTTATTCTGGCACCGCCCGGCCAGGTCTCTGACCTCCTCCCTATAGGCCATCTCGTTGTTGTCGTGATCAAGCCTATCACTTTTGTGTTGTCTGCTCGGTCCTCCTTTTCCTGTAGTCCACAATCCTCTCCTTAGTCTTGGTTACGTTGAGGGATAGGTTGTTATTCTGGCACCACCCGGCCAGGTCTCTGACCTCCTCCTTATAGGCCGTCTCGTTGTTGTCGGTGAACAAGCCTACCACTTTTGTGTTGTCTGCAAACGTAATGATGGTGTTGGAGTCGTGCCTGGCCATGTAGTCGTGGGTGAACAGGGAGTATGGTAGGGGACTCAGCACGCACCCCTGGGGGGCTCCAGTGTTGAGGATCAGCATGGCAGATGTGTTGCTACCTACCCTCACCACCTGGGGGCGGCCAGTCAGGAAGTCAAGGATCCAGTTGCAGAGGGAGGTGTTTAGTCCCAGCATCCTTAGCTTAGTGATGAGCTTTGATGGTACTATGGTGTTGAACGCTGAGCTGTAGTCAATGAATAGCATTCTCACGTAGGTGTTCCTGTTATCCAGGTGGGAAAGGGCAGTGTGGAGTAAAATAGAGATTGCATCTGTGGATCTGTTTGGGCGGTATGCAAATTGGAGTGGGTCTAGGGTTTCTGGGATAATGGAGTTGATGTGAGCCATTGCCAGCCTTTCAAAGCACTTCATGGCTACGAACGTGAGTGCTACGGGTCTGTAGTCATTTAGGGAGGTTGCCTTCGTGTTCTTTGGCATAAGGACTATGGTGGTCTGCTTGAAACATGTTGGTATTACAGACTCAATCAGGAACATGTTGAAAATGTCAGTGAAGACACCTGCCAGTTGGTCAGTACATGCCCGGAGCACACGTCGTCGTAAATCGGCCTGGCCTCACAGTTCTGAATGTTACATTGGCTACGGAGAGTGTGATCACAGAGTCATCTGGAACAGCTGATTCTCTCATGCATGCCTCAGTGTTGCTTGCCTCAAAGCGAGCATAGAAGTGATTTAGCTCGTCTGGTAGGCTCGTGTCACTGGGCAGCTCACGGCTGTGCTTTCCTTTGTAGTCTGTAATAGTTTGCAAGCCCTGCCACATGAGACAAGCATCGGAGCCAGTGTAGTACGATTCAATCTTAGCCCTGTTGTTATGGATACAAGTATCCTGTGTGTGTATTTGTTTTCTTTCCTTCTTCCCCAGTCACAGGTGCCACCCATCAGTCTCCAATCAGTTGCCAATCAGTCGCCCCTGAAGACACACCTGCTCCTTTTCTCTTATCCAATCACATCCCCTTTACCTTGGTTTAACAACCCAGTCAGTTGGTTTCCCTGTCTCTCTGTCTCTCTCTCCCCCTTTATGCAGCTATCTCGCTTTTGTTTTTGCGCCTACATCTCACATTGTCCGTTATCATGTGAGTATGTATTGCTGTGTATGGGTTGTTTGTTTGTTGGTGGGAAAAGGGGATACCAAGCCAAGTCGCCCTTGGGCATACATTACTCGTAGGAAAACTTTGTCTAAGTACCCTAGTTAGAATTGGGCGGACCAACCATTGTATTGTATTGGTTAGTTATCTAGCTGTTCTTGAAGCAGGTAAGACTAGCTTCGATTTCAAATATAAAAAAAATAATTGTTATTTCCTCTGGTCCAGCTCAGCCCCCTCCCCATCAGCGTGTGTTTGAACAATAAAGCTAAAGTGTTTGACGAGGAAAAAGGAATGGTGGCAGCTAGTAGACCGGTGACGACGAGCGCTGAGCGCCGCCCGAACAGGGAGAGAAGCCACCTTCGGTGGAAGTCGTGACAGGTTTAGGTTGTCTTTTTTTTCTCACTGTTCCTTTTCACTGATATGATTTGCATGAGATATGTTACGGGTCTCATTTCCATCCCCCCTAGACTGCAGGACCAAAGGGGTTCGTAACACCTGTATTGACGCTTTGTCTGTTTGATGGTTCGTTGCAGGGCTTGGCAGGATTTCTTATAAACTTCTGGGTTAGAATCCCGCACCTTGAAAGCGGCAGCTCTACCCTTCAGCTCAGTGCACATATTGCCTGTAATCCATGGCTTCTGGTTGGGGTATGTACGTACAGTCACTGAAGGGACGACGTCCTCGATGCACTTATTGATAAAGCCAGTGACTGATCTGGTGTTGACTGGTACTGTATATGTAGTAGTATCTATATGTTTTTACACTATATTCACACATTTTCACATTTGTATTTTTTCAACAGAAATGATTGCTTGAGGACCTTCATCTGTGTGTAAAATATTGCTGCTCTCAGCTTTGTAATTCATAGATTGTAGGTGTGTATTAAAACGTGTCATTTAAAAAAAAGCTATATATCGATTCTTTAGCTGGAATGGAATGTTCGTATACTGTATATTTGACTGTGATATATGATTGTCTCACCTAGCTATCTTAAGATGAATGCTACTAAAATGTAGAATGTAAATGTTTTGCATACTGTACAGATCTCCTATTACTGTATGGATTTATATATTTTTTATATATTTATGTCACAAATGTATCATTTGTAGTTCTTTTCAAAACAAAACTAGTTGGATTGTTACATTTGCCTGGGTTAAACCCTGCAGTACCAGCTATTTATTTGAGAATGAGTCAGAAATATACTGTAGCATTTTGCAACAAAAAAAACATGATTATTTCTCTCTGAAATGAAACCATCAAGTGATAGATTTCAATCAAATACATGTCTGTCATTGAACATCCCCATGCCATGATTAGAAAGTGAAACAATGGCATCCCGAGTGGCGCAGTGGTCTAAGGCCTCTAGAGATCATGGTTCAAGTCCAGGCTCAGTCGCAGATGGCCGCAACTGGGAGACCCATGTTACAGTGTACAATTGGCTCAGCATTGTCTGGGTTAGGGGATGGTTTGACCTGCAGGGATGTTGTTGTCCGATTGTACTCTAGTGACTCCTGTGGCGGGCTGGGTGCAATGTATGCTGACATGGTCGCCAGGTGTATGTTGGTGCGGCTGGCTTCCTGGTTAATCGGGCATCGTGTCAAGAAGCAGTGAGCCCTGGCTGGGTTGTGTTTAGGAGGACGCACGGCTCTTGACCTTCGCCTCTCCCGAGGCTGTACGGGAGTTGCAGCAATGGGACAAGACTGTATCTACCAATTGGATATGATGAAAAAGGGGTACAAAAATAACAAACGTTGTTAAAAATATATATTTTTAAACTAACCAATATCTTTCATACAAATTAGGATGAAATTTCAAAGTGCAGATGTCACAGATGTTATGTTTGTAAAATAAGGTACTGTATATGACATACATCCACCCTGACTATAGGGGGAGCCATATACACAACAGACACCTCATTAGGGCCCATATTCATCAAACATTTCAGTGTAGGAGTGCTGATCTAGGATCAGGTCTATCCCTGTCCATTCATTATAATCTAAAAGGCCAAATAGAGAGAGAGAGAGGAAAGAGGGAGAGGAGAGAGAGAGAGAAGGTAAGAGGGAATGTGTGGATAGTTTTTCTAAATAACTGTTCCTTCTCCTTCACTATTCATGCATTATGCAGTGCTAGAGACAACACTGGTGATCAATCATGAATATGATACTACAAAACCATCACAGTCCAAATCTGGTCGCCTCTGTTAAGCTCTCAGTTATGTAGATTTGCTGTGTGTGCGTGTTCTCTCATATGTAGGGATATTGATCACAGTGACACACACTGCTCCTGGGGTTTCATTCGATTCGATTGACCGCCCAAAATACATTATTGATCATATGTTGATTATCTGCCGCTGTGCTTTGTTGCATCGTCCTTTGCAGGGCATCATAATCTTGCTGGTATAGTTGATAAGCTGTTGGTTGTCCCTGAGTTGAAATTTCCCAGACAATTTGATTCCGAGACAATACAAGAGCCATTATCGATCTGAACACCTGCCAAACGACATTATGATAAAGCATGGCTCTTTAAACTCTAGGGTTGTGGATTCTATTCCAACTGGCGTCACCCATTCGAGAGTGTATACATGCACTGGAAGTCGCTCTGGATAAAAGTGTGCTAAATGCGATGTACATGTATATCATTTATTTCACAAAGATTTTTTTGACAAAGAGAAAGTGACAGTAAACCAGGATATACGTTTATGTATCCCTAATGTAACATTTATGTCAGCCTCATAGCCGATATGAGTGAATACATAGTTGTACGGTAACTACAGTATTCCTCCTCTGTTGCTCTTGTTGTTGCTGTTGCCTAGGGCTCTGCCATTAACAAAGTGTGCAGTAGAGTCTTGTTATGAAATCCATCTTCAAGGCACAGAGAATTTTGCTCCACTGGCTCATAAGAGAAGCCCATACTCTGGTCATTCATCAGCCCCCTGTAGTGTGTGTGTGTGTGTGTTTGCAAAACACTGCCTCACTCCTAGACCAGAGCAGGATAGCACAGTGGACGTCTAACGATGTGACACTCTCATAATGTGATGATGATGTGTGCTCTTTATCAGCGTGTGTGTGTGCCCCCCGCGCAGTCTGTGTGTACAACCAAACATTTGAAAAAGTCCAACTCAGCATAGAGAGCAAACTTAAATTGTCTTAAATTGTGTCTTAGCTTTGAAGGATGTGAATTATTAACCCTGGCGGTTGACAATGAGGTTGTGTGTTGCCTCTTTCAGTGTGTTTATATTCCAGCAGAGACACCTGCAATTGGCTCTGTGCATGAAGTCCACACGTTACATCAAACTGGGAAGGCACTGGATGATTGCATACTATAAAATATGTAACTACTGTAGAAGCAGTGGTAGGTCACATACCGTAGCCTCTCTATCACGGAGCATAGACAATACAAAAGCATGCAAAATTAACCAACCGTATCGCTGGGAAAATGCAGAATCAGGTCAGATAAAAATGACATGAAATTATGCATGTGCATCGTGCAACATTTCCTCCTACAGTACCAGTCAAAAGTGTGGACACACCTACTCATTCAAGGGTTTGTCTTTATTTTTACTATTTTCTACATTGTAGAGTAATAGTGAAGACATCAAAACTATGAAAGAACACACATGGAGTCATGTAGTAACCAAAAATGTGTCAAACAAACAAAATATATTTTATATTTGAGATTCTTCAAAGTAGCCACACTTTGACTTGACGACAGCTTTGCACACTCTTGGCATTCTCTCATCTAGCTTTGCAAACAATGTAGTTTTATATATATATATATATATATATATATATATATATATATATATATGCTTGAGTAAATTCAGCCTCGTACAAATAGGCAGCTCCAAAATGCAGGTATTTCAGCCGAGCTCAGTGCTTTCTGTGGTGGTGGGGCAGGCCAACAGAAAATAGGAGCATTGCACCGTGATTGGCTCAGCATTGCACAATGATTGGCTCAGTGTTCTGTCACTCACGGGGACACTATGTCACCAGCCTTTAGTAAGGGTAGACATCAAGAATGTGAGCCTTTTGGGTCCTGCCATAGACTTAGATCAGAAGTGCCCTTCCAAGAAGGCTCAAGGTTATTGGCCACAGATAAAACGACATCAAATCACATTATATCTACAGTAGCTTTGATTGGACTGATCATATCAACATCTTACTTTCAAAGTCTTAGCTAGCAGTCGTCATCAGTTGTCATCAAGTCAACAACCTACTAGCAAATCCTTTTTAATCCTTGTCATATGAAGAGAAATTATGAAGAGAAATTATAGATAGAATGTATAAGGTGCTCATCGGCAATTGGACATAAATTTTACACAACAAGTTGGACTTTGCAAATTCAACATTGAGTCGTTTGGAAGGAATCAGTGGCTAACTGCAAGTGTTGCAAAGAAACCACTAAAGTTAGCCTGCCATTCAATGAAGTGGCTGTGTGTCAGAATGCCAGAGTGGCTGTGTGCCAGAATGCCAGACTTTGATGACAGAATTTGCCCACAGAGTCCAAAACTGTCTTCTATTTAGTTGCATAAATGACGTATTATGCAAGGGGGAAATGTATACTGAAGCTAAGAAAGTAATACTAAGTGTATGTTGTGTTGTAAGCTATTAGTAGCCCATGTGCCTCACCCTAATAATTTGGTCTATTTTCAACAATGAGGTACAGTAAACACATCGTTCGTGGCCAGTGTGTGCTTGTTTGGTTATTGTTTTATACAGCTTTGACAGTGCTACTCATAGTAGTGGTGGCGCTTGGCTTGCACATGCAAATTCAGCATTCACAAGATTATATAATAGAATTGTGTTATTTGACGTGTCAAATTGAAAGCTTATTTAACATGTCAAATAGTGTTATATGAAGTGTATATTTTTTTACACACAGACCCAAATGGCGTTCAATGTGCCTCACCCTAACAATATGGTCTATTTTCACCTCTATAATTTTGCCTACTCTTCTAACTTGGTGGTGCACATATAACCTATAACCTGTTTTAGAGAAATGTAATCATCGACTATTATAAGAGCTTTCATTGTCTGTTTTATATGCCCCCTTTATTTATCGCACGGTTCTGACTTGTACGGGGAGTACACTTTAAGAACAGCCCATGTTCTGAATTCTGTCGCTGTATATTTCAAAAGTGCTGAACAAATAGTTATAATGACTTTGTCCGTCTTCGCTTGCTCATTAATGTCATAATCAAAATTACGGATTGCCTCTTATCAGCTTGTCATCCCCTTATGCCATAGTTTGTACATCTCAATTGTCAGTAGAAACCAAATTTGATTCAACAAGTCTGCCATATCAGCTATGTTTTTTTTAAAGGCAGTATATGAGGCTGAATGAGACAAGGCACCGCTGAAAGCCAGGTGTAGCATTGGTAAGGTGTTGGGACTCTGCTGTTGGGACTCTGCTGTTGCGACAGGTTTATGTAGGCCCTAATAGATTGTGGGCACCGTTTGTCATCGTTATAGTGCAATTATTGTATTGTTTAGTGTTGTGTTGTGTACTGGCTTTGCTGGCATGCATCCAACATTTATTTCTTTGCCCCACGAAGATTTACATGCTAAAATCGCCACTGTCTCTCCCACTACTCTCTCCTCTTCTATCCTATCTTCTCTACCTTCTGCAAAATCCTTCTCCCTCCTGTATCCCGATTCTGCCTCTTCGAAACTACTCTCCTCCCTTTCTGCATACAGTGATTTGCACTATCCCCTTTCCTCCTGGCCGGCTCGGCCCTCCACTACTGCTCAGTGACTGTGACACATTGCAAGCTTACACAACAGGACAGCTGATACGAAAATTGAGGAAACTGTAACTTGCAGAGGACCTATCATCCTTTCACCTCTCCCCCTCCCACCTTCCTCTCTGCAGACAATTTTGTCAACCACTTTGAAAAGGTTGACGACATCCGCTCCTTATTCACTCAGCCTATTGATTCCACTGTTCCCACTCCGACAGTTCTTGAAGTCTTTCTCCACTCTCGTGAGGTCCAGCCGCCCGACAACCAGCAGCTCGACCCCATCTCTTCCTCCCTTCTCCAGGCCATCTCTGGAGAACTTCTCCCACTCCTCACTTCCCTCATCAACTCATCCCTGGCTGCATCCCCTCAGGCTTCAAAATGGTTGAGTTGCTCCACTCAAGAAACCAACACTCGACTCCTCTGACATCAAACACTACAGACCGGTATCCCTTTTTCTTTTCTTTCCAAAACACTCTGACCAACTCTCACACTCTCACACTATCACTCTCAGAATGATCCTCTTGACCCTAACCAGTCAGGCTTCGAGAAGGGTCACTCAACCGAGACTGCTCTTCTCTGTGTCACTTAGGCTTTCTGCACTGCCAAAGTGGACTTTCTCTCCTCTGTTTTCATCCTCCTACATCTATCTGCTGTCTTTGACACAGTGAACCATCAGATGTTCCTCTCTACCCTCTCTTGGCTTTGCTTCTCAGGCTCTCCACACTGTGGGATTGCATCCTACCTATCTGGATTCAGATGGTTTAGACCCTTCTTTAAGGTTGCAGCCCCTAAAATCGCCAAGCCTTTCTCTAACCTTTTTTAACCTGTCTCTCCTATCTAGAGAGCTTTCCATTGCTTGGAAGGCAGCCACGGTGTGTTCTTCATTAAAGGGGGAGATCAAGCTGATCCTAAATGTTATAGGTTGTATATAGGCTGTTTATCACAACTTGTCAATAATCAACTGACTGGCTTTCTTGATGTCTATAGTATTCTCTCTTGTATGCAATCTGGTTTCCACTCAGGTTATGGATGTGCCACTGCAACCTTAAAGGTCCTAAATTATGTCACCATTGCCCTCGATTCTAAGCAATGTTGTGCTGCTATTTTTATTAACCTGGCCAAAGCTTTTGATACGATAGACCAATCCATTCTTGTGGGCTGGCTAAGGAGTATTGGTGTCCCATAGGGGTCTTTGGCAAGGTTTGCTAGCTAAATCTCTCAAAGAGTGCATTGTATAAAGTCATAACATCTTCTGTCTCAGCCACTGCCTGTCACCAAGGGAGTATCCCAAGGCTCGATCCTATGCCCCACGCTCTTCGCAATTTACATCAACAACATAGCTCAGGCAGTAGGAAGCTCTCTCATCCATGTATATGCAGATGATACAGTCTTATACTCAGATGGCCCATCCTCAGATTTTGTGTCTCTACAACAAAGCTTTCTTAATGTCCAACAAGCTTTCTCCACCCTTAACCTTGTTCTGAACACCTCCAAAATAAAGGTCATGCGGTTTGGTGAGAAGAATTCTCCTCTCTCCACCTGTGTAATTACTACCTCTCAAGGTTTATAGATTAAGGTAGTCACCTCATGCAAGCACTTCAGAGTATGGTTAGATGGTACACTGTCCTTATCTCAGCACATATCAAAGCTGCAGGCTAAGGTTACATCTAGACTTAGTTTCCTCTATCGTAATCACTCCTCTTTTTAGGGACTGTAACAATCTGAAAAAAAATCACTAACTGGACAGTTTTATCTCCATCTCTTCATTCAAAGACTCAATCATGGACACTCTTACTGAAAGTTGTGGTTGCTTTGTGTGATGTATTGTTGTCTCTACCTTCTTCCCTATGTGCTGTTGTCTGTGCCCAATAATATTTGTACCATGTTTTACGCTGCTACTATGTTGTGCTGCTGCCATGCTGTGTTGCTACCATGTTGTTGTCATGTAGTGTTGCTACCATGCTGTGTTGTCATGTGTTGCTGCCATGCTTTATTGTTGTCTTAGGTCTCTCTTTATGTAGTGTTGGGGTGTCTCTCTTGCTACTGCAACTCGCTGATGGCTTGGCTCCCTATTTCTGCCATCAAACTCCTGCAATTTATCCAGAACTCTGCATTCTTGGGAAGGTGTTCAACTTTCCCAAGTTTTCCAATGTCCCCCAACTCCTCCGCACACTCCACTGGCTTCCAGTCGATTCTCCCATCCATTACAAGATCATGGTACTTGCATACGGAGCAGCAAGAGGAACTGCCTGTAGTTCTGCCGCTGAGCATAGTCTGTTAACCCACTGTTCCCCGAGCGCCGAAGACGTGTATGTCGATTAAGGCAGCCCCCCGCACCTATCTTATTTAGAGGGGTTGGGTTAAATGCGGAGGACACATTTCAGTTGAAGGCATTCAGCTGTACAACTGAATGCCTTTCCCTTTCCCTACTTTCAGGCCATGCTCAAATCTTACACCCCAATCAGAGTACTCTGTTCTGCCACCTCTGGTCTATTGTCCCTCACTACCCTACAGGTAGTGAAGCTATGACAGCAGAGTCCATACCCATCTTCCAAACACATCTGAAACCCTACCTCTTCAAAGAGTATCTTATAGAATCACTATGCAGAAATTGCTCCACCATTTCCTGGTTGCTAAAATTATAATTGTTTGCTTAATTTCAGTATGTGACAAAACAAGCAAGTATAGTGTAGAGAATCATTGTACCATCTAAACCGCTGTGAAATATATTTTCCATTACCTAAAATATTATATTTTTAGCTGTTTGCAGCTGGTGTGTAAAACCGAAAGTAAATGATACAAAACCTAAACTGAAGAATGTGGAGCATAGAAATAGTGCCGATAGAACAGAACTAATGCTTCTTAGACTTGCTTTCAATGAAAATTAAGCTTACTAGCTCTGAATTTGCTGATAGCTACTTTATTGAGGAAAAATGTACTTACTATGGCTGATATATGGTTGTCCCATCTAGCTATAACGTCATGAATAGTCAAATCATGTTTTTTATGAAGTTTGATGATATTTGAAGGAAACCAGATCCAAATATCATGACCAAAGCATGAAAAAGGACTGTTGCTTCTAAATTGATCAAATTTGATCTTAAAGTTACTGGTCCCCTCCCCCATGTCAAACACTATGCTTCATTATTAAGGGGACAAGGTGACCACCCCTTAACTCTCATTTTAATACAACAATTGTAACATGATACTCTTACCTCGTTTAAATAAGTATGGCCTTCTAACCAACATCAAAGGCGTGTTTGCAGAGAGGGCGTGGTTCACACAGCTAGATAGCTACTCTGGTGCCAAAATGTAACTTCAGTGTGTCAGAAAATATCATTCAAAGTTTCCCTATTTATCTATGGCAAAGATACTTATGTTTCCCATTTCATCTAGTCTGGTGTTAGCTAGTTACTGGCTAGCTAGGTCTTCAGCCAGCATGGAACAAAAGGGGGTGAAGGGTCGTTCAAAACTCAGACGCAGTTGTCAAGTCAACCCATCCGTCACTGCTGCTGTGAACCGCGTCACAAGAGACATGCCAAACGCGAGATGTATAAAAACATTTTGTTTTGATGCCATTGACACAAAATCGATGTTGTTTGAGTTGCTTTGTGTATCACCAAATTTGCTTGAGATTATTTGATTGTAACACGGCTCACAGCCTCCAAGTAGCCTGACACGTGTGTATCAAAGAGCTGTCAGTCAAGGCGAGCTCATGAATATAAGCTCCACGCCCACTCAGCCTGTCTTTTCAAACTTCCTGGTAGTTAGACACGAGAGAAAAAGTACTTTCAGAATGACTGTTCAGGACCTTTAATTTAAGATTGTCTGCTAAATTATTAAAATGTCAATGCAATTTTTAGTTGAACCCTGTTATTAAACCCTTTGGAATGACTTTGAAAGCAACAGTGAATTGATGTAGTTAATAAAGGGATACCAAGTACGCAAGTACTCTGTCACTGTTTCCACATGCTAATATTTTAGCATTTGTGGCACAAATCCCAATGAAGTCATGGGCTAGATAGAAGCATTTTTCACATTTCATTTTTTAAATAATCTCTAAGTAACATTGTGGAGCTTCCCAATCAATTGTCGATACTTTTTGATGATTTGGACAATCTAATATCGGTCCCATGACTTCAATGGGATTTGTGCCACAAATGCTGAAAATAGACTGCTTACAGGGTAAAGAAACCAATATGTATTTTTATTAACTATCCCTTTAAACTATCCGAATATGAACTATCCCTTTAAGAGATCACTCACCCATTCTCACCTCAGCACATTGGTAATAGTCAGTAACCAGGTTTCCATCCAGCATCTTCATGCGGGTAATGTATATGTTGGAAATAAAAACACATTAATTACAGGCCTGATGGAAACAGAAAATGTGTCGGTAAACTTTCCAAATGTCGACAAAACAAAATACACCAGAAGAGGTGGGATTATTTTGTGTTATTAAAAATTATGATGCGTTGGTGGAAATGTCGGCGGAAACACTTTTATGCGCAAATATTGATATAATCCATCAAATCTAAGTACATTTTGGAGTTAAGTGATGATATGCTGTGTGGTCCTCCCACTACGACTCGTTGGGAAAGCATGCAGTTTATTATTGTTATTAGGTCAGATTAACTTTACAGGGTGGTTAAAGTGCAAGGTGATGAGCTTGATGCTCCATTCCAATAAATTTCGAGGGTCTTATTCTGGTCACATGATCATCGATGCTTGGCTGCCGTTTGACATATACACATAATCTCACTATTTTGTCCATAATAATCTCATCATGTAGGCTATATGTATCTGCGAGCTGTTGGCTAGAGCGTACAGGCAAATACCAGAGTGGGCACATTCGCTACGTATATAACTGATCATGTCAATTTGATGGAATCCCATTTTGGGTGGGAAAATGTGCATATTGTTTTGAAAATCTGTTGCCAGTTAGATGGAAACCTAGCAAGTGACAAATATCAAAGTTACGCAAGGCAGGACGTGAGGCCAGATGAATAGCTGTAGATTGATCAACACTCCAGTAGGAGGTGTTGCCCAGCCTATTGTTTTGTTTTTTGACAGTGGATATTGTTTCAAAGGTACAAATTCAACATATCTCATACATGCTTTGTCTCTGTTGAAAATTGGTTACCATGATGACTTAATCATGTGGCTGAATTTTTTACCCTCAAAACAACAGATAATTACTTTCTTCAATTCCAATGTATTTTCCACTTTTCCACAAATTATGTTGAAAAAAATGTTGATTCGACCAGGTTGTGCCCAGTTGGTGGCCTAACATGAAATCAACCAAACACAGTAGCAAGTGATTGATGCTGGCATATGGCTTTGATAATAATGTTATAAATACTGGAGGTAATCCTAATAAAGTATAGTTTAGGCAAACATTTATGCATTAAGTGGGAACATGAATTAGGCTAATGAAAACTGCCAAGCCACATCGTCACTATTTGTGATCATAGTCCTACATTTCTACATCTGGGAAACCGCTTTTATTTTATCAGTACTTTGAGTGGGGGTGCAAACCAAGTGGCTACATACAGTAGTAGGCAGATGGTCTGGTCCCAAGGTGCCTAACCCATTCCGGGTTTTCCACAATGCCGTGCTCAACCCAAGCGCAGTTCCATGCGATCTGTGATGCTGCAGCAGCTCACAGACGGTCAGGTACAAGCAGCCAGTATAGACTGGGACTTGACAACCAGTGGACCTCCTGTCGAGTTTTCATTGGCAGAAGAGAAAGCTATTAATCAAAGACGGTGAATTGTATAGGATTATACCAGGGAGTGTTTGCTGTTTTCTACCAACACACCATAAGGTACGTTAAATGCGCAAATTAATCAATCTGAGTTTGGTTTGTTTAACTCTGAGATATTTATATAGTTGTGGGCTATATTCCTAATTCTCTACACTATACACTGAGTGTACAAAACATTAGGAACACCTTCCTCATATTGAGTTGCACCTCTTTTGCCCTCAAAAGAGCCTTAATTTAGTCGGAGCATGGACTCTGAGGTGTCGAAAGCGTTCGACAATGATGCTGGCCCATGCTGACTCCAATGCTTCCCACAGTTGTGTCAATTTGGCTGGATGTCCTTTGGGTGGTGGACCATTCTTGGTACACACGGGAAACTGTTGCGCGTGAAAAACCCAGTTGCGTTTCTGTTCTTGACACACACAAACCGGTGCGCCTGGCAGCTGCTACCATACCCCGTAAAAGGCACTTACATATTTTGTTTTGAACCATTCACCCTCTGAATGGCACACATACACAATCCATGTGTCAAGGCTTAAAATCATTATTTAACCGGTCTCCTACCCTTCATCGACTCCAATTGAAGTGGATTTAACAGGTGGGATCATAGCTTTCACCTGGATTCACCTAGTCAGTCTCATGGAAAGAGCAGGTGTTCCTAATGTTTTGTACACTCGGTGTGTGTGTATGAATGGACTGTTACTATTGACTGCTGGCTTCTTTGATTTATAAGGCTGGGCTACATTACTTTATGTTGCATGTTAATTAAACACATTTGTGGGTCATTTTCTATGGCTGATACACATGCAAGATACATTTTAGCTGTTACAAATATTAAAACTAAGGGGTTAAGCAAAATAACGCATTACATGAGGGTTTGCTTTTTGCAGTTATAACCCATGATATAACCGATTTGTTGACGTCGAGTCCATCTGTTCACACCTATAAGTGCATCAACCCTTTTCAAGTAACTGTCAAGTTTACCATTTCGTTGAACTGCTTGTTTAGTCTGCTTGTTTGGTCTATTGAGTGAAATTACTTGCCTATCAAGTAATAGTAGAGTCTGTCCGCAGCGTCACTGACGCCCCACGATGTAATGTATGAGTGAGCCGAGCGCAGCGTTATGGGTAGCGTTACGAGGCAGCCTATGCATTCAACGTGCTTGGTTGTGAAAACCTGTGGGATACACATGGCTTCAGAGTATTCCAATGTGGACCCTGTATTGACGATTATCTATTTTGTTTTTTTTTCCAGCAAGTACAGTGGTGTAAAAACACTTTCCTGAACCAACACTTGCACTTGACCCCCTCGTTGCTGACAGCTACTTTATTGAGGAAAAGTGAATTTACTAATAATGTGACATGTTGTTGTCCCACCTCGCTATCACAAGATGAATGCACTAACTGTACAGTAAGTCGCTCTGGATAAGTGTCTGCTAAATGACAGATGTAAATGTGTAAAGTAACTTAAGTAAAAATATTTTGAAGTACTACTGAAGTCGTTACAGTATCTCTACTATTTATATTTTTGAATACTTTCTCTTCTAAATCCCAAGGCATTTAAAAAAAACTCAAATAGTTTAGTTAATAGACCAATAAGAAAGAGAGTTCCAAACCTCTCTGCCCACTCACAGACAGTCCTAGCAAAATTCTTGCTTGAGAAATTGCACTTTGCTAAGAAGCTTTTTTGATTTTACTTTTGATCATTTTAATTGAAAACAATCACAGTAATGTACTTAATTGTCACACAGAAATGATTTGATATTGAGATAAAAGCTGTTGCATTGGACATTCAATGTATCTTTACTTTTACTCAAGTGTGACAATTGAGAACTTTTTCCACCACTGAGCAAGTGGTGATCAAATAGACATTGAAATAATGGATTGTAGTGGCCATGCAAGGACAAACTGATATTAGATAGACCGCATTGATAAAGTAATTGATAAACACTCTACAGGGATTCACAAGATTGTGAAGATGGTGTCGAAGATCATGACTGACATTTTACATTCTCCCAACCAATTGTGCAACTTTGTCATTTTTTGGGGGCATTTTCTGGAACTTATTTTTGTACTTATTGTATACATAATGTTGCTGCTACCGTCCCTTATGACTCAACATTTTTTATTTGATTACTCACTGCAGACTGGAAGAAGGTTTTCCCTTTAATTGGGATAGGGGGCAGGTTTAAGAATTTTGGATGAAAAGCGTGCCCAAAGTAAACTGCCTGCTACTCAGGACCAGAAGCTAGGATATGCATAGAATACACTCTAAAGTTTCCAAAACTGTTAAAATAATGTATGTGAGTATAACAGAACTGAAATGGCAGGCAAAAACCTGAGGAAAATCCATCCAGGAAGTGCTATTATTTTGAAATGGGTGTTTTTCCATTGAAAGCCTATCCACCATTTAAAGGGAGAGGACCCAGATTCCGTTCCCTATGGCTTCCACTAGCTGTGAACTGTCTTTAGACATTGTTTCAGGGCTTTATTCTGAAAAATGAGGGAGAATGAGCAGTTTCAATGAGAGGCCAGTAGAAAGTCCCCAAACTGTTTGGTGCACAACCCCGAGAGCGCGCCTTTCGTTGTTTTTCCTTTATATTGACGACACTATTGTCTGGTTGAAATATTATCGATTATTTAGGCTAAAAACAACCTGAGGATTGATTATAAACATCGTTTGACATGTTTCTACGCACTTTACAGATACTATTTGGAATTTTCGTCTGCCTCTTGTGACCACATTTGACCCATTGGATTACTGAACAAAACACACCAACAAAAGGGACTTTATCGAACAAAACAAACATTTATTATGTAACTGGGAAACTTGTGAGTGCAACCATACAAAGATCATCCAAGGTAAGTGGTTAATTTTATTGCTATTTCTGACTTTCGTGACTAATCTACTTGGCTGCTAACTGTTTGTAATGTTTTGTGTGCTGAGTGCTGTCCTCAGATAATCTCATGGTTTGCTTTCGCCGTCAAGCCTTTTTGAAATCTGACATGGTGCCTGGATTAACAACAGGTTAAGCTTTATGTTGATGTATTGCACTTGTGATTTCATGAAAATTAAATATTTATAGTAATTTAATTTGAATTTGGCAATTTCACCAGAAGTTGTCGAGTCCCACTGATCCATAAGAAGATAACGAGTCCGATGAGAAGGATATCCTGCTTTCACTGGAACAGGCCCAGATCCACACCTTTTGCGTGAATAAAAGACGCCGGAAAAGGAGACGCAGATCGGAGATCCTTCTGAGAACATCGGGACATTAAAAACTGTAACATCTTATGTTTCACCTAGACGTGGCTGAACGAAGATAAGGACAACATAGAGCTAGCTGGATTTTCCATGCACCGGCAGAACCGAGATGCTACCTCTAGTAAGACGAGGGGTTGGGGTGTGTGTCTTTTTGCCAATAACAGCTGGTGCGTCATGTCTAATATAGGTATTGCTCGCCTGAGGTAGAGTATCTTACAATAAGCTGCAGACCACATTATCTACCAAGAGAGTTCTCATCTGTATTATTCGTAGCCGTCTATTTACCACCACAAAATGAAGCTGGCTCTCTCAACCAACTCTATAAGGCCATAAGCAAAGAGGAAAATGCTCACCCATAAGCAGCACTCCTAGTGGCCGGGGATTTCAATGCAGTCATACCTAAATCAGTTTACCAAAATTTTTACCAGCATGTCACATGTGCAACCAGGGAAAAAAATCCTAGACCACGTTTACTCCACTCATAGATATGCATACAAAGCTCTCCCCCGCCCTCCATTTGGTAAATCTGACCATAATTCTATCTTCCTCATTCCTGCTTAAAACTAAAGCAAGAAGTACCAGTGACTCGCTCAATACAGAAGTGGTCAGATGACGCAGATGCTACACTACAGGACTGTTTTGCTAGCACAGACTGGAATATTTTCCGGATTCATCCAATGGCATTGAGGAATACACCACCTCAGTCATCGGCTTCATCAATAAGTGCATCGATGACGTCATCTCCACAGTGACTGTACGTGCATATCCCAACCAGAAGCCATGGATTACAGGCAACATCCTCATCGAGCTAAAGACTACAGCTGCCGTTTTCAAGGAGCGGGACACTAATCCGGATGCTTTTAAGAAATCCCACTACGCCCTCAGACGAACAATCAGACAAGCAAAGCATCAATACAGGATTAAGATTGAATCCTACTACACCGGCTCTGACGCTTGTCGGAATTGAAAACTATAACGGACTACAAAGGGAAACCCATACGCAAGCTGCCCAGTGATGCGAGCCTACCAGACGAGCTAAATGCCTTTTATGCTCGCTTCGAGGCAAGCAACACTGAAAGCATGCACGACAGCACCAGCTGTTCTGGATGCCTGTGTGACAATGCTCTCAGTAGCCGATGTGAACAAAACCTTTACACAGGTCAACATTCACAAAGCCGCTAGGCCAGACGGATTACCATCACGTGTACTTAAGGCATGCGCCGACCAATTGTCAAGTGTCTTCACTGACATTTTCAACCTCTCCCTGACCGAGTCTGTAATACCTACATGTTTCAAGCAGACCACCATAGTCCCTGTGCCCAAGGAAGCGAAGGTAACCTGCCTAAATGATTACCGCCTCGTGGCACTCACGTCCTTAGCCATGAAGTGCTTTGAAAGGCTGGTCATGGCTCACATCAACAACAACCTCGCAAACACCCTAGACCCACTGTAATTTTCATACCGCCCAAACAGATTCACAGATGATGCAATCTCAAACCCACTACACACTGCCCTTTCTCACCTGGACAAAGGGAACACCGATGTGAGAATGCTATTCATTGACTACAGCTCAGCGTTCAACACCATAGTGCCCACAAAGTTCATCACTAAGTTATGGACTCTGGGACTAAACCCCTCCCTCTGCAACTGGATCCTGGACTTCCTGACAGGCCACCCCTAGGTAGTAAGAGTAGGCAGCAACACGTCTGCCACGCTGATCCTCAACACTCGGGCCCCTCAGGGGTGTGTACTTAGGCCCCTCCTGTATTCCCTGTTCACCCACAACTGCGTGGCCAAACACAACTCCAACACAATCATTAAGTTTGCTGACGACACAACAGTGGTAGGCCTGATCACCGACAACGACAAGACAGCCAATAGGGAGGGAGTCTGGCAGTGTGGTGCCAGGACAACAACTTCTCTCTCAATGTGAGCAAGACAAAGGAGCTGATCGTGGATTACAGGAAAAGGCGGGCTGAACAGGCCCCCATTAACATCGACGGGGCTGTAATGGTGCGGGTTGAGAGTTTCAAGTTCTGGTGTCCACATCACCAACAAACTATCATGGTTCAAACATACCAAGACAGTCATGAAGAGGGAATGACAAAACCTTTTCCCCCTCAGGAGACTGAAAAGATTTGGCATGGGTCCCCAGAACCTCAAAAGGTTCTACAGCTGCACCATTGAGAGCATCCTGACCGGTTGCATCGCCAGCTGGTATGGCAACTGCTGGGCATCTGACCATAAGGCATTACAGAGATAGTGCGAACGGCCCAGTACATCACTGGGGCCAAGCTTCCTGCCATCCAGGACCTATATAATAGGCAGTGTCAGAGGAAAGCCCATAAAATTGTCAGAGACTCCCGTCTACTGCACGGCAAGCGGTATCGGAGCACCAAGTCTAGGACCAAAAGGCTGCTCAACAGCTTCCACCCCCAAGTCATTAGACTACAGAACAATTCATAAAATTGCCACCGTACAATTTACGTTGATCCCCCCTTTTGGACACTGCTGCTCATCACTGTTGTTTGTTACCTATGCATAGTCACTTCACCCCCACCTACACATACAGATTACCGTTACTAGCCTGTACCCCTGCACACTGATTTGGTACCGGTGCCCCCTGTATATAGCCTGGTTATTGTTGTTCTTATTATGTTACTTTTTATTATTACTTTTTATTTTAGCCTACTTGGTAAATATTTTCTTATTCTTGATCTGCACTGTTGGTTAATAAGGCTATGCGTCCCGCTAGCGGGACAACTTCCAGTGAAACTAGAGTGTGTTCAATTCAAATAAATAATCATAAAAATTATGGATATTAAACATTTAGGTACATACAAGTGTCTTATATCGGTTAAAAGCATAAATTCATGTTAATCTAACTGCACTGTCCGATTTACTGTAGGTTTTACAGCGAAAGCATGACATGCGATTGTTTGAGGACGGCTCTCCACAGCAAAATATCTACTCGTTCAACATGCAGAGAAAGATATCCAAAAAGCTACCACGAAAACAAGTCAAAATACATTTCCACTTAATCCTCAGATACCCTAAAATGTAATTAAACTATAATATTTCATACGGACAGTAGTATGTTCAATAGGAAAACGATATTAGCAGGTGCCTGTCCTCTTCGTAGCTCACACATACACGAATTTCCAAGGCTATGTCCCTGTACGAAAACGTATTATTCTGCCTCGTTTTGGAAGAAACAAGCCTGAAACCTTGAACAAAGACTACTGACACCCAGTGGAAGCCATAGGAATTGCATACTGAGAGCGAGATTTAATTTTTCCCTTTACGTTCCATTGGAAGAGCATAGGCTCTCAAAAAAACAATTCTAGTTGATTTTTCTTTGGACCTCTCTTACCATATCTATTGTGTTACAGTCTCCTACATTATTTTAACATTTCTACAAACTTCAGAGTGTTTTCTTTCCAACGGTACCAATTATATGCATATCCTGGCTTTAGAGCCTGATCAACAAGCAGTTTACTTTGGGCACGTCAGTCAGGAGGAAATTGGGTAAAATAGACCCTAGCCTGAATAAGTTTTAAGAGCTTGTAAGTAAGCATTTCACGGTCAAGTCTACACTTGTTGTATTCGGCGCATGTGGCAAATAAAGTTTGATTTGAAGTCAAGAGGTCTTGGTGCAGTTGATTTGTTTAGGTGTTTTTTACTTCTATTGAATGATTCAATTTGTATAGAAAGAACAAGTCAATTTAGTTTTGGAATAAACATAATGAAGTATGCAATGGTAGTGTGAGGGTTGCTTCTGTATCAATAATTTTAGTCTGTTTTACTGAACAACAGCAAACAAACTATGAGAGTTTAGGACCAATAGCACCTTTAAAGCTACTGCAGCATGTGAAGCCTACATAAACTAAATTTACAGAAGTATGTGGACACCCCTTCAAATGAGTGGATTTGGCTATTTCAACCACACCTACTGCTGACAGGTGTAGAAACTTGAGCACACCGCCATGCAACCTCCATAGACAAACATTGGCAGTAGAATGGCCTTACTGAAGAGCTCAGTGACGTTCAACGTGGCACGTCATAGGATACGACCTTTCCAACAAGTCAGTTCATCAAATTTCTGCCAGGCTAATGCTGCCCGGTCGACTGTATCATTAAATGTGAAGACTGTTATTTTACAAAATCAATTCTCTAGGTTGACTTATTACATGATTAAACTAATCATTTAAACATTAACAGGAAGTCGGGCACCACGGAAAATGTTGATATTACAAAGTTAGAATTTTCTGAATATTACTCTTCAGATATTTTAATATCTGATCAATTAGTCTTCCATGAATTAATTATTATTATTAACTCAATTCTCATTACTGAACATCGCAAAGCCTTGGATATCTGCATGAACCCTAGCCAAAATCACAAATCAGCGATATACAAATTGGCTTAATTATTTATTTACTAACTAACAAAATAATCACACAGAATTACATAACAAACCGTAGATATTGGTTACTAACAATGATAGAAAAGTCCCTAGTGGGGTAAGCCGATATGACAGCTTGCTAGAGAAAGGAAAGGGTTGGGGACTGAGACAGAGCAGGAAAGACAAATTAGATTCACTACACACAGTCTATAATTATATTAATTGAAATTATAATCCTTTTTCACATTATCGGCCGCTCATTCGAGAATAATTGCAATTTATATATTTACGCCCATATGTTGGAATCCTCAATCGTCCTGTAGAGTTCATCAGAGTCTCTGGTTAACTTTCCCAGAAGTCACAATGTCTTTCGTTGTTGTCAGTGGTTAGAATGGATACTTCAGAGTACCATTCTAAAAAAACATCTCATAGATTAGATGCTTCGGCGGTTGTCAGTATTCTCATTCTTAGCTTCTAGAATTTTCTCTTATACTTTAGTGATCGATAGTCTCAGAGTTTAACCATTTCTAGCCATGTAGCCCAAACTACAGCTGTCTGGTCTCTGTGGCCTATAGAATAGTAGCCATTCCAATGTGGGGACTCCTGACTCGGTGTCCTCTGACTTCTTAACCATTCAAAACATCCGGCTTACCGTGGGTCTCTTTGGCATGAAATGTAAGTTTCGCTCACGGATGATTTTGTACTCTGGAGTAGAAAAAAGCGGTTCCATGATGCAGACGTGGGCGTGGCCACTGACTAGTTCATCTTTATTTGAAAATGCATACTCTCCTTTAGAAGGTTAACATCACATTACATATTTTCACAAATAGTTTCATGTTTAATCACATACCTTTCACAATATTTAGTTATTTGTGCAGTTATTTGTGTTTCCTGTCCTTCATGAGATCACCAAATGAAACACACACATTTTCAAAAGTAGAAATATTGTTTAGTTCTCCCATTTTGGGAAGTAGGAGTTTGAACTAAGAGAAGCTCTTTGTTCTGGTAGACTCTCTCAATACTGCATGGCAGTTTCTAGCAGGTATTTATGACCTGTCATAAAGTCATAAAACTGTGGAGGGAGGGAGGGATAAAGAGAGAGAGAGATAAAGGGAGAGAGATAAAGAGAGAGAGAGAGAGATAAGAGAGAGAGATAAAGAGATATAGAGAGAGGCTATGATCCTTCCCCAGGGCACGTCATGACAACTGTAAGTGCTTTTATTGTGAAGTGGAAACGTCTCGGAGCGTAAATATAGTCTGTCCTCGGATGCAACACTCAGTACCAAATTCCAAACTGCCTCTAGAAGCAACGTCAGCACAAGAACTCTTCGTCGGGAGCTTCATGAAATGGTTTCCATAGCCGAGCAGCCGCACACAAGCCTAAGATCACTATGTGCAACGCCAAACGTCAGCTGGAGTGGCGTAAAGTTTGCTACCATTGGACTCTGGAGCAGTGGAAATGCGTTCTCTGGAGTGCTGTTTCATTCTTCACCATCTGGCAGTCCGACGGATGAATCTGGGTTTGGCAGATGCCAGGAGAACGCTACCTGCCCTAATGCATAATGCTAACTGTAAAGTATGGTGGAGGAGGAATAAAGGTCTTGGGCTGTTTTTCATGGTTCTTGCTAGGCCCCTTAGTTACATTGAAGTGAAATCTTACAGCATACAATGACATTCTAGACAGTTCTCTGCTTCAAACTTTGTGGCAAAACTTTGGTGAAGGCCCTTTCCTGTTTCAGCATGATATTGCCCCGTGCACAAAGAGAGGTCCATACAGAAATGGTTTGTTGAGATCGGTGTGGAAGAACTTGCCTGGCCTGTGCAGAACCCTGACCTCAACCCCATCAAACACCTTTGGGATGAATTGGAATGCCGACTGCAAGCCAGGCCTTATCGCCTAACATCAGTGTCTGACATCACTTATGGTCTTGTGGCGAAATGGAAGCAAGACCCTGCAGAAATGTTCCAACATCTAGTGGAAAGCCTTCCCAGAAGAGTAGAAAATGTTATAGCAGCAAAGGGGGGACCAACTCCATATTAATGTCCATGAGTTTGGAAAGAGATGTTCGACTAGCAGGTGTCCACATACTTTTGGTCATGTAGTGTACAAGTAGCTTACTTCATATCAACATGAAGTCATTAGTACAACAAATATAAATATGCTGTACATATATGAACCAATTGTTCCCATTCTGCTTTATCCAGCCAGTCAGTTTGGCCTCTTTGTCAGCGTACAGAGTTTTGTTGCACTAATCCTGCCCCCAACGACCAGAGATGAAGATCGAATAAGACTATCGGAGTGTATGGGGAAAAACATTTTCAGTGGCCGAGGGTCCTAAGGGCTCAACCCCCCTCTCTATAGCCCAGGCACGGTGCTCTATGGGGCTAGGGGGTGCTTTAGCCATGTCACAAATCTGCATAGCCCCAGTTAAGCCCCCTCAAGCATTTTAGTATTCTTTTATTTTTAAATAAAGAAATATGTAGAAGTTAATAACCAGCCATTCTGTTCCCAATCCGATCCCTGGCTGAGTGCTCGTGTCACACGTGTACCCTATGATGTGTGTGTGTGTGTGTGTGTATTTGTGGAGGTCTCTGGTGTGTGTGTGCACGTTAGTCTATGTTATGTGAGCTAACTTCTAGCTAGCTAGTCGCCCATCTCACCCCGTTGCGATGGACCGGTTTCTGATCAAGAGAAGAGTGCTGGTAGAAAATGAAAATCCAGACCCAGACCCTGTCTCCGTGGGGGCCAAAGAAGAGGCGGGAGATAAGAAAGAGGAGTCGGAGAGAGAAACTCGTGAGCCACGATGTGAGGGAGCACCAGAGCAGTACGTCGCTGATAGCTGCACCACAGCCATCGTTAGCTGCACCACAGCCATCGTTAGCTGCTCCACAGCCATCGTTAGCTGCTCCACAGCCATCGTTAGCTGCTCCACAGCCATCGTTAGCTGCACCACAGCCATCGTTAGCTGCACCACAGCCATCGTTAGCTGCACCACAGCCATTGTTAGCTGCACCACAGCCATCGTTAGCTGCACCACAGCCATCGTTAGCTGCACCACAGCCATCGTTAGCTGCACCGTTAGAACAGCCACTGTTAGAACAGCCTCTGATTTAAGACAGTCACCTGTTGAGGAACCAAGGCACCCTCTTCTTCGGCATTATCCAGCCACAAAAGTTGGACAATCGTAGATGGCATGAGAATTACAAATGGCTGGAATATTCTCTTTCAAAGGACTGTGCATGCAAGTGTGGAGCATAAATATGCAATGACAGCGTGGAACGAGTGGACCATTCGAAAATAGTCCGAGAGAACAGAGTATATGAGAGCAGTTGTGGAGTCATTGCGTTACGCTGCATACCGGGGATTTTCACACAGAGGAGACATAGAAAATGACATGGCTGTCAACCAGGGAAACCTCTTTGAACGTTTACAGGTCATGGGCAAATTCGACAAAACAGTTGCACAGGAAATCTCAGATTGTCCTAGAAATGCTCAGTACACGCATCACGATATACAGAATGAAATACTAGATATTATGGCAAATATGATCAGGGATCAGATAAGTGGTGAAACACAAGATGCTGTGGTGGTGCACTACGTTAAAAAAAATGATGTAGTTGTGGGGGAATTTCTTAGTTTCACTCCAACTGACGGATTAGATGCCGAGTTGCTTTTCGCTCCGATCAAAGAGACTCTTAGTAAATGTAACATTGATCACACTGCCTGTATTGCTCAGTGTTATGGAGGTGTTCACAACGGGGTCCAGGAGAAATTCAGTGAAGAGGTCCCTCAGGCAATCTACATTCATTGCCACGCACACAGTCCGCCAATCCAACGGGTTAAGTGCACCAGAATTGGCTGTGGGGTTTAGATAACAGGAAGACTACGGGAGCCTTGAAGTGCCCCCTCCAGCAAAATGTAAAGACTTAGCAGCTAAAAAGAGAAAGAAAGAAAGAAAAAAAGAAAGAGAGTGAATACACTAAAACAAAGGGTGTCAAGTCCCTTTACAACGCAACACTCAGAAGCAACAAGACGCACATGGACTCAGCGGTCCCCACCAAACATACATGATTAATCAAATGCTGTGTCACAAAAAAAAAGAACACAGCACAGATCTACTTAGAAGTAAAGTGTCGCAGTGCCACCAAAACAATCCAGACTCTGTGGAGGTCCAGTGTGGCTAAATTGGCACAGCATGGCACTATCAATGCCAGGGTTGCGGGTTTGATTCCCGCTAGGAATACCCATATTTAAATGTATGCAGGCACCACCGTAAGTTTTCAGAGATAAAAGTGTCTGCAAAACGGCATATCTTATTTATATCACTATTGACTAGAATGTGAAGAGGGCGTGTACAGTAGAGAAGCCTTCTTTCCAAGATGACTTGACCTCATCATAAAGGCCAGGAGTGACATGTCATGAAGGTTACAGCCATTCCCTCCGGACACATCGTTCTTCTTTAATAGTATGTCATTTTATATGGGAGATATAGACCCCTCAGGGTCTGACCAAGTAGTATACATTTTACAGTATAAACCTTACAGTAAAGGTTATTATGATATCACTGAGTGCTGAGCACGAATATTAACCACATACAGTTACACAAATCAGCAACCATTTCTATTTTACGTCATCGCTGGCTTCGGAGACGAGCACAAAACCCTTTAAAGAAAATGCCCAACACATTATTACGCAATACATTATTATGGAGTGAAAACAGCGAGACCAAAGAGAAACGAAAGAGCGTGAAAGGGCAGCAGCTGTGGAAGATGAAATATATTCTTTTTAAATATTCAAAATCCTTATCTCCCCTCCAAAGCGTTCTCTGCAATCCTTTTGCGTCGGATATTTTGGCAGCACAGAAGACACCCAGGTTACCAGTTGACCATAGAACGGCTGGTGAATTGAACTACACACTCTTAACCTAAACACATCCAGGGTGTCTTCAGACATAAAATTAGATTCCACTCTGATGAATGCAGGCAGCTTAGCTATCGAAATATTGATATTTATTCAATGTGTTGCATTGGAGACATAAGAGGGTGCAGTGTCCACAGACATCAACCACAAACCCCTTTCTTATCAGGATAGGGACCTGGATGCACACAACCATCCTCATATTCCTGATCAGTGTTTAGCACAGAAGTGTAGCTGGCCAGAGACAGACGGATTCTGATTCTACTCTATACTTCCTTTCCTGATCTCGATCCCAAAGGGAGATTCTCTGCTCTGTGTAATGCTGCCCCTTTGATTGCTTCTCACAGGCCTGATCCGAGACCAGTTATGGAGTGCTCTGTCATGATGACACTGCAAAACATGGAGGATGAAGAAACAGAACAGCATTGACCCCCAGAGGACCTTCTGTGACAGTTCTGTTTTGTCTTTTTAACACCACCAGTAGTTGTGATGGTATTAGCGCCCATTGCAGCAAAACAGCCCATAGGCCTACACACGCAATGCAATTTACAGCAGGATGAATGGAAGTTATTGGGAAGCATGTAGAAGACCATAGAGAGGACGTTTCCGACCCAGTGCGTCATTAACTGATAAGCCAGGCAAGACGAGAGGTGAGGAAAGTGGGTATTTGCTACATGCTACATCTCATGATGCCACAGCAGACAACAACATGCAGTGAGTGATAAATGAACAGACAAATGTTTCTTAACGGGGGAAGTAGCTTGTGCCTAGTGCTTAAGAATGGTGGGCCAGTAACCAAAAAGTCGCTGGATCGAATCCACAGGACGACTAGGTGAAAAATGTGTCGATGTGCTCTCGGGCAAGGCACGTAACCCTAATTGAGTGACTTACAGGCAGGCAGAGCAGGAGGATTCCACAGATTGTTTGGGGAATTGGTTTGCTGCTCTCAGAGATTTTTTTAATTCAAATTTTTTTTTTCACCTTTATTTAACCAGGTTAAGCTGGTTAAAGTTGAAAACAAGTTCTCATTTGGAACTGCGACCTGGCCAAGATAAAGCATAGCAGTTCGACACATACAACAACACAGAGTTACACATGGAATGAACAAAACATACAGTCAATAATACAGTAGAAAAAAAGAAAACAAAGTCTATATACAGTGAGTGCAAATTAGGTCAAATAAGGGAGTTAAGGCAATAAATAGGCCATGGTGGCAAAGTAATTACAATATGGCAATTAAACACTGGAATGGTAGATGTGCAAAAGATGGATGTACAAGTTGAGATTCTGTGGTGCAAAAGAGCAAAATAAAAAAATACAGTATGGGGATGAGGTAGATAGATGGGCTGTAAACAGATGGGCTATGAACAGTGAGGGAGATGGGAATCTCCATATAAGAGAAAGTTAGGAAGGCCTGTGTTCTGCTAGCTGCGTAGAGAGGCGAGCTGGGGTGAATGGAAATAATTGAAAATATTATTAAATATGCTACTTGTTCTGGGCCAAATGAACTCAAACTGTGTGCAACCATGTGAGTGACAATACGGCTGCTGTGTCACTCACTTCTTCCTCTACGTGAGTGCTCACCGTTTCTTTATAACAGACACTGCGAAAGCCCTGAATAACTACTGTATATGCATGTGACTGTTTGTTAATTTTCGCTTGATTTTGTTTCCCCCTTTCTATGTGCTTATCTTTTGAGATTTTATCTGACATCCTGCTCTAGATTTTATCCATCCTTTAATTTTGTTTAATGTTTTCTCTCCTCATTGTCAAAATAATATTTCCTTCCTCTGGGTTCAGTTCTTCCACTTAACGCATGCTGCCCTTGCCATTCAGGCTATAGCCAGCACAATGCCAGGATTTTTTCTCTCCTGGTGCTAAGGGGGGGCTTGACAAATACGTGGGGGTGCTAAGAAAACAGTAGATTTTCATGACTTCAGAATTATAAGGAAGTTATCATTTTTTCAATAAAAGCAGATATGACACAGGACACATTCAATATAAATGTCGATTTTAATTGAATTTGGCCGAAGAATATTCAACAAAATGTGACTCACCGCCTGAATTCGGTCTTATGTCGCAACATTTGAATTTCTGATTTTTACATTGGACAAAACTAGAGACTCAGAGCTACAAAATGGTATATCACACACTGCATTTGACAATGAGAAAGTAATTTTGCTTTGAAAGTTGATCAACTTGTAAACTCACTTTCAATGTTTTGGTACTACTTTTGGAGAGCCCTTCTTTGTCAACACCCATTAAGCATTGTTCACACCCTCTTAAGCCTTAGCCCCACCCATCTCTTTAAGGGTTGATCCGAGCGTACTCTACTAACTTGCCAGCTACCTCCAGACATCTAAGAGAGAGAGAGAGAACAGCTCACTGAACAGCTCACAGAGCCAGCTGTTACAGTGTGTTTTCCAGAGCGTTGGTGACTGCAACTGTGTTGTCAGATTGTCCATTCGTAAATTCAGAGCGTTTCGCTTCAGAGTGCACACTGGACACTCTGGCCAATAAGTAGAGTTGTTCCGAAAACTCTGACCTCACAACAACAGTCAAGCACCCAAGCTAACTGGATAACATTGGCTAGCTACTTCCAGACAGATAAGGAGAGAACACCCCACTCTGACCATTTTACTCACCCCAGCAGAGCTGGTTAGGCAATTTTCATGTTATTCAGAACATTGGTGACTGTAACCTTGCATCTGGCGATAATTGAATTATGCTTTGTTGCCGACGTTTACTGACACAGGACATATTCAATGGGTGTTGAGCATTCAAACATTCATCAGTTATTCTGCGGTCTGGCACACTAACATGAGAGTCTTTTGTTAAGAAATATAGCTAGATAGCTAGCAATGTAAACAATGAATCCCAACACGTGACGTAATGTTAGTTAGCAAGCCAGCCAGCTAACAGTACACTAACTTGAAATGAAAATACTTGGTAAAATTAGAGTGGAGTATTTTGTTAAGACATGTAGCTAGCTAGCTAGCTAAACAATGGACTTTTATCACAACTCATGACGTTACTACCCTGCATGAATTTGCATGTACCTAACCAACCAGGTTCTATGACTATAACTAATCAAGCAAATGTGTCAGAGATACGAAGAATAAGATAAGATAAGATAATAAGATACACATAACGTTAACTAGCGACCCAGCCAGCTAATGTTAGCTAGCTAACAGTACACTTGAAATGAAACCACTTTCTGTCAAAATTAGAAACGTGTAATATCTGAAAATGTTGCTAGCTAGACTATCTTACCAGTATACACCATGATTGGACGCATCTCCTGTGTGATGCCATGCATGGTTGCCCTTTGTTTGATGAGGTAATCCAGACTGGTGTTTTCTACATCTCATTAGCTATCATACTTGAATTCCACTGATTTCAAAACTCCAGAAAGTGGAGAGCATACACATAACATTAGCTAGCGAGCCAGCCAGCTAACGTTAGCTAGCTAACAGTACACTTTAACTTGACATTAGGTTTATGCAGTTTTACTACGCGATACATTAAAAAAAGAAGCTGTGTTTGACACTATTACTTAGACATACTGACCAGATGCGTGCTATATGGCAGAACAATCTAAACTCATCTCTCAGCATGTCCAGCCCACTCATTATCTCAGCCAATCATGGCCAGGGGGAAGGTTGCTGACTTTTTCTGTGGCTAAACCAACTAGGCTCGTAATTGAACAGTTTTATTCATATTTACAGATGGCATACAAATTGATTATTAAGGAACATGAAAGTTCACATGTTCGAGAACGCATTTCTGGCCAAAAACCCATTTTGATTAAAAAAATGTTTACCTTCAAACAGCTCTCCTGTGACTTGCGACATACGACGAGTTTCCTGAATTGGGTCACAAATAGCTATAAGGCTAATACAAGTGACCACAAGGCAATGACAAAAATGTCTTTCACGTGCAAAGGTGAAAGACTTCAGCAGTGGACAGCGCTCATGCACTGTATGGACACTGTCCGGTGCTGAAGTCTTTCAGCAATAACAACACAATACATCCAAAATACGACAACGACAAGAAGTGCATTTATTCCATATGCATAATAAGACAACTGTGCATTGATAATCATGTCTCTGTTGAAATTGTTGTTACAACATCAGAAATGCAATTAATAATATCCAAAGTGCAGCCACAACGAGAAGTGCAATGCATTTAGCCTATGCATGTTAACTGTAGACACGCTTGTAAAACAAACGGGCTATCATCACAATCTTAGTGATTATATTTCTATAGCAAACAAAAATAACTTGTAGGTGTCACGGCAGATTTCCTCCTCTTCCTCTGAAGAGGTGAAACAAGGATCGGACCAATACGCAGCATGGTAGGTGTCCATCGTTTTTAATAAGAAAAACTCAACATGAACACAAAAACAATAAACGTGAACTAAACAAAACAGTCCCGTCTGGCACTGACACAGGAAACAATCACCCACACAATACCCAAAGAATGTGGCTGCCTAAATATGGTTCCCAATCAGAGACAACGATAGACAGCTGCCTCTAATTGAGAACCAATCTAGGCAACCATAGACATCCAATTTACCTAGACAGGAAACAGCCCCATAAACATACAAAACCCCTAGACAAGCCTAACACATAAAACCCCCCATGTCACACCCTGACCTAACCAAAATAATAAAGAAAACAAAGATAACTAAGCCCAGGGGGTGACAGTCGGCCGACGATATACAGTTGAAGTTGGAAGTTTACATACATTTAGGTTGGATTCATTAAAGCTTGTTTTCCAACCACTCCACAAATTTCTTGTTAACAAACTATAGTTTTGGCAAGTCGGTTAGGACATCTATTTTGTGCATGACACAAGTAATTTTTCCAACAATTGTTTGCAGACAGATTATTTCACTTATGATTCACTGTATCACAATTTCAGTGGGTCAGAAGTATACATACACTACGTTGACTGTGCCTTTAAACAGCTTGAAAATTCCAGAAAATGATGTCATGATTTAGAAGCTTCTGTTACGCTAATTGACATAATTTGAGTCAATTCGAGGTGTACTTGTGGATGTATTTCAAGGCATACCTTCATACTCAGTGCCTCTTTGCTTGACATCATGGGGAAATCTAAAGAAATCAGCTAAGACCTCAGAAAAAAATTGTAGACCTCCACAAGTCTGGTTCATCCTTGGGAGAAATTTCCAAATGCCTGAAGGTAACACGTTCATCTGTTCAAACAATAGTATGCAAGTATAAACACCATGGGACCACGCAGCCATCATACCGCTCAGGAAGGAGACACTTTCTATCTCCTAGAGATGAACATACTTTGGTGCAAAAAGTGCAAATCAATCCCAGAACAACAGCAAAGGACCCTGTGAAGATGCTGGAGGAAACAGGTACAAAAGTATCTATATCCACAGTAAAACAAATCCTATATCGAAATAACCTGAAATGCCGCTTAGCAAGGAAGAAACTGCTCCAAAACCGCCATAAAAAATGCCAGACTACGGTGTGCAACTGTACATGGGGACAAAGATTGTACTTTTTGGAGAAATGTCCTCTGGTCTGATAAAACAAATATATAACTGTTTGACCATAATGACCATCGTTATGTTCGGAGGAAAATCTCAAGTCATCAGTTAAAGCTTGGTCGCACATGGGTCTACCAAATGGACAATGACCCCAGGCATACTTCCAAAGCTGTGGCAAAATGGCTTCAGGACAACAAAGTCCAGGTATTGGAGTGGCCATCACAAAGCCCTGACCTCAATCCTATAGACAATTTGTGGGCAGAACTGAAAAAGTGTGTGTGAGCAAGGAAGCCTACTAACCTGACTCAGTTACACCAGCTCTGTCAGGAGGAATGGGCCAAAATTTACCCAACTTATTGTGCGACGCATGTGGAATGCTACCTGAAACATTTGACCCAAGTTAAACAATTTAATGGCAATGCTACCAAATACTAATTGAGTGTATGTAAACTTCTGACCCAATGGGAATGTGATAAAATAAATAAAAGCTGAAATGTTATTCTGACATTTCACATTCTTAAAATTAAGTGGTGATCCTAACTGACTTAAGACAGGGCATTTTTAAATGTCACGAATTGTGAAAAACTGAGTTTAAATGTATTTGGCTAAGGTGTATGTAAACTTCCAACCTCATCTGTATGATAAACAGAGGAGCAGCAGCATACTGTACATGCTGATTGTACGTGAGTGCGTGTGTGTAGAGTCCGTTTAAATGTGTATGCATGTTATGTGTGTGTGTGAGCAAATTATGTGTGTGTGCTGGAGTGTCAGGAGAGTTGAGTGTGTAAAGTCCTGTGAGTGTGCATAATAACTTAAAATACAAGGGTTAACTCAGAAAGTCCGTGTAGCCATTTTGTTAGCTATTTAGCAGTCTTATGTATTTGGGATAGAAGCTGTTCAGGAGCCTGTTGGTGTCAGTCTTGATGCATCGGTACAGTTTGGCGTGTGGAACCCGAGAACAGTCTTTAAGAATTTTCCGGGCCTTCCTTTCACACCACTCGGTATAGAGATCCTGGATGGCAGGGAGTTGTCCACGCCACCATCTGTAATGCCATTTGACCGAGGTCGGTGCTGTTGCCTTACCAAGCAGTGATGCAGCCAGCCAAGATTGTCTCAATGGTGCAGCTGTAGAGCTTTTCAACCTCTGTCGCGCCTTGTTCACGACTGTGTGCGTGTGGACCATTTTAAGTCCTTAGTGATTTGGACACGGAGGAACTTGAATCTCTTGACCAGCTCCACTGCAGCCCCATCGATGTGGATAGGAGCGTGCTTACTGTAGTCCACAATCAGCTTCTTGGTCTTGCTTACATTGGGGGAGAGGTTGTAGTCCTGGCACCACACTGTCAGGTCACTTCCCTCCTCCCTGTTATTCTACCACAATCGTTTCATCAGCAAACTTGATTATGGTGTTGGAGTTGTTCGTAACCACCCAGTCATGGATGAACAGGGAGTACAGGAGGGGAGTAAGCACACACTCCTGTGGGGCCCACGTGTTGACGGTCAGCGTGGCGGAGGGGATGTTGCCTACCCTCACCACCTGGGGTCAGCCCGTCAGGAAGTCCAGGATCCAGTTGCAGATGGAGGTGTTCAGTCCCTGGGTCCTAAGCTTGGTGACAAACTTGGAGGCGACAATGGTGTTGAATGCTGCACTTTAGTCAATGAACAGCATTCTCACATAGGTATTCCTCTCATCTAGGTGGGTGAAGGCAGTGTGGAGTGCAATTGAGATTGCGTTGTCTATGGATCTGTTGGGCCGGTACAATTGGAGTGGGTCTACGGTATATCTGGGATGATGGAGTTGATGTGTGCCATAACCAGCCTTTCAAAGCACTTAATGATTACAGATGCATTAGTCATTGTCTTAGAGTTCTTGGGAACTGTTGTTGGTCAGCTTAAGACATGCAGGGATTAAAGGCTGGAACAGAGGGAGGTTGAAAATTACTGTGAATGTGCCTGCCAGCTGCTCTGTGCACTTGAGCGCAGTGGAAGTCTCAACCTATTGTTCACCCGTCTTGGAATACCTGATGGTCAAATGCAGACCTTTCTACCTCCCGAGGGAGTTTTCAGGTGACTGTTGTATACATTCCCACTCAGGGCAAGAGAAATAACAAGCTGGCACTCAAGGAACTGTACAAGGCTATAAACACGGAGGAAAACTTTTCGAACTGTACTGCTTTTCTTGTTTGCCATTAATTTTAATTCCATGTCATTAAGTCGTGATGCCCATCTTCCATCAACACGTCACGTTTGAATTGTTGAACTGAGTTGAACTTGTTGTGAACTTGTTGTGAACCCTGTTCACAAAAAGACATACAGACTGCTTTGATAGTGGAGTAAACCATCGCCTGTGAGAGTGAAACTCCCCCTAGCCCAGCAGATCCCATCAAATCCATCCTATATAAAATTTACACACTGTTAGGTTAATACTCAATGCCCTCTGAGGTTGTCAGTCTGTTTGTGAAGACTGAGCTTGTGGAGATCAATGCACTTCAGCTCTCTACGCAGTAGTCTGTAGACTTGCTAGGCAGTAGTCTATAGAATTTCTAGGATGAAGTCCCTCTCCGACCTCTAGGTCACCAGGCTGATCATTATGGCACTCACCTTCCACCATCGTTACGCGCAATTGCACGTCGTCAGACTCACTTGGACTCCATCACCTCCCTGATTACCTTCCCTATATATATATATGTCACTCCCTTCGGTTCCTTCCCCAGGCGTTATTGTTTCTGTTTAATGTCTGTGTGCTGTTAGTGTTTCTGTTTTGTATTATGATCCGTTTATTTTATTAAAACACTCACTTCCTGTACTTGCTTCCGACTCTCAGAGCACATCGTTACAGTCGTCTATATGCTCTCTAGGCAGTACACTTGCTATGCATTAGTATATAGGCTCTAGCCAGTAGTCTATAGACTTGCTAGGCAGTAGTCTATAGGCTCTTGCTACTGTAGGTAGTAGTCTAGTCTTTCTCTGTGCTGCTGTAGTGAATCCGCAGGCTTTAAATCACTGTTATTAAATGTCACTGTAAAGAGCTTGTTTACAGTCTCTGCTTCCCCTTAGTGTTCCCAGACAGACAGTGAGCTTCTGTGGGAGTTGCAGCTGTTTTCCGCCTACAGGTCTGACACGCCGGAGGCTGACAAGGCCCACAGAGGCCACAGAGATGCTATGACATCGTAGCGTAATCACATTCAAAAGCTACTATGACAAGTGAACTGGAACAGAGGTGTTGTGTTTTGTTCTAATGCTCGTCTTCAATTACGTGGCTATGCTAATACCTGCACATCGTCTGAGTTCTCTTTCAACGCTGGCCTCCTCACAACGGTTCTATGATGAATCTTGACACTGGTTCTATACTGAACAAAAATATAAATCCAACATGGAACAATTTCTAAGATTTTACTGATTTACTGTTCAGATAAGAAAATAATTCAATTGAAATAAATTCATTAGGCCCTATTCTATGGATTCCACATGACTGGGAATACAGATATGCATCTGTTGGTCATAGATAGCTTATAAATATAGGGTCGTGGATCAGAAAACCAGTCAGTATCTGGTGTGACTACCATTTGCCTCATGCAGCACGACACACCTCCTTCGCATAGAGTTGATCAGGCTGTTGATTGTGGCCTGTGGAATGTTGTCCCACTCCTCTTCAATGGCTGTGCAAAGTTGCTGGGTATTGGTGGGAAGTGTAAGAACCTGTTGTGCACGTCGATCCAGAGGGTGACATGTCTGGTGAGTATGCAGGCAATGGAAAAACTGGGACATTTTCAGTTTCCAGGAATTGTGTACAGATCCTTGCGACCTTGGGGCCATGCATTATCATACTGAAACATGAGTTGATGGCGTGGATGAATGGTACGCCAATGGGCTTCAGTATCTCGTCAAGGTACCTGCCATCGATAAAATGCAATTGTGTTTGTTGTTCGTAGCTTACGCCTACCAATACCATAACCCCACCGCCACCATGGGACACTCCGTTCACAATGTTAACATCAGCAAACCACTCACCCACACAACGCCATACACGTGGTCTGCGGTTGTGAGGCTGGTTGGACGTACTGACAAGTTCTCTAAAATGAGTTTGGAGGCAGCTTATGGTAGAGAAATGAACATTAAAATCTTTGGCAACAGCTCTGGTGGACATTCCTGCAGTCTGCATACCAATTGGATGCTCCCTCAAAACTTGAGACACCTGTGGTGTTGTGACCAAACTGCACATTTTAGTGGCCTTTTATTGTCCCCAGCACAAGGTGCACCTGTGTAATGATCATGCTGTTTTTAATCAGCTTCTTGATATGACACCTGTCAGGTATCTTGGCAAATGAGAAATGCAAACTAACAGGGATGCAAACAAATTTGTGCGCAACATTTTTGAGAAATAAGCTTTATGCTTGTGGAACATTTATGGGATATTTTATTTTCAGCTCATGAAACATGGGACCAACACATATTGTTTGTGTTTATATTTTTGTTCAGTGTACTTCCACGTACAGTACCATTAATGTTAAAGCATGTTCGGCGGAAATGCAATCATTTCTGAGAGGTGGCTTTGTTGTTTTTTCCCCCCACAAATTAGGCCACTTATTTGTTGATATGAAGACATAAGTTTGCAGTGCCAAGAGACAATGTCAATTCTGTGGGGAGAGAAAGAGAGGATAAAGGGATGTTTGTTTGCCTTCCAGCCATTGGAACATGCTCTGACTGTGAAAGGGCATGGCCATTGTTTTGTAACCTAATCGGTCAGCGAGGCCTTTGGCTGTGCCTAGACGCTGGGGAAGAAGGCTGCCTTAATAACCTCCTGGACTCCCATTCTTTTTCTAAAGATACATCCCAAATGGCACCCTGTTCCCTATATAGTGCAATACTTTAATCAAAAGTACTGCACTATAAAGAGAATAGGGTATCATTTGGGACACAGCCTTAGGCATGTCCTCTACACACTATAGCCTGCTTACTGAGTTGGTGTGCAGCGTTATCGAGGATGTTGGACCTACTGTAGAGCAGCTTTCCATTTAGATATCAAGGTTGGTGGGAGAACTGGGATCCCACTGCAGATGACACATGTTCCCAGACACATTTGTGGTTAGTTTTTACTGTATTTGTTTTTTTAAAGAACTTTCAGCTGCATTTATACTGGTGCATTATGGGATCAAATCCAGCCCACTGCTATTTCAGCACACCCTTTACTCTATCTCTATTTTATCCAATAAACATAGAAAAATAGGAACTGCCCTACTCCTTATAAAATCTAACATGGATAGTGAAGGCAGAAATGTACACAGAACCCCCAGCACATCAGAGAGAAGGTACTGTACAGTACTTCCTTGCATCAGCCAATCTTGGAAATGTAATAGTACCTAGTTTCACCCTGTGGAAGAATGTGAAGTTGTAGAGCAGTGGTCACCAAACTTTTCTTAGCCGAGATCCCTTTCTGAGTCAAAATGCAGGCCGATATATATCGCTCAGAATAAAAAAAATACATTCCTTAGGAAAACATAAACCTATACAACATGAACCTAGTTAAAGCGGTTCTGTAGCAATGTGATTTGTGTAGAAGGCTACAGGCCTAATACATTAGCGCTGCAAATTTGCTATGCTTGAAATGTCCTGCCAATGCTGTTCTTATCAGACCAAATTATCAAAACTTTAGGTATATGATCACACTGGTAATATGTCATCATTTGTTGCATTACTTGTGAGGCACAGCTGAGGGAGCATACATTTTAAATAACTATCTTTTTTTATTTTACTGGACTGATGGTGCCTGCATCTGATGGTCAGTCTCAGCGGCAGGAGGGCATCAGAGGCACCGCCTCTCACCGTTGGACTGTCCCTCAGCTCTCCCCCTCTACTCAGACTGACCAAAAAGCGAACCCCCGTTGTCTTCAAGCTAACAGCAAAACCTGGGTCACATCGCATTACTTTTGCCTCTTGCACAAATTCATGTTATTACTCCTATGACCAGAGAAAGTCAAATACTCCTCGATATTAAACAACACACATCTGCCAATGGTAACAGCGCAAGCCTATCGATCCACTCATTCATTGAAGCTGCGGGTGCTGGTTGCAGCAGGAGTGTAGAATTCCATTTCACAGCGTGGAAAAGTGTTGACTAAAAAGTGTAGACGGTGCTGAATTAAACACTCAAACATGAACTCACTCATAAAAACAACCGCCATTTGCTGTGTTCATTGACAGTCTCTCCAGTCATGTTTTTAGACGTTTCAAAGTCACTGTAGTATCAACTTATGTTGCTGTGCTCTCAAGGAAGCTGCAGACTAACACAGTGATCTGAGCAATCCGATTGGACAACGGTAGGTCTATATGTGCACTTCCTTTGCGCTCTCCGGGCATGCCAAGTAGGCCGGGGTTTGTACATTCAGACACATAAAATGTCAAAAAATTGGGATGACTTCGCATACCCGGTGCGTAGGGCAATTGAAAGCAGTGTGCCTACTGCCAACGGCAAGAGACAAACAAAATTCAGAATGCAAGGCTTTATCATTATTATTTTTTTATAGAAATGTTTCGTGATCGACTAGGAATGCCTTGGAGATTTTTGCCGTGGTCTTTTGGTCGACCACTGAAACAGAGAATGATGTGTCTGGGACCCTGTGGTATGTGAATCAGTCAAAGTAATGCCCCTCCTGACTGTTTGCACACACACACAGACATATTCTCAAACGTTCGATTGCTTGCAACATCCTAACCTCAGGCAATACACATGCTGGACCACATGGAGAGTCAGTTGCAGCCTGATCAGTCAATGATCTGACAAGAAGTGTCATTTTTTCATTTTGATTGCCAATGGCTCTCTTTCACATCTATAAAAGCCCGATCAGATTTCATTGGCACTCGAAATATAGCTTTCCAGGTCATGCCATGAATGTTGTTGTTTATAAACGATTCACAGCACGCTCTTCCCTCTTATGATTCAATTGTCTTTATGTTAGAAAACCACCAGAGCGCTGAGAACAATCATTGCAGTATGGCTTGAGGTTCAATGTATTTGTGTGCGTACTTTTTTAAACTATTATTATTATTATTGTTGTTGTTGTTTTTTCATATACAACGAAAACCTTTCATTCAGTGGGCCGCACGTTTGTCTGCAATTTTACAATATGGTGCAGGATAGACACGCATGGGTTGAAATTGTGAAGATTTGTGACCACAGGGCTTTATGTTGTCTAGGCTCAAGACAAAACATGGTGTAATATTATGTCTGTATGGCCCATGGCAGACTTTTTGTTGATGTAGGCCTATAGTGCAGCTTATGAGTCAGTCAGCAGAAACACACACATCAGCATTCAGTGCAGGACTGTTAAATCTGTGTTAGCCTGCTCATGTCACTGCCCACGGTAAGGTCAGACTCATGCTGAGGAGAAGGGTCAGGGAGGAAGCCTATGCCTTCATTGCTGGCAATGTGGGAGAGAAGATCATTTCATGCAAACAAAGATTTAGAAGAGACCGACTTGTCGCATGGATGATCTCGCATTCAAGGCCGCTGCCGCCAGCACACGAGCCTGGTGTCAGTGTGGGTTCAAATTCGGCCCACTGCCTTTGTGACACACTATCTCTCCCACGGTCTCTCCTCTGTCCGATAAAACATGTAAAGAATAGACAGTACCTGTCAAAATTCTGGACACACCTACTCATTCAAGGGTTTTTCTTTATTAGTGAAGACATCAAAACTATGAAATAACTCATATGTAACCAATTTTCATTTTTTATTAAATAAACCTAAATATATTTTAGATTTTAGATTCTTCAAAGTAACCACCCTTTGCCTTGATGACAGCTTTAAACACTCTTGGGATTCTCTCAACCAGCTTCACGAGGAATGCTTTTCCAACAGTCTTGAAGGAGTTCCCACATATGCTGATCACTTATTGGCTGCTTATCCTTCATTCTGCCATCCAACTCATCCAAAACCATCTCAATTGGGTTGAGGTCGGGTGATTGTGGACACCAGGTCATCTGATGCAGCACTCCATCACCCTCCTTGGTCAAATAGCCCTTACACAGCCTGGAGGTATGTTTTGGGTCATTGTCCTGTTGAAAAACAAATGATATTCCCACTAAGCGCAAACCAGATGGGATGGCGTATCGCTGCAGAATGCTGTGGTAGCTATGCTGGTTACCTTTTAACAAGGCAAACCTGTTAATTGAAATGCATTCCAGGTGAATACCTCATGAAGCTGGTTGAGAGAATGCCAAGAGTGTGCAAAGCTGTCATAAAGGGAATGGGTGGCTACATTGAGGAATCCCAAATTGAAAATATAGTTAGACTTTCTTGGTTACTACAGGATTCCGTATGTGTATTTCATTTTTCTATGTCCTCACTATTATTCTACAATGTAAAAATACAGAAAAACCCTAGAATGAGTAGATGTGTCCAAACTTTGTACTTGTACTTGTACTATATATATATATTTTATTTTATTATTTTTTTTGTGAAAAAACTAGAATAAGTGGTAGAGGTGGACCAGACTCGTCAAGGATTTCAATAGGCCCAACTGATGAACCAGTAACCACCCATTTCCTGGGCCCCTGAACACCTTACTGATATGTCCTTAATCTTCCTTTAGATGTAGAAGTCTCATATGTTCATATCTTCCTCTTCGGATGTCTCGATGAATTACCCCAGTTTGACGTGATTGATGCGTCGCACACGCAGACGTTTATTGCTACAGTGAGTCAACGAGCGAGAGAGGAAAGGGGCAGCTATCGCATGTCACAATGTTATCTTCACAGTCCACAGGATTCGATGAGGACGGGTGTCATCCAAACGGAATGCATGACAGACATGACAGGCTTCTTTCCATTGTATCCCAATGTATATAATAAAGGCCTATTCATTTATTTAGAATGGATAGAATATATATGTGTTTGTATGGCTGGAGTCATACCAGTTGTATTTTAAAGGGTAAGGTTCCATCATGACACCCTAGCATGTCTGTCCATCCTTTTGACTGAAGCAAAACCCTACAGTCCATTCTAGGGCCCGTATTCATCAAACATCTCAGAGTTTGAGTGCTGATTTAGAATCAGTTTTGCCTTTTTGATCACAATGAATAAGAATAACATTGACAGGGGGAACGTGTTCCTTGTTGATCCCACTCTGAGATGCTTGATACACTCCACGACCAAAAGTATGTGGATCCCTGCTCATTGAACATCTCATTCCAAAATCTTGGCCATTAATATTGAGGTTGTTCCCCCTTTGCTACTATAAAAGCCTTCACTCTTCTGTGAAGGCTTTCCAGTAGATGTTGGAACATCTGAATGGAAGCAAGTCGGGGACTTGCTTCCATTCAGCCACGAGCGTTAGTGAGGTTGTTGTGCACTGATGTTGGGTGGTTAGGCCTGGTTCGCAGTCCGCGTTCCAAATCATCCCAAAGGTATTCAATAGGGTTGAGGTCAGGGCTCTATCCAGGCCAGTCAAGGTCTTCCACTCCGTTCTCGACAAACAATTTCTGTATGGACCTCACTTTGTGCAAGGGGGCATTGTCATGCTGAAACAGGAAAGGGCCTTCCCCAAACTGTTGCCACAAATTTGGTTGTCACTGCGCATTGGGGCAGGTAGTGTTCTCCTGGACTCCGCCAATCCTAGATTTGTTCTTTGGATTGCCAGTGTGATTCATCACTCCAGAGAATGGTGGCTGCTCCAGGGTCCAATGGTGGCGAGCTTTACACCACTCCAGCCGACACTTGGCATTGCGAGTGGTGATCTTAGGCTGCTCGGCCATGGAAACCCATTTCATGAAGCTCCCTACGAACAGTTCTTGTGCTGACGTTGCTTCCAGAGGTAGTTTGGAACTTGATAGTGAGTGTTGCACCTGAGGACAGACGATCTTTATGCGTTACACACTTCAGCACTCAGCGGTCCCGTTCTGTGAACTTGTGTGGACAACCACCGAATTGTTGACAGCGGCTGAATTGTTGTTGCTCCTAGACTTTTCCACTTCACAATATCATCACACAGTTGACCGGGGCAGCTCTAGCAGGGCAGAAATTTGACTGACTTGTCGGCAAGGTGGAATCCTATGACGGTGCCACGTTGAAAGTCTCTGAGCTCTTCGGTAAGGCCATTCTACTGCCAATGTTGGTGTATGGAGATAACATGGCCGTGTGTTCAATGTTATACACTTGTCAGAAAAGGGTGTTTCTGAAATAGCCAAATCCACAAATGTAAAGGGGTGTCCACATAATTTTGTATATATTGTGTTAATTTGGCCGCCAGACTGAAATCCCATGCTTCAGACAGGGACAGCGTTGGAGTTGGGTTAGAATGGGTCTCGCTTCCTCCTGCCAGTCCCTTTAGTCAACAACATGTGCAGTCAGTGCCCTATCAGCAGCTGGCCTCTCTCCTTCCCTTGCCTTCCCCTTCTCTCCTCTCCTCTCCTCTCTGTGCCTGTGACATGAGCGAGTGAAAGAGGATCAGTCAGGAGAATAACATAGATGCCCTGCAGAACAACTCTCCTTTCTGAGGCCCTGTCACGAAGTAGGAACTCATGAGCACAATTACATAGTAGGCTTTAATAATGGAGCATTTCGCTTGAGTTGAGAGATCATTGTTTGTTTTGAAGCTTGTACCGGAGGATGAAGTTTCTATTCGGGGATAGTGTTTAGTGTAGATCCTACAGTGGGTCAGGGTTCCCCAACTGGCGGGAAGACAATTTTATAAATTGTTGAACGCAACCCACTATAAAAACACCTGAAAATCCGCTCCAAGAGAGTTACATTTTGGAAATCTGTTCAAAAGTTTTCCATAACAGAGAGATATACTGTATATGATTGATTCTGGCTGGTAGGCTAGTAGTTAAGAGCCTTGGGCACGTAACTGATCCCTGAGCTGCCTTGGTGAAAAATCTGTCTGTACGCTTGAGCAAGGCACTTAACCCTAATTGCTACTGTAAAACACTCTTGGATAAGAGTGTTTGTTAAGTTACACAAATGTATACAAGGTCAGAAGATATAATGTTTCAGTCAAATATTATCTCTGTTTGGGCTTCTTGCGGTCAATTTGCAGTCTACTAATTATTTGTAATTATGTTCCGGCCCCCTGACCATCCACTCACGGAAAATCTAGTTGCAGAATCTGGTTGATGATCTCTGCTCTAGGTAATGTGCTGCCTATGGTAGGTAATGCCACCCATGGCTATTTTAATGTGTGAATACACAGACAGAAATGTGGCCATATTTTATTAACACACTCATAGCGTTGCACGGGTCAGTTTTTTTGGAGCTACAGCCGTCCCGCACCTGCCACATCAATTCCGATACCCATCCGACACCCGACATCAGGACTGATTGTTCTCTGTGAACCGACCCACCCGCATATCATTTTTTCCCCGAGAGCCGATCCATTACTCGCCAAATTGCATCAATTTATTTAGCTGATTACAGTAATCCTTTTCCCTGCGAGAAATGTATTTGTCAGCATGTCTATTCAACAGTTGGATAAAGGAAAGCATGTCAAGAAAGGTATATTTTTGTTTTAACAATGCATCACATCATAACTCAAATCGCTTTGAAAAAGAGCCTTCTTAGCCTTCCTCCCTAGTGAAAGGCTTAGCCTAGACCTACATAAAACAACAAGATTTTCGCATTATTTTGATTTTCGCATAGTTTAACTCAAATTTAAATAAAGAATTGCCAGCATCGAATATAGCCTGCAAAAATACTCAAACCTTTACCAGTCTTACTGGTCAAATGCTAATTATATGGCCAGTGTATGTGAAAGGAAGTCTGAATTGTGAAAGCTTCTGCTTTTGGACAAATTAGAACGCTTCAGCACCAATAACAGACAGTTCCATGCTCCACACTCTCTCGTTGCGTGGCTAGGTCTATCTGCTTCAATGCTCACAAAATGGAATTTGCAACACAATACAACAAGCTGTTGGGTTTGTGAAAATTGTATTAGCGTGATTTAAAACATTCATGAACTGCAGTATAATTGTGCTGCACAGTGGGCCGACCCACAAGTTCAGGAAGGTTTTCATTTCACCAGCCAGCTGATTTTTTTTGCAGGTCAACTGCGTGAACCATGGTTACCCGACCGATTCAGGACTCTACACCCACAGTGGCCAGTTTATTAGGTAAACCACCCCATTCACGAAAATGTTTCGCTCCTACAGATAGTGAGTCACATGGTCGTGGCTTACTATATAAAGCAGGCAGACGGGCATTAAGGCATTCAGTTACAGTTCGATTGAATGTTAGAATGGGCAAAACGAGTAACCTAAGAGACTTTGAGCGTTGTATGATCGTCGCTGCCAGGCGCACCGGTCCCTTGATACCAATTGAGCAACATTTACATGCCCTGAAGAATTCAGGCTGTTCTGGAGTCAAAGGGAGGGGGGGGGTTCGACCGTGTACTAGATGGGTGTACCTAATAAACTGAGTATATATCATACTATAACATTAAAAAACTAAATGTGCAGCTAGACTGCAACTAGTTTATTTTCCTCAGTTATTGTCTCAAATGTACTGTACTATAGGGAGACCTCTGACCCTTATAAAGTGGACTGTAATTGGTACATCATATGCTGTGGGTGACTGGTCAGGTGTCGTCCATCTGTGTTCCAGGGGATCCCACTCACTCCCAGACAGTGTAGTCTGCCTGGCTGTCACTCACTCAGGGAGATGTGTCGTGCGAGCCGCTCCCGGGTGCCTTTTTTTCAGCCAGCAGATTTATTTAAGAGCCCATTACACAAGATTAGCCGTGGAGTTACGGCTATAAATGGAGCGAAGGCTGCCTTGCTTTAAGTGCTCTGTCTGGCTAAGTGATGAATAGAACTTAAAGGGAGAAGTGTGGCTTCTTTTACAATGGATCCTGTAGAGGCTGATAATTGGCAGAAGGATTCTTAAATGATCTCATTATTTAAAGTAGACAGTGGATGTAATGGCTAGTACCTTACATCCTTCATCAAGCTAATCCAAAACGAGCCCATGGTTGGTGATGCCCAAACCATTCTGGGAAAGTATTAGATGGATGAAAGCTGTCTGGAGGACATTCACCCTAAACAGCCAGTTCACTCCCAGAGTCTCCATCTTTTCCTTTTGCTGAGGAGAGGTTCTCCATACCACTGTCAAACATGTGAGAAATTCTGATTGGAAGATCAGAAGAGAATAAGCAGGAAATCTGGAATCCTTAAGCTGGGATTTGTTTAATAAAACCTGGACATTTTGGGAAAGTAAGCAGAATTTTGCTACCCTAGTCACATACACTAGGCATTGGCCTTCGATTCATCATGGACTGTGACGGTCAGACTTCAATGAAATTGTTTGACTGGAACTGGTTAGCACTATGAATGGACCAGGGGAGAACGACTGCCCCTCTCATTGAAGCCACAGAAGTTCAAGGCCAACTGTGGTACTACAGGCATTGTTAGCAGAAAACAGGATCCCTCCATTATAGTGAATGGAAAAATGGAAATCTTCGTGGTCAATCTTCAATGAAATCAAAATAATTACAAGACAATTATGATACCAATAATTTATTCTAATACACCAGATGTATGTCCTTGAACCGATTATTTAAAAATCGCACACAGAAGAAGCTATAAGGATTATATACTATAGTTGCTCATGGCAGCCTGCAGTACCCTGATTGGCCTTTCATCTTGAGTTACTTAATGAGAGGGGACAGCCCTGAGCTAGTCTGCGTCTTCATTTCCTGGAGTAACTTAAACTGCGAATGTTATGTCTCCTTTGAGACGCCATCTTAACCCGACTTCATTTGGCTTCAATGCGCTATTGAGTCTCCAATGGCTTTGTCCATTCATATATACAGTCATTGGGATGGACAGTGATGGAGAAAACAAAATGACCACCACCAATCAGAGAGCTTCTTCATATTCTCCAGGGTTTTGACTAGAATGTATACAGTTTTTGTCAGATTTGACTTTTCAAAGCAGGTTAGGAGAACTTACACAGCAGGTAAAGGAAATTAACATGGCAGGTTAGGTGAATTAGTTTGTTAGGATAAGCGTTAGAGTTAGGCTTAGCTAAACATTTCCATGACGCTGGATCCTTTCTAGCCATTACCGTTCTCCACCCTCTCATCTTGAGTTTAATTGAGAAATGCTCTCTCTCATTGCTGTGAAAGTCAGCATTTTATTCATTAGAGGAAACATGTAATCTTGACTTCATGACGTATGGGGTGTTTGTGTGTGTGATGGTGACCATGGACAGCTATGTGTGTGTTTTTCACAGTTTGTAACCTCAGCATGTTGTATTTGAATGTTTTTGAAGAAAAAATAACATTGTATTTAATTTTTTTTTTTTCATTTTTGGGCTGTTTACCAAAAGTATCCATTTGCATGTATTGCTTTTAGAGGTTATGTTGCGTTATACATTATACATCTTTCATTTTAAACTTATCTTTATGTGCATATTAACCCTCAAGCTACTATCATATTTTATATACATTGATTATCAACTGGAGTCATTTTGACCCCAAGAAGAAACTATTGGAAAGAGTAACAATCATAGCAAATTATCAACTTTATTTTGTATAAAAACATAATTAGACAAGTAATTCATGTTTTCTGAAATACAAAATGGCCAAAACAGACTGTTATTGGAAAAAATGTGTTTGCACCAAAATAAGGTAATTTTGGTTTTGCACACAGTCACATGATATGTGGTATAGACAAGTACAATCTTAGGTGAGTACATGGGGAGCTATCAACATCACTCATACTGGTCCCCGTCCGGTGGTATGGGTAACTTGTAATGATGTCTCCAGAGAAACCTTTAAATAACTGTGCCATTTATCAAATTACTATTAGGTGGAATTAGGTGTTTTGGGCTAGGGTCAAAATGACCCCAAAGGACTTTTTTAAAATCCCATATTGATGCAGAAACACTAAACAACAATTTAGATTTATTAAGAGCAAGTTGATTGCCAAAATCGTAAAATATTTGAGGATTTAAATTAACCACCTTTTGGGCTAGGATAAAAAAATATGCATCTGGTGTCAAAATTACCCCCGGTTGGTAGCTTGATGGTTAAGAGAAGGACAATTGAAGTGATATACTGCACAGTGCATTCGGAAAGTATTCAGACCATTTCCCCATTTTGTTACATTACAGCCTTATTCTAAAATATAGTTTTTTAAAAATCCTCATCAATCTATACACAGTACACCAAAATCAAAAATCAAGCAGGTTTTCATAAATTATTTTTTAATTTTTAATTTTTAACTGAAATAAGTATGCAGACCCTTTGCTATGAGACTTGAAATTGAGCTTGGCTGCATCCTGTTTCCATTGATCATCCTTGATGTTTCGAAAACCTGACTGGAGTCCACCTGTGGTAAATTCAATTGATTGGACATGATTTTTCACACACCTGTCTATATAAGGTCCCACAGTTGACAGTGCATATCAGAGCAAAAACCAAGTCATGAGGTCAAAGGAATTGTCCGCAGAGATCCGAGACAGGATTGTGTCGAGGCACAGACCTGGGGGAAGGGTGCCAAAAAATGTCTGCAGCATTGAAGGCCCCCAAGAACACTGTGGCCTCCATCATTCTTAAATGTAAGTTTGGAACCACCAAGACTCTTCCTAGAGCTGCCTGCCCGGGTCAAACTGAGCAATCGGGGTAGAAGGGCCTTGGTCAAGAGGTGACCAAGAACCCAATGGTCAATCTGACAGAGCTCCAGAGTTTGTGGATATGGGAGAACCATCTCTGTAGCACTCCACCAATCAGGCCTTTACGGTAGAGTGGCCAGACGGAAGCCACTCCTCAGTAAAAGGCACATGGCAGCCTGCTTAGAATTTGCCAAAAGGCTCCTAAAGGACTCTCAAGACCATGAGAAACAAGATTCTCTGGTCTGATGAAACCAAGATTGCCTGAATGCCAAGTGGCATGTCTAGAGGAATCCTGGCACCATCCCTACGGTGAAGTATGGTGTTGTCAGCATCATGTGGTGGGGATGTTTTTCAGTGGCAGGGACTGGGAGACTAGGCAGGATCGAGCGAAAGATGAATGGAGCAAAGCACAGGGAGATCCTTAATGAAAACCTGCTCCAGAGCACTCAGGACCTCAGACTGGGGCGAAGGTTCACCTTCTAACAGGACAATGACCCTAAGCACACAGCCAAAACAACCCAGGAGTGGTTTCGGACACGTATCTGAATGTTCTTGAGAGGCCCTTCCAGAGCCTGGTTTTGAAACTATTCGAACATCTCTGAAGAGTCCTCCAACTCTCCCAATCCAACCTGACAGAGCTTGAGCGGATCTGCAGAGAAGAATGGGAGAAACTCCCCAAATACAGGTGTGCCAAGCTTATAGTGTCATACCCAAGAAGACTCGTGACATTAATCACTGCCAAAGGTGCTTCAACAAAGTACTGAGTAAAGTGTCTGAATGCTTATGTAAATGTGATGATTCCATTTTTTTGTTTATAATACATTTGCGAACATTTAAAAAAAAAAATGTTTTTCCTTTGTCATTATGGGGAATTGTGTGTAGATTGTAATCCTTTTTAGAACAATTATTGTTCTGCAGTATATGTGTATTCAGCCTCAATATAGGCCATACAATTCATAATTTTGGTTTGCATGACCTTAACTTTTGATAAATAATGCATCGCAAACATCTCAACCAGCCGGTTGAGTTGCCTAATTAGAGTAAATACATTTTGTATTGGAATATGCATAGACTTCTTGCATCATCTCGAAAATGATACATTCATTTGCATTATGTCTGCTTCATTTATTTATAAGTGAAGATAGGCCTAGTTAAACAGGGACTGGTATCAATATTTATCAAATATGATACATTTGTGTGTCAAAATATGAATACTCAAATACAATGCGTTTACAGTTATCCCAGGTGAGGACATGTTGAACAATAATTACTGTATATATTAACACACACCGTAAACACTTCCTTTTTATGTGAGTAAAGTAAATGTGTCACGCTCGTGATAATGGACGGACCAAGGCGCCGCAAAACTTGAAACCAAATGGGGAGGATAGGGGGGTGACTAGTGTCGGTGGCGGCTCCGGTGTGGGTCGTAGCCCCCGCCCCAACCAAATCAAATCGATCAAATCAAATGTTATTTGTCACATACACATGGTTAGCAGATGTTTAATGCGAGTGTAACAAAATGCTTGTGCTTCTAGTTCCGAAAATGCAGTAATAACCAACAAGTAATCTAACTAACAATTCCAAAACTACTGTCTTATACACACAAGTGTAAGGGGATAAAGAATATGTACATAAAGATATATGAATGAGTGATGGTACACAGCAGCATAGGCAAGATACAGTAGATGGTATCGAGTACAGTATATACATATGAGATATGAATGAGTGATGGTACACAGCAGCATAGGCAAGATACAGTAGATGGTATCGAGTACAGTATATACGTATGAGATGAGTATGTAAAAAAAGTGGCATAGTTAAAGTGGATAGTGATACATGTATTACATAAAGATGCAGTAGATGATATAGAGTACAGTATATACGTATACATATGAGATGAATAATGTAGGGCATATAAACATTATATTAGGTAGCATTGTTTAAAGTGGCTAGTGATATATTTTACATCATTTCCCATCAATTCCCATTATTAAAGTGGCTGGAGTTGAGTCAGTGTGTTGGCAGCAGCCACTCAATGTTAGTGGTTGCTGTTTAACAGTCTGATGGCCTTGAGATGGAAGCTGTTTTTCAGTCTCTCGGTCCCAGCTTTGATGCACCTGTACTGACCTCGCCTTCTGGATGGTAGCGGGGTGAATAGGCAGTGGCTCGGGTGGTTGTTGTCCTTGATGATCTTTATGGCCTTCCTGTAACATCGGGTGGTGTAGGTGTCCTGGAGGGCAGGTAGTTTGCCCCCGGTGATGCGTTGTGCAGACCTCACTACCCTCTGGAGAGCCTTACGGTTGTTGGCGGAGCAGTTGCCGTACCAGGCGGTGATACAGCCCGCCAGGATGCTCTCGATTGTGCATCTGTAGCAGTTTGTGAGGGCTTTTGGTCACAAGCCGAATTTCTTCAGCCTCCTGAGGTTGAAGAGGCGCTGCTGCGCCTTCTTCACGATGCTGTCTGTGTGGGTGGACCAATTCAGTTTGTCTGTGATGTGTATGCCGAGGAACTTAAAACTTACTAAATCAAAATCAAATCAAATCAAAATCAAAAATCTAACTGTTCCATCGATGTGGATAGGGGGGTGTTCCCTCTGCTGTTTCCTGAAGTCCACAATCATCTCCTTAGTTTTGTTGACGTTGAGTGTGAGGTTATTTTCCTGACACCACACTCCGAGGGCCCTCACCTCCTCCCTGTAGGCCGTCTCGTCGTTGTTGGTAATCAAGCCTACCACTGTTTTGTCGTCCGCAAACTTGATGATTGAGTTGGAAGCGTGCATGGCCACGCAGTCGTGGGTGAACAGGGAGTACAGGAGAGGGCTCAGAACGTACCCTTGTGGGGCCCCAGTGTTGAGGATCAGTGGGGTGGAGATGTTGTTGCCTACCCTCACCACCTGGGGGCGGCCCGTCAGGAAGTCCAGGACCCAGTTGCACAGGGCGGGGTTGAGACCCAGGGTCTCGAGCTTGATGATGAGCTTGGAGGGTACTATGGTGTTAAATGCCGAGCTGTAGTCGATGAACAGCATTCTCACATAGGTATTCCTCTTGTCCAGATGGGTTAGGGCGTGTGCAGTGAGGTTGAGATTGCATCGTCTGTGGACCTATTTGGGCGGTAAGCAAATTGGAGTGGGTCTAGGGTGTCAGGTAGGGTGGAGGTGATATGGTCCTTGACTAGTCTCTCAAAGCACTTCATGATGACGGAAGTGAGTGCTACGGGGCGGTAGTCGTTTAGCTCAGTTAACTTAGCTTTCTTGGGAACAGGAACAATGGTGGCCCTCTTGAAGCATGTGGGAACAGCAGACTGGGATAGGGATTGATTGAATATGTCCGTAAACACACCAGCCAGCTGGTCTGCGCATGCTCTGAGGGCGCGGCTGGGGATGCCGTCTGGGCCTGCAGCCTTGCGAGGGTTAACACGTTTGAATGTTTTACTCACCTCGGCTGCAGTGAAGGAGAGTCCGCATGTTTTGGTTGCAGGCCGTGTCAGTGGCACTGTATTGTCCTCAAAGCGGGCAAAAAAGTTATTTAGTCTGCCTGGGAGCAAGACATCCTGGTCCGTGACTGGGCTGGTTTTCTTTTTGTAATCCGTGATTGACTGTAGACCCTGCCACATACCTCTTGTGTCTGAGCCGTTGAATTGAGATTCTACTTTGTCTCTATACTGACGCTTAGCTTGTTTGATTGCCTTGCGGAGGGAATAGCTACACTGTTTGTATTCCTTCATGTTACCAGTCACCTTGCCCTGATTAAAAGCAGTGGTTTGCGCTTTCAGTTTCACGCGAATGCTGCCATCAATCCACGGTTTCTGGTTTGGGAATGTTTTAATCGTTGCTATGGGAACGACATCTTCAACGCACGTTCTAATGAACTCGCACACCGAATCAGCGTATTTGTCAATGTTGTTGTCTGACGCAATACGAAACATATCCCAGTCCACGTGATGGAAGCAGTCTTGGAGTGTGGAATCAGATTGGTCGGACCAGCGTTGGACAGACCTCAGCGTGGGAGCTTCTTGTTTTAGTTTCTGTCTGTAGGCAGGGATCAACAAAATGGAGTCAGAGTCAGCTTTTCCGAAAGGAGGGCGGGGCAGGGCCTTATATGCGTCGCGGAAGTTAGAATAACAGTGATCCAAAGTTTTGCCAGCCCTGGTTGCGCAATCGATATGCTGATACAATTTAGGGAGTCTTGTTGTCAGATTAGCCTTGTTAAAATCCCCAGCTACAATGAATGCAGCCTCAGGATGTATGGATTCCAGTTTGCAAAGAGTCAAATAAAGTTCGTTCAGAGCCATCGATGTGTCTGCTTGGGGGGGTATATATATGGCTGTGATTATAATCGAAGAGAATTCTCTTGGTAGATAATGTGGTCGACATTTGATTGTGAGGAATTCTAAATCAGGTGAACAGAAGGATTTGAGTTCCTGTATGTTTCTGTGATCACACCACGTCTCGTTAGCCATAAGGCATACGCCCCCGCCCCTCTTCTTATCAGAAAGATGTTTGTTTCTGTCGGCGCGATGCGTGGAAAAACCAGCTGGCTGCACCGACTCCGATAGCATCTCTCCAGTAAGCCATGTTTCCGTGAAGCAAAGAACGTTACAGTCTCTGATGTCCCTCTGGAATGCTACCCTTGCTCGGATTTCATCAACCTTGATCCGGCCATGGAGCTGGGTTGGACGCTGCGCCCGGACTGGGCACCGGCGGCCAAGGAAGGCTCCGGCCTTGGAGCTAGACTGCACACCGTGCCTGGACTGGGCACCGTCGCAGAGGAAGGCTCCTGCCATGGAGCGGGACTGGACACCTTGCCTGGACCGGGCATCGGCGCAGAGGAAGGCTCCTGCCTTGGAGCGGGACTGGACGCCGTGCCTAGACTGGGCACCGGCGCAGAGGAAGGCTCCTGCCATGGAGCGGGACTGGACACCTTGCCTGGACCGGGCACCGGCGCAGAGGAAGGCTCCTGCCATGGAGCGGGACTGGACACCTTGCCTGGACCGGGCACCGGCGCAGAGGAAGGCTCCTGCCATGGAGCGGGACTGGACACCTTGCCTGGACCGGGCACCGGCGCAGAGGAAGGCTCCTGCCATGGAGCGGGACTGGACACCTTGCCTGGACCGGGCACCGGCGCAGAGGAAGGCTCCTGCCATGGAGTGGGACTGGACGCCGTGCTTAGACTGGGCACCGGCGCAGAGGAAGGCTCCTGCCATGGAGCGGGACTGGACACCTTGCCTGGACCGGGCACCGGCGCAGAGGAAGGCTCCTGCCATGGAGCGGGACTGGACGCCGTGCTTAGACTGGGCACCGGCGCAGAGGAAGGCTCCTGCCATGGAGCGAGACTGGGGAGGCGCACTGGAGGCCTGGTGTGTGGAGCCAGCACAGGTGGCACTGGACTGGTGACATGCACTTCAGGGCGGGTGCGGGGAGCTGGCACAGGACGTACCGGACTGGGGAGGTGCACTGGAGGCCTGAAGCCAGCACAGGTGGCACCGGACTGGTGATTGGGGCCTGCTCTTCAGCACGCCTGCACTGCAGCATACTCTTTTTCTCTCCGGTTTTCCTCATTGCACTCCTCCATCAACTCCCATTCGGCTCTGGCACTCTCCGCTGCTCAGCCGGCAGCTCCATGTGCCGCACCCCCCAAAAAATCTTGGGGTTCCTGTGCCCGCGGCCCCCCGCGTCGTCGCTGTCCTTCCCGATTATTCTGCGACACCCGCCAAGGAAGGGGCTCGCAACCTCCAATTATTTCTTCCCAGGTCCAACTCACTATTTCCTCCGTTGTACGCTGCTTGGTCCTTTCGTGGTGGGATATTCTGTCACGCTCGTGATAATGGACGGACCAAGGCGCAGCGTGATTTGAGTTCCACATCCTTTTATTAAGTGAAAACTCCTAAATATGGTCCCCAATTAGAGGCAACGATTACCAGCTGCCTCTAATTGGGAACCATACAATCCAGCCACATAGAAAATCAATGACTAGAACACCCCCCTAGTCACGCTCGGACCTAAACACCTTAGTGAGCCCTCGGTTCTCTATGGTCAGTGCGTGACAAAATGTCAGATAAATAAATGTCACGGCATGGAAACAGAAATTTTGTCTGTTAACTTTCCAAATGTTGACAAAACAAAATTAAATACGCTAAGCAAGGTGGGATCTTTTTGTGTCTGTAAAATGTATTATGCGAGAAATGGCGATGGAAACGCTTTCATATTGATTTAAATATTGATTCAAAAACCATCATATCGAAGTAAACTTCGAGTTGCGCGATGATATGGTGCGTGGTCCTCCCACTACGACTCGGGAAAGAATGCAGTTTATTAGGCTACAGACGAAGTAAGTTATGATTAACTTCACAAGGTGGTTCTTGGAGGCTGAAACTTGACCACATGTGGATCTTCCGGACCCCATTGTATTAAAAGCTTCACACTGTGTCTGTTAAACAACAGTTTTACACGCTCAGCAGAAAAAGGCACACAGCCCTGCAGCTGACAGAGACCATGTTCTGTCCGGGGTCTCTCTCTGTTTCCCGCCTGGATTGATCACGTCCTCTCGTAAATAAAGGCGTAAAAAGGGAATGGGGCCTCTGATGTAGTCATAACATAAGCCCCGTAGATGTGTGTAGGGCCTGTATACTGAGCAACGAATGGCCATGCGACGCGACCCTAAACAGGGCCCTAAAACTTTGCCAGATTTAATTTCACGCTTGGCCAAGCACAGCCTCAGAGACGGTGACATTTACATGGCAGTCTGTTGCACAGCCAGTCGCTACAAGCCCACGTCACTGGCTAAATCAGGCAGCACCACGGCCAGTGAATGGAGAGGGGGAAAAGGCGGGAGAGATAGAAAGGTTGAGCGAAAAGAAGGGAGAAAGAGGACGGCTAAGAAACACATGGAGAGAGGGCAATAAAAATGGTGTGTAAGAAACAGAGAAAAAAAACACAAGGAGAGAGAGAGAGAAATAGAGAGTTGTTTTTGTAGAAGATTGCCCATATGATATTAGCATCATCTTTCCTGTGAGGGAATTTCTTTGGAAGTGTCCACAGGTCCCCTCCCTCTCAGTCCACTACCTCAGTCTAGTTTTACATATACATTATGCCAGGATTCATTAGCTGCTGGCAAATCATTGAAGCTGCTGCTTACACATTCTGCCACCATCTTGTGTTTCCCATAACAGAGGCTAATGCGCCAAACCACTAAATTATGCAGTGATAATTCATCATCACTCTCCCAGTGCCATCGCTCTGAGACGAGGCCGAATACGGGCTGCAATATTGGAGCCACAGCCAAGACCCTTAGCAAATCATTTGCTGTAAACTCGTTGGCAGCTTCTCGCTTGTAGTTACACGTGTGTACAGGAAAGGATGTTGTCGCTCATCATGGGGGACATGGGGAGGGGGGATTGTTTGTCATTCCAAAGCCAGTTTTTCCAGAGATTCCTGCAAGGATCCTTCCAGGGACACCTGGTCTCAAATGGCATCTCAAATGGTGTCATATTTCCTATGGGCCCTGGTCAAAAGTAATTCACTAAATCGAATAGGGTGCCATTTGGGACCTGGACAGATAGTGGCCTCGCTACTCTGATGATGTCACTGTGGCAGTTGGACAACCCGCTGACCCCTTCCCCATATCTGATTAAGAGCCCGCTCTGCAAATTCGACGTACTTGTAGCGTACATTGTTGGAAACAGTATGTCCAAAAGGGTGTTTTGACATATTGGTATTTGTAATGTTGAATAAATGAATGTGGAACAAAATTGTATTTCAGAATCTAGAATGTTTTAGAGCATACTGTAAGGAGTATTATGACACCGAGATGTCTGTTTCTGTACTGTTCACAGGAGGAATGTATAGGTCTAAAAGAAGCTTAAAAGGGCCACTTTCATCATGATTATCTCAAAAATGGTTTGATACAAAAGTACAAAGCATGTCAAACATCCGATGAAGTTTCAATGTGAGAATTACCAAAACAATCTGAGATACCAAAAATCTTTTTGGCCCGCGCTGGCGTGGAATTGCCCAACTGGCATCCTATTCCCTTTATAGTGCACTACTTTTGACCAGGACCCATTGGGCTCTGGTCAAAAGCAGTGCACTATTTGGGCAACAGGGTGCCATACGGGCAATTCCATGCCAGCGCGGGCCAAAAAGATTTTTGTTATCTCAGATTGTTTTAGTTTTATAGCTTTCACGAGCCCTCCAATGAACTTTGCAAATTGGGTGAAAACAATGCATTTATGCCATACATAATCAGAGTAATTCAAATAATCCCGCCCCCTCATCCTCTCTTCTCTGTATCCAGCTCGCTGAGAATAATCCGCTGCGTTGCCAGATTGGCCAGAGTTCTCTGTAGTTAAATCCTGCTGATTTATTTTGTTTAGCTTATTCGGCATCCGTTATTCCTGTGAATTGTCTACACTAATTGTGTCTACACATAGCAAGTGCCAAGGAGTACAGATGGGGCCGGGAAGCAGGGCCTTGTACAGTATGATAGCCTTTACATTACAGAAAAAGGGAGGGGCAATTCCAGTGTTACGCATGTTGGACAAACAAAACATAAATTCCAAAGCTCAGGTTGACAGTCCCGTACAATTGGGAAGTTGATGGATTCTCGTGGCTTCGCAAACATCATAACCACTGCATGGGGGAAGGGAGAGATTGAGAGAGAGAGGAAGGGAAGGGAAGGGTCGATGAATGATAGGTAGTGGTATAAAAAGGAGGATTGAGAGAAAGAGCGAGAGAAGTAGCATTGCTACAGCCCAGGGATCGTATTCATAAAAGCGTCTCAGAGTAGGACTGCTGATATAGGATCAGTTTCCCCCTGCCCATGTCGTCTCATTCAAAAGTGATCTACATCAGCACTCCTATCTGAGACTGTTTATGAGTACGATCCAGGCCTGGCTAGTCTGGGTGAGGCTGTGTTATGATGACTCAGTGGACCTGTCAAGCGGATGACTCTACTCTGCCGCGGCAACGTCCTAGTGTGCTAACAGAGTGTCTTATACAGCTGCCGTGACCGAGCTGGTCAAGCACCGTAACGAGGTGGTAACCAAGTTATGAAGTCACTAGTATGTGTGCGTCTCGGCATGGCAGCGAGAGAGGGAGTTGGAGGACAGATGGTCCTGGCACGTGTGTGAGTGTGACGCCAGTGGGCAGGACGATTGTGTGTTGTGTATGAAGTGCTTGGTGTGTCAAAATAGAAAGACAAAAATTAGATATAATGATTAGTGAAGTAAATTAACTAATGAACTGAACTAATGAATTAAATAGCAAAACGTCCGTCCTCCTTTCAAGCTCAAGTCATGATGATGTTGAGAAACTAGAACATTTTGATCTAATGCTCACCACATTAAATTAATTTCATGATCGGTAATTTGGCTCTGTGTCTGGATTGGTCCATCGCTGGATGAAAGCTATGTCTGATGTGAAGAGAAAGCAGGTTGTACTGGGTTTATATATTATTTATAGCGTGGATGTTTTAGTATAGTAGTTTAACTCAGTTTCCTCTTGTGAAAGAGGTTGAGATATGATGATGAGCCTGCCAAATCTTTCACGTTGTGTTTTTTGTTGTTTTGTTATATTTTGATCCATGCCAATCCATTCCTCCTCATCCTGGTAACGTTTGTATCATCCTTTTCACCATCCTCTCATCTTTGTGTGTGTGATCATTTAAAATGCCGTGGTTCAATCACATTTGTATCTGAATTAACTCAGTTCCAACACGAACTCAAATGGAACTCAACCGAATGTCACCTTTGCGTTGATTCAAGGACTATCTGGCCTTTCAAATGACCATTTATTAAACCTAGAGTCAGTCAAATGTAAGTTAACTAGATCAAAATGAATACTCCTACTTGTGCCAGGTTTAAGTTCTGTCCATTAATCAGTGTGCTTGTGAACGAGCTACAGGCTAGAGGAGGTGCGGCGGTGGGGGTCCAGTGCCGAGGTGACCGGGCAGGCGAGGAGGAGAGAGGCAAGGAGCCAGGGAGCTGGGCCAAAAATGCCATTTTCTAATGCCCAGGATGGATGGATAAATGGAGGATGGAGGGTTGGAGTCCGAGCAATGGATGGATGGAGGGATGTCGTGGACGAAGGATCCCTTGGTCCATGAGCCTTGATGTGTTTCCAGTCTTTCCCAGTGTCATTTGAAGTCATTTGAAGTCCCAAATGGCATCATATTCCCTACACATAGAATGCAGACCTTGCTGATGGACCTCTATCAAACCGCTGGACTGGTTTCCATCTCCAGCTGTGATTTAGTAGTACTATGCCTGAACTGACCCTATATCAGTGACGTGGAGGAGCCATCCCTGGATCGTATTCAATAGGAGCCAAATGCAAGCAAACGGGCCAAAACAGGGATGGACCTACATACAGTACATTTTTCTAATAAGAAACGCTTGTTTTCAGTAACACTTTACATTAAGTTGCCCCATTACTATGTAACTAACATAGTAATAACCATTTCATTTAAATCTTATTTTGTTTATGTTGTGTTAACAACATAGTAGTTACATCGGTTTTATGTAATTACATGGTAATACAGCTGCAATAACCATCAGCAAGTGAATATGTAATTACTTATTCCCTGTTCTAAATGTGTAACTGATTCCACAACTATATTGCCATGTAAATACATAGGTTTTACGCTAACTATGTTATTAACATTGATTACTGTGTTAGTTACGTAGTGATAGGGTCAACTTAATGTAAAGTGTTACCTCATTTTCTGTTGTGAAGTCTTTTCTATGTTTTTCACTAATATATACAACTCTGGTTCAGGTCTCTTTCTGAGGGTCACAGCCGGTGGCAGGTGTCTAATCTGGTGGTCTTAAAGGCACATTTTTGTACGTCGTTGTTGTTGTGCTGTGCGCGCATGTGTGTGTGGTAGGGTAGGGCTCGTGTGCAACAACCCATCAATGCATCACACACCACATGCACACTCTATTACTGAGTGGTGATTGGTTTTTCACAAGTGTTTACCAACTGTTTTAAGTGCAAACTCAAAAACATACCTGCCCAACTGTGCTGAATCGAGCATCTCCCTGAAGCCTGCCTCCATTCCCAACAACGACGTGGGGTCAGAGGGAAAGAATTGGTTTCCCTTCTAATGCTGTTTCCCGAGTGGCACCTTATTCCATATTTAGTGCACTGCTTTGACCAGGGCCTATTGTAAGTGCACTATGTAGGGCATAGGGTTCCATTGATGAAGACTCTTGTGTTCTCTGTTGACCCTCGCCCCTTGTCAGAGGTTGATATCTGGATGTATTAGTCATTTCATTAGTGGGAAGGGAAAGGTCGTGTGAGGTGAGGTTTGGCTGTGTTTGTTGCTAATTGAGCACAAAATGAGGAGAGAGCTGGAGGACAGGCGTGTGTGTGTGTGTGTGTTCGTGTGTCCTAAATCTGAGTGATGGAATGTTGTGGAATTAGCCATCTTTAGATTGAATGATAGGGCAAAACAATTATTTCCGCCTAAATAGACATACCCAAACATGTTGGTCATGTTGCATAGTACAGCAATGTACAGAAGGTGTTCATGCAGAAAACACTGCTACAGGCATTGCTCCGAGACATGTTATTTAATCAGCTGGAAATAGAATACCTGCAAAGCTTCCAGGATTGATTTCCTCTCATCTCTCATCCTTTTTTTTTGCTACATAAAACAAAAAGACAGCGAAATGCAAACAGACACATTTCAGCGGATGCACGGCAGATCAGAAAGCAAGTCTAACGCCATTGCCTCATTTAGAAGATCAATGTATTATGGATGGGAAGCACGCCTTTGTATTGTCTAAGCGTGAAGAAAAGGTTCTCTGCTCTGTTTCCCAATGCTTTCCACGCTATAGCAGAGAAAGCAGACTGTGAAAGCCTGTGTGTCGAAAGCATGAAATACTGACAGTGGTACGGACACCCAAATCTCTTCAGTGGTGCTGGCAGAGACTGGGAGAGTGAGTGCACAGGCAACAGAAACAGGCTTAGTCAGGGTCGTCAGTATATTACCATGGGGGAGCACTGACATGCCAGGGCTTTTTTGTTTAAGGTTGCACCCTGAATGGCACCCTATTCCCTATTTAATGCATTACCTTTGACCAGAGCCACGGAATAGGTTGTCATTTGGAACACAGGTAGAACAATTTCTGATTCCAGGTAGACCCCTTTTGGGTTCCATGTAGAATCCTCTGTGGAATTGTTCTACATGGAACCAAAAATGATTCTTCAAAGGGTTCTCCTATGGGGACAGCCGAAGAACCCTTTTAGGTTCTAGATAGCACCTTTTTTTCTATGAGTGTACTTGATAAACATAATCAAATTCACCTATCCGACCGAGTATGTTAATATTCAATAGGCCACAGTTATACATATTTACTCAACCACAATGAATCCATTATAATTACTTTATAAATGTTTCTATAGAAGGAAATGTATGGAGATATGTCATATATCTATCTAAGATAGATAGAACTATCTTCCAGAAATGCTGCCCAGGTAAGCTGTATGAGGAAAAATGCAGCTATCGGAAAAATAACTCTATTGTTGACTGCTGGCATAAGATTACGGTTTCATGTGACGGTAAGCGTGTATGATGTATTTTGACTGTTGTGGAACCCAGTCACCCGAAGCACAACAGATGCATTCCCTTGCTGACACGCATTGTTCAGTAAAGCATTGTGCATTTTTTTTGTGCAGTGAAAGCATTAATGGAGTCGGCTGGGCTGCTAGACTAGTCTGTCCTGCCCCCCCCCTGGAAACGTGTGTGTGTATGTGTCTAGTCGTAGTAGGAGTTACAAAAAAAAGTAATTGTTCAACCTTAATATGTGATAACAATGCAACTCAACAGATGAACAGGCATGACATTTACTTTCATGGGTGACTAAAAATAACTATCTGAAAGCCACTCCCGTTCTAAACAACCTCTTTCTCAATAACCAAGCACCAATGACCCAGCACCCAGCATCAATAACCGAGCAGATTTGAAAGGAAAACAACCCTAATAAGTGACCCGTCAGTTCAATTAAGCAACCCAGCATTTTTTTCCCTTCTGGGCGAGTCAGTGACACATTTCAATTTGTGCCAAAATCAAAGTGAAAGAAAAGTTATTTTGCAAATTCAACAGGCTTCTCACTTAACATCCAAACGGTTTTACCTACAAAACTACTATGGCCACTCTATAAAAAGATCAGAGTCTCTACGTTTGGCATTGAGAAAGGTATTTTTGGTCACCCATGAGAGTAAATGTCATTCCTGTTCATCATGTTATGTTTGTACACTAGGAATTCAAATTTTGCTTCAATATTTTTGCACATTACATATTTTAATAGTGGTGGAAAAAATACTAAATTGTCATACTTAATAGAAAATGACTCAAGTAAAAGAGAAAGTCACCCAGTAAAATACTACTTAAGTAAAAGTCTAAAAGTATTTGGGTTTTAAATGTACTTAGGTATCAAAAGTAAATGGAACTGCTAAAATGTACTTAAGTATCAAAAGTAAAAGCATAAACCATCTCAAATCCGTATCTTAAGCAAACCAGACGGCACAATTTGTTTTTTGACGGATAGCACTCAGATGTGATTTACAAACTAAGCATTTGTGTTTAGTGAGTCCACCAGATCAGAGGCAGTAGGGATGACCAGGGATGTTCTCTTGATAAGTGTGTGAATTTGACAGGACCATTTTCCTGTCAAAATGTAACAAGTACATTTGGGTGTCAGGGAAAATGTATGGAGTTAAAAGTACAATATTTTCTTTAGGAATTTAGTGAAGTAAAAGTAAAAAATATAAATAGTAAAGTAAAGTACAGACACCCCAAAAAGTATTTTAATATACAATAAACAACATCATTTTTTAATAAATAGCATATCATAACAAAGTGGTAACTATCCCAACGTTGGGATACACATAGGAACTTGAGGAATTCATCTTGTGTAAGCCTCATTAAGCTACAAAAGTGTCAGTGATCAACCTTAAAGGTCCTGAACAGACATTCTGTAAAGTACCTTTTATAAAATATCTCATGGCTAACTACCAGGAAGTTTGAAAAGACAGGCTGAGTGGGCGGAGAGCTTATATTCATGAGCTCGCCTTGACTGACATTCTTTGAAATGTCAAGCAACGTTGAGGCAGTGAGCAGTTTTTCAGTAAGATCATCTCAAAGCAAATTTGGTGATACACAAAGTAACTCGAACAACATTGAAATTGACATGTCTCTTGTGATACAATTCACAGCAGCACTGACGGATTTGTTGACTTGACAACTGCATCAGAGTTTTGAATGACCCTCTCCCCTTTTTGTTCCACGCTGGCTGAAGACCTAGCTAGCCAGTAACTAGCTAACCCCAGACACAGATGAAGACCTAGCGAGCCAGTAACGAGCTAACACCAGACTGTCACGAATCTCGCCGAAGATGGTGCCTCTTCCTGTTCGGGCGGCGCTCGCCGGTCGTCGTCGCCGGCCTATAAGCTGCCATCGATTCCCTTTCCGTTTGTTTCTGTTTATTGGGTTTAATTGGGTACACCTGTTTTGAGTTAGGTTTTGTTTGTAGGCTATTTAAGGTACGCTCTCGTTGGCTGGCCCTCGCTTCACACTCGTCGCCAAACCCACTGGCTCGATGTCATCTACAAGACCCTGCTAGGTAAAGTCCCCCCTTATCTCAGCTCGCTGGTCACCATAGCATCTCCCACCTGTAGCACACGTTCCAGCAGGTATATCTCTCGTCACTCCCAAAACCAATTCTTTCTTTGGCCGCCTCTCCTTCCAGTTCTCTGCTGCCAATGACTGGAACAAACTACAAAAAGCACTGAAACTGGAAACACTTATCTCCCTCACTCGCTTTAAGCACCAACTGTCAGAGCAGCTCACAGATTACTGCACCTGTACATAGCCCACCTATATTTGGGGCGGCAGGGTAGCCTAGTGGTTAGAGCGATGGACTAGCGACCGGGAGGTTGTGAGTTCAAACCCCCGAGCTGACAAGGTACAAATCTGTCGTTCTGCCCCTGAACAGGCAGTTAACCCACTGTTCTCAGGCCGTCATTGATAATAAGAATGTGTTCTTAACCTCTTGATGCTCTGGGGGCGCTATTTCATTTTTGGATGCAAAACGTTCCCGTTTTAAACAAGATATTTTGTCACAAAAAGATGCTTGACTATGCATATAATTGATAGCTTTCGAAAGAAAACACTCTGACGTGTCCAGAACTACCAAGATATTTTCTGTGCGTGCCCTAGAACGTGAGCTTCAGGCAAAACCAAGATGAGACGGCATCCAGGAAATGAGCAGGATTTTTGAGGCTCTGTTTTCCATTGTCTCCTTATATGGCTGTGAATGCGAGAGGAGTAAGTCTGCCCTTTCTGTCGTTTCCCCAAGGTGTCTGCAGCATTGTGACGTATTTGTAGGCAGATCATTGGAAGATTGACCATAAGAGACCACATTTACCAGGTGTCCGCCCGGTGTCCTGCGCCGAAATTGGTGCGCAAAAGTCAGCTGCAAGTATTTTTCCATGGAATTTAGAGAAGAATGCAAGCTTCCACGAACGATATATCAATGAAGAGATATGTGAAAAAACACCTTGAGGATTGATTCTAAACAACGTTTGCCATGTTTCGGTCGATATTATGGAGTTAATTCGGGAAAAAGTTTGACGTTGTAGGTGACTGAATTTTCGGTTCGTTTCGGTAGCCAGATGCGATGTACAAAACGGAACGATTTCTCCTACACACAGACGCTTTCAGGAAAAACTGCGCATTTGGTATGTAACTGAGAGCCTCCTCATTGAAAACATCCGAAGCTCTTCAAAGGTAAATGATTTTATTTATTTGGTTATCTGGTTTTTGTGAAAATGTTGCATGCTAAATGCTACTCAAAATGCTAAGCTAGCTTTGCAAACTCTTACACAAATTAGTCAATTTCTATGGTTCAAAAGCATATTTTGAAAATCTGAGATGACAGTGTTGTTAAGAAAAGGCTAAGCTTGAGAGCAGACGCATTATTTTCATTTTATTTGCGATTTTCAGAAATCGTTAACGTTGCGTTATGCTAATGAGCCTGAGGCTTTAGTCATGATCCCGGATCCGGGATGGGGAGTTTCAAGAGTTAACTGACTTGCCTGGTCAAATAAAGGTAAAATTTAAAAAACATTTTTTTTTTAGCCCAAACAACTACCTCTTTCCCTACTGTATTTAATTTATTTATTTTGCTCCTTTGCACCCCATTATTTTTATTTCTACTTTGCACATTCTTCCACTGCAAATCTACCATTGCAGTGTTTTACTTGCTATATTGAATTTACTTTGCCACCATGGCCTTTTTTTTGCCTTTACCTCCCTTATCTCATCTCATTTGCTCACATCGTATATAGACTTGTTTATACTGTATTATTGACTGTATGTTTGTTTTGCTCCATGTGTAACTCTGTGTCGTTGTATGTGTCGAACTGCTTTGCTTTATCTTGGCCAGGTCGCAATTGTAAATGAGAACTTGTTCTCAACTTGCCTACCTGGTTAAATAAAGGTGAAATAAATAAAATAAGGGCACTAGGCCTGCTGGGTATTTGTGCGGGCTTGTTTCCTGTTATCTATGTATGAGTGGAATAAAATATCCATGTACTGAATTACCTGCTCTCTTGCGCTTGATTCCTCCACTCACCATCATTAGACGTTGTAACACAGACACAGATGAAGATCTACCTAGCCAGTAACTAGCTAACACCAGATACAGATGAAGACCTAGCTAGCCAGTAACTAGCTAACACCAGACACAGATGAAGACCTAGCTAGCCAGTAACTAGCTAACACCAGACACAGATGAAGACCTAGCTAGCCAGTAACTAGCTAACACCAGATACAGATGAAGACCTAGCTAGCCAGTAACTAGCTAACACCAGACACAGATGAAGATCTAGCTAGCCAGTAACTAGCTAACACCTGACACTGATGAAAGGGGAAACATATGAGTATCTTTGCCATAGATAAATAAGATACACTTTTAATTATATTTGCTGACACTATACAGTCAAATTTTGGCCACCAGTAGACTAGCTTTCTAGCTATATAAACCACACCCTCTGCAAACACACCTTCTCCAATGTTTCACATTTCATGAAAAACATGATTTTGACTGTTCATGACCTTTAAGTCATACGAAGGCGTTACTGTATGTGAAGTTTAAAGTGCGTTCTGTCATTATTATTTTTTTAACTCACAATGTATTTTTATTAATACAATATTTTATCAGTTGTCTTTCACAAATGACAGGTATCCTATGAAGCAGGTTTGAGGAGTTAGAAAGGTAACTTCAGTTCAATGTGGGATAACCGGTCATGATACAATCTTTGCAAGAGGGAGAAAATCTTATTTAATTTGTCCTCAACTCATGGCTCAGTCATTTCATTCAGGCTAAGTGGAGTTAGCCGCGACTTAGCCTGCCCCGGAGCAGGTAAGTTCTGAAGGATTTGTTGCCATAGAAATGTACCTGGCTTAAAGGTGAGCCACTTTCTTATGACCGGTTATCCCGAATTGAACTGCGAGTTGACCGAAGTTACCTTGCTAACTCCTCAAACCTGCTTCGTAGGATATCCTTCTGGAATAGAATGCCAGCTCTGAGTCACTACAAGCCCCATGCACACAAGTGATGTACAAGGCATTTGGTACAATGATTGTGATAACGAATCCAAGTCTTTGACATGAGAGAGGGAACCAGTAACTTTATGATCAACCTTAATCAATCTCGTAGCAACAGTCATTTTCATACTTTTGTCATCATACTTTGATCTGGTTTCCTTCGAATGTCATCACATTTTAGGAAAAACCACATGATTTTGACTGTTCATGACCTTTATGTCATGCAAAAGTGTTACTGTATGTGAAGTTTAAAATGTATTCTGTCGTTACTAAATGTGTAATGTCATATTTTAACATGAATATCTTTTAACCCACAATTTTCTTTAAATTAATTAAATATCGTATCAGTTGTCTTCCTCAAATGAAGGGGATGATAACGCAGTCTTTGCAAGAGGGAGAGAATCTTATTTTATTTGTCCTCAACTCGTGGCTTAGTCATTTAATTCAGGCTAAGTGGAGTTAGCAGTGATTTAGCCTGCCCCGGAGCAGGTAAATTCTGAAGGATTTGTTGCCATAGAAATGTACCTGGCTTAAAGGCTTCACTTTCTTATGACACTTTCTTATGACCGGTTATCTCGAATTGAACTGCGAGTTGACCGAAGTCCTCAAACTTGCTTCGTAGGATATCCTTCTGGAATAGAATGCCAGCTCTTAGTCACTACAAGCCCCATGCACACAACTGACATACAAGGCATTTGGCACAGTGATGTGGAGGCACTGCACAATGTTTGTGAAGAAGCATGTGTGTAGATTAACGTTCTCTTGTATTACACCAATCAGACTACCACAAGCATTGTGATCACACTGTATCTGCACGATTAGGGAAAAAAGGTGCAACATAGAAAGAAAGATATGGTTGTTCGGTTTGTTCCCATAGGGCAGCGGTGGGCAATCATTTTGGCTCAAGTGCCACATCTCGATGTGTTTGTCAAAAGCAATTTGCAAGGCTATAAGAAATCCATTCTAATTTCTGCACATTTTCTGTCTAGTCTAGATGTTCAAGAGCGGCCTGGAGTGTTTTTTTTAACCTCCGGGATGTTTTATACTCAAACATCCCGCGGGCCAGATTGTTTTGGGCTCGCGGGGCCGGATCCGGCCTGCAGGCTAGATTTTGCACACCCCTTTTTGGTGGTTAGTAGAACTCCTCTGTGTAGGGTTCTTCATAGAACCCTGTATAAACGGTTCCACCAGCCTTATGCCTTTAAAATGTTACTTTTTATAACAATACATTAAATATATCATATGGCCATTTTTTTGAGGGCGTGGCGTTTGTGGCGTTTGAAAAACCCCTGATTTACAGGCCACATCAGATGCTGGCTTGTGTATAGTGATGTGTAACTCATTACTGGAATCCAGCCAAAGTGAGGATACCACCTGCAACCTGCATTCAGCATGACTGCCAGTGTAAAGATGTATCAATGGAACTACCTAAAAAAACAACATTTAAACTATAACCACCATCTCAGTAATGGCTGCATTAAGTCCAACTATTAGTTTAGAAAAATCTATGTGTAGCATGAGATAAATCAATGTACATGCAAAAACGTATATCGAAACATGTAATTCTAAAAATCAACCTGCTATAGAGCATGTGAGGAAATATTATAATGATGGACATGGTTTTGAATGTTTTACTCTACACAGAGGAGGAACACTGGGGTTATTTTATACCACGGTGATTTATTTGACCTCTTTCCAGAGATAATTTAACTCCTGTATCAACTCTAGTAATATCACAGTGAAAAATTAACACTAGGTAACACTGGCCAATTTGCTATGTACAAATATTCCCAATAACTGTACGTACAGTTTAAAACATTCTCACACCTGTTGTTTTAAACTCTACAGGGTTCAAGTTTAAACACTGAGGTAAACACTAATACTTAAGTCACTCGTTAAATGAAAGGGAAAAAATACAATAGAAAGCTTATTCAGATTCAGAAAGGTTCTATGTAGAAACCCTTCTTGTCTTCCAAAGTGTCCTTCTTGCCATCTAAAGAATCATCATAGAACCCTTTCTTCCAAAAACAGTTCTTAGGATTATAGAGGTTATAAGAACACTTTTCCTAACAAAGAACCCTTATCTTCCAAAAAGGGTTCTTCAGATAAAAATGGTTCTTGGTAGAACCCTACCCCTCTGCAAAGAACATTTTTGGAACCGTTTTTACCTCAGTGTGGGGACAACAATGTATCATGTTACCTGCCACTTACTGTATCTCTTCACTTTTAACTGGTGAGGACTTCATAATCAATCAGGTAAAGATTGATTCCCAACTCTGTTCATATATTCATTCACCCAAATCTAAAGTGCTAGTGCTATAGGGTTTACTGTAGCTCTCAGCTTTTTTTTGGACAGGATAATGTCATTGATACATTCACTTTAGTCTCTGATCTAGTCTGGGCTGTCAATGGCAAATAGAGAAATAGACCTTTTTTTCTGTCTTCGTGAAAGACAGTTCACTCATTCACGGTTACCATGCTATACTATGCCCGAAGGAGAAAAGGCTCTGGCGTGACTTAAAGATTAGTGAGAGAAAAGTAGAAAGTCCAGATTTAGGGCTCTGTTCAATCTGCATCGCGGATGTTCAGCTTTACGGCGTGATTGGAATTTAAAGGCAACGTTCTCGCTTTAGCAGAGGCTGCATTCATGGTAAACGCTGCATATGTCGGCTCAATCGGGAAATTACCTTGACATTTCTATCGTGGAATTTGTAACACTCCAGCTTTACAGATTGAATGGAGCCCTTAAACTGTAACAGTGCTGCTGACATAATCCAGAGGTCTCCTCTTCATCACAAGGGGCTAATGTGAACAGGGATCATCGATCACCCACTGGACCGGGGTCACATTCACAACCCATGCACATAGACAAAGACAGGTACTATGTCCAAAATGGTACCCTATTCCCTGTATACTGCAGTACTTTTAAACCAAAGCCCTGTGCTCTGGTCAAAAGTAGTGCAATATATAGGGGATAGGAGATAGAGTGCCATTTGGGATGCTAACAGAGACTACAGGAGAGACTACAGGGGATGACCCTGTCACTTCAGTCAAGTTGTATTGATTTTCACCACTAACATTGTCTTTATCTCAAAGTACTGACCTGTTCCGTAAAGTGTATGTCTCAGGATGCTGATTGCCTTCGGAATGAATCAACTGTTGGTTTTGTGTTTCTTGTAGTCAAGTTATGTCAAAACAAACTTTACATGATTAAAAAGAGGTACTAAAAACACACAAACAAAATGCTGCTTTAAAGTGCTTTATAAGGTGCTTTTTAAAGTGCTTGACCATAGTGGATCCTTTTTGGTGCTATACACAAACTTTTCTGGAAGGTTCTATAAAGAACCATGCTCCTAAGGTTCTAAATGAAACTGTTATGGTGCTATAAAGAACCCTTTCCTAAGGTTCTGTAAAGAATCATTAACCTCTTACACTTATGGTGGCGCTATTTCATTTTTGGAAGAAAAACGTTCCCGTTTTAAACAAGATATTTTGTCACAAAAAGATGCTCGACTATGCATATAATTGCTACTGTTTGAAAGAAAACACTCTGATGTGTCCAGAAATACAAATATCTTCTCTGTGCGTGCCCTTTAACGTGAGCTTCAGGCAAAACCAAGATGACTTGGCATCCAGGAAATGACAAGGATTTTTGAGGCTCTGTCTTTCATGATCTCCTTATATGGCTGTGAACGCAAGAGGAATGAGTCTGCCCTTTCTGTCGTTTCCCCAAGGTGTCTGCAGCATTGTGACGTATTTGTAGGCAGATTGTTGGAAGATTGACCATAAGAGACCACATTTACCACGTGTCCGCCCGGTGTCCTGCGCCGAAATTGGTGCGCAAAAGTCACCTGCCAGTATTTTTCCATGGGGCACAGAGAGAGAAGCAAGCTTCCATGAACTGCATGTCAATGAAGAGATATGTGAAAAAACACCTTGAGGATTGATTCCAAACAACGTTTGCCATGTTTCGGTCAATATTATGTAGTTAATCCGGAAAAAGTTTCACGTTGTAGGTGACTGCATTTTCGGTTCGTTTCGGTAGCCAGGCGCAATGTAGAAAACGGAACGATTTCTCCTACACACAGACGCTTTCAGGAAACACTGCGCATTTGGTATGTGGCTGGGAGTCTCCTCATTGAAAACATCAGAAGCTCTTCAAAGGTAAATGATTTTATTTATTTGGTTATCTGGCTTTTGTGAAAATGTTGCGTGCTACATGCTACACAAAATGCTATGCTAGCTTTGCATACTCTTACACAAATTAGTCAATTTCTATGGTTCAAAAGCATATTTTGAAAATCTGAGATGACAGTGTTGTTAAGAAAAGGCTAAGCTTGAGAGCAAACGTATTATTTTAATTTTATTTGCGATTTTCAGAAATCGTTAACGTTGCGTTATGCTAATGAGCCTGAGGCTTAGTCACAATCCCGGATCCGGGATGGGGAGTTTCAAGAGGTTAATAAAAGATTATATATAGCCCCGAAAAAGGGTTCTGCTGTGGTTGCAACTCATTTGTGTGGCTATATAGAACCCTTTTTATGGTTATTTATAGACCCTTTATGGAGAATGGTTCTATAAAGAAGCTCCCTTGATCTCAAAGATTCTATGTAAATCCTCTTGAAATCATACAGTATGGCCATACACAGTGAAACATGTCTGCTAGACTATGATGGGGAGGGAACCAGATGAGTTTGTAAAAGCTGTGTGTATGCTGTCGCTGCACTTAGAGCCTAGTGTCTGCAGGTTTTTGTTTTTTCCTTTCAATTACGACCTAGACAATCAGGTTGTCACGATGTGCGCAACTGGTTGAAGGTAAGTCAGATGCAGGAGAGTAGAGATGGGTGATAACTTTATTCATGTTCAAGGAAAAAAGCGATAACGCCCAAAGTACACAAACGGTACAATAAACAAAACACTGGTCAAACACATACCTGGCGCAAACCAGCCTGATGCGAACCACACGTAACAAACAAACAATTCCACACACAGACATGGTGGGGAACAGAGGGTAATGTACATATAGTCAGATGAGGGATGTGAACCAGGTGTGTGGAAAACCAAGACTAGACAAATGGAAAATGAAAAGTGGAGTGGCAAGATGGCAACAAGACCGGTGACGTCGAATGCCGCCCGAACAAGGAGAGGGACCGACTTCGGCGGAAGTTGTGGCACAGTTGCACTAATTAGTGACCTTAATTCATCAATCAACCACAAGGGAGGAGCAAAAAAAAACAGACACTCTGCCCACCGTGGAATGAGTTTGACACGTGATAGTGCAACACCGAGTGGAAACTTATTAGTGTTAGCTGGAATAGAAACAACCTTTGAGGATCCACTCTTAAAAATATGGTTCTTCATAGGGTCTGTGAAGAACCATAAATGGGATGGTTATTTGAAGAACCATACAAAAATCTAAAACCAGAAATGTTTTGGCCCTCCAGGACTGAAATTGAATTGCCATGTTATAGGGTTTTATTTGCATATTAACCAGGGTGCATTTCGAGTGAATTAGAGTTACCAGCAGGAAAGGGAGGAGATACCTAGTCAGAGGAGATACCTAGTCAGTTTCAGAACTGAATGCTTTCAACCAAAATGTGTCTTCCGCATTTAACCTTTCCCCTCTGGTTTTGGTCAACTCTGGATATTAACACCAACATTGAGGTTATTTTACACAACTGAATGTTAATTTAACTCCTGATTCAACACATAAATGTTACAGTGATTTGTGTGCTATGAAAGGGACTTGCATACATTTCAAGAACCTTTTAGAATTCTGAAGCACCGTAGATGCAACATCAAGATCCCAACACTTAACTCAAAGGTTCTTTATTGAGCAAGAGTTCTCCAACGAACCTTAAGAGATGAGAAAGAACCATTTTAGAACCTTTATTTTTGTCAGTGTACATAGATAGTGCTTAAAATGGAATTTAAAATGTGGATTAAAAAAATCTGCATTACATTACTGTGTGTGTACTGTAAGTGTGTATGCACACATAACCCTTTTTTGGTGCTGTATAGAACTTTTAAAGTGTGTACACACACTTATGCACGCACATACTGGCTGCTTTACACGCACGCACACACACAATATATGTGCATGCACGCACACACACATTGTAGGGTGTGGCGTACCGCAAAGCAGCTCTCTAGGCCTTCTACTCTTTTCTATTTTTACCAATGACCTGCCACTGGCATTAAACAAAGCCTTGTATGCGGATGATTCAACCATATACGGGCCAGCAACCACAGCTAATGAAGTCCCTGAAACCCTCAAATAAGGAGTTGCAGTCAGTTTTGGAATGGGTGGCCAGTAATAAACAAGTCCTGAACAATTCTAAAAAATAATTGTGTTGTATTTGTTACAAATCAATCCCTAAGCTCTAGACCACAACTGAATCTGGTAATGAATGGTGTGGCTATTGAACAAGTTGAGGAGACTAAATTACTTGGTGTTACCTTAGATTGTAAACTGTCATGGTCAAAAAATATATATTAAATGTTTGTAAAGATGGAGAGAGTTCTGCCCTTACTAAAGAGATGCTCTGCTTTGGCACCACACACCACAAAGCAAGTCCTGCAGCCTCTAGTTTTATTTTATTTTGATTATTGTCCAGTCATATGGTCAAGTGCTGTAAAGAAAGACCTGCTAAGAAAGACCAGCTGCAGCTGTCCCAGAACAGAGCCACACGTTTTACGCTTCATTGTAATAAGAGGGCCAATATTAATACCATGCATGCATGTCTCTCTTGGCTAAGAGTTGAGGAAAGACTGACTGCTTCACTTCTTGATTTTATAAGAAACATTAATGTGTTGGAAATTCCAAATTGTTTGCATAAGCAACTTACACACAGCACTGACACACACACGTACCCCACCAGACATGCCACGAGGTGTCAATTTGTTATTTTTCGAAAAAGGTCAAGGGGTCTGAAAACTTTCCAAATCCACTGTATGTGTAACTGATAGACCAAAAAAGTGTTAAACAAATCAAAATATATTTTATATTTGAGATTCTTCAAAGTAGCCACCCTTTTGTTGTAAAAGAGGGGAGAGGTCTGTACATAATAAAGAGATCAAAGAGGTCTGCTTTTTTGACACCACACTCCAAAAAGAAAGTCCTGCAGGCTCTAGTTTTGTCTTATATTGATTATTGTCCAGTCATGTGGTCGAGTGCTGCAAAGAAAGACCTAGTTAAGCTGCAGCTGGCCCAGAACAGAGTGGCACATCTTGCTGTTAATTGTAGTCAGAGGGCTAATGTAAATACTATGCGGTCTCTCTTGGCTAAGAGTTGAGAAGAGACTGACTACATCACTTCTTTTTACACGAAACATGGATGTGTTGAACATTTCTAATTGTTTGCATAGTCAACTTACACACAGCTCTGACACAGACACTTACCCCACCAGACATGCCACCCGTGGTCTTTTCACTGTCCCCAAATCCAGAACAAATTCAAGAAAGCATATAGTATTATATAGAGCCGTTATTGTGTGGGACTCCCTTCCATCTCATATTGCTCAAAACCATAGATAAAGCAACACCTCAGGGCACAACACCTCTCCCCTATTTGACCTAGATAGTTTGTGGATATGTATTGATATGTAGGCTATGTGTTCCATTTTTAAATGCATGTCGTTCTGTCATTAAGCTGTTCACAAGCTGCTTGTCTGTGAATGTTCTGTATCATGTCATGTTTCTTGTTGTGTGTGTACTAATGTGTACAACTTATGGAGATCCTAATAAAATATCAGATACCAATACACTAGCACACACAAAGACACACTGGAAGCTTTACATGTTAGAAGCAGCTCCTATATCCCGAGATGTGATTAGTGCCTACTCCATGTTTATGTCATACCTATGGAAATCACAGAGGGACGATGGAGCATCACACAATACTGAAACGCCATCCTAATCAGATCCCCCCCATGTGCCGCTGTGAATGATTAAGTATAGGCTAATGAGCTGATAATAGATTTGTAAACGGTACACATGACTTTAATGACTTAATATTCTGCCCTCCATAGGTCCCTCTGTGATTTAGCTAGCGTCTCAACCAGATGGAACTGAAAGTGTTCCGGTGTCTCTGATCCAAGCCTGGATAAGGACATCATCTTGGGATTTTGTGTGGAACCGCAACTGCTTGCCGTCTGACATGGTTTATTTTTGGTTGAGTCATCGATTGATTTTGTTCTAAATTGCCATTTATTAGGGACCGTTCAATAATCACTGGGAGTCGTGAAAATACAAATATTACAGTATGTGACCCACCCCTTTTGCTTGAACAAAATTGCACTACACTCCCGCTTCATTGAATTATCTTAGAATAATTACGACCACAGTAAATGTCTTTTCACACAAACTCTGATGCATTTTTCCCCCCGCTTCGCATAACGTTGCAAACATTGTCGACGTTCGTGTCATACTCTTTTCAGCTATATCAATCGTTCCCCATGTCTCATTAAAGAGATGGCCCCCAGATAGGCTCCTTGACAAAAAGAGCCAATCGCAATTCTCCTTTCCTAGGTCTACACAGCAAAATCAATGATGCACATTTAACTCTGAAAGTGTCAAATGTACACTATTGTCAGTGAACATATGAGTCCTATTTGTGATGGGAAACCAAGGCTTTCTGAACGATTTCGGACCTTCCCCCATATTGTGCCAAAAAAAACGTTCATTACTCAAAGCTTCATTGTCGGTTCACAATGCCCTTTCATTTTATCAGCTGCTCAGCAATAAATAGCAGCGTGTGATTGCAAGTCATTGGGTTTAATAGCCTATAATCAGTTGTAACACCAGGTTTGCTTTTACGTAATGCTTCCCTTTTTTGCCTTTTAGGTTGAATATTTTTCAAAAATGGTATGTATGGCATTATTTAGGATGCTGAAGACTAGCCTTATACTATACTAAATAAAACAAATGATTTTAATAATATAGTCTGCCTTCAATGGGATTCAACCTCATACCCTCAGGTCCCTGAATGTTCCATAACTCCCTACTCCACCTGCTAAGCTACCAGTCAGGTGAAACTACATGTACAACATCCAAACTATATAAGGTGTCCAGTAGAGGTTTGTGTTTGAAAGCAGTTTGGAATTGAGTAAAACACAAAAACCACAGCAGAATCATTGGGCTCTTACATTTCGCAAACACACGGTTTGAAAAAGCACATGATCAAACAAAGCTTCAGACATCGTTGATGACATACTTCTGACTAGGAGATAGCCGCATCGGCACACTGCTTCGAAGTTAGCTGCTTAGCGATTTCAATGCACGCTTTGGAGCTCCCGTATCAAGCGTAACATAACTAGTGTACTATTGTTAAAATAACACTTTTGAAAGTGTTAAAGATTTAACCCCTTTTCTGTGTTTCCCATTTTTCTCTTTAAGTGTTCAAAGGAACCTGATGGTGGTGTTTGCATAGCTCTACTGTAAAGTAATATGCAACATCTACAGTGTAAAACATAACACTTGATTTAGAGTAAACTGCACTCACTTTGTTTAGTGTTAACGGCGGCAGGGTAGCCTAGTGGTTAGAGCGTTGGACTAGCAACCGGGAAGGTTGCAAGCTCAAACCCCCAAGCTGACAAGGTACAAATCTGTCATTCTGCCCCTGAACAGGCAGTCAACCCACTGTTCCTAGGCCATCATTGAAAATAAGAATTTGTTCTTAACTGACTTGCCTAGTTAAATAAAGGTAAAAAAATACATTTTATTCTTTAGTTTTACAGTAAAACATTTTGGGTGGGGTTTTAACCAATCCTAGCTTGTCACAACACAACTTTCCCTCATCCATCTACACACAATACTACATAATCACAAAGCAAAAACGTATATATATATATTTTTAGAAATGTTTACACATTTATTTACATAAGTATTAAAGACCCTTTGATATGAGACTCGAAATTGAGCTCAGGTGCATCCTGTTTCCATTGATCATCCTTGATGTTTCTACAACTTGATTGGAGTCCACCTGTGGTAAATTAAATTGATTGGATATGATTTGGAAAGGCACACACCTGTCTGTGTAAGGCCCCACAGTTGACAGTGCATGTCAGAGCAAAAACCAAGCCATGAGCCAAACTATTTCATGCATTTTGGAATAAGGCTGTAATATAACAAAATGTAGAAAAAGTCAAGGGATCTGAATATGTTCCATATGCACTGTACATGTCAGTAGATGCACACAACAAGTAGGTCACATGGGGGAGAGGCACGAGGTGTTGCTTTATTATTATTTTCAAACCAGGTTTGCTGTTCACTTGCGCTATATAAGATTGAAGGGAGTTCCATACACTCAAGACTCTGGATAATACTGTACATTTCCTGGAATTTGTTCTGGACCTGGGGACTGGGAAAAGACCCCTTGTGGAATGTCTGGTGGGGTACGTGTGTGTGTCAGTGCTGTGTGTAAGTTGCTTATGCAAACAATTTGGAATTTCCAACACATTAATGTTTCTTATAAAATCAAGAAGTGAAGCAGTCATTCTTTCCTTAACTCTTAGCCAAGAGAGACATGCATGCATAGTATTAATATTAGCCCTCTTATTACAATGAAGCATAAAACGTGTGACTGTTCTGGGCCAGCTGCAGCTGGTCTTTCTTAGCAGGTCTTTCTTTGCAGCACTTGACCATATGACTGGACAATAATCAAGATAAAATAAAACTAGAGCCTGCAGGACTTGCTTTGTGGCATGTGGTGCCAAAGCAGAATGTCTCTTTAGTAAGGGCAGACCTCTCCATCTTTACATCCATTTAATCTGTATATTTGACCATGATAGTTTACAATCTAAGGTAACACCAAGTAAATTAGTCTCCTCAACTTGTTCAATCAGATTGAGCTGAGTTATAGAACTTACGGAATGTTTTGTACCAAATACAATGCTCTTTGTTAAGAGATGTTCAGGACCAGTTTATTACTGGCCACCCATTCCAAAACAGACTGCAACTCTTTCTTACGGGTTTCAGTGACTTCTTTAGCTGCGGTTGCTGATATCTTTGAATCATTAGCATACATAGACACACATGCTTTGTTTCATGCCAGTGGCAGGTTATTGGTAAAACATAGAAAAGAGTAGAGGGCCTAGAGAGCTGCCCTGCGGTACACCACACTTGACATATTTGACATTAGATATGCTTCCTTTAAAGAAAACCCATTAAGTTCTATTAGATAGATAGTTCTGAATCCACGATATGGAAGAGTTTGGAAAGCCATAACACATACGTTTTTTCAACAACAGGTTATGGTCAATAATATTAAATGCTGCACTGAAATCTAACAGTACAGCTCCAACAATCTTATCAATTACTTTCAAAAGATCATCAGTCATTTGTGTCAGTGCAGTACATGTGGAGTGCACTTCTCTACAAGCATGCTTAAAGTATGTTGTTCATTTGTTTATAGAAAAATAGCATTTTATTTAGTCAACAACAACAAAAAAATAGAAAGTTTGCTAAGAGCTGGCAAGTTGATAGGTCTGTTGTTAGAACCAGTAAAGACCGCTTTCCCACTCTTGGATAGCAGAATGACTTTGGTTTCCCTCCAGGCCTGAGGACAAAGACTTTCCTCAGATTGAACATATGACATATAGGAGTGGTTATAGAGTCAGCTACCATCCTCAGTAGCTTTCGATCTAAGTTGTCAATGTCAGGAGGTTTGTCATTATTTGATTTGTCATTATGGATAACAATAATTTTCCCACCTCTCCCACACTAACTTTAAATTACTAATACAATCTAATAATGTATCCATTGAGCTAAAATCCTCTGGTGACAAAGAAATGTAAAGTTGTGTATCATCTGCCTAGCAGTAAAAATCAATGCTGTGCTTTCTGATAATGCTGCCAAGGGGTAACATATATATATGTTATATATATATATATATATATATATATATATATATATATATATATATATATATATATATATATATACATACAGTGGGGAGAACAAGTATTTGATACACTGCCAATTTTGAAGGTTTTCCTACTTACAAAGCATGTAGAGGTCTGTAATTTTTATCATAGGTACACTTCAACTGTGAGAGACGGAATCTAAAACAAAAATCCAGAAAATCACATTGTATGATTTTTAAGTAATTCATTTGCATTTTATTGCATGACATAACTATTTGATCACCTACCAACCAGTAAGAATTCCGGCTCTCACAGACCTGTTAGTTTTTCTTTAAGAAGCCCTCCTGTTCTCCACTCATTACCTGTATTAACTGCACCTGTTTCAACTCATTACCTGTATAAAAGACACCTGTCCACACACTCAATCAAACAGACTCCAACCTCTCCACAATGGCCAAGACCAGGGAGCTGTGTAAGGACATCAGGGATAAAATTGTAGACCTGCACAAGGCTCGGATGGGCTACAGGACAATAGGCAAGCAGCTTGTTGAGAAGGCAACAACTGTTGGCACAATTATTTGAAAATGGAATAAGTTCAAGATGACAGTCAATCACCCTCGGTTACAGTTTGGGCAGTTTGGTAAAGCTAATCCCGTCTGAATCGTCCAGTGGAAAAATGACATGCCGGAGTAATAATTACATAACCTAGTTTCTATAGTAATACTAGTCCCATGCGAATAGGGCTTAAGCATGTCTCTGTGCTTTTGTGGGCACAAAAAACAGATTGGTATTTTTCAAAAATACAGTTGGCACTTAAATAATAATTTAGCTGTTTGAAAACCAATTTCTCCAGAATTTAACTTAAGAATGGAAGGTTGGAGATGGGCTGAAAATTGATAAGAGCTGAAGAATCTAGATTACTTTTCTTCGGAAGGGGTTTCTCCATAGCAGTTTTTAATGCAGCGGGGAAAGTTCCTGTGAAACAGGGAGTGATTAACAATAGCTTGCACTTCTTCAGATATGCAATTTAAAACTGGTTTTAAGATGGTGGTGGGGATAGAATCGAGAAGGCAGGGAAGGCTTCAATTGTGATATAACTTTCCTGAGCATGTCTGTATCAACCATGGAAAATAAATCTGTAGTGCCTTTGCATGGTAGGCTAGGGCTCATATCGTCACACTTTTCATCGGGTCTTTCTTGACCTATACCCAACCTAATGTTTGTTATCTGATCTCTGAAACATGCCACGAACTCGTCAAATTTAGATGTGGAGGAAAGTTCACACAGATTTGCGGGGTTAGGATTTATCAGGCCATCAATGGTTGAGAAGAGCACTCTGGTATTACTGTGATGATGAGTTAGAAAAATGATTCTGTCTGCAATTTCTAATTGACTTGTTATATATTCCAAGTTGCTCTCTCAGAATATCATAATGGACCTGCAACTTTCTTTCTCCGTTGCCGCTCTGCCATCCTGCAATTTCTCTTAAATTGATTAGTTTCCTGACTCATCCAAGGGGCTCTCTGTTTGGATGTGGCCCTTTTCATGTTCAACTTTACTGGAGCTATGGCATCAATGGTTTCCCTTAATTTGCTATTAGAGTTATCATCTAAATCATCACAAGAGGAAGGCAGCATATGAAAAGTTGTAGTTTGGAGTGAGGCTTCAACAAGAGTGGTACTACAGTCTGAAGACAGACATGTTCCAGTGAGAAACGTGCAGTCAACTTTGCGCTCAGTGAAGAGGTCATTCACAAGAAAGTTTTTACTCACTAGAAGGTGGAGTTAAAGGAACTTAATACTAGGTTACTCACAATAACCATTGTGCCAGTTGATATGAGTTGATATGCTTTCCAAGTCCTCTGTTGCTTATTCTGACAGGGAAAACTGGAGCACAAACAGACCCTGTCCGTCAGTCTCTAAACGACAATGTTGCTGGAAATAATCCTGGAAGCCCTGCGGTTAGGGTGAATCCTGTCTCTTTTCAGAAGTGCTGGTTGCTCCCACAACAAATCAAAGTTGTCACAAAACGAGACATTCCTGACATTGCAAAGTTTCTTCAGGTACTCGTTTAGGGCAAAGAATCGTCTGAAATGTTCCGAAACCCTTCGGTAGCACGGGAGGGGGCCAGAGATGATTATTCTCTTACCTGTGCTAGTGAGGGTGTAAAAAAATGTGTCACGGGCAGTTTGTTGTGGGAGTGGGGGTTCAGGGCCAGGGAGGAGCGATCAGAAGAAGTAAAGGACTGGGGGGTGGGGATAATAGTGAGGGGTCTAGGAGGGGTTTTCTCTGAAGGGATAGGGGGTTTTGCGGGTTTTGTTTGTTGGCGTTAGGGTTTTGGTGCTGGGGTGGTCTTTTGGTCTGGTCTCTTGTTGGTCTGTTCTTTATCTGGTCTTTTCCCGGAAATGTTTGTCCAGTTCGGGTCATCATCTAAGAACTGGAGTTGGGAGGCGAAGGGTTCTTCCGGTTGTATGGTCTCTCTCGAAACCGTCTCCCCTTTGACCAGGGGTTTGGAGGGGTGGAGGTGGCTTGGAAAGGGTTTGTGGAGGAGGCAGAGGTGTGGAGGGGCCGACAGGGGTGGGGGCTGTTTCTGGGACATTTCGGGTAGTGGGTTGGGTGGTGCCTGTGTTAAGGTCGGGGCCTGGTTCTAGGTCTTCGTTGTTGTTGTCTGGTGGGGGTTGGGATTTGGGATAGTGGGGTTAGTGTCGTTGGCCCTTGCCGTTCTGGCACAGGAATTGTGGCCGGTTTAAAAACGGTGCCCCCCTTTCCTGCACAGGTTGCAGGGTAGTGTGGAAGTACAGACCGCAGTGGGATGGTCCCCTTTACAGATTCTGCAAATGATGGCTGTGCAGGAACTGTGGCCAACAGGCCATCTGGCCTCAACCTGCACAGCCATCATTTTGAGTATGCTGTAGTAGTGGACTGAGCCCTTGTTGTTCTCCAGCGAGATGGTACTGAGGAGATGTTTGATTCTGTCCACTCCTGTTGGGTCTGGTCTTAACTGAACCCGCAATTTTCGTGCCCCAGTCCAGCCATTGCTTTGTCCAGGACCCTCCTAGGGGGTGGTGAAATGGTGTAACCAAACTTCTATGCCATACTCTTGGATGCTTTTGTTGTGGAATTGGTCTGTAACAACTTTTGATTCTGTGTCTAAGAGTGAAATTACTGTGAACTTGTAAAATGGGACCTTATCTTTACAATTTCTCTATTTTAATCAAACACCGTTCTAGTAACTGGATGGTCTTGAAACTCACTTCAAATCATTCTTATGACCCTGGGGCTTGCACCAGGCTGTCCAGGTCAGACGGCACAAAGCCCATACCTCTCTGGAGAACTGCCCTGCTGAATTCCAGGCGGGTCATGATTTCTGCTCTGGCGGTTGTTGTTGCTGCTCCCCAACGATTGACGGCTCCATCTTCGACAGCCTCCTCTAGTGAGAGATAGGGTAGAGGGAGTAAATAGAGGGACACAACCCTAGATATCTACACCACGCAGGGTTGTGAGTAATGAAGAGAAACCAGAGTTGTGTGTTAATTTTAGGGATGCCCATGACAACAAACAGAATTGTTGCGGGGCTCTATGTTCGCTATATAAAAATGAGGGGTGTTGTACAAAACAAAGTATTCAATGATTGGATAATATATAACCATTCAGAGTATCAAAGCCAATGGCGAATGTTCAAAACGCCAATTTACCCATGCGTGTTCTAGCTCTGGTCCAACCCATCGGTTTCTGGGATCAATCAGAAAGGGGCAGCAGGGTGGCCTAGTGGTTAGAGCGTTGGACTAGTAACCGGAAGGTTGCAAGTTCAAACCCCCGAGCTGACAAGGTACAAATCTGTTATTCTGCCCCTGAACAGGCAGTTAACCCACTGTTCCTAGGCTGTCATTGAAAATAAGAATTTGTTCTTAACTGACTTGCCTCGTTAAAAAAATGGTTAGAATGTGTTTGGGTCCTAGAAATCATCAGGGAGGTACTCATTGGGAGTGGCATAGCGTTTGGCCGGAGCAAGGAGTTTGGGTCGGCAGGGAAGCAACCATGGTGCTGGAGATCAGAAGTGTCCAGTGAGATAAAGGCAGTTTGAGGTTCCCATGATAAGAACAGGACAGACGGTATTGAAGAGAGTAGTAGAAGAAGATGGGTCCAGGGCAAGGGAGGTTTCCTTGTGAGTCAGCTGAGGCCAATAGAGAGTGATAAGCATAACATACAGATCCTCTACTCAACGTCTCAGAAAGACATGGCAGTTGGAACCAAAAATCTCAGATTTTGGTGTTCTTTAGAAGTGGTTTCTTTGCAGCAATTCGACTATGAAGGCCTGATTCACGCAGTCTCCTCTGAACAGTTGATGTTGAGATGTGTCTGTTGAACTCTGAAGCATTAATTTGGGCTACAATTTCTGAGGCTTTTAACTCTAGTAAACTATGGGTCTTCCTTTCCTGTGGCGGTCCTCATGAGAGCCAGTTTTATCATAGCACTTGATGATTTTTGCGACTACACTTGAAGAAACTTTCAAAGTTCTAGAAATGTTCCACATTGACTGACCTTCATGTCTTAAAGTAAGGATGGACTGTCGTTTCTTTTTGCATATTAGAGCTGTTCTTGCCATAATATGGACTTGGTCTTTTACCAAATAGGGCTGTCTTCTGTATACCATCCCTACCTTGTCACAACACAACTGATTGGCTCAAATGCATTAAGAAGGAAAGAAATTCAACAAATGAACTTGTAACATTGAAAATTAATTCCAGGTGACTACCCCATGAAGCTGGTTGATAGAATGCCAAGAGTGTGCAAAGCTGTCATCTAGGCAAAGGGTGGCAACTAAGAAGAATCTCAATTATAAAGAATATTTTGATTTGTTCAACACTTTTCACTATCATTCTACAATGTAGAACATTTAAAAAATAAAGATGAACCCTTGAATGAGTAGGTGTGTCCAAACCTGTCACTGGTACTACATATTAATACTGTTACAATAACCAAACAGTTTGACAAACAAATAATTTGTCAAGCCATGATGTGATATATGACAGAATTGGATATTGCATGCAATTTCACTTTTGTTTGAGTTGCTTTGTTTATCAGCAAATTTGTTTGAGGTAAGGGGCAGATTAGATTTTGTTGAGCCGTGGTACACTGGTCTATTGCCTCTGACGTAAACTGGCGAAGGCGGTGAGGGAAGAGTGCCCTTCTCAACTCGAATAGTATCTGCGCCACTCTGTTATGTTGTCAAAAAGGCAGTATGGTGCATCGTCCAGAAACATAGAACAATTATTTTCAAAGATATACACTAATATACACTACTGTTCAAAAGTTTGGGGTCACATAGAAATGTCCTTGTTTTTGAAAGAAAAGCACATGTTTTGTCCAGTAAAATAACTTCAAATTGATCAGAAATACAGTGTAGACATTGTTAATGTTGTAAATGACTATTGTAGCTGGAAACGGCAGATTCTTTTAATGGCATATCTACATAGGCATACAGAGGCCCATTATCAGCAACCATCACTTATGTGTTCCAATGGCACGTTGTGTTAGCTAATCCAAGTTTATCATTTTAAAAGGCTAATTGATCATTAGAAAACCCTTTTGCAATTATGTTAGCACAGCTGAAAAGGGTTGTTCTGATTAAAGAAGCAATAAAACTGGCCTTCTTTAGACTAGTTGAGTATCAGGAGCATCAGCATTTGTGGGTTTGATTACAGGCTCAAAATGGCCAGAAACAAAGACCATTCTTCTGAAACTCATCAGCCTATTCTTGTTCTGAGATATGAAGGCTATTCCATGCGAGAAATTGCCAAGAAACTGAAGGTCTCGTCCAACACTATGTACTACTCTCTTCACAGAACAGAGCAAACTGGCCCGAACCAGATTAGAAAGGCCCCAGTGCAGAACTGAGCAAGAGGACAAGTAGATTACAGTGTCTAGTTTGAGAAACAGATTCCTCAGATTCATCAACTGGCAGCTTCAGTAAATAGTACCCGCAAAACACCAGTCTCAACGTCAACATTGAAGAGGCGACTCTGGGATGCTGGCCATCTTCTTTATTTTAATGGACAAAACATTTGCTTTTCTTTCAAAAACAAGGACATTTCTAAATTACCCCAAACTTTTGAACGGTAGTCTACGTTTGAATTCTCAAAGTAGATTTAATTGGGAAAGCAGATTAATTAAGTGTTTTTATCAAATGCGATCACTAGCTCAATCACACTGTACAGTAGTATCTCACTTGCTGGGCTGATATAGTAGTAAAGGCATTCTCTGGGTTTTTGTCCCAAATGGCACCCTATTTCCTATATCGTGCACTACCTTTGACCAGAGTAGTGCACTCTATTGGAAATAGGGTGCCATTTGGGATGCAAAGTGGGTTAAATGTGTTGGATCAGATGGAAGCTCAATATATTCCAGACAAAGTAGGTAGGGGTCTCTCTTTTCTTTTCCTCCATACATTTCCCTCTTCCCATCTGTGTCCCTTTGATATCTCACTCCATTCCTCCCTCCCTCCCCGTCTATCATTGTTTTTCTCTCCACGTTTCTCTCTCATTAGTCTCTGTCCCTGTCTGTCTCTTCTCCATACCTTAGTTATATCAATCCAAACACGGACATAGGCAATAAACGCTCACACACCGTTCAAAATCGAAGTGGACTCAATTGAATTTGGAGAATTACTACCAAACGGAAAGGAAGGCGTACTTTTGTCTTGTATCAATGGCGACCTCTCTGTCTGTCTGTCTGTCTGTCTGTCTGTCTGTCTGTCTGTCTGTCTGTCTGTCTGTCTGTCTGTCTGTCTGTCTGTCTGTCTGTCTGTCATTCTGTGTGTCTGTGTCTCAGGGGGATATGAGTTATATAAGAGATTTCATAATAACTGTAACTCAGGAGAATATATCAATTCTTTCATGATTGTACTGCTTCAAAAATTGACAATGAGAGACCAAGCTTAGACTTGCTCACTGTCTGCCCCTCTCTCCATCTCTCTCTTCATCTGTCATTTTCCATCCTCTCCACCACCCAGCCCCCTCTCTCTCTCCATCGATATCTCTCTCTCTCTCAATCATTTTCCCCCCCTCACTCCATCCCTTCCTCCACCCTCTCTCTCCCTCCGGTCAGATTGCTAATGAACACTGTGAGCCTCTACCCACACAGAGGCCTGTGCTGAAATGCATGGCCATGACGCTGTCTCTCTATCTATGATACATCATCACGCGCTACGGCAGAACAGAGGGGGAGGAGCGCTAGTGCGGAGAGAATGCCCCATCATATATACACCTTTGTGTCCCAATGGGGTTGCTGCCGTTTTACGGGCTCCTAACCAATTCTACTATTCTATGAGTTTTTTTGCATTGTTTGTAACTTTCTCTGTACATAATGTTTCTGCCACGGTCTCTTATGTCCGAAAAGAGCTTCTGGACATCAGAGCAGTGATTACTCCCCTCAGACTGGACAAAGATTTTTTTTGTCTTTAATGAATTATAGGAGAAAGATTTACAGCTCCTTCCGGACTCGGGCCAAATAATTTGCATGAAGAGGAGACACCGATACAGTGGCTGCATATCCGGGTGTTTGGTGAGAATTCGCCGGCAAGTTAATAATCCGCCTTTGCCATCCATCCTACTGGTGTCACGCCCTGACCATAGAGAGCCTTTTTATTCTCTATTTTGGTTAGGTCAGGTTGTGACTAGGGTAGGGGATCTAGTGCATTTATTTCTATGTTGGCCTGGTATGGTTCCCAATCAGAGGCAGCTGTTTATCATTGTCTCTGATTGGGGATCATATTTAGGCAGCCATTTCCCCACTGGGTTTTGTGGGATCTTGTTTCTGTGTAGTTGCCTGTGAGCACTGCTTGAGCGTCACATTTCGTTTGCTGTTTATTGTTTTTGTGAGTTTCCTTTAATAAACATGTTGAACCCAAATCACGCTGCACGTTGGTCTGAGTATATTTCCAGTTAGTACGACGATCGTGACAGCTGGCAAATGTGCAACCATCGGAGAATAACTGGATGAGCTCTGTTCAAGACTATCCTTCCAACGGGACATTAAAAACTGTAATATATTATATTTCACAGAGTCCAGGCTGAACCAGGACATACAGTGGGGAGAACAAGTATTTGATACACTGATGATTTTGCAGGTTTTCCTACTTACAAAGTACATATAGGTCTGTAATTTTTTATCATAGGTACACTTCAACTGTGAGAGACGGAATTTAAAACAAAATTCCAGAAAATCACATTGTATAGGTAATTAATTTGAATTTTATTGCATGACATAAGTATTTGATCACCTACCAACCAGTAAGAATTCCAGCTCTCACAGACCTGTTAGTTTTTCTTTAAGAACCCCTCCTGTTCTCCACTCATTACCTGTATTAACTGCACCTGACACCTGTCCACACTCTCAATCAAACAGACTCCAACCTCTCCACAATGGCATTGACCAGGGAGCTGTGTAAGGACATCAGGGTAAAATTGTAGACCTGCACAAGGCTGTGATGGGCTACAAGACAATAGGCAAGCAACTGTTGGCGCAATTATTAGAAAATGGAAGAAGTTCAAGATGACGGTCAATCACCCTCGGTCTGGGGCTCCATGCAAGATCTCACCTCGTGGGGCATCAATGATCATGAGGAAGGTGAGGGATCAGCCAAGAACTACATGGCAGGACCTGGTCAATGACCTGAAGGGAACTGGAACCACAGTCTCAAAGAAAACCATTAGTAACAAACTACGCCGTCATGTATTAAAATCCTGCAGCGCACGCAAGGTCCCCCTGGTCAAGCCAGCGCATGTCCAGGCCTGTCTGAAGTTTGCCAATGACCATTTGATGATCCAGAGGAGGAATGGGAGAAGGTCATGTGGTCTGATGAGACAAAAATAGAGCTTTTTGGTCTAAACTCCACTCGCCGTGTTTGGAGGAAGGAGAAGGGTGAGTACAACCCCAAGAACACCATCCCAACCAAGCAGGTGGAAACATCATCCTTTGGGGATGCTTTTCTTTAAAGGGGATAGGATGACTGCACCGTCTTGAAGGGAGGATGGATGGGGCCATGTATCGCGAGATCTTGGCCAACAACCTCCTTCCCCAAGTAAGAGCATTGAAGATGGGTCGTGGCTGGGTCTTCCAGCATGACAACGACCCGAAACACACAGCCAGGGCAACTCAGGAGTGGCTCTGTAAGAAGTATCTCAAGGTCCTGGAGTGGCCTTGCCAGTCTCCAGACCTGAACCCAATAGAAAATCTTTGGAGGGAGCTGAAAGTCTGCATTGCCCAGCGACAGCCCCGAAACCTGAAGGATCTGGAGAAGGTCTATATGGAGGAGTGGGCCAATATCCCTGCTGCAGTGTGTGCAAACCTGGTCAAGAAAGGTTTCTGTACCAAATATTAAGTTCTGCTTTTCTGATGTATCAAATACTTATGTCATGCAATAAAATTCAAATGAATTACTTAAAAATCATACAATGTAATTTTCTGGATTTTTGTTTAAGATTCCTTCTCTCACAGTTGAAGTGTACCTATGATTAAAAATTACAGACCTCTACATGCTTTGTAAGTAGGAAAATCTGCAAAATTGGCAGTGTTTCAAATATTTGTTCTCCCCACTGTATATACAGTTGATAATATACAGTTGGCTGGGTTTTACATGTATCGGCAAGGCAGAACATCAACCGCCGGTAAGACAAGGGGTGGTGGTCTGTATCTAATTAAATCTGTTTTACCTCAATTCTACCAGCATGTCATGTGCAACCAGAGGGAAAAAAAACTTGAGACCAACTCTCCCTCACCCTCCATTTGGCTTATCTGACCATAATTCTATCCTCCTGATTCCTGCTTGCAAGCAAACACTCAAGCAGGGTGTACCAGTGACTTGCTCAATACGGAAGTGGTCAGATGACGTGGTTGCTAAGCTACAGGACTGTTTTGCTAGAACAGACTGGAAAATGTTCTGGGATTCATTTGATGACATTGAGGAGTATGCCACATCAGTCACCGACTTCATCAATAAGTGCATAGATGACATCGTCCCCACAGTGACCGTACATACATATTCCAACCAGAAGCCATGGATTACAGGCAACATCCACATTGACCTAAAGGCTAGATTGAATTCTACTACATGGGATCTGAAGCTTGTCAGATGTGGCAGGGCTTGCAAACTATTAAGGATTATAAAGGGAAACTCAGCCACATATGAGAGCACCAGCTGTTCCGGACGACTGTGTGATCACACTCTCCTTGGGCGATATGAGTAAGACCTTAAACACGTCACATTCACAGGTCCAGATGTATTACCAAGATGCGTACACAGAGCATGTGAAGACAAACAGTGTATTTACCAACATATTCAACCTCTCCCTGACTGAGTAATACCTGCATGTTTCAAGCAGACCACCATTGTCAGTGTGCCCAAGAACGCCAAGGTTATCTGCTTAAATTACTACCACCCGTATCACTCATGTATGTAGCCATGAGGTGCTTTGACAGGCTGGTCATGGCTCACATCAAAATCATCATCCCAGAAACCATAGACGTTGCCTCTTTCTTTGAATGGAGTAGACCAGGGCGCAGCGTAATTTGAATACATCTTCTTATTTAATGAAACGAAGAACACTTCAACAAACTTACAAAACAACAAAATCAACGTGAAGCTATATATGATACATGCAGACACAGGCAACTAATACATAGACAATAACCCACAAAATACCCAAGGAATATGGCTGCCTAAATATGGTTCCCAATCAGAGACAACGATAAACAGCAGCCTCTAATTGAGAACCAATCTAGAAAACCATGGACATACATAACACCTAGACCAGAAAACACCCATAGACATACAAAACCCCTAGACAGGGGCAAAAACACATACATCACCCATGTCACACCCTGACCTAACCAAAATAATAAAGAAAACAAAGAATACTAAGGTCAGGGCGTGACAGTACCCCTTCTCCCAAAGGTGCGGACTCCTGGCCGCAAACCTAAGCCTATATGGGAGGGTCTGGGTGGACATAACTCTGAGGTGGCGGTTCTGGCTTGGGACGTGGACCCCGCTCCACTTCTGACTCGTCACACTTACTTAATGTCTCTGGAGCAGGAACCCTCACCGCCGACCATGGTCTAGAGGACGCCACTGGACTGATGGTTGAGTCTGGAGTGAGTGGCGCCTCTAGATTGGAGAGAGATTCTGGCAGATCCGGACTGGAGGGGAGACTCTGGCCGATCCGGACTGGAGGGGGAGACTCTGGCCGATCCAGACTGGAGGTTGAGACTCTGGCCGATCCGGACTGGAGGGGGAGACTCTGGCCGATCCGGACTGGAGGGGGAGACTCTGGCCGATCCGGACTGTGACCCGTCGTGGTAGGTTCCGGACTGTGACCCGTCGCGGTAGGTTCCGGAGTGCGACCCGTCGTGGTAGGTTCCGGACTGCGACTCGTCGTGGTAGGTTCCGGACTGTGGCCCGTTGTAGGAGGTTCCGGTCTGCGGCCCGTCGTAGGAGGTTCCGGTCTGCGGCCCGTCGTAGGAGGTTCCAGTCTGCGGACCGTCGCCAGACGCTCTGGACTGGGTACTGTCGCCGGACGCTCTGGACTGGGTACTGCAAATGCAGGGCGCTGGCACAGGACACACAGGGCTGTGCAGACTCACAGTACACAGACAGGCGCAGGATATCCTGGTCCATGGAGGTATACTGGAGACCAGGAGCGCTGAGCCAGCACCCTCCTTCCTGGCTGGATGCCCATTCTAGCCTGGCAAATGCGAGGAGCTGTAATAGAGCGCACCGGGCTAGAAATGCGCACTGGAGACACTGTGCGTTCCACCGCATAACACGGTGCCAGACCATTAACACGCTCCCCACGGTAAGCACAAAGAGTTGGCTCAGGTCTCCTACCTGACTTAGCCAATCTCCTCATGTGCTACCCCCCAAAACAAAACAATTCTTGGGGCTGCCTCTCGGGCTTCCGTGCTAGCCATGTACCCTTATATCGTCGCCGTTCCTCCATTCTCATGTATCCCTCCTCGCACTGTTCCAAAGAATCCCAAACGGGCTCTGGTACTCTCCCTGGATCGATCGACCACCTCTCTATCTCCTCCCAGGTTGTTACCCACTCATCCTTCTCCCGGGTCCATTCTTCCACAAAACGCTGTTCCTCCCTTTCACGCTGCTTGGTCCTTGTTTGGTGGGTTATTCTGTCACGTTCGTTGAATGAAGGAGACCAAGGCACAGCGTAATTTGAATACATCTTCTTATTTAATGAAACGAAGAACACTTCAACAAACTTACAAAACAACAAAACGAACGTGAAGCTATATATGATAAGTGCAGACACAGGCAACTAACACATAGACAATAACCCACGAAATACCCAAGGAATATGGCTGCCTAAATATGGTTCCCAATCAGAGACAACGATAAACAGCTGCCTCTAATTGAGAACCAATCTAGGCAACCGTAGACATACATAACACCTAGACTAGTAAACACCCATAGACATACAAAACCCCTAGACAGGCACAAGAACACATACATCACCCATGTCACACCCCGAACTAACCAAAATTTTAAAGAAAACAAAGAATACTAAGTTCAGGCGTGACAGACCTACTACAATTCACATACCGCCCCAATAGATCCACAGATCATGCAATCGCTATTGCACTCCACACTGCTCTTTCCCACTTGGACAAAAAGAACACCTACATGAGAATGCTGTTCGTTGACTACCACTCAGTGTTCAAAACCATAGTGTCCTCAAAGCTCATCGCTAAACTGGGACTAAACACTTCCCTCTGAAACTCGAGCGTGGACTTCCTGACGGACCCCCCCCCAGGTGGTACGGGTAGGCAACAACACATCTGCCATGCTTATCCTCAACACGGCCCCTCAGGGGTGTATGCTTAGTCCACTCCTGTACTCCCGGTTCACCCATGACTGCATGGCCATGCACGACTCCAACACCATCATTAACATAGGAAGGAAACCTGGCAGTGTGGTGCCAGGGCAACAACCTCTCACTCAACGTGTGCAAGACAAAGGAGCTGATCATGGACTACAGGCCGAGCACCCATTCTGTTCGACGGGGCTGTAGTGGAGAGGATCGAGAATGTCCACATAATTAACAAACTATCATGGTCCAAACACACCAAGACTGTCGTGAAAAGAGCACGACAATGCCTATTTCCCTTCAGGAGAATGAAAAGATTTGGCATGGGTTACTCAGATCTCAGACTTGGTCCATCACCGCTTGGCATGACAACTGCTCGGCATCCAACCGCAAGGCGCTACAGAGGGTAATGCGTATCGCCCAGTACATCACTGAGGCCAAGCTTCCTGCCATCCAAGATCTCTGTACGAGGCGGTGTCAGAGGAAGGCTCTAAAAAATGTCAGACTCCAGTCGCCCAAGTCATAGACTGTTCTCTCTACTACAGCATGGAAAGCAGTACCGGAGGGCCAAGTCTAGGTCCAGAAGGCTCCTTAAGCCATACTGTAAAACTGCTAAACAATTAATCAAATGGCTACCCAAACTATTTACGCTGTTGCTACTTGCTATTTACTATCTATGCATAGTCACTTTACCCCTACTGTACATATTACCTTAATTACCTTGCCTAATCTGTACTGGTACCCCCTGTATATAGCCTCGTTACTCTTTAAAATCTTTTATAAAAAATAAAAAAATACATATATATATATTTTTTAACTCTGCATTGTTGGTTAAGAGCTTGTAAATAAGCATTTCACAGTAAGGTTTACACCCGTTGTATTCGGCACATTCAACAAATATAATTACATTTTCTCATCAGATTCCTGTTTCCAGCTCTCCAGTATGATCGCTGTGATTGGTCCGATCTATCGCAACTCTTAAAGACTGACCAATCAAATCAGCATAAAAGAGCTAACTAGGCAGGGTAGCCCAGTGGTTTGAGTGTTGGACAAGTAACCGGAAGGTTGAAAGTTCAAACCCCCCCAGCTGACAAGGTCGTTCTGTTCCTAGGCCGTCATTGAAAATAAGAATTTGTTCTTAACTGACTTGCCCAGTTAAATAAAGGTAATATTAAAAAAATATGTGTGCATTACCAATGGCATCCTATTGCCTGTTTTGTATAGTGTACCATAGGGCTTTGGTCAAAAGTAGTTCACTATATAGGGATTAGGATGCCGTTTGGTATGCAGCCTCTGTGAGTGAAAAGAAATCCTCAAATTTAAATTTTTCCTTTGAGTTAGTTGCTTCTCTCTATTCTCAATGAGAAGGAAATGGATTGGAGACTGAGAGAAAAAGTGAATTAAGCCTCATAATTGGCAGGCATGGTGTTTGTTAGCATTGATTCGTCCTGATTTGCAAATGGCACCCTCATCCCGACAAAGTGCACTACTTTTGACCAGAGCTCTCTGAGCACTCGTCCAAAGTAGTGCACTATATAGGGAACTGGGTTCCATTTGGAACTCACACTGTTTCCACTCAATCAGTGAGCCTGCCTTCTCCTTCTTCTAACAACAGTATTTGCATGCCTTTTATAATACCAGCTGCTAGTCATTTAGCTACATGCTGCATCGCAGGCTGAATTTGCATGGAGACTATTTGCCTCGTCTGCTGATTGTTGGTGTTGGTGACTGATCCCACTGCAAGCCTCACACAGCCTTAAACCTAAACGTGGGAATCATTCTTGATCATTCAATATGGGCACTTCAATGTGACTGTTTGCTTTGCGACCCTTCCCCGGTCTCCATATTAAGACTAAGCATACCGCATCCTTGGTGTTGAGGGGCTGCAGAATAGCCTAGCAGATGCTGGTCCATCCATCTGACACCTGTTCACAAGGTAGGGTGGCCAGCCGCGGGACGTTGACACAGGTCAAGGCCAGGTCACAGAGACTCAGTGGGGGGGATGCTCTTTAATCGCCAACTATTGTAGAATATGATTTGAGAAACATGGTGGTGCTATAGCTTACTCTATGTACAATGTACAAGATTATGTTTAATCATGAACTTACTAGCAGCCACAAATATTATAAAAAGGTAACTATCAACATTAGGATATGCATAGGAACTCATACTCTTGTGTAAGCCTTATTAAAGATACAATGTGTCAGTGTTCAACCTTAAAATGTGTTGACAATACAACATAACAGATTAACTGGACTTTTGCGGGTGATTAACTGGACTTTTACTTTTGCAGGTGGCCAACAATAACTATCTGTCAGCCACGCCCCTAGTAAGATGTGCCTCTTGTATTCTAATCTGACCTGGTGGATCATAGCTCAGTAACCCAGGATCAACAGCGCAATTTAAAGAAAACAAGGGGTTGTTTGTGACCCTGCTGGCTGGGTATAAATAACGCAACGTGTATTCTGTCCAATATTTATGCAAATTGGCTTGTTTTTAACCCAGCATTTTTAAGAGTGTGTTAGTTTACAACTGCAGCGCTCCATTTCAAGGGCAGGACTTTGAATAATTCATCACTATGCAAATGTTTTTTATTTTTTATCTGTCTAAGGGGGAAATTACTGTGACCTTCTATGCAAAACGAGAGAGTGAGGGAAGTGAACAAGTAGGGAAGGATAGGGGAGAGAAGGAGAGAAAGAGAATTGAGAGAGAGAAAAGGCTTTTTACATAAAAGTCGGAAAATCTCAGCCTATGAAAAAATGACCATATGTTTCGATGTGATATGGAATCAAGGCCCTTTGCTGTATTCATGAAACTATTCACAATCAATGCAAGCACGATCCATAAAAGATTAAACTAAGTTTGACCTGTAAGCTGGGACTTCTGCGCTGCCCAGTGTGTCTGAGCTGAGAGGAGATGGCCATTTAGACTCTTTGAAGTCGCGTCGGCTACCGATGGGACCTGGATCAGACCTTGCCCCCAGCTGCATTAACCCCCTAAGCCCCAGCTAGGCTACGCCAACACTGAGTCAGGACAACTAAGCCTGAGCCTGCATCCCTGCCTGCCTTGATAGCTGGCTAGCTCCATGCTTAATCTCCCCACTGTACAGCCATGGGCTCAGCTTCATTATTCACACACACATTATTCAAACTTTAGGATTTGTTAGCACTGCATTTTATTATGTTCCTATACTTGGGATAAATTGACGTTGGAGGGTTCATGTTAAGGTCTATGCTGGGGTACTCAAAGTCCATTTACTAAGAATTTAGGGGGTGCTGAGCACGTTATCTCTTTGGTTCCTCTGCGTTTCACTGTCTCCGTCTCTGGTTGTCTGCTGCATATTTACCCACATATAGATCAAAATCACAATATGAAAGTTATCAGACACACACACACACACACACACACACACACACACACACACACACACACACACACACACACACACACACACACACACACACACACACACACACACACACACACACACACACACTTGCCTGATTGTTGGAGGCAGCTGTTTTGGTGATGAAAAGAGGCGAGTCAGAAAGAGGATTGGCAAGGCTGTGAAAAGCAGAGAATTGTTGACAGGAAAGGGGGTGAATTTAGATTTAGCCTCTGGCCACCCTAACAGGCTTCTCCACTGGCAGCCCTTTTCTATGATGACCAATTAAGGTCATTTTAGGGCCCGGTGAAAAGTAGTGTACTAAATCGGGAATAGGGTGTCATTTGGGATATCGATTATAATGACATTACACTGCCTATCGGAAACTACCTGTCTGTGAGTCACCAAGGGGAGTATTTTCAATAAAGCCTTATCCTATCAGTACATGGGATAAAATGAGACTAATACTGCATAACTCTACATGGAGAAAATGTCAAAACAAAAATCTGATTCTAAATACACTATATCCAAATCTCTGGTGATTAAAATAATTCCAGATTTGTATAAATCTTTGGTGATTAAAATAGAATGACATTCAGAATCCAAGGCAGCAGTCCTATAACTCTATTTCAACTGCAGATGAGAAGTCAGCAAGGTCAAATCCATGGTTTAATCATATAAAAATTGCACTGTACTATTCAATGTGCGCATTATCATTTATTAATAGAACTTGAAGATATTGAGGTTATACAAATTCTTCAGTATTAAAAACCTCTTAGGGATCCATTCACCCCATTCCCGCTCGGATCGCGTTAACAGGATTGATTTGACAACATCCTGTGAAATTGCAGTGCGCCAAATTCAAAAACAGAAATACTCATTAAAATAATTCATTAAACATGTATTAAACATTAAACAACATACAATTCATTAAACACAGCTTAACTTCTTGTTAATCCAGCCACAGTGTCAGATTTCAAAAAGGCTTTACGGCGAAAGCAGACCATGCGATTATCTGAGGACAGCACCCCGCATACAAACACATGAAAATCAGATTTCAACCAGGCAGGTGCTACACAAAAATCTGAAATAACGATATAATTCATGCCTTACCTTTGAAGATCTTCTTCTGTTGGCACTCCAAAAAGTCCCATAAACATCACAAATGGTCCTTTTGTTCGATAAATTCCTTCATTATATTTCCAAAATGTCAATTTATTTGGGGCGTTTGATTCAGAAATTCACCGGTTCCAACTCGCCCAACTTGCCTACAAAGTATCTAATAAGTTAACTGTAAACTTGGTCCAAACATTTCAAAGAACTTTCCTAATCCAAAACATAAATAATCGATACAATTTAAGACGGAATATACTGTGTTCAATAGAAGATAAAATCAACGTGGAGCGAGTTCCAGGTAGCGCGCACCAAACACAAGACTCCACTTGGCTTGACACTCAGACTGAACAGCCCTACTTTTTAATTTCCCAAAGGAAACTTATCAACCAATTTCTAAAGGCTGTTGACATCTAGTGGAAGCCATAGGAACTGCAACCAGGTGCCTCATAAATCTAGTTTCCCATAGAAATCTAATAGAAAACACATTGAGCTCAAATTTTTTTTCCCTTGGATGGATTGTGCTCGGGGTTTTGCCTGCCAAATCCGTTATGTTATACTCACAGACATTATTCAAACAGTTTTAGAAACTTCAGAGTATTTCTATCCAAATCCACTAATAATATGCATATCCTAGCTTCTGGGCCTGAGTAGCAGCCAGTAAAGAGGTTTTAAAGAGATTGAACGGTACTTTGGCATCTAGTACGTATTTTTTAAACCTCGTGCTTTGAGCTGGATGTGTCAATGTGTAGTTCATATATGCATAATCTACACGCAGAAATACTGTTTTAAATTAGCCACAAAATTCCTAAATTGAAAGTTACTGTTTTTTGGAACCTATGCAGAGCCATTTCCCCCACATTTGTGCATTTTGAGGTCGGTTTGGCTTCGTTGAGATTATGAAAAAAGTCTGTCATTTTTTTAACATTCATGTATAATAAAATACAACTATTATTAGAGATTTTGCATTGCATTTCCAAAGCTCCAAAACACACAAAATATTCCATTGTCTCTGTCAGGTCCACATAGTAAAATAGGAAATTACTATGAAATAATACAAATATTTCAGTTGTGTATATTACTTTGTTTTATTTGATGACTTAATAATTTTTAATTCCTTAAAGTCATCACCTCATCTCTGCCCGGGCAGTAGCAGTCAGCCATCCAGATAACCATCTAACATTATCTCTGTTCTCCTGATACTGTACTGTCTTTAGTCATCCTATTCAGCTAGGCTAGACTGCCTAAGTAGGCCTATTCTGCAGAGCTGTCTGACAATAATTTGACTTTATAGTAGATAAGGCATACTTTCATGAACTGTCTCTATCTCTCATCATTGGGTTGTGTACATTCCTCTCTCAGGCAGTGCTGTCTGCGATCTGTGTGTATCTAACCTAACATAGCAGGCGTTAAAGTGTATCCATCTCTGTCCGAGACGGAAAAGAACAGGTGCAATGGATTATGATCATTGTTGTTAATTGCCACGTTTCTGTAGGTTTTATATTTCCATAATGAAAAGTACAACTCCCTTCATTCCAGTGTCCCATATAAGTCTCCTCTTCATTTCCCTTATGAATTATTTTATTTCTCTCTAGAGAAACGACGCTTTGGGCTCACAAAAACAACAGAACTAAATGGAATTCAAGTAATTCAACCAACCTCGGTCAGTTACTTGTTTAATATCTGAACAACTGACATTTTGGTTAATTGCTCAGCACTATAGAGCGAGGACGTGGTGCACCTGTCCGCACGTGGCAGACAGTACACAATTTCTGGGGACCACTTTCATTCGTGAGCGCTACATTCAAAACTACTGGCTGAAACTATACAAAAGTTTGACAGTGCATCTGTCACAGTGTGAATTCAACCGAAATGTACTCAAGCCTTTGAATTATGGACACCATGACAGTTCAACAGCAGTTGGGTCTTACTCTTGAGTGCAGGACTGAGCCATCATGTACATTAACAGAAGAGTATATTTGCAATGTAAAAACAGGGCTTTAAGTTTAGTTCTGGCACTGTCGGACAACCACCTGGCATAGCAGACCCCTGAAGGGCACACTTAATGAAATCACACGCTGTAATGTGAAACCCACATACTCACTGACAGGTATTCATTTGGCCCCAGGAGATGTGTGAATGTGTGTGTATTAGGGGTGGAGGGATGCAGATTCTAAGCCTTTGTCTCGTAAAGTTAGCCCCTGACCATCCCCTTCGCCTTCTAACACCAGTTTGCATAGAAGTGTTTGCATCCCAAATAGCAACTTATAAAGTTCACCTCTGGTCAAAAGTAGTGCACTGTACACTGAGTGTACAAAACATTAGGAACTCTTTCCATGACAGACTGACCAGGTGAAAACTATGATCCTTTATTGATATCACCTGTTAAATCCACTTCAATCAGTGTAGATGAGTAGAAGACAGGTTAAAGAAAGATTTTTAAGCCTTGAGACAAGTGAGACATGGATTGTGTATGTGTGCCATTCAGAGGGTGAATTGTGTCTTGACATGACTACCATTAATGGGATGACTGTTATTTTATCAAATCAATTAACTATGTTTAGTTATTACGTGATTCAATTAATCACGTAACAATTAACTCATGAGTTGCGCAGTGGTTTAAGGAACTGCATCTCAGTGCTTGAGGCGTCACTAAAGACACCCTGGTTCGAATCCAAGCTGTATCACAATCGGCCATGATTGGGAGTCCCAAAGGGCGGTGCACAATAGGCCCAGTGTCTTTCAGGGTTGACCGGTGTAGGCCGTCATTGTAAATAATAATTTGTTCTAGCGTCGAGCAATCCCGTATCCGGGAGCGTAATCATAGCCTCAAGTGCATTACCATAACACAACGTTTCCTATTCATGAAAATCGCAAATGAAATAAATACAAGCTTAGCCTTTTGTTAACAACACTGTCATCTCAGATTTTCAAAATATGCGTTACAGCCAACGCTAGACAAGCATTTGTGTAAGTTTAGCATGGCATAATGCTATGCTAGGCTGTGCTGGCAGTTGGCAACATTTTCACAAAAATAAGAAAAGCAACCAAATTAAATAATTTACCTTTGAAGAACTTCAAATGCTTTCACTCAGGAGTCTCCCAGTCTCCCAGTTAGATAGCAAATGTTCCTTTTTCCAAAAATAATATTTTTGGAGGCGAAAAACGTCACGTTTGTTCATCCTGCTTGGCTGAGAAATCGACCGAAAATACTTAAACTATAACGCCAAACTTTTTTCAAAATTTGCTCCATAATATCGACAGAAAAACGGCAAACGTTGTTTAGGATCCATCCTCAAAGTGTTTTTAACATATGTATTCAATAATATATCCACGAAGGGAGTTTGTTTCTCATAAGAAACTATTGGAAAAATGGATACCTCAGTATTTTACGCAATGTTTTCTCCGGGAGAAACCATGCGTCCACTCGCCCTATATGGTCTCTTACAGCTATTCTCCAATGGAAATGCCTAAAAAGACATCACAATGCTGCAGACACCTTGGGGAAAACGTAAGCTGACTCCTAGCTTCTTCACAGCCATTTAAGGAGTCATTGGCATGAGGCTGTTTCAAAATATACAGCACTTCCTGATTGGATCTTTTTTTTTTTTTACTCCTTTTTCTCCCCAATTTTGTGGTATCCAATTAGTAGCTACTGTCTTGTCGCTACAACTCCTGTACGGGCTCGGGAGAGACAAAGGTTGAAAGTCATGCGTCCTCCGATACACAACCCAACCAGCCGCACTGCTTCTTAACACAGCGCACATCTAACCCGGAAGCCAGCTGCACCATTGTGCCGGAGGAAACACTGTGTACCTGGCAACCTTGGTTAGCGCGCACTGCGCCCGTCCCGCCACAGGAGTCGCTGGTGCACGATGAGACAAGGACATCCCTACCGACCAAGCCCTCCCTAACCCGGACAACGCTAGGCCAATTGTGCATCACCCCACGGACCTCCCGGTTGCGGCCGGTTACGACAGAGTCTGGGCACGAACCCAGAGTCACTGATGGCCCAGCTAGTGCTGCAGTACAGCGCCCTTAACCACTGCGCCACCCGGGAGGCCTCTGATTTGATCTTTATCTGGGTTTCGCCTGTAACATCAGTTCTGTGGCACTCACAGACAATATCTTTGCAGTTTTGGAAACGTCAGAGTGTCCAAAGCTGTCAATTATATGCATAGTCGAGCATCTTTTCATGACAAAATATCTTGTTTAAAACGGGAACATTTTTCATCCAAAAATTAAAATAGCGCCCCCTATATCCAAGAAGTTAACTGACTTGCCTAGTTAAATGAAGGTAACATTTAAAAAATGCAATCTCTGGGCACCACGGGAAAAGTTATTTTACGAGTTACTATTTCCCAACTTATACCCTAAAGATATAAATATATCTTACATTAATAACAGTCAATTTTTTTTAAATTATATTTACATCATATCAGTCTCATTCTGAACGTTGTTGACTTCAAATCTGCACAAACCCTAGTCTAAATGATGATTCAGCGATACACAAACTGGCTTAATTACTTATTAACTAAATACCTAACTAAATCATCACACAGAATTACGTAAACACACACAATATAGGTTGAATTGATTACTAACATAATGCAATGAAAAGTCCCTAGTGGACTAACCCGATATGACGGCTGGATACACAATGAAAGGGGTGGGGAAAGAAAGAGTGGGAAAAGGAGAGATAAGGGAATTCAACTATTGTACATACAGTTGAATAATAGAGCCCTAACATCCGATCATTAGGATTTAGAAATGCAACAAATATTTACGCTTAGATGTATTTGTCTGTCGTCTCTCTGTTGAAACCCCTCGATCCGTCTGTGATGAACAGTTTGACAGAAAGTCTAAGTCTCTGGTTGTCCACCAGAGGTTATATTAAGGAAAGGGGATTACCCAGTCAGTTGTACAACTGAATGCCTTCAACTGAAATGTGTCTTTCACATTTAACTCAACCCCTCTGAATCAATGTACTTAGTAGTTGTAGTAGTAGGCTTTATTTGTTCTGTAAGTGTTTGTTAGACTGGATACATCAGGCATTTGATAGGGAAATGTTCTTCTTTTCTCGTCACGTTACATGCAGAGCTTCAGCCAGTGCATGTCTATATCTAGTCTTCTTCTCTGTTGAGTTTCAGAGGGTCTTACCATTTTGTAACATTCAACTCAGTCACGCTGCACGGTCAAGTAGTTTTAAAGCATTTTACACGCCAGTAGCAACCCGGCAATGTACTGGTCTTGTAGTTTTTAAACCATTTTGTAAAGTGTGGACCAAATCCTCACATTCTCATGTTTTGGTCTAATGTAAATTTTGTTAGCAGTCCTTTTATGCCCTCACCTTGGAGGGCAGTTCCATCACGTTGCCACAATGTCTGTGCTCACATGGGCATGGCTACTGACTTGGCAAAAGTCTATATGAAAAACAATTATCTCATTTAGAAGGCTAAAATAACGTTTCATCTTCTCACAAATAGTTTCATATTTAACCATATAAGTTCCACAACATTTAGCTGAAAATATGAAAAACTGGGACGTATACATTTGTAGAGTTAATGTTATTTCATTATACCGTCCTTAATGATATCACAAAACAACAACTGATTTGACATGATTGTTGTTTGGATCCCCACCAACAATTTCCCACATTTTTTATGTTCGAAATATTGTTTCAATGCTCAATCTTTCGATGTTAAAATACTGCAAAGTCTCTCTCTGTTGTAACACTCAAACATTACATTCTCCAAACTGCAAAGGGCCAGAGAAAGAAAGTTTATGACCGGTCATTAAAGTCATCAAACCGGCCCGTCTCTTTGATCCTCACCCAGGAGGGAAAGTCATGACAATTGGCAAGACAAAAGATTGAACTGCCTTTGAACAGAGTATGGTAGTAGGTGCCAGGCGTACCGGTTTGTGTCAAGAACTACAACTCTGCTGGGTTTTTCACACTCAACAGTTTCCTGTGTGTATCAAGAATGGTCCAACAACCAAAGGACATCCTGCCAACTTGACACAACTTTAGGAAGCATTGGAGTCAACATGTGCCAACAGCTCTTTGGAAAGCTTTCAACAGATTGTAGAGTCCATGCACTGACAAATTGAGGCTGCTCTGAGGGCAAAACGGGGTGCAACTCAATATTAGGAATGTGTTCCCAATGTTTTGCACACTCAGTGTAAGCTCCCCGCCCACTCAGCCTGTCTTTTCAAACTTTCTGGTAGTTAGCTATGCGATAAAAAGTACATTATAAAGTGACTATTCAGGACCTTTAAACATCTTAAGTGGAACCACCATTTCACTAAAGGGTGCAATAAGAGATTGGAATAGTTTATAAAAATGTATGTTATTTATATTTGAGAAGCATAAGATTGATTAATCAATGCAAAAACATATATATTGAAATCAACCTTAATTAGAGCATGCTGGGAAATATGATAATGACGGCCGTGGTGTTGGTTCAACTCTGGTTATTAAAACTAACACTAGAGTTATTTTACGCCACTGAGTGTTAATTTAACTTTTGAATCAACACTACAAATTTTACTCTGAAAAATCAACACCAATTAACACTGGTCAATTTGCTGTATGCTATGAAAGGGACTTATCTACAGGTTTCCATACATTTAAAAAATACTTTTAGAATTCTGAAGAACTGTAGATGCCATGTCAAGAACCCTACACTTAACTCAAAGGTTCTTTATTCGGCAAGAGTTCTAAAATGAACCTTAACAGCTGAGGAAGAACCATTTAGGAACCATTTTTTTAGTGTGGGGGATAGAGACTGAGACTAAGAGCAATTCCTCAAAGAGACCCCAGGACCCCACATGTGACGATATTTCAAGGAGCAGAAATAGGCTTAAAATGAAATGCTTGCTCTTATCTTATCTCCGTTTATGGGGGGAAGATGGATTCGGTGCATGTTTCCTCACAGCATCCCAAAGGACTACGTTTGAGATGAGAACTGAGACAGTGCAGCTTTGAATTTTCTCAGAAACAAACTCTTCTTAGCCGAACACATAACAGTATTGAATGTCTCTTCAATCAATAATTTCTGGTTTGAGAGTCTCTTATTAACTGAGCACTTTGCCTCACAACAAGCTTATTTAATTATTTGTGTTTTTGGTTCAATTTCAACATTGTTTTTCTCTATCCTGTTCTGTTTTTAGTATAGACTTGCAGTTGCATGGAGGACAACAGGTGTGGATTTAAGGACCGGTGAAGTCATGATGTTGAAGAGGAGACAATAAAGTGGGTGAGTTAATTTATACTTGCTTTATAACTGTGTTGCAATCCCCAGGGCTACATTTTTGCAAGTGAGAGAAAAGATGCAAATTCTCATTTGAAGGCTGGGCTGCAGTACTGATACCTTATAGCATACTCTCTTTCTATAAACAACTTACATATTCTGTACACACACGTTTTGACTGGGTCACACCGATTCTATTAACACCGTTGGTATGTTAGCCATGATCTGGTCTGTCCAGGCTGCGTCCGACTGTCATCATTATTCACACCAACACACGGGTTTATTTTTTTCATTCAACTTTGACCTTTTCTGACTGAACACTGCATGTGATGGCCACAACCTTGCCATAACCCCCAGTTAGAGTCAATTAGTCAAGACACGCATGGACAGAAACTCACTGGAGTGTGGGAGTCTGTCAGGCAGAGATGGAGGGAGAGATGGAGGGAGAGAAGAATAAAGGATCGGAGTCAGACAGGGAGTGGGAGGCAGAGATGGAGAGAGGGATAAAAGAGAGGGAGAGAGACTGGGGGAAAGAGTGAGATTGGGGCTGAATCATCCATGTGCTCCTTGTGTCTGTCGTCTCAGCAGCTCTCCAGTAGCCATGACCTTTTTTACACGGTTCAGAACATTTAATGATATTTGGTGGCACAACAGATGTTGGACCCGAGATTATAAGAGTTTAAACTCCAAAGAAAGATGGAAAAGTGTTTGTTAGGAGATAAAAAAGTGCTGAACTTGTTTACTCTCTGCCAGCCACATTCAAACCAACGCTCGCTATGCTCTGAGAGATTGAGAAGAGATTTTTTTAAAGTCACATTTAAGTGCTCAATTCTATGTGTTGTAGACTGTCACATATGCCAAACTTGCCAACTGCTCTCATGAAAGAGGACCACAATGGAAAAAAGTTGTATGCTTTTCTGGGTTTATCCTCGATCTATTCTTAATCAAGTGCATCATTTTGTATGTGTACACTATTGCAGGGAGATGTTCAGAATTGCTTGTTTTAGTGAAATATGTGTTTTTTTGCATGGAACATTGATTGGTTGATTAATTGTACGCTACACAAAGATAGATAACATCCCGTTTTTTAAATGAATCCAATCTATTAGTAATTGGATGTATTTGACCAACTGCTTGTTCCAGTCTAGAGGATTGCGGTAGTCTCGGTATTCCGTCTTCCCAACCCTGGCTGAATGCAGCTTGTGGCTGATTAAGAATTCCACTTGTTGGCTTTCCTTACTCCGTCTGGATTCCGAAAGAAATCAATGACTTGGCCTGTAAACCAGGAGATACTTAACACCACTATGTTAGGATATAACTATGCCCTCAAAGAAAGGCCTTATGATATATGCAATGCATTGTCATAAAAATGTAATTTTGAAGGCTAATGAGGCTGGTGGAACTGCTCATAGAGGGTTCTAGGAAGAACCCTCCAAAGATAAATGGGTTCTCGCTAGAACCCATCGTAGATGGTTCTATGAAGAACCTTCAGATGATAAAAAGGTTATTTGAAGAACCCTACATATAGGGTTCTAGATAGATCCTCCGCAAAGGGTTCTACCCAGCACCAAAAAAGGATTCCACTATAGGGACAAACCAAAGAACCCTCTATAGTTCTACTCAGCACCTTTTTTAACAGACATAGTACCGTCACCTCAAATGTTCTAACTCTTGAGTCCTGGCACATTCTTTAGAATCAGCCTTAAAAATTTGATGAGTACTGGCACCCAAAAATGAGCATTTATTTCAGTCCACTTCAAGCACTCTGTGAGTGTGTGAGTTGGTGTGCATCATAATGCTGTAATCCAATGGGGTTGGCTGTGAGTCTTAAAACAGCTTTTAGGTAGCTAGCTGGAGAGTTCAGTGGGTTCAGAGAGTTAGAGTAGAGAACATAGCTGCCACCAGAACAGGCCTAAAACAGCCTCTGGCAACATTCCAAATGGCACACTATTCCACTTATAGTGCATTACTTTTGACCAGGGTAGTGCAGATGAAGTAGTGCACTATGAAGGGAATAGGATGCCATTTGGGACACCCAGATAACATTTTAGGCTAGCAACTGGACTCTGGGGGAGGGGAGAGTTACTGTCGTGTACTGTGTAGTTGGTTGTTAGTGTTCCTATGTCAGATATAGGTACAATTCTGTTTGGATGCACTTTGACTAACAAAGTATTGAACAATTTTTCAACTGTCAGACAAATATATATTTTCAATCGGAGCCTGTTATTTTGAGTGACGTTAAAACCTCTTAAGACCACAGTGCACTAGATTTACGGGTAATTACTGATAATATGTTTAAATCAGGCTTCATCCAGTGGCCGGCTGCGTCGTTGCCATCCATTTTATAAACACTTTGTTACGCCACGTCAAAGGGGAGGGCCTTAGATAGCTGATCTCCTGGTCGACTCGCTCACAACAAATGTCACTAGATTCCTATCGAGCAGGCGGTTCTAAATATATAACTTTCAAAGCTGTACGTTTAAGAATGCAACCTACCCACTTCCTTTAACCTAAAACAATTAAAGAAGTAATTTTGTGTGGAAGTAAAAAACGTTTGTTTTTACGTCGGAGACAGACGCTAAGCACATCAATAGAACCAAGAAAAAGTGCCCTTTTCACAGCACACCTCACCTTGTCGGTAAGGTGAACATGCTGTATAAAGGACCAAAATGTTGATTAAATGTTCACAAATGTCATGATCTTTTGGGTAAAGTAAAGTTTTGGGAAGATGTTCCAACATTATTCAAAATATTGCCCTCTTGCTAGATTGATGAATGTGCAAATGGCTGTCAGCACAAGGTGATTTATTAAAAGTTGGAATATGTGTGACAAATCGGAAATAACAATATGAATTCAAATTAATTTGGCTTAAGTACAAACATGGCGTCAATACTATTAAAATAGATAGGTTCCACTGCATTAAGAATGTGAACACTAGTGGTGCGTTTGTCAGCTGTTTGTTCACATGCTCAAGCCCGCAATTGCCAATAACCCATCTGCAATCGCCCGACTGTACAGTGGTGAGAACAAGTATTTGATACACTGCCAATTTTGCAGGTTTTCCTACTTACAAAGCTTGTAGATGTCTGTAAATGTTTTATCATAGGTACACTTCAACTGTGGGAGACGGAATCTATATACAAAAATCCAGAAAATCACATTGTATGATTTTAAAGTAATTAATTTGCATTTTATTGCATTTTATTGCATGACATAAGTATTTGATCACCGACCAACCAGTAAGAATTCCGGCTCCAACCAGTAAGAAGACCTGTCAGTTTTTCTTTAAGAAGCCTTCCTGTTCTCCACTCATTACCTGTATTAACTGCACCTCTTTGAACTCATTACCTGTATAAAAGACACCTGTCCACACACTCAGTCAAACAGACTGTTAGTTTTTCTTTAAGAAGCCCTCCTGTTCTCCACTCATTACCTGTATTAACTGCACCTGTTTGAACTCGTTACATGTATAAAAGACACCTGTCCACCCACTCAATCAAACAGACTCCAACCTCTCCACAATGGCCAAGACCAGAGAGCTGTGTGAGGACATCAGGGTTAAAATTGTAGACCTGCACAAGGCTGGGATGGGCTACAGGACAATAGGCAAGCAGCTTGGTGAGACGGCAACAACTGTTGGCGCAATTATTAGAAAATGGAAGAAGTTCAAGATGACGGTCAATCACCCTCGGTCTGGGGCTCCATGCAAGATCTCACTTCGTAGGGCATCAATGATCATGAGGACGGCGAGGGATCAGCCCAGAACTACACGGCAGGACCTGGTCAATGACCTGAAGAGAGCTGGGACCACAGTCTCAAAGAAAACCATTAGTAACACACTACGCCGTCATGGATTAAAATCCTGCAGAGCACGCAAGGTCTCCCTGCTCAAGCCAGCGCATGTCCAGGCTCGTCTGAAGTTTGCCAATGACCATCTGGATGATCCAGAGGAGGAATGGGAGAAGGTCATGTGGTCTGATGAGACAAAAATAGAGCTTGCAACACCATCCCAAACGTGAAGAATGGAGGTGGAAACATCATTCTTTGGGACAGGACGACTGCACCGTATTGAGGGGAGGAAGGATGGGGCCATGCATCGCGAGATCTTGGCCAACATCCTCCTTCCCTCAGTAAGAGCATTGAAGATGGGTCGTGGCTGGGTCTACCAGCATCACAACGACCCGAAACACACAGCCAGGGCAACTAAGGAGTAGTGGCCTCGCCAGTCTCCAGACCTGAACCCAATAGAAAATCTTCGGAGGGAGTTGAAAGTCCGTATTGCCCAGCGACAGCCCGGAAACCTGAAAGATCTGGAGAAGCTCTGTTTGGAGGAGTGGGCCCTGCTGCAGTGTGTGCAAATCTGGTCAAGAACTACAGGAAACATATGATCTCTGTAATTGCAAAAAAAAGGTTTCTGTACCAAATATTAAGTTCTGCTTTTCTGATTACTAATTAATTACTTATAAATTATACAATGTGATTTTCTGGATTTTTGTTTTAGATTCCGTCTCTCACAGTTGAAGTGTACCTATGATAAAAATTACAGACCTCTATATGCTTTGTAAGTAGGAAAATCGGCAAAATCGGCAGTGTATCAAATACTTGTTCTCCCCACTGCATGTGATAAAGTGAAAATCTGAGGACGGCACCCAAACCTAACCCAACTATATAAAAAATCCACTCCAGCGTTGTCTTGGCTGTGTGCTTAGGGTCATTGTCGTGTTGGAAGGTAAACCTTCGCCCCAGTCTGAGGTTCTGAGCACTCTGGAGCAGGTTTTCATCAAAGATTTCTCTGTACTTTGCTCTGTTTATCTATCTCTCGATCCCGACTAGTCTCCTAGTCCCTGCCGCTGAAAAACATCCCCACAGCATGATGCTGCCACCACCGTGCTTCACCGTAGGGATGGTGTCAGGTTTCCTCCAGACATGACACTTGGCATTCAGGCCAAAGAGTTCAGTCTTGGTTTCATCAGACCAGAGACTCTTACTTCTCATGGTCTGAGAGTCCTTTAGGTGCCTTTTGGCAAACTCCAAGCGGCGTAGCATCCGTCTGGCCACTCTACCATAAAGGCCTGATTGATGGAGTGCTGCAGAGATGGATGTCCTTCTGGAATGTTCTCCCATCTCCACAGAGAAACTCAGGAGCTCTGTCAGAGTGACCATCGGCTTCTTGGTCACCTCCCTGACCAATTCCTTCGACCTCATGGCTTGGTTTTTGCTCTGACATGCACTGTCAACTGTGGGACCTTAACATTTACAGGTGTGCGCCTTTACAAATCATGTCCAATCAATAGAATTTACCACTCCAATCAAGTTGTAGAAACATCTCAAAGATGATTAATGGAAACAAGGTGCACCTGAGCTCAAATTTGAGTCTCATAGCAAGATATTTCTGTTTTTAATTCTTTATAAATTAGCAAAGATTTCTCAACCTGTTTTAGCTTTGTCATTATGTAGTATTGTGTTTAGTGAAGGGGTGAAGGGGTCTGAATACTTTCCGAATGCTCTACTTCTGACCAGAGCCCTTAGGGTGCACTACATATGTAGGGAATAGTGTGCCATTTGGTACACAGCCCAGGAATTGTCTTGGGGTGTACATGCAGCTGTCTTGCTTCCATATGTATATCATATAATGTATGCTGAAATTTGGATTCCTGTGTGACATAGTGGTAAAAGACACTGAATCTCAGTGTAAGAGGCGTCACTGTAGTACTTGGTTCAAATCCAGATGCATCACATCCAGCAGTGATTGGGGTTACCATAGAGCGGCGCACAGTTGACCCAGTGTCGTCTGGGTTTTCCTTGGGTAGGCCGTCATTGTAATTAAGAATTTTTCTTAACTGACTTGCCTAGTTAAATATATGAACTGAATTTGTCTGTTTTTGATTAACCCTCATAGGACATTTTGTGTTATAGCCTATGGTATTCATTTGTATGTTGGATGAATAGTGAGAAATTGTATGCTAATGAGATATGTTTAAATACAGTGGATAGCTTAATGCAACATATAAGTACGCTTCAAATGGTTATCCCAAATGCACACATTATTTAATGTGCAGGTCATTATAAAACAACAGAACATTATGAAATCTGGATGTCATGTAAACATTTGGCACCAAAACGTTCAGTATAGTTTAAAAGCCACTATTTGAGCACTCACTGTTAAACTGAAATATGCAAGAAAACCATCTGTATTTGACAATTTAAGGGACTGTATGATAATGAACATTTATTATAATACTCAAACCATTAGAAACTCTATGCATAATGCAACGGGTTTGAATTAATCGTTTTTTTTATGATTAAAGTATTAATGAGGTCGTAGTAAGGTTTTTTATTACAAAAACACCAGGAGACACCTAGTAAAAAGGCATTTTGGCTTAAAGCATCTCTGTTCATTAAACTGAAATAGTTACCTAATTTGCTAACGTTGATTAACTACATTTTCCCCCCTTCCTCCAGTATTTTTTCGGTCTTCAAATTATCATGTTATGTGTAAAGGTGCTTGCTGTAATAAAGTTTAGGTTTTGAGGTTAACGTCTCGGTCTCGCATCCTAAACATGGTACTTAGTTATAGTTCTAATTTACCTGGAATATACTAAAAGATAATATTGTGTTAATTCTGCATCAGTCCGCTGCGCTCTGTATGATAATTCACCTCTGCTGTAGCCTTGTAATTTGTACCTACGCCTTCTCCCATTATCCTTTTCGTTAGTCTGTGGCATGGTATTGGCTAGTTGGTTCTTGAATGGATACAGTCCAAAACGGCACCCTATTCCCTAAATAGTACACTACATTTTAAGGAGAGCCCTACTTTTGGGCCCTGTCTGTCTCTCTGTTTTACCCTGTCTGTCTCTCTGTTTTACCCTGTCTGTCTGTGTTTTACCATGTATGTTTCGGTGTTCTCTGTGTTTTATCCCGGCACATCAAAGGTCACCCACACTAAACATTTTCTTCTTAAATTTCTCCCCATTTTCATTTAATTTTCTTATGCAGAGAGTTTAAGAGGGCTTGGATGAGAAACAATCCTTCAGTTGGAATGAAGATGAAAACAAGAGCCCTCTTCAGCTCTGAGAATAGGAGACTTTTAATTTGGCTCTATACTCCAGCATTTTGGATTTGAGATCAAATGTTTCATATGATCTGAAAATGAATGTAGTCCTGCATTGTGGCACTTCGGGAAGCCGTCATGTTATACTGATCGTACTATACGTATGTGTGCTTGTACATTTGGTTTTCCTTCTTCGTTTGAGCCATTTAGACTTCTTTCAATGATGTTCCTATCGGCGAATTCCATGTCCATCTCCCAAGGTGGGCTATTTTGAAAGGGAGGAGGACACAACACGAAACTTAAAGAACTGACCAAACCGCAATGGGATAAAATGATTCCTCTTATCAACACAAATTGGAGAGGGCAGGGTGAGAAGATAGGGAGAAAAGGGTGGAAGAGGATGTTCTGTTTGAATCAGAAGGCATGTTGAGAGATGGGAGTGAGAAGAATTTGATTACGGTGGAGAATATGAAAGGAAATAAGAGAAGTAAAGTGATAGTGGAATCTAGTCAGTAGCGTGCCATGGTTCTGGGGCTTGGGCCTTCAGTGAAGTCCTACAAAGGCCCACCCGAATTAATCCACCTCTTATTACCATCATTATGATGCCATGGCTCTAGACACTATACATTTAGACAGAAACGCAGTATAACCAGGCGTTGCGTCACCTTGAAATCTTTTCATTGTTCAGATTCGTTGCCCTGTGCGCTTGTTCGTTGAGCTGTAGATCCACTCGGGTGTCCCCTAAAGTTTTCAAAAGCACCATTGTTTGTAAGTGCCCAGACGTACTTTGGTGTCTCGTTGCTGCCTTGGTTAAACAACTCAGGTTTGCAAAGCCAGTGTGGCTCCAAACACCAAATTGATCACTTGCAAATAATAGGCATTCACAGCAGTACAGTTTGCAGTGTTTCTCGGAGCCTGTGAGTCATTGATAGCGCCCATAATTGAAAGTGGCGAACGAACCCCTTTCCCGCCTGTGACAGGCATTGTAGCGTCGGCGTCTACCTCTCCTGACAATGTCTAACTTTTCTTGAAAAGTTTGTCTTGAGAATGGCGTTATAATTATATCCTCAACCAAATCGATATCTTCTCCTTCCGCCATTGTGGGTTGAAAAAACAGCTTAGTAGTATGCAAATTAATTTCAGTTTCCTAGTTCTGAGACCTGCCCATATAGGACCTGCTTCTCAATATTGGTAATCCAATCAAAAGACATGCAGGCACTACGCCTGCTAGCTGGCTCCTGTGTAACACTGGAGCCAGCCAGCAGGCGTACAATAGCAAACTCTAAAGCTGATTGGTTGACACTACATTTTAATTTCCATTCACTTTAAGCTACAAGCGCCCGCAATGTTGATTCTGAAGGCCTGAGGGCAGATTTTAGATCCCTGGGAACACATGATGGCTGAATATGATTGGATAAAATATCTAACATAAAGACCAGCCCTCCAAATCTCAACCTGGGGCTGGAAGCAGTGCAACTAAGAGGAATGCTATGAAATGTAGAGTGTAACTCTTACTTTGGGGAATAATTTAATACATATTTGTGGGAAATTATATTTAAAAATATATATATATTCTGATGATGTTTAGGCCAGCAGAGAAGGCCTTGCTGGCCCTGACTGCCCACTACTGAATCTAGTACATCCAAGCCTAGTTCTGCTTCTTTTTGGGACGGAGTAAGGCTTTTAGATTGATGTTGTTACCTGGAAGATCCGATTGAATTCTCTACAAAATTGTGGATGTGTTGGATGAGATGGTGTTGATGAGAGTGACGAGAAGTGGGCTTATTTTTTATTTTTTTGTGTGTATCAAATTATATTTGTCACATGTACCACAACAGGTCATACCTAGTTTCACAGTTATCCTTACCACACTCACGGGTGGCGCAGTGGTCTAGGGCACTGCATCACAGTGCTAGCTGTGCCACTGGAGACTCTGGGTTCTAGCCCAGGCTCTGTTGTGACTGAGAGGTCCAGGTGGATAGGGATGTCTGGGTTAGGGAGGGTTTGACCGGTTGGGATATCCTTGTCTCATTGCACGGTGTTTCTTCCAATACATTTGTGTGGCTGACTTCCGGGTTGGGTGCATGGTGTTTTAAGAAGCAGTGCGGCTTGGTTGTGTTGTGTTTCGGAGGACGCATGGCTTTCGACCGTACGGGAGTTGTAGCGATGAGACAAGATAGTAACTACTAACAATTGGATAACACGAAAAGGGGGTAAAATACTCCTCTTCCTTTGTTTCAATACCCTGTACAGTATGTGGCAGCAATACACCAGTAGGCGTAATCTGCCATAAAACCTTAAAGATGAAGAAGAACACGAATTCAATGATGGAGCATTTTTCTATGTTCTCTACATGGAGATATTCAACCATATGCTTCAACCGGAATATAGCAAAGAGGATTTGAAACAAAGATTTGGATTTAGCTACCAGCTCAGCTACAGCCGATGCCAGCACCAAGAGGGCAGATGATAAATAGCTAGCTAAGTAAGTTATTTTTCATACAAGCCATCTTGCTTGCTTACTTTAGTGTATCTACTGAAAGCCATATTCTGTATTGCTGGCTAACATACATTGGGGAGAAATCAAATTGTTAGATGAAGTAGGTAACTCAGTTAGCTAGGTAAGTTAGCTAAACAGTTAGCCATATGTATGACTCAAAGTAGAAGAGGTTTTTACAATAGGAGATCTAGCTATTGTATCTTGATTATAAAATGTCTTCTATTTTTAGTCATAGATATGGCTACAAAACAACAAGCTACTAATGTTACAACCAGCCACCTAAAGCTAGGTTTACCAGCAAATATTACCATATGACTGGAAATGGCTAGTTAGCCTGGCACCTGCTAACTTGCTTGGTGCCAAGCCTTACGTTTGTAACTTGTTCGCAAACATGTCTCACATCAACCACTGTAAACTTAAATAATTTTACTAGTTAGTTATCAACATAATTGATGAGGGTCGACATATTGATTATGATAATGACAGTGGATCCCTTTCAATTTTGCAAAATTAGAGGAAAGTTTTGGCTATCCAGCAAGCTTACTAACAGTGAGGAGAACAATAATACAACCATTTACTGCTGTAAATCTCTGAAGCTGATAATCTGGTTATACTATAAAAAATGTTGGCCTAAGTGTGCCTGATAGACGTGACTGTGGCTAGGTAATGTCTGTCTACGTAGGTACATTTGTGTTGTCTGGTCACTGTGCAAAAGTTGAGGGTTTTGCCACATTTATTTCTATCGGGATTACATGTAATCTCTTCCTGTGCACATGTGTGCCATGTTCAACTATCCTACCCTCATTGTGATGTTATGCTGGCACAGTATGATTTTTATTAAATGTTTTGTCTTACAGACAATGTTGTGTGGTGCCTGGGCTTCTTCCTGGAGAAAAATTGGATTATAGATGAGGAGAACAGAATTCATTTGCCTGCATGTGTCATTGGAGCAGAACTGTATCCCTTGAACTGTATCCATCTCACGATGGTTTGGACATCATGCTTGATTTCAAGCAGTAGATGACTCAAGAGGAGCTGAATGGCAGTTTGATCATGACAACACCCCTCTTATCATTTGCTCTACAATAGATGTCTGTACCTTATACCAAAGACACACTCACACACAACACATCAGCTGCTGCTAAGTTGAACAGCTGTACAAGTATTCCATGAACTTTACTACACTGATCATACTGTATTTTCTTACCATTTGTGTCGTTTTAAATGGCAAGTTCACCACTTCTCCCATCATCTGCTGATCACCAGTTCCCTGCGCTCTACTCCACATAAGTCACACTCGGACTACACTGTTCATACTGTTACCATTTAACATTCTAGTTGAATACCCAGTTCGATTTTTAAGTTAGCATTAGTGTACACTCCCATTGCCCAATTAATTTTTTGGATATAGCGTCATATCTGACATCTGTTTGATGCTAAAGAGCCCTGTACAGTTTATATAAATATATCCTGTGAATCCATACAGGTAGAACATTTTTGAAGATTGATAGAAAATATCCATATTTTATTGTGGTTCTGCACCACAAGCCCGAATCAGGCGAAACAAATTCCTGGTTTTGCTTATTTATTTCCGTGTCATAATCCCAGGAACCAATATAATACTTTCAGCTAAAAGTTACGTACTACTAGTTCTGCCTGTTTCAGCATAGTTCTCCTATTATGGTTTTCTACTAGAAGCATGCCAAACGAGGCAGAGCTAGAAGTATGCATCGTACGGAATTAAGGAATTAGATTGTTGGTTCTGTGAATCAGACAATGAATAGATGCCCACACATTTTATTACAGTTTGTAAAAAACACACTAGTTGTTCAAAGTGCGACCTTTCGCTGTACAAAAATCTGTCAACATTTAGGAATACAAAGGAATAGTATTATTTACATACATACAAACAGTATCAGTTTGAAAACTCTGCACTAAATGCTACAATAATGTCTGCATAAACACTACACATTTTCTACCATAGTCAATACTACAGTATTGAATTTGCATGTATCCTTCTCATTCCCCTCCCCCACGTCGCAATTTGGGCCACACATAAGTGAGAAACCTACATGCCAATATAGAGCGTATTGTGTTCCATAGAATTAATAGGAAAAAGTTAAAGTGCTTAACTTTCTTGGCAGAGCCCAGGCTTTATATTACAGTTGCAGAAATGTTTTATTTGCTATGGCTGTGATGTGTTTTAATCAACCTTTGTTTATTGCACTGACTGTGAATTACTAATCTAATGAGCTTTGCCCTCACACTATTTGTATTTTGATCTGATTTGGCCTAGTTTGGGTCTGCACTCATTAGAATAATACCCAGCACTGTGCTTTGCAAGTGTTCATTTTTTACATTTACATTTTGTTAATTGAGCAGATGCTCTTATCTGGAGTGACTTACAGGCAGGGCATTAAACTAAGTAAGGGAAAAGGTATGTAGGTATGTTAGTTACTGTTACGTTACTGTTACAGAGAAGGTTATAATTAGTTTATTTTTGTATTAGGAAATACAAAATACATTAATTCTAATTAAACTGTAACACAATATATACATTGTAGTTCAGGTCAGGAAATACAAATGACATAATAGGTATGGAAACTATTGAAATATATAAAATACATGTAACTGAAATACTGCCTAACCTTGGCACTAGCTGCCTGCACTGCAAATCTACAACAGTTAAGTAACCACTGTGCTTCCGGTAATGCACTGTACATTCTAGAAATGCAGCATGTTGCTGTACTCAGGTGTTACAGTAATATGCTGTAAATTTGTGTTTCCGTAAAGGTCCTGTAAATCCAAAGGAATTTACTGGTTTCTGTGCTACCAGTGATTTACTGGATAGTTACAGTAACCTACTGGCTACTGTGCTGCCAGTAATTTACTGTAAATATTACAGGATGTTTTTTGTGTAGTGCATAACTTTTGATCAGGGCCCATAGGGCTTTTCTGTAGGGCTAAGGCCACATGTATGCTCTCATCCCTAAAGAACACATTGACTTAGATACAGAGATGGGCAGTATTTCTGTTACTTCTGAGTATTTTGTTCTGTAATTTGTATTACACTGGGCTGAACTACAATCCAATGTATTTAATAATAAGATACTTTTGAGAGCTGTAATTTACATGTTCAAAATACAAAATACATTTCTATACTGTTTTTTTTATAGCGTTTACAATTTTGTGGCCACCTTTAACCCTGCACTGGTATCACACTATGATGTGATAAGACTAGGGTGTGGCAGTCATGACATTTTGTCAGCCGGTAGTTGTCATGCGTTCTCACTGTAATTAACTGTTAATTAACATAAACATGTTTAACCGCCATTGTTACATCTACATTTGAAAAAGTTGAATAAGTCAATTTAATATAGCCTTCACCATCACCATCACTTGCGTTTCCAGCAGAGAGAGGCAAATGCATTGCTGCTATGCTTGTGTAGCAAGAAAGTTAGGGGATATCTAATCAATGGAAGATAGAATTAAAATGACAGAATTAAAATTGAAATGAGAAAGAAAGACTTCAATGACCAAAAGCCAACAAGTAAGTAGGCTGCTATTGATGTTTTAATCTGGATAGAGTAATTGTAGAACGGTGAGAAGCACAGTAGCATTATAGCTTGCCTCAATTAGCCTAGTTTAGCTTCTCTTGGTTTGATGCAGGCAAGACAGGTACTATGCAATGGGATGATAAATAACGAGCTAGCGTGAGATAACAATGGTTGCTGTCCCTCCCGCCGTGCCTACCCTGAGGCTTGTAGTGCTCTGAGCCTCCAGTGTCTCACACATTCACACTTGCACTTCGTTCCCGAATAGCCTTCAGCTGCTCGCTCTTTGCTACTCTTTGCCTCTCTCTCTCTCTCTCTCTCTCTCTCTCTCTCTCTCTCTCTCTCTCTCTCTCTCTCTCTCAGGATATTTACCATATCCTGACAAATTCTGAATCCAGATGATATTGGGATTACGCTAAAAATCACACATGGTCATTTTCTATGGTTGGAAAAGGACCCATTCGATATCCTGAGGTATGTGACATCCTATTTTCTCTTTTCATATTGACAAATGCTGAGTGTATACATTGCACATCTGTGTTTTCTCAGCACAATCCAGATATGAAGCTATATTGATTCCAGAGTAGATAATTTGAGATGTTTTAATTATCTTGTTTAACTAGAAACAAGAACGTTAGCTAATTTGTCCAGCAGCCAGTAGGGCAAACTAGCAAGGCATGATAGGGTGATAAAAACTAACTGGTAGCCTAGCTAGCTAACAAATAATGAAATTGCCTTCCCTTCAGGGAAAAACATTTTATGAAGCCTCAAGGTGATGGAAAACTATTAAAACGTTTAGGCATATTTTGTATTGCTGGTTAATATAAGATAGCTACCTAACTTAGCTAGCTAGCTAACTAGCAACTTGGCGAGCTAGCTAGCTTGTACCAGTTAGGTTTCGCATCATGAATGACACAGGTAGAGCTACCTTGTGGTTTGGTTATGTGAAATGACAGTACTTTCTTGCAATATCGACACAAATTTGATTAATCGTTTTATGCATTGACTGTTTGGAGTGGGTCACAGAACCAACACTACCACCACATTGGGTCTGGACTGCAAGGGACCACCACTGACGACCCAATCTTCACCCATCACTTCTGTCATCCATAACAACCAGGGAAGGCAGACCTATTGAGAGTGTGTCTTTTATTTTCTGTTAAATAAATATACATTTTTAGCAAAGATTGGCCTACCTTTGCATCTTTACAAAGAAACATGTTGTGATTGGAACTGTGCAATTTTTAAACAGAAATAAAAGAGATATGCTTTGGAAATAGCAACTTGGATTAAATATGATGACATTTGTCTTTCCGTGCGTTGTAAACTTCTACTGAATATGGTGCAAATATGGTGCAAATGTATTCTCAGATATGTCCCGGGAGGCCCTAATATGGCTAACTATATTTATAATTTTTTCATTGGCAAGATTAGCAAACTTAGGCATGCCATGCCAGCAAAAAAAACGCTGACTCTACACATCCAAGTATGTGAGCGTGGATGAGGTGAAAAAAAAATGTTATTGTCTATCAACAATGACAAACTAACTAATAACTTGGATGGAAAATAACTGAGGATAATAGCGGACGATATTGCCAATCCTATTTGCCATATCTTAAATTTAAACCTACTAGAAAGTCTGTGCCCTCATGCCTGGAGGGAAGCAAAAGTTATTCCGCTATATAAGAATCGTAAAGCCCCCTTTACTGGCTCAAATAGCCAACCAATCAGCCTGTTACCAACCTTTTGTAAAGTTTTGGAAAAAATGGTGTTCGACCAGGTTCAGTGCTATTTTACAGAAAACAAAATGACATCAGACTTTCAGCACGTTAATAGGGAAGGACATTCAACAAGCACAGCACTTACACAAATGACTGATGATTGTCTGAGAGACATTGAGGGTAAAAATATTGTTGGGGTCTGCTGCTGTAAAAATGTATGTTATGGCTTTACATCCCCTGCTATATTGTGTATAAAGAGTCTAAGAGTCTAAGAGAACACAGAGGGTGTTATTTAATGGAAGCCTCTCCATCATTCCAGGTAGAATCATAAATTCCATAGGGCAGCTGTCTAGGCCCGTTACTTTTTTCAATCTTTACTAACCACATGCCACTGGCTTTGTGTAAAGCGAGTGTGTCTATGTATGTGGATGACTCAACACTGCAGTTATTTCAGAATGGGTGGCAAGGAATAAGTTAGTCCTAAATATATATTTAAAAAAAAGCTTTGTATTTGGGACAAATCATTCGCTAAACCCTAAACTTCAACTAAATATTGTAATAAATAGTGAGGAAATGTAGTAAGTTGAGGTAACTAAACTGCTTGTAGTAACCCTGGATTGTAAACTGTCATGGTCAAAGCAGCCAACAAGTGCTCAGCATATGTGGGAACTCCTTCAAGACTGTTGGAAAAGCATTCCAGGTGAAGCTGTTTGAGAGAATGCCAAGAGTGTGCAAAGCTGTCATCAAGGCAAAGGGTGACACATTTGGAGAATCTAAAATATGAAAATATTTTGATTTGTTTAACACTTTTTTGGTTACTACATGATTCCATATGTGTTATTTCATAGTTTCGATGTCTTCACTATTATTCTACAATGTCGAAATAGTCCAAATAAAGCAAAACCTTTGCTCAAGTAGGTGTCCAAACATTTGACTGGTACTGTAGTTTATACCGTATACCGGGCTATTTTGAAATATCGATGGTCTGATTTTCAATACCTAAAAAACCTAACAGCGACAACATCGGAGAAGGTGTGTTTGCAGAGGGACGTGGTTTACATAGTTAGATAGCTAATCTACTGGTACAAAAAATGTACTGTAAGGTGTCAGCAAATGTAATGAAAAGTTTACACTATTCATCTATGGCAAATATGCTGTACTTATGTTTCCCCTTTCATCTGTGTCTGGTGTTAGCAAGTTACTGGCTAGCTAGGTCTTCATCTGTGTCTGGTGTTAGCTAGTTACTGGCTAGCTAGGGCTTCATCTGTGTCTGGTGTTAGCAAGTTACTGGCTAGCTAGGTCTTCATCTGTGTCTGGTGTTAGCTAGTTACTGGCTAGCTAGGTCTTCATCTGTGTCTGGTGTTAGCTAGTTACTGGCTGGCTAGGTCTTCATCTGTGTCTGGTGTTAGCTAGTTACTGGCTAGCTAGGGCTTCAGTCAGCATGGATTAATGGGTTTTTCAAAACCCATTTGTCATGTCAACACATCTGTCAGTGCTGCTTTAAATTGCATCCCAAGAGACCTACCAAATTGGAGATGTATACAAGAAGTACATTTTCAATTTTGTTTGAGTTTCTTTGTGTGTCGCAAAATTATCTTGAGATTATTTTACTGCAACACTTCTCACTGCGTCTGATTTCTTGACATTTTTCAAAGAGCTGATAGTCAAGGTGAGCTCATGAATGTAGCCTGTCTTTTCAAACTTCATTGTAGTTAGCCATGACAGAAACAATACTTCCCCCAAAAAATTGCATTCCTAACAAATATTATGGGTGATATTTTAGTCACTCAAAAGGCTATTTTACATGGGTATCTGCATGATTGCTCAGGACCTTTTAACATGTTTTGACGATATAACAGAACAAATAAATCTGAATGACATTTACTCTCATGGGTAGCCGTAAATATCTACCTGAAAAATAACTATACCTCCAGTCTTATGTTCTGACCAGGTAGAACATAGCTCAATAACCCAACTAAATGACCCACTTCCTGGGTAAAAAGTAACTCAACGTGTGTTCTGTCTGCTGTGTGTTCTGTCTGTTGTTTTTACCCAACGCTGGGTTGTTTTTTACCCAACGCTGGGTTGTTTTTTTTACCCAGCATTGTTTTTGGTAATGTGGTGTTCTACATTATGGATGAAGCCTCCCTCACTCCCCATTTTGACATACCAATTTTACCAAGGCTCACATCCGAATAGACAGAATGCAGCCTGACACCACAGTTTTCACTGAGGAAAAGCGGCTTGTAATTTCTGTCAAGTTAGCATGCCTTTATGCCCCAGACATAGACGTGGCAGACGGTAGAGGAATCCTAACTTGACAGGAGGCATAATTGAGTCTATTTTTGATTACATAACGTAAGCCCTGCTGATGCCAGTTGTTTGGTACTTTAGGACTTTCTGTAACTATTCCATAGGGCTGGGTTTCACAATCTCGTTCCTAGGTGCAAGTTTTGTTTTTTGCCTAACACAACACAGCTGATTCAAAAAAATCTAAGCTTAATGACGAGTTGATTATTTGAATCAGCTATGTAGTGCTAGGGCAAAATCCAAAAAACGTGCACCCAGTGGGGGCCCAAGACAGAGTTTGGGAGACTCTGTCATAGGGGACTACTTTAGACATGGCCCTGGTCAAAAGTAGTGCACTATATAGGGAAAGGGTTAATATTTGGGATGCAGACTCTGTTCTAATCTGAGGTCAACTGGGAGTGAGCTGCTAACCTGGTCTGGTCTGACCTGACACCTGCTCACTAGCAGCACGTTGGGTTGGTATCAAAATCTCCCGTGTGTGATGAAGAGTGGGAGTCATGCCTCTCAGTGTGCGCGTGTGTTTCCGGTGTGCGTCGCGTCTTAACTGCGTCTGCCAGACCCGCCTGAGTGGACTCTTCTCTCCAGTTGTTCAATCCCTTCTCCCCCAGCCATCAAATGTCTGTCTCTAATACGACAGGGCCACGGAGAATGGACAAGATAGAGAAGAGGACGAAGCAATATTTGAGTCCCAAATGGCACCCTATATAGTGCACTACTTTTGACCAGAACTTTACGAAATGTAGGGAATAGGGTGGGGTCGCATCCATAGTCCGACTTGTTCAACCTCTGGTTCCGCGCGCACACACACACACACACACACACACACACACACACACACACACACACACACACACACACACACACACTTACTGGCCGGCGTGTGAACCCACCCTGCCCTAAGAGACTCAGAGGTTAAGCCGATAGCCCAGTGTTAGTCTCAGCCGTCTCAGTTAGTCTCAGAGTATAGAGGAAATCGCATCAAAGCCTCAGTCAATTGAACCCTTGCAACGAAAAAGCATTATGTGCTGTTTGAAGAATTCTGATACTGTCGAATGTTTATACTTTTTGGGAGTGTCATTATTGAAAGATCATGTCATCACACTTCTCTCTTTCAAATATACTTTATCGTTTTTTATTTTATTCTTATTTTTATTCATCAAGTCTATCTTATTGTTTTTCAAAACGCACGTTTATGGTTCTTCATCTGAAGGATTCAATTGGTGGCTTGGTGGATGTGGACCATTAGGGTGAGTGCTGATTCCCAGAATGTTTAATGCCTATTTCTTGCAATGGGGATTGCTTTTGTTATTGCTTTGTTTGTCATGTGTTTTTATTTCCTCCCCTTTATGATTGTTTCCCAGCATTAGCGTGACTAAACCACCGTTTTTGGCTTTAAATAATATAAATCTAAGAAGGCCACGATATGAGAGATTGACCCAAACAGAAATCCACCATAAGGCCGTGGTGACAGCATATAGGTCAAAGCTTAAATCCTTGTATGGAGTTATTCTTTTAAAAAAATGATGGGGGGCATTAGTACCATATTTCAGGAGGTCGCATTTAGCTGCTACACATTGGCTGTGTCTCAAATGGCACCCTATTCCCTATATAGTGCACTACTTTTGACCTAGTCCTATTGGCTTCCAAACTGGCAGCGACTACAATACAGACCAAAAGGACATGGCAAAAAGCTCAACTATTGAAGGACTTTTTTTCCCATTTTTTGTTGTTATTAGAGGTAGAAATTTACAATAGGTCAAAATTCAATCCAATATTAATAAAAAATCCAAATAATAAACTAATTAAACAACAACCGATCAATTCAAATTTGACAAACCAAATGGTCATCCAATCAATCAAAAGGAAAAACAAAAGTTAGCAATTAATAAAAAAAGGATTCAGAAGAATGTGTCCATCAGCCAATTCGTCTGTCAGTCAGTTCACAATGTGTCTGTGTCTTTGTGTTGGGGGAGGGGAAGTGGTGGGGTCTGAGATGAGTTGGCAGTTGCGGTTACTCTGTGCTGTGTCCAGGATTGTTGCTGCTGTTGGGTTTGGGACCGGGAGAAAACTGCTTTAGTGTCGGGACCAGGACTGGAGACCAGGGGTTGGTGCTGGGACTGGGGAAAAACAGGAACCGGGACCCAAGGCTGCTGCAGGTGCTGGGTTGGGATCTGGGTTTGTAGAGGGGAGGAAGAGCAACCCGTGGAGCATACAAACAGACACACAAGGGAGCCCTAGACCCAGGAGTCCGTGGTGATATTCCCCTTGTGGTCTTCTCACTCCGTGTGATGATCTGATGTTTTTAAAGTCAATTTGTTTGATTATTCTCAAATTCATTACATGTTCAAATGAGCAGTAAAACATGTCAGACTTTTTTACTGTGGATAATACCCAAAATGACCGTATACACTTCAGTTTCCCTTTACATTGTAGTTGCAGAGTCTGCATTTGCCCCACTTGCCAGTTTGACGCTAACACCAGCAGACAGGGACAAGTTACTGTACTGAGCATATATGCTTAGTCTAACTACACATATTTAATTACAAGCACTCCTTAGTAAAAACAGTAACAATAGCCTTTAGGTGCCTGTAAAAAAACAAACCTGCTTTCTGGATTTTGTGTGTTTTTCGGGATTTATAAAACACCTCGTGATTCTATAAAACATTTCATGTTTTCATCCACACAATGTTTATAATGTTAATAAATTGACTAAGCCACATATTAATTGTCATTAATTCATTATCATTAATATCAGCTAGTACTGCCTACTCTACTACCACTATCGTACTATACTGATAGTGGTATTGTGATGTATCTGGATTGTTAGCAGTTTTTTCACACATCTAGGTCATGGCCTAGGATGATGAATGATACCGCCATGTGCTATATAAAACACGCTAATGTAATGGTAAAGCACCCATTGGTAGCTAACGACGCTAGCTAACTCCCAAGGGCCGACTGTTTCCTTATCTCAGCACTTCTCTACGTGCAGAAAAAGGTGTCCCAGATATAGCTGTCATGTTCTGACCTGAGTTATTTTGTTATGTCTTTGTTTTAGTATGATCAGGGCGTGAGTTGGGTGGGTAGTTTATGTTCGTTTTTCTATGTTGCGTTTATGTGTTTTGGCCTGGTATGGTTCTCAATCAGAGGCAGGTGTCGTTCGTTGTCTCTGATTGAGAATCATACTTAGGTAGCCTTTTCCCACCTGTGGGTGGTTGTTTTCTGTTGAGTGTTTGTATCTGCACCAGACTGAACTGTTTTGGTTTCGTTCATTCACTTTGTTGTTTTTGTTCAGTGTTCTATGACTTTATTAAAAATATGGCCACTTACCACGCTGCGCATTGGTCCTCACCTTCTTCCACCGCCAACGGCCGTTACAATAGCCTGATTCACACAACTGACTCCCACCTCAAAATGAATAGTTAGATATGTGTGTGTTAAGTTGAAAACGAGTAAATACTTAAATAATCCAGTGCCTTACTTTTTGTAGGTCAGTATCCTAAACTTAAAAGGCTCAAACAGATTTTTTGGAATTTCAGTGTATCTCACTTTTGGAAGAATTCTTGGAATACAAGAATGAAATGACTGGACTCATACACACAAACACCCACCACATAGTTTTTCATCTCAAATCCATTTGGGTTAATATTATGAGCTTGTTGATTTGTTTTTGTTGTGGTGTTACACAACACATTGTGAAGTAATAGTAATAACTTTCCTATATACAAATATAATAACTTATTCCACTGCGTTGTTAATGCTAATTTCTGATTGGTTTGAAGGGCACTCGAGAGGGTGCATTATTTCCTTATAATGCACAGCAATATTCAATGGCTCTGTTATGCATCGTAGCACACACCTTCCATCCCGTGCACAATATTCCATAGACTGCATAGCCCATAGTTGATTAACCCATATGTATTTCCTGATCTTTGGCACTTCTTGTGTAGGGATCTACAAAATTGTATGCGTCACCCTATTCTCTATATAGTGCACTACTTTGGACCAGGGCCCATATGGCACTGATCAAAAGTAGTGCACTATGTTGAGAATAGGGTGTCAATGGGGCTGTGATCAAAAGTAGTGCACTATGTAGGGAATAGGTGCCATTTGGGATGGAAACTGACTGTGATGCCTTTCAGTTCCTGAACAAGGATAAACATTTGATTGCTAGGGGAAAAGCCTGTCATATAACATGGTTCTCATGTGTGGCCAACTTGAAGAGAATGTCAGGAGTGGCAACTTGCATGTTAAACCACACGTATTATCCTGTTGGTGGTGGTGGTCCCAAACTGCAAATCACTTTTCACAGCTGCACAATAGTATGAGTTGAAAACGCATGGTTCCTGTTAGGCAAATCCATGGTTTCCATGGTGATGCTATCCCAACTATATGCACTGATTGTACAACACATTAGGAAATCCTTCCTAATTCGGTGTTGCATCCCTTTTTGCCCTCAGAACAGCCTCAGTTCGTCAGGGCATGAAATCTACAAGGTGTAGAAAGCGTTCCACAGGCTGGCCGATGATTACTCCAATGCCACTCGAGTGGCGCAGCGGTCTAAGGCACTGATCTCAGTGCTGGAGGTATCACTACAAACTCCCTGGTTTGATTCCAGGCTGTATCACAACAGGCTGTGATTGGGAGTCCCATAGGGTGGCATACAATTGACCCATCATTGTCTGGATTTGGCTGGTGTAAGCTGTCATTGTAAATAAGAATTTGTTCTTAACTGACTTGCCTGGTTAAATTTAAATTTAGAAACTCCCACAGTTGTGTTAAGTTGGCTGGATGTCCTTTGGATGGTGGACCATTCTTGATACGCACAGGAAACTGTTGTGTGAAAAACCCAGCAGTGTTGCACTTCTTGACACACTCAAACCGGTGCGCCTGACACCTACTACCATGACTTGTTCAAAACCACTTAAATATTTTGTCTTGCCCATTTACCCTGTGAATGGCACCCACACACAGCCCGTGTCGTAATATGTCTCAAGGCTTACCAATCATTCTTTAACCTGTCTCCTGAAGTAGATTTAACAAGTGACATTAATACAGGATCATAGCTTTCACCTTGATTCAGCTGGTCAGCCTATGTCATGTAGATGGCAGGTGTTCCTAATGTTTTGTGCACTCAGTGTATAATACACTGTATAGCTCCCAGTAATCAATTTAACAAAAATCTTAGATCAGCTTTAATATTGCAGATAGATTGTGGCTTCTATCAATGTAATTATATGCGTCATTTCCAATCACCCATTTTTTGGTTAATATATTTTTGTTAATGTATTTTCCTTGTTTATTGTTTTTTCCTAACCCTGCCATCCCTCCCCTAATTGGAGTAAACTCATGAACAACCATACATAGGCTTCTACTTCCAGTAAATACTATATACATTTTACGGACACAGTATATTTTACATTAGTTACATTTTATATATATATTTTTTGTCCGACCCTTCTGCTTCCCTCAACACCTCCCATCTATCTCTGAAAACCATAAATGTTTTATTCATATTTGCCATATATCTTTTAACTTTGGTGTGATGTTTCACAAACGTTCTGAACCTTTCTACTCTCACAGTTTCTACAGATTGTAAGTTAAGGATAAAGTTTTTTGCTTACAGAATGATTAAATTATTGAATGATTGACTATGACTTTTCAAATCACCCAGCAGTGCTAGTAATCCAGTAATTCAGTGTTTGCTTATCCACCCAGGCTTGGAGCTCACAGCTGCATGGTTCGACAGTCTTAACATTTCACAGCATGAGCAGTGACAGCTCTCCTGCTCAAGACAGACGACTGCCTCTTTCTCCAGACTTAATGCACTTGCTAATTTGTTTACCTTGTTCAAATAGTTCCTTCACAGAAGGAATTTGTCTCAACCCACCATAACTCACTCCCAGTCACTCCATTTGTCTGGGGAAGCGATGACAGTCGCACTAATTAGGTTGGTGGGTGACAACAGAGCTGTTACCTGGGAAATGGGGAGATCAATGTTTTTATATAACACAATGAACTAGAGGCAGATTGGAAACATGCCTGTTAACGGTCAAGCACAGTCATCCTATTTCCCAAGTAAAAATAACGTTTGAATGACCAAAATGTCACTCATGATATTTTTACACTATTGAAATGCTCAGAATTGAATAAATATGACCTTTTCTCTCATTTCTAACTATCAGGAAGCTTGAAATAACAAAATTAGTGGGCGGGGAGCTGATATTCATGAGCTCGCGTTAACTGAAAGGTTTTTGAAAGGCCCTTGTGGTCATTTGACAAGGTAAACAATGGGCCACATGTCATTCCGAGCCTAAATCATATGCCTCAACCCATTTTCTCAGCAAAATGTTCTCATAGTCAACAGAGCTGATCATGGACTGTTGGATATCAGACAGCAGCAATATACATTTGCATTTCTATTGTTTGTAGCTAATTACAGAATACAGTTCACTGATATACTTCTTCACAAGAATTAGTCTCCCTTAAAGCTTACATGCTGACCACAAGGCAAAAGCGCCTATGATTTGTCAGTTTTATGGTAGTGCATATTTAAATGAGCTAAGATGATAAGATGCTATTGTTGATGTATTCATTTTACTGCTTTATTGCATAAAGCCTGAAGAAAATCCTTGATAAATTCCTGCCTCCTGAATCCAAGTGTTTGACACGGGGGGAGGGGACAAGTAACTTTATGATCAAACTTTATCAATGTACAGTCATTTTCACACTTAAAAAAAATATATATTTATAAAAAATGTTAATAACAATTTTGGGGGGAATATCCTAAACATACAATATACTTGCAGTGAAGCCGCTCAACAACTACACCATGGCAGTCATCCAACAGACTCCCGTTCAGAGCGACACACAGAAGCATCCAGTGGCAATGCCTTGCTCAAGGGCACGTTGACAGATCTCCCACCAGGCCAAAAAACGTGAACCCAAACCCTCAAAGATCGCCCCCCTACAGTTCCCCAATAGAGGTCCCTCAACCATTTGACACCCTTCCGAAAGACCCCCCCCAAGAAGAAAAATAAATAAATACAATAATGCCCTTCCCCACCCCCAAGAACCCCCCCAATGCACCAACAACCAAGAGAATGAACTAAAGAGAAAAAAGTAAAAGACAGAAGAAAACAGCAAACAACAACGCAAAAAAAAATGTATTAATTAAAAATAAATTAAGGACATCAAGGACAACTAAAATAATAACAGCAATGCCAACTGTATATGTTTGTGTGCATGTCGGGCACTCTTACATGTATGTGTATGTTCTTGTATGTGTTTATTTGAATGGGAGTGTGTGTATACGCATGTGCACAAACACCTGCACGGCATTAGTTGTAAAAACTATGCCACTTAGTGTCATTCAAGCATACCTTTTATTATGTTTTATTTTGTCTTAATTTTTGACTTTTATTTTTTATCTTTTTCATACTTGGGTCACCCTACTTTGAACTTGGTTCATCTAAATATCATCCAATTTTATGAAAAACAGTATTTTCAGTGTTCGGGACCTTAAATTGCAAAATTGAGTTGAGGTACAAACTGACTGTGTATTCAAACAGGGAGGATGAATGCATTAAAGGGGCGATCTGGAATGAGTACATGCAGTTTTGGTGGGGTGACTCCTTGATTCACAGCTTCAAATGCCAGATTGTCCCTTTAAGCTTTGTTGGAAATGTGTGCCTGTTCATGTAGGATTTTTGACTTGGCTTTGATCAAATAAAAACCAGCTTACATATCATTCATCAGCTTTGTCAGGAATAACTTCATACAGTTCTGTGCACAATGCATTGTCCCGGACACCCTGTCATTTTGTAATATGGAGAAAATAATATATTGCTTAGTCTCTTATCTGTTTGAGTTCAGATTCATAAATGAGCCCGTTGTAAACCCACAGATCTCTTAGAGATGAAGTGGGACCTCTATAAAAATGGATGGAGCTGGCGGAAGATTTCTTCAATTGTTCCCTTTTATGTGTCATTTTTATACCATATATCACTTTTGAGGGATCTACATTTTATGAATATCATCAACACTGTTATTCATAACAGCAGTAATCGGCATGGTCTTGAAAAAAACGTGTTTCCAGAGTACTCAGTGAAGGGATTAGAGACAAGTTTCATGGCAAATGGCATCCTATTCTCTATCATTTTAGTAAATCTTTTTTTAACCTTTATTTACATTTCTTTCTGATTGCTTAGGCACTATCTTTGAAACTATAAGCTATTTTTTTGCAAAAATCTACACACAAACCACAAAACCTCACACCAAACCAGCAAAGCAGTATACACTTCTTGCAAAAGCAAACAATTCTTGTAAACCTCTTCAAACTTTTTTTTTTTAATTGTGATTTTGCGTCAATACAGTACACAGAATTTGAATAAGCACACGAAGCGCCAACTACGCACTGATACTTTAAATTAAAAACACTTTTTCTGTTGTGCAGGGCATAGCAGTTTGCAATAAAGTTTTGTCGTACATGTAGTAAACACTCGTTCAAACAGGTATACAAAATGTGTAAAGTTTGGATGTGTATGCCAAACATAACACACTACCAATACAAATAAGGGGGAAAAGTCTTTGTTTTTTCCTCAAAATGTTCTAAAACTCCTCAAACAACAAAAGTGCAGTAGAAGAAAACAAAAACATTTGTGCTAAAAAAAAAAACAGAAGAAAATTAGGCTACATCTCGGCCTTCTTTGTGGGTCTGCCCCTAAGACTTCATCCACATCACATGTGATGTTGTCTTGAGCGAGGCAGTGTGGAAAGTATTGCCTGGAGTGCCGTATCCATGCCTGGCATGACCCCTGATCGATGTCTCCACAAGCCTGCAGAGGGGTATGTGTTGGTGGGGCTGGCGATCATACACCTTCCAAAGCCATGCAGAGAAGAATTCTTCAATACGATTCAAGAACGGAGAGTATGGGGGAGATTGAGTGCGATGAAAAGTGGGTGACCTGTGAACCAATTGCGGACCACAGCAGTCCAGTGGAAACTAATATTGTCCCAGATGATAACGTACCTGGGCTGCTCTGGTCCCTGGTCATTAGGGGTTAGTCTGTTGTGGAGGGTGTCCAGAAATGTGATAATGTTTGCAGTGTTGTATGGGCCTAGGATTGCATGATGGTGAAGGACGCTGTTTTGACTAATAGCCACACACATTGTTATGTTGCCACCACATTGTCCAGGGACGTTGATGATGGCACGGTGTCCAATGATATTTCTGCCGCGGCCCCTTGTTTTTGCAAGGTTGAAACCTGCCTCGTCCACATATATTAGCTCATGATGCACTGCATCTGCTTCTAGCTCCATGACTCTCTGAAAGAGACAAGACATAACAATGTAGCACAGTACGAAAAAAGACCTAATAATTCCACCAGTGGTATGTTTCCACCAAACGGACTTGTTACTTGTTGATAAAAACGATATTATGTAGCACCATACACTTCCAGATCCAATACCAATGATAGGAGAGTAAAGCTTACCTGCACATATTCATATCTCAGTTGTTCTGGGGTGAACAGTCGACCTCTTCCACCAGATACTGGTTTTCTTGCAGTTCTGTAAAAACATTTGAATGGTTTTAGTGATAGATCTTTCTCATTATGAAAGTACAGTACCAGTAAGACTACAGCACTTACAGTTACTTACCAGTTCTCATTTCAAAATATCCAGATGATAGCGGCTCAGATTTGGCTGAACCCTTTGCCCAGCCTCCTTCATTCTCATCCCATGGTTGACAACATGGTCAACCACAGTCACTCTTATTTATTGTGTTCCTGACTCCCCTTCCTCTCCCTCTTCCCCGTCCTCTCCTTCTCTCCGTCCAACTTCACCTCTTCCTTCTCCTCCTCCTCTTACTTCTTCACCTCCTCCTCCTCCTCTTCCTCCTCCTCTTCCTCCTCTAGCTCAAGCCCCTCTTACTCTCTGTCCAATATTGGCCTCCATTGTTGTCCAAACCAAATGTTTACCTGTGGACTGTTTATAATGCTCAAGCTCTGATTTGTAAGTGAACTCATTATCTAAAAGTGTTTTCACATGTGTCAATGTGGAAAGACAATTGGAGAAAGAGTGTAAGTTCTGCTAGGAGTGTGTTTTCAAATTACAAGCTGAGAACACACATTCAGTTTCACGCACTTGATAAATGCATTGGCTACAAGTGTTAATGGTTTCAGAGAGAGTGCTTCAGGAATCACTGTTAGTGTTTAAGCATTCAGAAACAACTGTAATAAGGTAAGTCAGTTATGAACAAACTCTTATTTACAATGACAGCCTACCCCGGCAACACAGGGGTTAGGCAGTTAACCCACTGTTCCTAGGCCGTCATTGAAAATAAGAATTTGTTCTTAACTGACTTGCCTAGTAAAAAAAAAAAAAAAAAAAAAAAACAGGGCCAATTGTGTGCTGCCCTATGGGACTCGCAATCACAGCATGACGTGATTCATCCTGGATTTGAACCAGGGACTGTAGTGACACCTCTTGCACTGAGATGCAGTGCCTTGTACCGCTGCACTACTCAGGAGCTGTCAAAAGAAGTGCACTTTGGTCAAAGGTGGTACACAATCTAGGGAATAGGGTTCTATTTGGGAGTCAGACATATATTGTAGTAATCTGTCTTTCATGAGTGTTTTAACAGGCAGACATCAACATTTGATGGCGTTTAGCCCATAAAGATAAAGCCTGTCTTTGGAGGGCCCCAACAGCCACAACCACCTCAGCTCACTCAAACTAATCCCACCAGCCCTACAGACTCTCTGACCATGTCAGGCTGAAAATGTCATGTAATCTAATTCTCAGTGAGCCTCTTTTAAAGCCACCTCTACTCTGGTTACATTCCAAATGGTACCATATTCCCTACATAATGAACTACTTTTGACCAGGGCCAATAGATCTCTGGTCAAAAGTAGTGCACTACGGAATGAATCGGGTTCCATTTGGCCTGTATTCCCACGCACTTTCTCTTGCTGTCGTGGGCATATTCCTCAGCTTACTTTATTTGGAACATCAATGTTTCAAGATTTTGCTGATAAATTATTAATAATGTAAAATTAGGGGCAGGCATGTTTATAAAGACGCTAAGAATTGGACGCCACAATTTGTCCACAATTTGTCCTTGTCATTCATGTCCCAATCAGAGAACTGTCATAGTAAGTCATGTATAACATGACCTTGTCATTTGTGAGTTAGGAAAAGATGGAATTCAATATGGAAGAATGACTTTTATTCCATGTCCCAAATGGCACCCTTATGGAAAAACCACATGATTTCACATTTGATTTTGGAACTGCCATATGAGTTCTGTTATAGTCATAGACATCATTCAAACAGTTTTAGAAACTTCAGAGTGTTTTCTATCCAATACGAATAATAATATGCATATTAGCAACTGGGACTGAGGAGCAGGCCGTTGACTCTGGTCACCTTTCATTCAAGCTTTTCAATACTGCCTCTGCAGCCATAAGAAGTTAACAAGACATTTGTGGTGGTTGAAAAACAAGTTTTAATGACTCCAACCTAAGTGTATGAAACTTCCAACTTCAACTGTATGTATGGCGTGCACCAAGCTTATAAATATCTATATTTTTGTACGTGCACAGACTTTTCATAAATGGCGCACACAGACATTTTGTGTGAAATTCACACAATGGTTATGAGGCTTCTGGGATTTAACCTCACAATCTCTTGATTCACAGAATTCAGATCTTCCTGCAACACCACCATGTCTGTGTCAAATTAAATCAAACTTTATTTCTCACATGCGCCGAATACAACAAGTTTAGACCTTACCGTGAAATGCTTACTTACAAGCTCTTAACCAACAGTGCAGTTCAAGAAGAGTTAAGAAAATATTTACCAAATGAACTAAAGTAAAAAGTAAAAAATTATAAAAAGTAACACAATAACATAACGAGACTAAATACAGGGGGTACCGGTACCAAGTCAGTGTGCGAGGGTACAGGTTAGATTTAATTTGTACATGGGAGGTAGGGGTGAAGTGACTATGCATAGATAATAAACAGCGAGTAGCAGCAGTGTACAAAACAAATGGAGGGGGGGTCAATGTTATAGTCTGGTGTCCATTTGACTAATTGTTCAGCAGTCTTATGGATTGGGGGTAGAAGCTGTTAAGGAGTCTTTTGCTTCTAGACTTGGTGCTCCAGTACCGCTTGCCGTGCATTAGCAGAGAGAACAGTCTATGGCTTGGGTGACTGGAGTCTCTGACAATTTTAAGGGCTTTCCTCTGACACCGCCTATTATATAGGTCCTGGATTGCAGGAAGCTTGGCCCCGGTGATGTACTGGGCCGTATGCACTACCCGCTGTAGCGCCTTATGGTCAGATGCCGAGCAGTTGCCCTACCAGGAGGTTATGTAACTGGTCAGGATGCTCTCAATGGTGCAGCTGTGGATTTTCTTGAGGATCTGGGGACCCATGCCAAATCTTTTCAGTTTCCTGAGGGGGAAAGGTTTTGTCGTGCCCTCTTCATGACTGTCTTGGTGGACAGTGTTTGGACTGTGATAGATCATTGGTGATGTGGACACCAAGGAACTTGAAACTCTCAACCCAATCCACTATTAATTTATTTTATTTAACCTTTATTTAACTAGGCAAGTCAGTTAAGAACAAATTCTTAACACTACAGCCCCGTGGATGTTAATGGGGGCCTGTTCAGCCTGCCTTGTCCTGTAGTCAACGATCAGCTCCTTCGTCTTGTCAACATTGAGGGAGAGATTGTTGTCTTGGCAACACACTGTCAGTTCTCTGACCTCCTCCCTATAGGTTGTCTCATCGTTGTCTGTGATCCAGCCTACCACTGTTGTGTCGTCAGCAAACTTAATGATGGTGTTGGAGTCGTGTTTGGCCACGCAGTCGTGGGTGAACAGGGAGTACAGGAGGGGACTAAATACACACCCCTAGGGGCCCCAGTGTTGAGGATCAGCGTGGCAGAGATATTGTTGCCTACCCTCCACACCTGCAGAGGGAAGTGTTTAGTCCCGTGGTCCTTAGCTTAGTGATGAGCTTTGTGGGCACTATGGTGTTGAACGCTGAGCTGTAGTCAATTAACAGCATTCTCACATAGGTGTTCCTTTTATCCAGGTAAGGAAAGGGCAGTGTGGAGTGCGATTGAGATTGTGTCATCTGTGGATCTGTTGGTGCGGTATGTGAATTGAAGTCGGTCCAGGGTATCCAGGAGGATGCTGTTGATGTGAGCCATGACCAGCCTTTCAAAGCACTTCATGTCTACCAATGTGAGTGCTACAGGGCGGTAATCATTTAGTTAGGTTATCTTCGCTTCCTTGGGCACAGGGTCAGCTTGAAACAAGTAGGTATTACAGACTCAGCCAGGGAGAGATTAAAAATGTCAGTGAAGACACTCCGCGCATGCTTTGAGTACACGTCCTGGTAATCCATCTGGCCCCGCGGCTTTGTGAATGTTGACCTGTTTAAAGGTCTTGTTCATGTCAGCTACGGAGAGCATGATCATACAGTCATCAGGAACAGCTGGTGCTCTTGTGCATGCTCTGTGTTGCTTGCCTCGAAGTGAGCATAAAAGGCCTTCAGCCTGTCTGGTAGGCTTGCATCACTGGGCAGCTCGCATGTGGGTTTCCCTTTGTGGTCCGTAATGGTTTTCAAGCCCTGCCACATCCGACGAGTATCAGAGCTGGTGTAGTAGGATTCAATCTTATTACTGTATTAATGCTTTGCTTGTTTGATGGTTCGTCTGAGGGCATAGCATGATTTCTTATAGACGTCCGGGATTAGTGTCCCGCTCCTTGAAAGCGGCAGCTCTAGCCTTTAGCTCGATGCGGATGTTGCCTGTAATCTATGGCTTCTGGTTGGGACATGTACGTACGGTCACTGTGGGGACGACATCGTCGATTCACTTCTTGATTTTGCCAATGACTGAGGTGGTATATTCCTCAATGCTATTGGATGAATCCCAGAACATATTCCAGTCTGTGCTAGCAAATAAAAGCAAATAACAGATTTCACCTATATTCCTACTCTTTAGACTTCAAAGTAAAGCCCTGCTTAGTAAAGACCCACTACCACTCTGTTCTGTCCCCTATATACATTTAATTGACAGGGAACTACAACCACATGTCACTTAAGTACAGCACTCTCACTAACGGGTTCAAAAAATATTCTCATTGTGTCAATAGTTACAGTATCTTGCGAAAGTGTTCGGCCCCCTTGAACTTTGCGACCTTTTGCCACATTTCAGGCTTCAAACATAAAGATATAAAACTGTATTTTTTGTGAAGAATCAACAAGTGGGACACAATCATGAAGTGGAACGACATTTATTGGATATTTCAAACTTTTTTAACAAATCAAAAACTGAAAAATTGGGCGTGCAAAATTAGAATTTGTGTCTGTTCACTGCTCAGCAAAGTTCAAAGCGCCTAGACCCACTTACAGTAATTCCTGCCTTTTTGCTCACTTTAGATTATTTGGCTTGCATGTAATCCGAGGTAATGTCTGTGCCTATGTGCCTGCCTTGCCCTCATACAGATTTCTGACTCAAATAAAACAAGGTCAAAGTACTATAACACAAATACATGTTTGTTTTGTGCAGTATTGGAGGTGCAAAGACAATTTTGATGGAAGCAGACAAAGTAACCTCTCAAAAGTAAATGTTTAGATTTGTCCTTAAAGGGGTACAACTGCTTGTCACTAGGGTGATACCCTGTAAGGTCCCATTATGTGCTTTTAGTTATAGGTACATAACTGTAGCCTAGTTCATACCTCAGATAGTACCTTTCTCTACATACACAAAATCATCCTTTGTACCTTTGCTTATATTAAAATCACAGTGTCAAATCCATTTGTTCCTTGTACAGTAAGTAGCACACATGTACGTTTACCATACACCAGTTAAACTGGTACAACCATTTAGCTAAGTAACTAGCTGAAATCCATGCCCCAACTAAGCCACGCACCAGTATAATTTCCCAGTGTGCCTTGCCTTTTCTAGGGAATTGTAGAGTGTACACCCATGACTGTATTTATTAGTGTTAGAGACATGGTTGTTGAATTCATTCCTCTTGTGGCCTTCATTAAGTGATTTCCTAGGCATGTATTATCAATTTAATTATAGTCTTTATGATAATAAATTCTACCCAGAATGGAGAAAACATTACGACCAACTGCTTTTTCCGTTACCTACTGATCAGGTGAATGCTATGATCTGTTATTGATGTCACTTGTTAAATCCACTTCAATCAGTGCAGCGGTCTAAGGTACTGCATCTCAGTGCTTCAGGCATCACTACAGACACCCTGGTTTGAATCCAGGCTGTATCATGACCGGCCATGATTGGGAGTCCCACAGGGCGTCCGGTGTGGGCCGCCATTGTAAATAAGAATTTGTTCTTAACTGACTTACCTAGTTAAATAAAGGTAAAACAAGAAATATTTTTCTGCCTTCAGAGACAATTGAGACATGGATTGTGTATGTTTGCCATTCAGAGAGTCAATGGGCAAGACAAAATATTTAAGCTCCTATGAATGGGGTATGGCAGTAGCACCAATTTGATTGCTGCAATGCTGCTTGGTTTTTCACGCTCAACAGTTTCCCGTGTCTATCAAGAATGGTCCACCACCCAAATTGACACAACTGTGGGAAGCATTGGATTCAACATGGGCCAGCATCCCTGTGGAATGCTTTTGACACCTTGTAGAGTCCTTGCCCTGTCAATTGAGGCTGTATTGAGGGCAAAACGGGTTGCAACCGGATAGTAGGAAGGTGTTCCTAATGTTTTGTACACTCAGTGTCTATCCATGAAGCCTTATTTTGAGGACAAGATTTACACTAATACAGTGGCCTGTAACGCATGGTTTATTAGGTCACACCAGGACTTCAAGTAGGCTTGTTCAGTAACTTTACCCAAATTACCCAAACATGTCTTAATATGGAATCCTTGTTAATTTCCTCCCACTTCCAAGAATCTTCAAACCAGGATTTCTGAAAAACCCGGGAAAGTTATTAGAAGTCATATTATGCTGTTTTGCAAAGTGATTTGTAATTCCTATTGCAATCCATCCAGCATTAAAATATCCAACAGATACTCACCCAACCTGCATGTAGAGTGACTTGCAGGGTTAGGGACATTTTAAGTAGACTACCTAAGCCATTTCAGTAACGTGTGCAAAAAAATCGAACTAACTGATTAGATTAGTTGCATATTATTTATTTTTGTGTAGCATAAGATTAATCAATCTTTCAATTTAGGGCAGCAGGGTAGCCTAGTGGTTAGAGCGTTGGACTAGTAATTGAAAGGTTGCAAGTTCAAATCCCTGAGCTGACAAGGTACAAATCTGTCGTTCTGCCCCTGAACAGGCAGTTAACCCACTGTTCCTAGGCCATCATTGAAAATAAGAGTTTGTTCTTAACTGACTTGCCAAGTAAAATATTTGTTAAATTAAAAAAATGTGCATACATAAACACACATGAAAAACAATTCTTAAATGTTTAGCATGCTGGGAAATATGACAATGATAATAACTTTGGTGCAAATTTGCCTTTTTAAGCTACCACCCCAGTGGTGGGTATTGAGGGTACACAAAATAGATGTGTAAAGTAGGGAAAAGAAATGTGCCTTCACATTGTACCCCTTTTTTGAGAGTGAGAGTGTAGTGATTGTACCTTTTTATATTCAAAATATTGGGTACAAACATTTACCATTATAGTCTTTAACTACACAAATACCCTAAAAGTTATTAAACAGTACCATGTGAGATCATTATCTGTACCTCTGACAGTATATTATGTGCATTTGAATTTTTTTGTAAAAAAATGTATATATATTTCCAAGAGTGTCTCATCATATCCTCGGTTGGAAAAGGCAAATGTCTTATTGGACGCAACATAACTGTCCATCAGTACTACTCAGTGCACCATACCAACATGTTTCAAGGTAACCTGCCTAAATGACTACCGACCCGTAGCACTCACATCAGTAGCCATGAAATGCTTTGAAAGGCTGGTCATGGCTCACATCAACACCATTATCCCAGAAACCCTAGACCCACTCCAATTTGCATACCGAACCAACAGATCCACAGATGATGCAATCTCTATTGCACTCCTCACTGCCCTTTCCCACCTGGACAAACGGAACACCTATGTGAGAATTCTTTTAATTCACTACAGCGCAGCGTTCAATACCATAGTGCCCTCAAAACTCACACTAAGCTAAGGACCCTGGGACTAAACACCTCCCTCTGCAACTGGATCCTGGACTTCCTGACAGGCCGCACCCAGGTGGTAAGGGTAGATAACAACACATCTGCCACGCTGATGCTCAACACAGGGGCCCCTCAGGGGTGCATGCTCAGTCCCATCCTGTCCTCCCTGTTCACTCATGACTGCACGGCCAGGTATGACTCCAACACCATCATTAAGTTTCCTGATGACACAATGACACAACAACTGATCACCGACTACGATGAGACAGCCTATATTGAGGAGGTCAGAGACCTGACCGTGTGGTGCAAGGACAACTCCCTCAACATTATCAAGACAAAGGAGATGATTATGGACTACACGAAAAGGATGACCGAGCACGCCCCCATAATTTACTCAAAATTAGACAAAATACAATACAATAAAGCGAGCCCACATAACGGACCGCATTACATACAAACAATTACTCACAAACAAACATGGGGGAACAGAGGGTTAAATAATGAACAAGTACTTGGGGGATTGAAACCAGGTGTGAAGGGAACAAGACAAAACAAATGGAAAATGAAAAGTGGATCGGCGATGGCTAGAAGGCCGGTGACGTCGACCGCCGAACGCCGCCCGAACAAGGAGAGGGACCGACTTCGGCGGAAGTCGTGACAACAAGTAACTACACAACTTTCCAACACTGAAAGGTTCACATACATATCCATCAATGGGGCCAAGCTCCCTGCCATCCAGGACCTCTATACCAGGCGGTATCAGAGGAAGTCCCTAAAAATTGTCAAGGACAACCACCCAAATCATAGACTGTTCTCTCTGCTATCGCACGGCAAGTGGTACAGATGCATCAAGTCTGGAACCAACAGGACCCCCCAAACCATAAGACTGCTAAATAGTTAACCAAATGGCTAACCAGACTATCCTTTATGGAGTGATTTCAGTGCCAACAGACATTGTATTTACATGTTTTGTTTGTTCTAGGATATTGAATTTGTTTTTAATATTATTGATTTTGCAAGAAACAAATTGAGTCATTGAATCCATCAATTGAACTTCTTCATTCTGAATGTATTATTTTTTTTCCAAGAATGTATCCTGTTACCGAGTCACTTTACCTCTACCTGTATGTACACATCTACCTCAATTACTTCGCACACTTGCACATGGACTCGGTACTGTTACCCCATCTATATGGCTAAGTTATCGTTATTCGTGTTGTGCTTATTCCTTGTTACTATCGTTCTATTATTTTTCTCTTGGCATTGTTGGGAAGGTAAACATTTCACTGTTAATCTTCACCGGTTGTTAACAAAGCATGTGCCAAATAGAATATGATATTGATTTGACACAGACACACACACACCGGAGACTTCTCCTGCGATGGCAGTCTTGCCGTTGGAGACAAGCTAGTGGCAGCAAAAAAATGTGCATCAGGATGGAGCTCCACCACTCCAGTCAGATGACAGGCGGGAAGGGAAGGCAAACATGACTCAACTTCAGATCCACACTATCCTGAGCAAGCTTGTAACTGTTAGACACTGTATCAGAAACTGACTGGCTACAGCCGCGAGACCCTCTCTAGCTCTTATTTAGGTCACATTCTGTGCTCCAAAGGCGGGAAAAAAAGGAGTCTCTGTCAATCGACTGCAATGAATACCTTCAGTTGGCCACGGTCCAGTGTATAAAGTGCTCTCTGAGCTGTGGCGGCTGCTGTGTGCGTGCGCACGTGTGTGTTCTCATTTACGTTTGTGTGTTCAATCCCTTGCAAATACAGGGGTGGTGTTTGGGATTGGTTGGGTTGAGATATTCATATTGTGTTTTCAATACAAATGTAGAATATGGTGATGTAGGCCTTTGTGACTCCCAGCGATATTTGATCCCTCTGCCTTATGCAGAAATGGAAATGTCATCCGCATTTTCACAAACAGTTCAGTCCATCTTCAATTACTGTAGCCTCCACACATTCCTCATGCAAAACAATATACACCCTGTCTTTGTCCCAAATGCCATTCTGTTCCCTACATAGTGCAAAGGGCCCCCATGTGGGTCTTCGTCAAAAGTAGTTTTCTATGTAGGGCACAGGGTGCTATTTGGGACGCAAGCCTGTGCATAATGTATGTACTGTACACATACACTAATACATTTATTTGATAGAATTCCATTCCTCAGTTCTCTGTGTTTCAGGTTTATCTGGGGTCATTTAATTTGTTTGGTCCAGTACCCTTTACCTTCCTCCTTTTCCTTCCTCCTTTACCTTCCTCCTTTTCCTTCCTCCTTTTCCTTCCTCCTTTTCCTTCCTCCTTTTCCTTCCTCATTTACCTTCCTCCTTTTCCTTCCTCCTTTACCTTCCTCCTTTACCTTCCTCCTTTACCTTCCTCCTTTTCCTTCCTCCTTTTCCTTCCTCCTTTTCCTTCCTCCTTTTCCTTCCTCCTTTTCCTTCCTCCTTTACCTTCCTCCCTTACCTTCCTCCTTTACCTTCCTCCTTTTCCTTCCTCCTTTTCCTTCCTCCTTTTCCTTCCTCCTTTACCTTCCTCCTTTTCCTTCCTCATTTTCCTTCCTCCTTTTCCTTCCTCCTTTACCTTCCTCCTTTACCTTCCTCCTTTTCCTTCCTCCTTTTCCTTCCTCCTTTACCTTCCTCCTTTTCCTTCCTCCTTTTCCTTCCTCCTTTACCTTCCTCCTTTACCTTCCTCCTTTTACTTGCTTTTATTTACCACAGTGGCCTTTGGTTGTGTGTTATAAATTGCTGCAATGAATTCCCTCTGCTGGCTAAGCCTCAGTGTTCAGAGCTCTGCTTTGGGTGCTTGGACCCTTGTTATTGTCTCGTTATCCTCACCTCCCCGCCTATTGGACTAGGTGACAGGTGCAGATTCAGCATTCTGCTGAATATTTGGAGTTTGTGTGTGTGTGTGTGTGTGTGTGTGTGTGTGTGTGTGTGTGTGTGTGTGTGTGTGTGTGTGTGTGTGTGTGTGTGTGTGTGTGTGTGTGTGTGTGTGTGTGTGTGTGTGTGTGTGTGTGTGTGTGTCAGTCTAAAGTACACAACGGTTCACCAAACATTAAACTGTGGATTTTATGCACTTTTCACATTTACTGTACTTTTCACTGCATTTGTTAATAATTGCTAGGTTTTGACAAACAAAGTAAAAACTAACGGACAACTAAGAAGAGCGGATTTTAGTGATTCCTGTTCTTTCTCACTCCATCTGAACCTGACCTCAGCCCAAATTCCTTATTCCTCCCCAACTCATGGTTGTCCTGTTGACTTGAACCAGACTGTGGCCCTTCTCCTTTCCATAGGATTCCAGATATCTAACAACAACATGTTCTTAACAACAAAAACGTTCTGCCTTCCCCTCTCTCCCTCAGTGACATGAATACGTTTAGAAGTTCACATTTAGAAGTCAGAACCCATCGTTCCTGGAAAATGTGGGGTAGGTGCCACACAGGACAAGAACATGACAAGGGTCTGAGTGAGAGGCTCTAACTGGTGTCTCCATGTGGACAGACACCTCTCCAATGTCTGCACAGTTCCTTAGTCTTCAACTATAAGGGGCTTTTGTTGAGCTCACCTAGCTGTGCCATTGAGTAACGACAGCAGGCACACGTGTCGTTATTTCGTTTGGGACCACAGCCCATGCGTCCTCGCCGTCCCACAATTACTGATGTTGTTCACGCAACAGACGGTCCAATTATACATCACAATCTGGGTCAGGTGGGCATCATTTGAAAGATTGTTCTATTGCCGGCATGACGAACTACGTCATAAAATCAAATACTACAGTGTTAGGCTTTCACAATGCAATTCAGGGAAACAGATACTAATTTTGCCAGTCCGTGAAAGACAGCGGTAATGAGTATATTCAGGTGCCTGTGCACCAGTTCTTTATCTTCACAATAGGTGAACGGTGGCAGCGTGGCCTAGTGGTTAGGGTGTAGGACTAGTAACCGACAGGTTGCAAGTTCAAATCCCCGAGCTGACAAAGTACAAATTTGGTCTTCTGCCCCTGAACAAGGCAGTTATCCCACTGTTCCTAGACCATCCTTTAAAATAAGAATTTGTTTCTTAACTGACTTGCCTGTATAGATAAAATATGCTCATTCTGTTCAGAACAATCAGGCATATCATATTATAACTCTGCATCAAACATAGTGATCATCAATGTTGACCCTGTATAGGAGATTATGAAATGTGAAGTGCAAGTGTTTGGTTCGCTTGTATGATATCAAAGCGGTCCATTTCAATTACATTTCCCTCACTCAGACCCCCAAAAAATGATCAAATGTTGCCCAATTAGCACAACGCCTGTCAGTCAAAACCCATAAAGTGCTGTGAAGAGCAGAGGCAGAGCTCTGACGTCATATACAGCATGTTACTGGAAAACCACTGCATTACAATTTAGGAGATTATCCGTGCTCAAATCTGCCATTTTTCAACCCGTATAAGGCTTTGATGTGTTAAGGGTCATTGGCCCTGTTGGATGCCATTGTTTTCATGTCACCATGTGAGGCAAGGCTTTTATTGGCTGCTGGCTGCAGTGGCCCAGGAGCTGTCAGCTTGTTTTAGAGGGAGTGGAGAGGTAGAGCCACCAGAGTCTTGTCAACAGCCACCTAGATCACTTAGATCAGCTCAAATGACTGGCAGTACTAGGATCAGGGCTCTTATTCAGAATGTGTTTCAGAATAGGAGTTCTGCTCTAAGACAAGTTTTCCCTTTTAGGTGGTAATGAATTAGATTATATGGATAGGGAGGACCTGATCCTAGATCAGCACTTCTACTCTAAGACATTTTGTGAGGAATATATCTATCTGTGGTCAGGTGACTATTCCTGACTGTTTATTGGAGCTTGCTCCCTCTCTTTCTTCTTAGCGGAAATAAACCCTTAAACAGTATTCAATTCTTTCAAACTCAACCCCCGGTTTCTCCCCCATCTCTTTTTCTCTCATGTAATCAAATTCACTAGAGCAAACATAAATGTCGGAAGACAAGCTTGTGGAGCGATTGGAAAGTACTGAAATGCATGCCAAATAAACTGACTGCTATATTTAGATGACCTTGAAGGACAGAAGAAAGAGTTGAATAGGCCTACCTGTGTCAACATCACTGTCTGTTCTCGTCTGCTTAGAGGTGCCAAAAGTCATTCTAATCAGCTTAAGACAATGCCTATGAGTGCATAAGTAATTATCTCCCTCTCTCTTCTCTCCCTCTCTCTCTTTACGTCTCTCTGTTTGTCTCTCTGTTTGTCTGTTCTGGGTTTGTGTGTCCACAGAGCTTATTTAGCGTCAGTAGCAGTTAGATGCGTCTGTCCCCTCGTCCGTGACGATGACGATGAAGGGCTTGTCGAGTAGCCGGAGACACCATCACATGGTGACCTGTGACCCCTCCTATGACTCCATGACCCTGGGGCGCCAAGCCCGGCCCTACCCGCTGAACCCGGGCAATGCCCACCCGGCGGACCACCCTTACTATGCCCAGCGAAGCTCCTTCCAGTCTGAGTGCGGGCCCTACCCTGACCCGGCTAGCAGCACCTTCCCCCGAAGACACTACAGCTCACACCATGAATTGAAGGATGAGTGTGCTGTGGTGCCTTACACCGGAGGCCAGGGGGGAGGAATTAAAAACAACCGCATCCCCCCCAACCTTCTGGAGCAGTTTGAACGGCAGGCGCCGGCACGCCATGACGGCTACCACACACTGCAGTACAAATGCACAGCGGTGGCGCACCAGCGTAGTGACAGTCCAGGGAGGATCCGGCATCTTGTCCACTCGGTCCAAAAGCTCTTCACCAAGTCCCACTCCCTGGAAGGCCCATCCGGGGATAGGATGAACGGGGGCAAGGCCAGCTCTGACGACCCGCCCTCCCACTCGGGCACCCTGAAGCACAGCAGCAAGCGCAGCAAGAGCAAAGACCGCAGCAGGTCGGAGCCCAAGATGCGCTCAGCCATCTCAGGCTACTGGAGCTCGGACGATACCCTGGACCGCGAGGTGTGCCTGTACCACCACCACAGCCCCATCCCAGGAGGCATGCCCTCGGGGGTGATGACCATGGGCCGCCACCCAGGCAAGTCCCAGTCACAGTACTTCATGGAGCAGTACAACACCATCAGTGCCCACTCGCTGAAGACGTCACGAAGCAACAACGACGTCAAGTGTTCTACATGCGCCGGGTTGCCGGGACTGGGCACGGGGATGGACGGGACTGGCCAACTGCTGAAGAAGAGCTCGTGGTCATCAACGCTGACGGTCAGTAGGGCCAGGGAAGTGTACCAGAAAGCATCGGTCAACCTGGACAAAGTCCCGGTCAAGGCTGATACCTGCCAGCGGGGGGGGCGCCAGATCTGTCAATTCCTCCAGGTATGACAACAACCCTTCTTCACCTCCAAACCTCCATCTTCACACCTCCATCCCATGTCCTACCAGAGAGTCATATGCCTGTGTGGAGACACCTGGCCCACTGCATGTCCACTGTCCCTTGAGGCAGAGAGAGAAGGGTAGAGGAGGGGCAGACGTACTCTCTATCTCTATCGATGTCCACGCAGACTGATATCTGGAGGCCCCTCAATGTCCACTGTCCCTTATGGCAGAGAGAGAGAGGAGGAGACAAGGAGCAGACTTACTTTCTCTCTCTATCGGCCACTCTTTGGGGACATGTAAGACGTCCTAATAAGTGTTGAATGTGAGACAAATCAAATGTGAGGCAAATATTTATTGCAGATCTTAATAAAGCAGGTGCAGCAAAATGCTTTTGTTCCTAGCTCCAGTAGGTCAGTAAATGTCTAACAGTACAATACTAATACACAAACAATCCCAAGAAAAAAAATATATAAACAGAGATTACAGTTTTTAACAATCTTTTACACACTAAAAGTGGTACTTGAGGCACACTCAGTGAAACCATTAACTCATGTACCTCATCTTCAGACCAAGTCTGCAAAACTGCAAGCCCATCTGCTTTACACTCAGTTTGCAATAGTGAAACTTTTGCTAAACACTAAACACAGTTCTCTACATTAGACACATCTTTCAAAACGAACAGGTCTTGTGTTTCGCTTGGAAAACACTGCCATTCCAAATGCCACACGCATTTACCAAGTACTTATACCCAGTGCTAACGTGTGAAAACTAATTTCTTCACTTAGACATCAGAGCTTGAGCAGTATAAATAAGCTTCAGGTTGGCTTTCTTGGACAACAATGGAGGCCAATTTTGGAGAGAGAGATAGAGGAAGAGGAATGAGAGTAAGAGGTGGAGGAGGAAGAGGACAAAGATGAGGAGGAGGACAAGGACAAGCATATTTGTTTATCTTCTACATGTATTTGTTTTGTCTGTTACTGTTCATCCCGAAATCTGGATGAAAATGCAATGTCTTGAGAAAGAAACGCATTTTATTCCCCCCCTTTCATTTTTGTTTATAGTGTAAATGTACACTGAATATGCATACATACTGTATATATTTGTGCACATACATGTACGTGTGAGTGCTATGACAAACTGCTGTGGACTCCACTGCACACTGAACATGCAAAAGACACATTCGTGTATAAGAGCTAATCATTTGATGGATTGTGTGTAGAGTTTTGATGCAAAAACACCATTTTGAGAAGAGTTATAATAGTTTTGGATGAAGTGTTTGGTTTTTCAAGAGATGTGTGACGTTTTTCATGTTGTGTGTGTGTGTGTGTGTGTGTGTGTGTGTGTGTGTGTGTGTGTGTGTGTGTGTGTGTGTGTGTGTGTGTGTGTGTGTGTGTGTGTGTGTGTGTGTGTGTGTGTGTGTGTGTTTTGGCGTTGTGTGTGAGTCTAGAGAAAAGGAGCCATAGTTTCAGAAATCATGTGTAAGCAATGGTCAAAAACTGTAAGGCATATCAAAACAGAGTCCAGGATATACAGTGCATTCGGAAAGTATTCAGACCCCATGACTTTTTCCAGATTTTGTTACGTTGCAGCCTTATTCTAAATTGGATGAAATAAAAGAAATCTTTGTCAATCTATACACAATACCCCATAATGACAAAGCAAAAATGATTCCAAATCAAAACAGTAATACTTTATTTACGTAAGTATTCATAATCTTTGCTATGATCCTGTTTCCATTGATCATCCTTGAGAAGTTTCTACAACTTGATTGAACTCCACCTGTGATAAATTCAAAAGACGTTTGGAACCACAAATAGTCTTCCACGGCTGGCCGCCTGGCAAAACTGAGAAATTGTGGGATAAGGGCCTTGGTCAGGAATGTGACCAAGAACTGAATGGTCACTCTGACAGAGCTCCAGAGTTCCTCTGTGGAGTTTGGTGTACCTTCCCGAAGGACAACCATCTCAGCAGCACTCCACCAATTATTATGGGAATTCTAATTAAGGCCATTATGGTAGACTGACCAGACGGAAGCCACTGCTCAGTAAAAGGCACATGACAGCACACTTGGAGTTTGCCAAAAGGCACCGAAAGATTCTCAGACCATGAGAAACCAGATTCTCTGGTATGATTGACTGCCTGAATGCCAAGCGTCACGTCTGGAGGAAAACTGGCACCATCCCTACGGTGAAGCATGGTGGTGGCAGTATCATGCAGTGGGGATGTTTTTCAGCAGCAGGTACTGGGAGACTAGTCAGGATCGAGGGAAAGATGAACAGAGCAAAGAGATCCTTGATAAAAACCTGCTCCAGAGTGCTCAAGACCTCAGACTGGGGTGAAAGGTTCACCTTCCAACAGGACCACGACCCTAAGCACACAGCCAAGACAATGCAGGAGTGGCTTTGGGACAAGTCTCTGAATGTCCTTGAGTGGCCCAGCCAGAGCCTGGACATGAACCCTATCGAACATCTCTGGAGAGACCTGAAAATAGCTGAGCAGCGGCACTCCCCATCCAACTTGACAGAGTTTGAGAGGATCTGCAGTGAAGAATGGGAGAAACTGCCCAAATACAGGTGTGCCAAGCTTATTGTGTCATACCCATGAAGACTCGAGGCTATAATCACTGACAAAGGTGCTTCAACAAAATACTGATTAAAGGGTCTGAATACTTATGTAAATGTGATATTTCAGTTTTTTTATATGCATTATCTGTGACGAGAATACAGTATGCACATATAAAGTGAGTAAATCAGTGAGATACATTTTTCAGAGATCAAATTGCATTTCATCAGAATAATGTTGCAGGAATGCTAATCCTATCTGTTCCTAACTACAGAAACTATTTTAAAACAATAAACATTGTTCATTTTATTACATTTGTGTCAAACGTGAGACGTCCTCAGTTGTGTCAAACGTGAGACGTCCTCATTTGTGTCAAACGTGAGACGTCCTCATTTGTGTCAAGCGTGAGACGTCATCTTCCTCTCCTGTTAACATCCTTCATCCTATTCCATATCGTCCCTGGTTGTGGACCCCATTCTATTTGTCTCAGGTCCTTTAAATTGTTACCTGTCTGTGTGTTTGTAATGTCTTGTGACAGCTGATTTGGTTCTGGCTCCCGAGTGGCGCAGTGGTCTCAGGCACTCCATCGCAGTGCTAGAGGAGTCACTACAGACCCTGATTCGGTCTTGGGCTGTATCACAACCGGTCGTGATCGGGAATCCCATAAGGCGGCGCACAATTGGCCCAGCGTCGTCCGGGTTAGGGGATGGTTTGGCCGTCATTGTAAAATAATTATTTGTTCATAACTGACTTGCCTAGTTAAATAAAGGTTGATCAAAAAAATGAATGAGTGTGTTTGTGCTTGTAGATTTCCATGTATAATGATTACTTGTGGAATCATTACTTATGTATACCTACTAGATTAGCATATAAGGTGATCTTTTACAGTTACTGCATGCAGTATATTTACATGGAAATCAGCATTATCCAATGCATACACAGTACCTGTAGCCTCTCTTACACAGTAGCTGCCATATTCACATAATGGTGTGTCTTAAATGTCACCTTATTCTCTATATAGTGCACTATTCTTGACTAGATACCTATTGGAATCAGGTGCCATATGGAACACGAGCATAGCGTGGAAGAGCTGGAGCGTTAGAAGGGCTCCTGACGTGAGATGAGAGAGGGAAAAACAGAACTATTGAAAAGAGGAGAAAAGCCACATATCCCCGAACCTGGTGGCTCCACTGTGCTCTCTCTCTGTTTGTTTGGGTGAAGATGGAAGAGGAAGTGATTCAACTTGGTTACACCACCTCATCTGACTTGGTGAGCTGCAAACAGAAGCCCGGGGGGAGAGAAAGAAAGAGAGGGACTGAGAGATAGCAGGAGAATGGGGACTGAGCGAGAGAGAGCAAGTTAGGAAGAATGTAAATGTAAACATATGTTAATGTAAACATGCTGTATGTCTCCCGTGCCAATAAAGCCCATTAAATTGAAATTGTATTGAAAGGGAGAGAGAGAGACGGACTGAGAGGGAAAGAGAGTGAAAGTGAGAGAGAGACTGGGGGAGAGAGAAAGTAAGAGAGACTAAGAGAGAGATCTTTGCAGCCAAGTAGAAACATTCCTCCTGTCCCAACCTGAAAAGAGCTGCGTTCCTCTTTCTTCTACAGAGAACAAAAAAATGGGTCACTGTCAAAAGAGGAGGACATGATACTTTTAGCCGGCGAAAAAGAAGCCAAACTTCTTTCAATTTGGAGGAGTGACGTGTTGTTTTATTCCCGTGCTGGGATGTAATCTTGTTTTCTGCCCCTCGCCATTCACTCACACTTCCTGTTGTTCCCGTTCACACAAACACACACACGCATGCACGCACCAACCTGGACTCATAGTTACATAGTAAATGTAAATCCTGGGCACTCAATTATTAGGATTCGTTTCGTATGGTATGTATGTGTCCATCTTGTAGGATACGTTATGAATTACAATCCATATGATATGTTACAAATTGGCAAAAAAAAAATGTTTTTATTTAACTAGGCAAGTCAGTTAAGAACGAATTCTTATTTACAATCACAGCCAAACCTGGCCGTCACTGGGCCAATTGTGCACTGCCATATGGGACTCCAATCATGGCCGGATGTGATGCAGCCTGTATTCAAACCAGGGACTGCAGTGATGCCTCCTACCTTGAGATGCAGTGCCAAAGACCCCTGTGCCACTTGGGAGCCCAAGTCTGATATGTGAAGAATTCCAATTTGCTGTGACTAACGTTAGGTAGGTGGCTATTGCTAACATTAGCTAGGCTAGTTATAGGGGTTTAGGTTATGGTTAGGAGTTAGGTTAATGTTAGGGTTTAGGGCAAGGGTTAGTTAACCTGCTAAGTAGCTGCAAAGTAGATAATTAGCTAAAGTTATCCGTGAAGAGATTTGAATACGCAACCTTTGGGTTGCTAGACATTTGCATTATACACGGTGGCCCATCCACCCCTACCAACCACTCTACTTTCATTTTTTGCCTTCAGTAATCTTCTGTCATATGTAACCATAGGAAACGTTTATATCATACTAATTTCAGTGTCCCGGATTGACGTTTACTATGTTACATCTAGTCTATGAGACCAGGCTACACACACACACACACACACACACACACACACACACACACACACACACACACACACACACACACACACACACACACACACACACACTGACTCTCAGCCAGCCAAACACCTCCTAATGTGTCTCGGCTTTATTTGGCAGGGTGTTCTTTTAGGTTCTGTTTTAGTTTCTGTTACAGATGATGAGAGACGTTGGTGTAACACTGGCGTCATTCAAGTCCTCAACAGACCCTAGATGTTCTCTGCCTTCGCAGTCTTTGCTTGTGTGCCCCTGACGTCAAGGATGAGTTGTCTCCCTAGCTACCGGCCTGTTGAGCGATTCTCCTACCTTTGATTATTCAGACTCTTTGTCGCCATCCCAAATGGCACCCTATTCCATAGTGCACTACTTTGAGACGAGCGCATTATGGGCCTTGGTCGATAGTAGTGCACTATAGAGCGAATATGGTAGAGTTTGGGATGCATATTTCTCTCTGTATGTCTCCTCTCTCCCTTTCACCTCCGTATTTCACCTCCCCTAAAAGCCACTCATATTGGAGACCAGCGCAGTGTTGGGGCGGAACAAAAACCTCCTTTGTTTTCCTCTCTCTCTTTCTTGTGGCAGCAGAGGGAGGGAGATGGCTTCTTTGCTTGCCTCTTTTTTTTTTTTTTTTACACGTTCATTAGTGTGTGAAAAGCTCAACACAACCACTGCACAGACAGACAGGGTTGGAGAATTCAGAAGTTTCAGACCAAACAATTCACTCCACAGTTTGATATGCGTCACTTGGAGGGAGCAGCACAACGGAGGGCCTCTCGTCTCTACACCCTGATGGTATGGTTCTAATGCACCATATTCAGGTGAACATTAGCACTTAGTGGTGTGGCTTTAGCAGCTTGGTGTATATAGAGCCTGGTTTGGATGGTGACCTGAGGTTGGGCTAGCGGGCAGCCAGGGGTCAGAGAGCGATCATAGTGTCTAGTCGGGTGTTTCATCGCTCTGACATAAGTTACCGCCCTGTTCTCACGGTCTCCGCCCCACAGGTACCCCAGGACGAGTGGAGTAGGGGGTTCTTGTCCGTGGGGAAAGACGAGGAGATCCCATGCAGGCGTATGCGCAGTGGCAGCTACATCAAGGCCATGGCGGAGGAAGACAGCGGCGACTCAGACTGCAGCCCCAAGCCCTCGCCCAAGGTGCAGGCGCGCCGGGCGAGCTATCTGAAGGCCACACAGCCATCGCTCACCGAGATGACCACCCTCAAGTGAGTAGATATGTAGACTGAAAGATAGATGCTTCTGTAAATTCAACAATAAAACACAGTGGAATGCACATAAAATACCTTAAATGTGTTTTACAGAATTAATTATGGTGCATTGTGGGGAAATGTTGTGGATGTGGAAAGAGCCTCTGGCTCATTAACATCTTTTAAGGTATGCCTTGTAAAAGGCTTCGTTTGTCGCACCCCTGAGTGAGAATGCTGCACCCCCACAGAAAACACTACACTCAATTTTGTGAATTTTACAAACCTTGTCCTGAAAATCTATAGTAATTTACTGGACATTTGATTCCAGTGTCATAATAAATTTTGTGGCACACTTAACAAGCATTATTGGGTGTATGTTTGAGCATTGGAATCATTAACATATTTTTAGGTGTGTCAGGCATGTGTGGTGCAGAATAATTCCGGTGCAGAAGAGCACATTTTATTACGGCAGGAGAGATATATAGAGTCAAAAACCTCCTCCAGCCAACAAGGCAAAGTGTATAGGGCGCACAATAGTCACACAACATAAATGTTTAACAATACAAATAATCTTAGTGAAAATACATGGAAAATAACAAACGCTTAGTCTAGTGTGGACAACACTTAACACACAAATAATTTCACGCAAAGACATGAGGGGGAACAGAGGAATAAATACATGTAGTGTGATTGGGGAATGCAAACCAGGTGTGAATGGAACAAGACAAAACAAATGGATAATAGAAAAATGGAGCGGCGATGGCTAGAAAGCCGGTGACGCCGAACGCAAGGAGGGGGGCCGACTTTGGCGGAAGTCGTGACAAGATGTGTCTTATAAGAGGCTAAATTTGTTGCACCTGTTAGTGAAAATGCTATGCAAATTTCACTGATATGTGGTAGTGGCTCCCGGATAATTACATTTACAGTGCCTTCGGAGAGTATTCAGACCCCTTGACTTTTTCCACATTTTGATACCTTACAGCCTTATTCGAAAATTAACAACTAAAAAAATCCTCAGAAATCGACAAACAATACCCTATAATGACAAAGCAAAAACTGTTAGAATTTTTGCAAATTTATTAAAGTAATTACAATAGAAATGCCTTATTTACACAAGTATTCAGACCCTTTGCTATGAAACTTGAAATTGAGCTCAGGTGCATCCTGTTTCCATTGATCATCCTTGAGATGTTTCTATAACTTGATTGGAGTCCACATGTGGTAAATTGAAGTGATTGGAGATCCCACAGTTTACAGTGCATGTCAGAGCTTAAACCAAGCCATGAGGTCGAAGGAATTGTCCGTAGAGATCTGAGACAGGATTGTAAAAAGGCACAGTGAGGAAGGGTACCAAAACATGTATGCAGCATTGAAAGTCCTCCAGAACACAGTGGCCTCCTTCATTCTTAAATGGAAGAAGTTTGGAAGCACCAAGACTTTTTCTAGAGCTGGCCGCCTGGCCAAAATGAGCAATCGGGGGAAAAGGGCCTTGGTCAGGGAGGTGACCAAGAACCCAATGGTCAGTCTGAAAGAGCTCTAGAATTCCTCTGTGGCCAGACGGAAGCCAATCCTCAGTAAAAGGCACATGACAGCTCACTTGCAATTTGCCAAAAGGCACCTAAAAATTCTCAGACCATGAGAAACAAGATTCTCTGGTCTGATGAAACCAAGATTGAACTCTTTGACTCTTTGACAAGCATCACTTCTAGAGGAAACCTGGCACCATCCCTATGGTGAAGCATGGTGGTGGCAGCATCATGCTGTGGCGATGTTTTTCAGTAGCAGGGACTGGGAGACTAGTCAGGATCGAGGGAAGATGAAGAGGGCAAAGTACAGAAAGATCCTTGATGAAAACCTGCTCCAGAGAGCTCTGGACCTCAGACTGGGGTGAAGGTTCACCTTCCAACAGGACAACGACCCAAAGCACACAGCCAAGACAATGCAGGAGTGGCTTCGGGACACGTTTCTGAATGTCCTTGAGTGGCCCAGTCAGAGCCCCGACTTAGACTCGAAATTGAACTCATCCTGCTGAACTTCTTCCTGTTTCCGTTGATCATCATTGAGATGTTTCTACAACTTGATTGGAGTACACCTGTGGTATATTCAATTGAACATGATTTGAAAAGGCACACACCTGATACTATAAGGTCCCACAGTTGACAATGCATGTCAGAGCAAAAACCAAGCCCTGAGGTCGAAGGAATTGTCCTTAGAGCTCCGAGACAGGATTGTGACGAGGCACAGATCTAGGGAAGGCTACCAAAAAATGTCTGCAGCATTGAAGGTCGCGGCAGGGTAACCTAGTGGTTAGAGCGTTGGACTAGTAACCGAAAGGTTGCAAGTTCGAATCCCTGAGCTGACAAGGTACAAATCTGTCGTTCTGCCCCTGAACAGGCAGTTAACCCACTGTTCCTAGGCCGTCATTGAAAATAAGAATTTGTTCTTAACTGACTTGCCTAGTAGAATAAAGGTAAAATAAAAAATAAAAAAATCATTCTTAAATGTAATATTGGAATATTGGAACCAGCAAGACTCTTTCTAGAGCTGGCTGTCCAGCCAAACTGAGCAATCAGAGGAGAAGGGCCTTGTTCAGGGAGGTGACCAAGAACCCAATGGTCACTTTGACAAAGCTCAGGAGTTCCTCTGTGGAGATGGAACAAACTTCCAGAAGGACAACCATCTCTGCAGCACTCCACCAATCAGGCATTTATGGTAGTGTGGCCAGACGGAAAACACTCCTCAGTAAAAGGCACATGACAGCCCGCTTGGAGTTTGCCAAACGGTACCTCTCCTCTCAGATCATGAGAAAAAAGATACTATTGTCTGATGAAACCAAGATTGAACTGAATGCCAATGGTCACTTCTGAAGGAAACCTGGCACCATCCCTATGGTGGTGACAGCATCATGCTGTGGGGATGTTTTTCCACGGCAGGGACTGGGAGACTAGTCAGGATTGAGGGAAAGATGAACTGAGCAAAGTACAGAGAGAACCTTGACGAAAACAAGTCTCTGAATGTCCTTGAGTGGCCCAGCCAGAGTCTGGACATGAACCCGATCAAACATCTCTGGAGAGACCTGTAAATAGCTGTGCAGAGGCGCTCCCCATCAAACCTGACAGCTTGAGAGGATCTGCAGAGAAGAATGGGAGAAACTCCTGAATACAGATGTGCCAAGCTTGTATGTCATACTTAAGAACACCGAGGCTGTAATCGCTGCCAAAAGTGCTTCAACAAAATACTGAGTAAAGAGTCTGAATACTTCTGATATTTCAGTTTTACATTTTTTATAAATTAGCAAAAAAACGAATTATGTTTTTGCTTTGTCATTATGGGGTACTGTGTGTAGATTGATGAGCGGACAAACAACAATTTAATCCATTTTAGAATAAGGCTGTAACCTAACAAAATTTGGAAAAAGTCAAGGGGTCTAAATATTTTCCGAAGGCACTCTCACATAGGTGACAGATCAGAGTGGCAGCAAGTCTCAAACCTTTAATGGTCGAGTGGCTAGCCATATCCTTTTTATTTGATTTATTTCACCTTTATTTAACCAGGTAGGCCAGTTGAGAACAAGTTTTCATTTACAACTGCGACCTGGCCAAGTGCGACAAAAACAACAACACATGGGATAAACAAACGTACAGTCAATAACACAATAGAAAAATCTGTATACTGTATGTGCAAATGAAGTAAGGAGGTAAGGCAATAAATAGGCCAATAGTGGCAAAGTAATTACAATTTAGAAATTTACATTGGAGTGATATATGTGCAAATGAGGATGTGCAAGTGGAAATACTGGTGTGCAAAACAGCAGAAAAACAAAAACAAATATGGGTTTGAGGTAGGTAGTTGGTTGGATGGGCTATTTACAGATGGGCTGTGTACAGCTGCAGCGATCGGTGAGGTGCTCTGACAAGCTGACGCTTAAAGTTAGTGAGTGATATATGTCTCCAACTTCAGTGATTTTTGCAATTCGTTCCAGTCATTGGCAGCAGAGAACTAGAAGGAAAGGAGGCCAAAGCAGGCCACTGGATGACCAGTGAATTAAACCTGCTGGAGCACGTGCTACGAGTTGGTGTTGCTATGGTGACCAGTGAGCAGGGATAAGGCGTACCTTTACCTAGCAAAGACATAGATGACCTGGAGCCACAAATTTGGCAATGAATATGTAGTGATGACCAGCCAACGAGAGCATACAGGTCGAAGTGGTGGGTAGTATATGGGGCTTTGGTTACAAAACGGACCGCACTGTGATAGACTACATCCAATTTGTAGAGTGTTGGAGGCTATTTCGTAAATTACATTGCCGAAGTCAAGGATTGGTAGGATAGTCAGTTTATTGAGGGTATATTTGGCAGTATGAGTGAAGGAGGCTTTGTTGCGAAATAGGAAAATCTGTAGTCCCAGTTAGTTTAGAAGCCTTTGTTAAGACCTAAAGTGCAACTGATATAAAACACCACATTACAGTTGGTATGCTGTAATACATAATTACATATTCATTATTAGCAATTGATTAATATTTCAATACAATTTAACAATTGCATTGCTGTTTTGTGTATTTAAATGATTAATGCAGCATACTGTAAATGATGGTGTATTGTAGTGATGTGGAAACTAAGCTTCCTGAAGCATTGAGGCTTTCCAGACAATTGTATCAAATAAATGTTTTAATTACTCAAGGCTTTGATCAACACATTGCACACTAGTGGCACCTGCTGGTCAAAGGAATGTAGAACAGACACATTATTATAGATGACGTCCCACCCGCTATAGCACTTGTACAGAGTAGGCTTTTTGTGTTCTATCAAAACCAATGTTAAATCAATCAGGTGGTTGTTCGACAAAACAAAACTTCAGACATCTATGTCCATTTGATCTGTTTTGTTGTGTGATTATGGCCAGTTTGGAAGCTTTTATTTAGGCCTCCATAAGTGCAAGTCATATAAAACACCAAGTATTCATTGATATGCTGTAATATACAGTACAATTGCCTAGCAGCCAACCTGCTTGCGCCAATCCCTTGTAATTACAGTAAAATATTGTTAAAATAACTTTCTTACAGTTTGTTAGTTACTTTTACAATATCGTACTGTGTTTTATTGCTTTGACATTATAGCAATTTACAGGACACTTTCATCACTTCGTTACTATGAATTTCTCAGTAATGCATTGGCACTATCCAGGGATGGTCAGACATATCATAAGATATCTTGCTGTAATTACAATAATTTTTGAAGACCAGTTTGTCCTTAACTAGAACAACATTTTCAGTAATGGTTAGCAAATCTTTTTTACTTGCTATGACGGTGATTTGTGTTTTTTTATAAACCTTGGTTTATAAACTGTAAGTTGCCAACTACAAGAGGGCCCACTAGATGACAAATGTAAATGTGAAAATTAAAACTTGCAAAGAACATAGGGTATGTTACTGGGTAATTACAATAATATGCTGTAATTGTAATTTATACTGTAAATTCGATCACAGTAAAATATTTGCTACTGTGGAATGAATTACAGTAACTTACTGGCCAAATGCTGCCAGTAAGTTACTGTAAATTTGACAGCAAATGTTTTATAGTGTACAAGGGAAATAACGTTGTGTGTGTGTACGCGTGTACATTTGTTTGCGTGTGAACATGCGTATGCGTGTTTACAGTCCATGCAAATGCATTCATGGTTGTGTATCTGTTAACATTATACATTAAGTTTACATTATTTGCAATGACACAGCATGTTGTGTGTGTGTGTGTGTGTGTGTGTGTGTGTGTGTGTGTGTGTGTGTGTGTGTGTGTGTGTGTGTGTGTGTGTGTGTGTGTGTGTGTGTGTGTGTGTGTGTGTGTGTGTGTGTGTGTGTGTATATATACTTTGTGGTTGGAGCAGGTGATTCAAAGCGGTTGCCTCATACAGCATGGTGCCTACGTCCTAAGTGGCACATTCCCTCTGACCAGAGCCCCATGGGCACTAAATATGGAATAGGGTGTCATTTGGGACACAACCAGTATATGGAATATGTTTGTTAGTATCCATGACCCTCACTGACCTGAGCTCTAATTCCATGGTTCATGTTTATGCTCAGTATGCATATTAATGTGTATGGTTGGATTCTTCTTCATGGAAAGCAATATGATTGAAATGACAGGTTTACAGATTCAGACCCTCCTATGTCTGATAGTCTGTCAGGCAGGGATCGACTGGGACCAGAAGTCAGCCTTTTCTTCCCATCAAGACCCTCACACTGGCCCATTTTGTTCTGTGAAGCCCCCCATTATTTGCCAAATAATGATAATGTGCAAACCCCCTCCTATTTAGACAGGCCAACCCATGGCCAGTTTGTTTCTGCTGTCAGGTGATGTGTATTACAAGTCAATTAATTAACCTTCCCTACAAGAGATGTGTTAACTTCCAAGGTTTAAAAGTTGACTTTCATAATTTTCACACAGTTGTCCTGTGTCGAATCTCATTCCTGGCGTAACAGCAAATCCCTTTCAGTGGTGGAAAAAAAGTACCCAACTATCATAATTGAGTAAAATAGCAATACCGTAATAGAAAAATGACTAAAAGTAAAAATCACGCAGTAAAATTCTACTTGAGTATTAGCATTTGGTTTAAAATATACTTAGTATAAAAAGTAAATGTAATTGCTAAAACACTTAAGTATCAAAGTAAAAGTATAAATCATTTCAAATTCCTTATATTAAGCCTCTACAGGATCAGTATCCTTAAAGTTGTTGCTCAATATGCGATAATGTGACGAGAATGACAACAGCCAATTCCAGGAAATAGACATGTTTTATGGGCAGAAGGCTTACATTCTTGTTAATCTAACTGCAACTTCAATTTACAGTAGCTATTAAAAGTAAACCTTCACTGGATCAGTCAAACTTTGCAAACATCTAAATTACACCCAGAATCATCTCAAGGTATAGTCTTTCTCTTGCATTTCAAAGATGATACAAAAAAAACATGTGTTTTCTATGATCTTTTACCAGATCTAATGTGCAATATTCTCCTACGTTTATTTCACATTTCCACAAACTTCAAAGTGTTCTTTCAAATGGTATTACGAATACGCACATTCTTACTTTAGAGGTACTGAGCTACAGGCAGTTTGTAACGGCTCTCGTTTGTTGAATGTAGAGTGGACCAAGACGCAACGTGGAAAGTATTCATGATTTTAATATTCAAAAACACTCAAACAAAATAACAAACGTGAAAGCGAACAGTTCTGTCAGGCAAAAAAAAAACACTAAACAGAAAACAAGATCCCACAAAACCCAAAAGGAAAATTACAACTTATATATGATCCCCAATCAGAGACAACGATAGACAGCTGCCTCTGATTGGGAACCACCCTCGGCTAAAAGCAAAGAAATAGAAAATAGAGTCACACCCTGACCTAACCAAACAGAGAATAATAGGGATCTCTAAGGTCAGGGCGTGACCAGGAGCGCTGAGCCGGCACAATCCGTCCTGGCTGAATGCCCACTCTAGCACCGCAAATGCAAGGAGCCGGTGAGCGCACCGACCTGTGAATGCGCACTGTCTCCAGTGCATAACACGGTGCCTGACCAGTCACACCGTAAGCACGGGGAGTTGGCTCAGGTCTAAACCCTGACTCCGCCAATCTCCCCATGCCCCCCCCCCCCACATTTTTTTTTTTTTTTGAGTTGCCTCTCGGGCTTTCGTTGTTCTAATTCCCCGTATCGCGCCATTCCTCTCTTGCTGCCTCCATCTGCTCACATGAGCGGCGAAACTCTCCAACCCGCGTCCAGGGTCCTTCTCCATTCAGGATTTCCTCCCATGTCCATTCATCCTGGCCACGCTGCTTGTTTTTGGTAGGATCTTCTGTAACGGCTCTCGTTGGTGGTAGGAAGAGTGGACCAAAGCGGAGCGTGGAAAGTATTCATGATTTTATTTTCAAAAACACTCAAACAAAAATAACCAAAGTGAACTCGCACAGTTTTGCCAGGTACTGACACTAAACAGAAACAAGATCCCAACAAAACCCAAAAGGAAAATGACAACTTATATATGATCCCCAATCAGAGACAACGATAGACAGCTGCCTCTGATTGGGAACCACACTTGGCCAAAAACAAAGAAATAGAAAACATAGACTTTTCCACCGAGTCACACCCTGACTTAAACCAAACATAGAGAATAATAGGGATCTCTAAGGTCAGGGCATGACACAGTTAGATTTGGGTATGTCATTTTAAAATTGATGGCAGATGGCAAACCAGATGGCACCATTTTCTTGGTTTTTTTAAATTTACGGAAAGCCAGGGGCACACTCCAACACTCAGATATAATTTACAATTGAAGCATGTGAGTTTAGTGATTAGAGATTAGAGATTAGAGGCAGTACGGATGACCAGGGATGTTCGGTTGTTAAGTGCATGAATTTGACTATTTTCCTGTCCTGTTAAGCATTGAAAATGTAACAAGTACTTCTAGATTTCACAGAAAAATATATGGAGTAAAAAGTACATTATTTTCTTCATGAATGTAGTGAAGTAAAATAAGTCAAATATAAATAGTATAGTAAATTACAGATACCCCAAAAAACAACTTCAGTAGTACTTTCAAGTATTTTTACTTAAGTACTTTTACACCACTGTTTCACTGTACGTGTTCATGAACAATTCAACAGTATAGAGAAACATCTGAAAGGAATCATGTAGCTGCTGCATTTACAAGATAAACACAGAAAAGTTGCTCACACAGATACAGGACCACCCATCCTATTAAGTAGACAAGAGATTGTCAATGAAAGCATTTTACTGCATATCACAATGATGTCATCTTGATTATGTACTTCATTTTCATGCATTTCATGTCTCGTATCTTTCCCAACACTGCCTACATGAGGGCACATATTCTGACATCACAAGATCCCCTAGTGTGTAGTCTCGGCACAGAAGCAACACGTCTGTCAGTGGTGGCTGGTGGCACTAAATCGGAGGACGGGCTCATATTGAATGGAACAGTATCATGCTTGGTACCAGTCCATTTGTTTGGTACCAGTCCATTTCAATCATTACTATGGGAGGTAATGGTGTCTGTCCATTATCTCCCATGTAACAGTCTGGTGAGCTTACTACTACTACGGACGTATACATGCTTGTGTGTGTGTTCACTCGCTATAAAACCACCACAGTGATACACACGTATAGCCTATAGAAGAAAAACAGTGTTTGTTATCTCTCCCACTGAAGTCAGTGAATAATGAAGTCTGTAATAAACAAGTTTCTATGAGGTGAATATCAATGAATCTCTCTCTGGATGCTCAGTCATCATTACGGAGAGAGCTGAGCACTGTGCGATGCCAATTATGTAATGGTGGTGCAGCACAGGGGCAGGTTAATGACTGTAATAGGCCCATACACATGCACACACACACACCAAATTACTTTAAAGCTAGAATCCTTAATTGAAACAATAACAAAACGACACCCCACCTCTGTTTCGGTAAAAAGCTGTGGAATGGACCTGTAGAAATGCTGGAGAAATGTAACCACTTAAATTCATAGACAGAGCTATGAAAGGCAAAGACTGACCATCCATTATATAAAAAATAGAGTTTTAATCATGTTTTGAGGATATACAGTATATGTTTACATTTACTTTGTTTACAAACATTGGAGTCAAACAATCTTATATTTTGGGTTCTGATAAGGTATGAAAGTTAAACTAAGCTCACAAGGTATTTATATATAAGTCCAAAAAATGGATGTGGCAACTATGGATTTTAGCATTAGTAGTCTTGGGGACTTCCATCAACTCCTGATAGGACATCACAATACAAACAGAAAGGTAGCTAGCTATTGCTGTTGGGTGGAGAATAGAGGGACACAGGGATTAGCTGTAAAGAGGGACACCGGGATTGGCTGTTGTCTCAGTAACACTCCAGCCTATTGGGTGATGGTAAAAGCTCCTTTCAGAATATCTAATATAATGTTTGTGTTGCAAGCCGACAACATTGCATCACTCAACGGTTGTGTGCCACGTCATCAGATTGATATATCACAGAATGTAGTTGGCTGATATTTGAAACATCTGTCCAGGCACTCTGATATCTGGTATAGGTCTGCAATGTAGTCAGCCTGGAATGCAACCATAATCTAGTGCACTACTTTTGATCAGAGCCCTACGGATCCTGGTCAAAAGGAGTGCACTAAATAGGGAATATGGTGCCATTTGCGACACAGCCTCTTTATTCAGTTGATATGTTTACTTCCAACCAGAACACAATGTCAGTGTCTCCGTTTATTCAAACCCATAAATAAAGCCAGTCTAAATTGTGAGGATTATTATTTTATAGCCAAAGAGAGAAAACAGATGTTTAGTGAAAAATAATGACATCCATTTTGACAACAACAAAAAACTCCCACTGTCTGTATTGTTTGAGTCAAACTAATTTGTTCCTGGCCTAGATTTAAAATTTCTTCATCAATTCTATTTTGACAGAAACAGACTAAATGAATGCGTTATAATAACAACAAACTAATCACAGAGAGAAGGATTTATTTTTTCCACACAAAGTGTGGAGACATCCAAACATATGATGCTGTAAAGTCTCAAAGCATCATTTTGCTTCTTTGCAACGTATGCTGTTTAAAATGATGCTGTTTGTATGCTGTTTAAAAACTTTGGGATGCTGGACACAAGCAGGCATGATGAGTGCAATCAAGATGAGATAGTCGATGTATCAGCAGTGGGCACAGAAAATGACGTGTTTGACTGATTCAATCGGAGAGGACTTCACTTCATCCATATGAACGCACTGCTGCCGAAATTAGAGGAATTAAAAGTCCACGCTTCTAACACACGGGCTGCAGCAGTTGCTGGGAGTGAGACTTGGCTCGATGGGTCATTTGAGGACAATGAGGTTGAGCTACCGGATTATGGCATTCATAGAGTTGACCGAAACCGAAACACTGGCAGTGTGTGTGTTTTTACTAGGAATGATGTGTATTTTAACCCTCGTTCAAATCTGATAATGGATGGTCTTGAGGTTGCATGGGTAGACATACTAATTCCTAAATGTCATCCTATACTTGTTGGTGTGTGCTATTGGTCTCCTAAGCAGAATAATTTATACGATTTACTTGAATCGATTGCTGAGATCACAATGTATTTGCTGATAAGGAATATATTCTGCTTGGCAATTTTAATACAAATGTGCAGTTATCAACCAAGAAAAGTACACTAGTAAATGTCCTGTATAACTCGAATATGTTATTTGGACTGAAGCAACTGATTGTTGACCCAACCCGGGTCTGTATTGACAGTAAATCAACTTTGGATTTGATTATTGTATCAGACCAAGAGAACGTCTTTCAGTCAGGAGTCTTAAATGTTGGTTTTAGGGATCATATGGTAACCTATTGTACCTGTAAGAAATCCAAAATACTACTAGAGGCAGGTAATAACTACATGAAGGTGTGGTCTATGAAAGAATACTCAAAGGAACGTTTTGTAGAAGTACTTTGAAAGTAATTCTGCTTTGAAAGTTAATAAACTTGTAAACTCACTTTTGAGAAAATGGCCTGTTTTGGTACTACTACTGGAGAGCCCTACTTTGTCTACACCCATTCAGCATCGTTCACACCCTCTTAAGCTTTAGCCCCACACAACTCTTTAAGGGTTGAGCAGAGCGGTCTGTACTAACAGCAGTCAAGCAACCAAGTTAACTTGCTAGCTACTTCCAGACACAAATGAGAGAACAGCTCACTGAACATTACTGACCCTAGCAGAGCTGGTTAGTCTGTTATGTTATCCAGAGCGTTGTTGACTGCAAATGTGCTGTCAGATTGTCCAATTGTAAATTCAGAGCGTTCAGAGCGCACACTGGACTCTCTGGTCGAGGAGTAGGGTTGATCCGAACGTTCTGACCTCACAACGGCAGTCAAGCACCCAATCTAACTGGCTAACATTGGCTAGCTTGCTAGCTACTTCCAGATACATAATGAGAGAACAACCCACTAACCATTTACTCGCCCTACCAGAGCTGGTTAGGCTATTTTTATGTTATCCAGAGCATTGGTGACTGTAACTGTGCTTCTGGCAACAATTTAATTATGCTTTTTTGCCAACGTTTACCGGCCATATTCAACAGGTGTTGAGCGTTCGTAAATTCCTCAGTTATTCTGTGCTCTGGTACTCTCAGACGAGAGTGCTCTGAAATCGGAGAAGATGGCCAGGCTGAATTTACGAACACACCCGAAATGGTTACTTGCATAGTGGAGTCTTTTGTTAAGACTTGTAGGTAGCTAGCTAGCTAGGTAAACAATGAACCATAATCCAAACTCATGACATTACAGTAATCCCAATTCATGACCAACCAGGTTCAATGTTAGCTATCTAACATTAGGCAATAGCTAGCCAAGCAAATGGCTCAGAGAGACAAATTCTAAGATCATACACGTAACGTTGGCTAGAGAGCCAGCCAGATAACGTTAATGTCCATTGCTTGTGTCCATTGCTCGTGTTTCTTAGCCCAAGCAAGTCTCTTATTATTGGTGTCCTTTAGTAGTGGTCTCTTTGCAGCAATTCGACCATGAAGGCCGGATTCATACAGTCTCCTCTGAACAGTTGATGTTGAGATGCGTCTGTTACTTGAACTCTGTGAAGCATTTTTTGGGGCTGCAGTTAACTCTAATGAACTTATCCTCTGCAGCATAGGTAACTCTGGGTCTTCCTTTCCTGTGACGGTCCTCATGAGAGCTCGTTTCATCATAGCGCTTGATGGTTTTTGCGACATTTACCAAATAGGGCTATTATTTTAATTGAAACTTTATTTAACTAGGCAAGTCACTGTATACGACCCCTACCTCGTCACCACACAACTGATTGGCTCAAATGCATAAAGAAGGAAAGACATTGAACAAATGACCTTTTAACAAGGCACACCTGTTAATTGAAATGCATTCCAGGTGACTACTTCATGAAGCTGGTTAAGAGAATGCCAAGAGTGTGCAAAGCTGTCATCAAGGCAAAGGGTAGCGACTTTGAAGAATCTCAAATATAAAATATATTTAGATTTGTTTAACACTTTTTTGGTTACTTCATGATTCCATATGTATTATTTGATAGTTTTGATGTCTTCACCATTATTCTATAATGTTTTTGATTGTCTTATTGCCTGTTGGTCTACATATTTCATTATAGTGATTGTGTTCCCCATACTCTATTAATCTATATGTTTCTAGATATGTTTTGTGTATTTGATTTGTTGATGTAGGGCTCACCTGTAAAAGTATTGATTCGGGTCTCACCCCCTGTTAAAATAAAGGTTAAATAAAATAAGTAACAGTATACTTGAGTTCTAATTTAATTTGAAAAATTCTCAATAGTGGTAGAGACTGACTCAGATGACCTCTGGGAGCCAACTCCAAAGAGACCACATTCAAGTCCTCCATGTCCTCTAATTTGGCCCTTATCTTAAATAGTTAATTTCTGTGTTGGGAGGCATTGGATCAGCGTTCTCGCCACGTTTCCTGTTAGTACCTTTGATGTAGGGAAGCTTATGATCCATCATGTATGACATTCCTGGGAGTTTGTCAACATTTTTTTTATTACCATAGCATGTTGGTATGTTCTCTCTATAGTTATGTTCTTGAGTATGTATCAATTGACCAATTCGGACACTTGGAGGCTACTTGGGTACATTTGGGCGAACTCGTGAGGGACACCTGGGAGACTTCATATTAAATATTATGTAGCTCTCTCATTCTTGAACATATCATTCGGAAACTTTGCATACACACTGTTGCCCTGTTCTGGACCACATCTACATTTGAAAGATGATGCAAAATAAAAAATAGAAAAGGTATGTTTTTGTTGTTGTTTGTTTGACCTTTTACCAGATCTATTGTTATATTCTCCGACATTCATTTCACAACTCCACAAACTTCCAAGTGTTCCATTTCAAATAATATCAAGAATATCCATATCCTTGCTTCAGGGCCTGAGCCACAGGCAGTGAGATCTGGGTATGTCATTTTATGCGGATATTGAGATGAAGGGATTGTTTTTTAACGTTGAAATGTGAAATGAATATGGTTGATTTTTAAGGTTAGGGAAAAGTGCAGCGAATAGTGCCACTTTTTTAGGATGTCAATATAAATGAATGTATTTATGGTTGTTTGTAAGTTTGTCTTGCCTTTTAATCATTATATGTGTTATTGTTTTTACCATCGAGGACCACTTTGCAAACAAGCGTTTCAATTAATACTTTTAAGTAATATCCTCTGCTCCACATTGTACATTTTGTTGTAGCATATGTTACCCAAAATTAATTCAAATTCAATTCAAAAAATGACAGAAAGAGAAAAAGAGAGCGAGCGAGTAAGTGAGGCAGACAGAGGAGAGAGTGACGTACATAACACAGCTTGTAACTCTGTTCTGGAGGATGAGACGGACACACACACACACACACACACACACACACACACACACACACACACACACACACACACACACACACACACACACACAGAGGCCTACTGTGTAGCATGTGTTCATTAAAAAATACCTGTTCCAATGGGCCTCTCCAGGATAACGCAATCCCCTTTGAAGTCATGTTGATTGCAGGCAGGCGGACTCTGGCATTTGATTGGACACAATACATATGTTCCTGATCGTAATCAGTCTCACAGGGGGTGATCAGTCGGTGAATGGACGGAGACTGTAGAGGGATAGAGGTCCTCCATACGTCCATTTAGAGTTTTTTAGTCCCCTCTCTATTTCCTTCTTTCCCACTGCCTTTATGTCAACGCTTATTCCTCTTGCCCCACTCTCTCATCCCTTGTCTCACCCCCTTTATCTTCTCTCCTCTCCTGTTCCTCCCTTCCTCTGTCTCCAGAACTCAGTGCACCAGTCCCTGTGTGCCACTCTTTTGCCCCACGTTCCATCCATCCAAGAATCAGTAACCACGTTGGATTCACTGTGGTAACCACACTCTGTTTTATTAAGGAGGGCATACATAATTAAGGAAGACTGGACCTGTAGGGAGAGAGTCACAGGAGAGGAGGAGGATGTGTGTGTACATGTGCGTGTGCGTGTGTTGCTTGTGCAATGATTGTATGCTGTTGAACTTATATAATGTATCATATCAAGACAGTACGCTATTTACTTTTCATATGTTGTATAACACCAATACGTATGAATGGTGGAGTTGTATTTCTGGACCTACACACCACACCAAATTCTACGGGTGTTAAATCTACACTGAAAGAGTGGGGACCATATACACACTAGAACCAGTGTAAAGCGTTGGTCCCATGTTCCATGAGCTGAAATAAAAGCTGACATTTTCCAATGCGCAAAAAAAAACATCTCTCAAATGTTGTGTACAAATTTGTTTACATCCCTGTTAGTGAGCATTTATCCTTTGCCAAGATAATCCATCCACGCGACAGGTGTGGCATATCATGAAGCTGGTTAAACAGCATGATCATTACACAGGTGCACCTTGTACTGGGGACAATAAAAGCCCACTCTAAAATGTGCAGTTTTGTCACACAACACAATGCCACAAATATCTCAACTTTTGAGGGAGCATTCAATTGGCATGCTGACTACAGGAATGTCCACCAGGACTGTTGCCAGAGAATTTAATGTTCATTTCTCTACCATAAGCTGCCTCCATCGTCATTTTAGAGAATTTGGCAGTACGTCCAACCGGCCTCATAACTGCAGACCACATGTATGCCATTGTGTGGTTGAGCAGTTTGCTGATGTCAGCGTTGTGAACAGAGTGTCCCATGGTGGCAGTAAGGTTATGGTATATGGGCAGGCATAAGCTATGACAATGAACACAATTGCATTTTATCGATTGCAATTGGAAAGCACAAACATACCATGATGAGATCCTGAGGCCCATTGTTTTTAAGTTTCAGTATCTGTGGCCAACACATACATATCTGCATTCCCAGTCATGTGAAATTGATGAACTGTAATGAACTGTAAATCAGTAAAAATCAATGAAATTGTTGCATGTTGCATTGATATTTTTGTTCAGTATATATTTAACACAACATATTTAACCCTACAGGGGCCTGAAACTCATACATATCACTGTGAACCAAAAACACACCCATCATTATCATATTTCCCAGCCTGCTCTATTGCAGGTAGATGTATTTTAATTGTTTCAATATCAACGCTATGCAAATAAAAATGACATACATTTTCTAAACTAATCCAATATGTTACTTGGATTTAATGCAACCATTACTGAAATGGTTCCAGTTTACATACTTCAGGTAGTCTCATAATAGTTTTTCTGATCCTGGCTGTCATTCTGAATGCAGATTGCAGGGATCTTTAAATTCGATATGGCAGATTTCCCAACTGTGGCTGGATTACAATAAGAGTTTATCATCACTTTACAAGCCAGCACAATGTGACTTGTGGACTGTTAATTATGATATTCAGGTTACCATATTAGTTTAAAACTAGGTTTCATGCCATTATTGTAAGATTATTACGCAATTACAAAAAAGGCTTATACTTGTTCATAAATGGGTTGAAACAGTTGCTTTGTGCCTTTAGTTATTGTTCCATAATGCATAAGGTACCATCACAGTGACACACCCAGTTATGTGGCAATATCATACCTCTACCATAGACCACTTAATAAACAGGTTCAATGCTTCCACTCACAGGTGGCCAAAAATAACTAACTGAAAGCCACACCCCCACTAAGCCATGTCTCTAGTATAATTATCCAGTGTGCCTTGCCTTTTAAAGTCAAATGTAGAGTTACCACCAATGACTGTATTTGTTAGTGACAGAAACATGAATCTTGAATTCATTCATTTCTGTCCTGTTGCCTTCACCAAGTTAGTTCCTATATGAATGTTATCATTCAAATTATATTTATGACAATAAATGACATACCTCACAAGCTCTTATTCTGAGGCTAAGTGTAACCCTAATACAGTACCCTGCCAGTCTTGGTACAGGCCACGTCAGGCCTGCAAGTTAAGTCCAGTAAATTTAGTAGTGATGAATAAAATGGCTGTGAACTGTCTGGTGGAAGTTTTAAATTGACACAATACCTGTTAGCATAGGTGTCAGCTAGAGATGATGTGCAGGAGCTTGCAGGGATTTGTAGTTTTGCACTATGTATACTTTGACTGTAATTAGCATTTTTGAATCTGAGAGTTAATAGATCAGAATATAGTGATGAAAGTCTTGTCCGAGATAGATTTACATGGTTACCAAAACATCACACCAGGAAAAGCCTATACAAAACACAGCCATTATTTGAAGTCCTTCTAACATTTCCTATTTATGAGTACTATGATACCGCCACTGTGGGGCTCTATACCATATGTACATACGAATATAATTGTTCAATTACGAGCCTAGTTGGTTTAGCCACGGAAAAATACAGGAACCTTCCTGCTAGCCAGGATTGGCTGAGATATTGGATGGACTGGAAATGCCGAGAGATGAGTTTGGATTGGTCTGCCATGTAGCATGGTTCTGTCTATAACATAAGCTGCTCAGTATGTGTGGATAATCATTTTCACCACATAATTTTTTGAAAAAGTGTTGCTACTGCTCTCAACATTGCTGCCCTGAAGTTAATAGCGCTATCGACAAAGATCAGTGGGGAAAAGATGTGATGGACTACTTTCTGGAGGACGACCATGGCATGCTGACTCACTCTGACTGAAAGTAAATCAGACGATGGTGAAATCCCTGATTTTGGTAGAAACGTTTTCATTGAATCAGACATTGTAGAGTCTTCTGATGACAGGGATGGGGAAGAAACGCCGATCAACAGTGTGATCGCGGAAGACGTTGACAGAGTTTTTAAATCAGTGGAATGCCCGGTGTAAGCAGACTGCCAAATGCAGAGAGAGTCTAAAAGAGAACACAGAAGGCTGTGGTATAAAACAACAGCCTCCGGAACACTTCTTCAAACTAAGGGCAGCCATGGCGTCCATGACAGAGAGGGAGAAGCGTTCATCCATGTATATGGGTCAAAGTTGATTTCATTGCAAGTTAAAGCATACTATTAGCTAGCTAGCTAGCTAGCTAACATTAGCTGGCTGGCTCACGAGCTAACGTTGTGTATGATCTGTGTAGTAATATTTTTTTGTATCTTAGAAAGACATTCACATTGCTAGTTATACCCTAATGTTAGCTAGCTAGCTAACATTGAAACTAGTTGGTTAACTTTAGCTCCTGCAGATTCATGCATGGTGCATGGTAGTATGAGTTGGGATTATGGTTAATTGTATATCTAGCTAAACATCTAAACATTCGACTGCAAGAACCCATTTCACTGTACCGTTTACACCTTTTGTATTCTGTGCATCTGACAAATACACTTTTTTGTATTATAGTGTGTGTTTACCAGAGACGTTAATGTGAAGAACACCATGACCTGCACCAAAATCATTAGGACATAGGCCAAGGACTACATCAAGTGTATTTTTGCTACTACTTTCACCACTTTTAGCCTTGAATCTTTGGTTGTTTACGACATTACCTTATTCACTCTGTTTGGCACATGGCCTAATATGTGAATCCTTAAAGAGATGGGTGGGGCTAAGGCTTAAGAGGGTGTGAACCATGTGAATGGGTGCAGACAAAGAAGAGCTCTCCAGTAGGTGTACCAAAATTCTCATGAACCATTTTCCAAAAAGTGGGGTTACAAGTTAATCAACTATCAAAGCCGATTACCTTCCCATTGTTCCTCAACTCACCTGTATTTGGGGAGTTTCTCCCATTCTTCTCTGCAGATCCGGTTGGATGGGAAGCGTCGCTGCATAGCTATTTTCAGGTCTCTCCAGAGATGTTCGATAGGGTTCAATTCCTGGCTCTCGCTGGGCCACTCAGGGACATTCAGAGACTTGTCCCAAAGCCACTCCTGCGTTTCATCAAGGATCACTCTGTACTTTGCTTCATTTATCTTTCCCTTGATCCTGACTAGTCACCCAGTCCCCGCTGCTGAAAAACATCCCCGCAGCATGATGCTGCCACCACCATGCTTCACCATAGGGATGGTGCCAGGTTTCTTCCAGACGTGAAGCTTGGCATTCAGGCCAAAGAGTTCAATCTTGGTTTCATCAGACCAGAGAATCTTGTTTCTCATGGTCTGAGAGTCTTTGGTGCCTTTTGGCAAACTCCAAGCGGGCTGTCATGTGCCTTCTACTGAGGCGTAGCTTCCATCTGGCCACTCCACCATAAAGGCCAGATTGGTGCAGAAATGGTTGTCCTTCTGTAAGGTTCTCCCATCTCCATAGAGGAACTCTGGAGCTCTGTCAGAGTGACCATCGGGTTCTTGTTGTTCTCCCACGTTTGCTCAGTTTGGCCGGGCAGCCAGCTCTAGGAAGAGTCTTGGTAATTCGATATTCTTTCATTTAAGTATGATTTTATTTTTTATTTCACCTTTATTTAACCAGGTAGGCTAGTTGAGAACAAGTTCTCATTCACAACTGCGACCTGGCCAAGATAAAGCTTAGCAGTGTGAACAGACAACACAGAGTTACACATGAAGTAAACAATAAACAAGTCAATAACACAGTAAAGAAAAAAAGAGTCTATATACATTGTGTGCAAAAGGCATAGGCAAATAATTACAATTTAGCAGAATAACACTGGAGTGATAAATTAACAGATGGTCATGTGCAGGTAGAGATTCTGGTGTGCAAAAGAGCAGAAAAGTAAATAAATAAAAACAGTATGGGGATGAGGTAGGTAAAATCGGGTGGGCTATTTACCGATGGACTATGTACAGCTGCAGCGATCGATTAGCTGCTCAGATAACAGATGTTTAAAGTTGGTGAGGGAGATAAGTCTCCAACTTCAGCGATTTTTGCAATTCGTTCCAGTCACAGGCAGCAGAGAACTGGAAGGAAAGGCGGCCAAATTAGGTGTTGGCTTTAGGGATGATCAGTGAGATACACCTGCTGGAGCGCGTGCTACGGGTGGGTGTTGCCATCGTGACCAGTGAACTGAGATAAGGCGGAGCTTTACCTAGCATGGACTTGTAGATGACCTGGAGCAAGTGGGTCTGGCGACGAATATATAGTGAGGACCAGCCGCCTAGAGCATACAGGTCGCAGTGGTGGATGGTATAAGGTGCTTAAGTAACAAAACAGATGGCACTGTGATAAACTGCATCCAGTTTGCTGAGTAGAGTATTGGAAGCTATTTTGTAGATTAACCCTGTGGCACCACCATAGAGACTGCCAGAGGACCGGACAACATGCCCTCCGATTTGACACACTGAACTTTGTCTGCAAAGTAGTTGGTGAACCAGACAAGGCAGTCATTAGAAAAACAGAGGCTACTGAGTCTGCCGATAAGAATATGGTGATTGACAGAGTCGAAAGCCTTGGCCAGGTTGATGAAGACCTTAGATAGGCAGTGCAGGATGGATATAGGTATGTAACAGTTTGGGTCCAGGGTGTCTCCCCCTTTGAAGAGGGGGATGATCACGGCAGCTTTCCAGTCCTTGGGGATCTCAGACGATATGAAAGAGAGGTTGAACAGGCTGGTAATAGGGGTTGCGACAATGGTGGCGGATAGTTTCAGAAATAGAGGGTCCAGAATGTCAAGCCCAGCTGATTTTTACGGGTCCATGTTTTGTAGCTCTTTCAGAACATCTGCTATCTGGATTTGGGTAAAGGAGAAGCTGGGGAGGCTTGGGCGAGTAGCTGCGGGGGGCAGAGTTGTTGGCCGAGGTTGGAGTAGCCAGGATGAAGGCAAGGCCAGCCATTGAGAAATGCTTGTTGAAGTTTTCGATTATTGCGGATTTATCGGTGGTGACCGTGTTACTTAGCCTCAGTGCAGTGGGCAGGTGGGAGGCGGTGCTCTAGTTCTCCATGGGCTTCACAGTGTCCCAGAACTTTTTGGAGTTAGAGCTACAGGATGCAAATTCCTGCTTGAAAAAGCTGGCCTTTGATTTCCTGACTGACTGCGTGTATTGGTTCCTGACATTTGCGTATCGCAGGGACTATTCGGTGCTATTGCAGTCCGCCACAGGATGTTTTTGTGCTGGTTGAGGGCAGTCAGGTCTGGAGTGAACCAAGGGCTATATCTGTTCTTAGTTCTGCATTTTTTGAACGGAGCATGCTTATCTAAGATGGTGAGGAAGTTACTTTTATTTAAAGAATGACCAGGCATCCTCAACTGACGGGATGAGGTCAATATCCTTCCAGAATACCCGGGCCAGGTCGATTAGAAAGGCCTGCTCGCAGAAGTGTTTTAGGGAGCGTTTGACAGAGATGAGGGGTGGTTGTTTGACTGAAGACCTGTAGCGGATGATGGAGGCCATTGTGTTCTTGGGGACATTCAATGATGCAGAAATGTTTTGGGGGCATTCCCCAGATCTGTTTCTTGACACAACCCTGTCTCGGAGCTCTACGAACAATTCCTTCAACCTCATTGCTTGATTTTTGTTCTGACATGCACAGTCAACTGTGGGACCTTATATAGACAGGTGTGTCTTTCCAAATCATGTCCAATCAATTGAATTTACCACGGGTGGACTCCAATCAGGTTGTAGAAACATCTCAAGAAAGATCAATGAAAACAGGATGAGCTCAATTTCGAGTCTCATGTCAAAGGGTCTGAAAACTTATGTAAATAAGGTATTTCTTCTTTTTTTATATACATTTGCAAAGATAAAAAAACTGTTTTCACTTCGTCCTTTTGGGGTTTTGTGTGTAGCGGGATGAGGAAAAACATTATTTTAATACATTTTAGAATAAGCCTGTAATGTAACAAAATGTTGAAAAACTCAAAAGATTCTGAATACTTTCCAAATGCACTGTATATACTGTACATCTCCCATATGGCATGTCTCTTGTAATGCAGTTAACAGTCTCCCCATTGAAAGTTGCGCCCCTGATCTTCGCCATTGATGGATAGGGTTAACTTTTAATTTTATTTGCTGACACCTTACGGTCAAATTTTGGCACCAGTAGGGTAGCTATCTAGTTATATAAACCACACTACTCTGCACACAACACATGTTGTTTACAAGGCGGTACTTCTTTAAATGAAGTAAACATGTTACCATTTGTGTATTATAATGAGTTAAGGGGATGTCATCTTATCCCCTTAATAATGAATTCAAGTGTTTGACATGGGGAGAGGAAAATTACATTTATGATCAAATTTTGTCAATGTACAAGCAAAAGTCATTTTTTATACTTTGATCTGAGTTCCTTCAAATATCATCCAACTTCATGAAAAACATGGTTTTGACTGTTAATGACATTTAAAAAACTTGTTTTTATTTGTAACATATTCACTTAGGATCTCACTTGGTTGAGCCAAGATAAAGGAAGTGGATGAATGCGACAACCATGTCTCTGTCACTAACAAATACACTCATGGGTGCTAACTACACAATTTACTTGAAAGGTAAGGTACAATGGGAAATATTCGAATAAGGTTTTACACTAAGCGATGTGTTAATTTAACACTGGTTCCAGTGTGTATATGGAATTTGCTACACACACACACAACAACACACACACACACACACACAACAACACACACACACACACACACACACACACACACACACAGGTGTGAAAGTGCTGAGTGATTTCTCTCCTGCTTGGTGACTGCAGGTTAGGGCTAATGAGCTCACCCTTCAGATTCCTCTGAGGGAGAGCTGTGTGTGTGTGTGTGTGTGTGTGTGTGTGTGTGTGTGTGTGTGTGTGTGTGTGTGTGTGTGTGTGTGTTTGAACCTCTATTCCACCTTCTTCGCACACACTGCTTTTCATCTCCCCACTACTTAAATGCATCAGAGCTTGCCCAAGTCCTTTTTTTTCTCCACTCTGTCAAGCGAATCAAAAGATATTCCAAGGACACTCAAAGCTTATGTGAGTATTAAACAATGTGCTCGTTGATTAGATATGGGATGGTCCTGAAGCGATTGAATATTCAGAAAGAGTGCTCTACTTCTCTCTACTCTTTCTATACACACACACGCACACACACACCAGAGGAGGCTGGAGGAAGGGGTATAGGAGGATGTGCTCATCATAATGACTAGAATGGAATCAAACACATGGAAACAATAGGTCTGACTCACTTCCATTTATTCCATTCCAGCCCATCTACATCTCATCCCACCAGCCTTCTCTGACACACACACACACACACACACACACACACACACACACACACACACACACACACACACACACACACACACACACACACACACACACACACACACACACACACACACACACACACACACACACACACCCTCTCCTGTTGTCTCTCTCCTCATTCTTTCTCTCATGCATACATAAACATACACACTTTCAATAAACATACACTCTTTCCTGGGGGATGAGTTGTGAAGGCTCTCTCTCTGTCTGTCTGTCTGTCTGTCTGTCTGTCTGTCTGTCTGTCTGTCTGTCTGTCTGTCTGTCTGTCTGTCTGTCTGTCTGTCTGTCTGTCTGTCTGTCTGTCTTCAGTTGTTCTTCCTCTGGCTCTCTCTCATGAGCGTATTTTCTCCCCCAACTTCTCTCCCTCTTTCTCTGCAGGATCTCCACCGAGTCGCACTCTCCCAAGCTGCAGATCCGGAGCCACAGCTACCTGCGTGCGGTGAGTGAGGTTTCCATCAATAGAAGCCTGGACAGCTTGGACCCGGCAGGGCTGCTGGCCTCGCCCAAATTCCGCTCGCGAAACGAGAGCTACATGAGAGCCATGCGCACCATTAGCCAGGTTGGTGGCCCTGGGGGTGCATACCTCCCCCTGCTCCATCCCCTAACCGGCTCCTGTCTTTTCTTACACCCAAAGGCCATGCAAGGGGGAGGAAAAACAAACCCCAAATCAATCCATCGAAAAAGCTAACAACTCCAAACCAACCTCATACCAACACCAAATCAAACCCTATCCAACCCCTAATCAACTATCAAACAACCGTCCAGCAACCATCCCATCTCAGCGGCTATTTAAACCAAACCATCTCCAAACATGCAGGTGTTGTTTCCTTCAGTTCTAATGATCAGAGTCAAATTCACAGTGCTAATTAGACTACAAGAAATGCAGCCCTCCTTTTCCCTGATCCCTCCATCATCCTATCTGTCTGTTAATTCCTCCTCTGTAGACTCCAATGACGTATAGAGAAATACTCAAGTTAGGTCTTTCTCATTAGAGCTGAAACAATGTTTTCATTTTCAACAGCCAGGAAACACACATGGACTACACTGCAGGAATGTACATGTATTTATCACTGAAGTCCGGTAAAGGGAGGACAACTCATTGTAATGTCTGGAATGGAATCAATGGAATGTGTTTGATGTGTTTAATACAGTTCCATTCACTTACCCTCCACACCAGCTAACACCTGTCCTTAACAGATCAGCTAATTCCCAATGCTCTGCATCATGTAATATAGCACACATAGCCTTCTGCTGGCATACTTTACAATACAACAGCACAACAGATGCTTAATTCTCACAGCACACCTTAGAAAACGAGTGTGATGTATGTCTTACGCCACCAGTGATGCTTCACAGCCATTGTTTATAAGCATTTACTGCCATGTACACTGGCACACTTCAGAGGTCGATACAAGCGGGTGAGAGAGAGATGGGAGAATTAGGAGCACACCTAATATCACACAGGACATCACATAAAATAGGTCAATTACACCAGATATGACAGACTGACCCTAGCCCCCGCCCCCCTATTGCACCATGGATACTGGAGACTGAAGCAGGGAGGGTGGGGGATCTATAGAAAGGGGGGGTCTGAGGCACGGGGGGGGGACTGAGGATCTGTGGCCCCGTCCAATCTATACATTTATATATCTACCACACAATCTGTCTTCCTATCACATTGCATACTGTATCTACCACACATGTTCTGCAGCCCTCTCTCTCCAATCACCTGCCCCCAATCCAACATGTTGTCTCAAGCACACAGTCTCAATGTCTTACTCCCTCCTCTCCTTCAAATCCTGCCCAACCTACAGTCACAATTCTCCTAGCTAACCATCATCTACCATACTAGAGGAGTCGAATGAACGGGATGCTGTACAGTCACTATGGGACCTCTTTCTGGTTAAATTGGTTAAATTGTGCACAATACTACTTATGTCATCGATGAATATATATACAGTACCAGTCAAAAGTTTGGACAGACCTACTCTTGGAAGGGTTTGTCTTTATTTTTACTATTTTCTACATTGTAGAATAATAGTGAAGACATCAAACTATGAAATAACACATATGGAATCAAAAGTGTTAAACAAATCAAAATATATTTTATATATGAGATTCTTCAAAGTAGCCACCCTTTGCCTTGATGACAGCTTCGCACACTTTTTGCATTCTCTCAACCAGCTTCATCTGGAATGCTTTCCCAACAGTTTTGAAGGAGTTCCCACATATGCATATCCAGGCTGTATCTCAACTGGGCTTGATTGGGAGTCACATGGGGCGGAGCACAATTGGCCTAGCTTCGTCCGGGTTTGGCCGGTGTAAGCCGTCATTATAAATAAGAATTTGTTCTTAACTGACTTGCCTAGTTAAATAAAAATAAAACGTTTTAAAAATATATGCTGAGCACTTGTTGGCAGCTTTTCCTTCACTCTGCAGTCCAACTCATTCCAAACCATCTCAACTGGGTTGAGGTCGGATGATTGTGGAGGCCAGGTCAATTGATGCAGCACTCCATCACTCTAATTCTTGGTCAAATAGCCCTTACACAGTCTGGAGGTGTGTTTTGGGTCATTGTCCTGTTGAAAAACAAATGATAGTCCCACTAAGCGCAAACCAGATGGGATGTGGTATCGCTGCAGAATGCTGTGGTAGCCATGCTAGTTCTAAATAAATCACTGACAGTGTCACCAGAAAAGCACCCCAACACCATCACACCTCCTTCTCCTCCATGCATCACGGTGGGAACCACACATGCGGAGATCATCCACTCACCTACTCTGCGTCTCACAAAGACATGGCGGTTGGAACCAAAAATCTCCAATTTGGACTCATCAACACCAAAGGACAGATTTCCACTGGTCTAATGTCCATTGCTCGTGTTTCTTGGCCCAAGCAAGTCTCTTCTTATTATTGGTGTCCTTTAGTAGTGGTCTCTTTGCAGCAATTCAACCATGAAGGCCTGATTGACGCTGAACAGTTGATATGGAGATGTACAGTATCTGTTACTTGAACTCCATGAAGCATTTATTTGGGCTGCAATCTGAGGTGCAGTAAACTCTAATGAACTTATCCTCTGCAGCAGAGGTAACTCTGGGTCTTGTTTTCCTGTGGCAGTCCTCATGAGAGCCAGTTTCATCATAGCACTTGATAGTTTTTGCGTATTGACTGACCTTCATGTCTTTAAGTAATGATGGACTGTCATTTCTCTTTGCTTATTTGAGCTTTCTTGCCATAATATGGACTTGGTCTTTTACCAAATAGGGCTGTCTTCAAAATACTAACCCTACCTTGTCACAACACAACTGATTGGCTCAAATGCATTAGGAAGAAAATAAATTCCACAAATTACCTTTTAACAAGGCACACCTGTTAATTGAAATGCATTCCATGTGAATACCTCATGAAGCTGGTTGAGAGAATGCCAAAAGTGTGCAAAGCTGTCATCAAGGCAAAGGGTGGCTACTTTGAAGAATCTCATATAAAAAATATATTTTGATTTGTTTAACACTTTTTTGGCTACTACATGATTCCATATGTATTATTTAATAGTTTTGATGTCATCACCAATTATTCTACAATGTTTTTGATTGTCTTATTGCCTATTGGTCTACATATTTCTTTATAGTAATTGTGTTCCCCATACTCTATATAATCTATATGTTTCTAGATATTTGTTTGTGATGTCTTCACTATTATTTTACAATGTAGAACATAGTCAAAATAAAGAAAAACCCTTGAATAAGTAGGTGTGTCCAAACTTTTGCTTTGGTAATGTATAAATATATACCCTATATATATATAAAAGTATTTCGACATCACTTCATATGAATGGATTTGGCTATTTCAGCCACGCCCGTTGCCTACAGGTTTAGAAAATCGAGCACACAGCCATGCAATCACCATTGACAAAGATTGGCAGTAGAATGGCCTTACTGAAGAGCTCTGTGAATTTCAACGTGGCTCCGTCAAGTTCCTGCCCTGCTAGAGCTGCCCCGATCAACTGTAAATGCTGCTATTGTGAAGTGGAAACTCTAGGACTGACAGCAGCTCAGCCACATGTGATAGGCTACACAAGCTCACAGAACTGGATCACTGAGTGCTGAAGCCCGTTGCGCGTAAACATCGTCTGTCCTTGGCTGCAACACTCAATACCGAGTTCCAAACGGCCTCTGAAGCAACATCAGCACCATAATCTTCGTTAGCACCATAACCTCCGTTAGCCGCACACATGCCTAAGATCACCAGGCGCAATGCCAAGCGTCGGCTGGAGTGTTGTTGGAGCAGTTGAACTCTGGAGCAGTGGAAACACGTTCTCATGCCCAAGTACTTCTCTGCAGCTACCGCCACCACAGGTGGTGACAACCTTGGCCATGAACGCCAAAAAAAATAACTTTAATGAAGCACGTGTCATTCCTATCACTTTCTACTGGCCTCGACCTACTCACCCTGGACCAGTATGTGAGCGGAGCTGGAGCGGAGCGTGCCCAGTTTGTTTGTTGCCCTGTTTCCAAATGTCCACATGGCTGGGAGAACCTACTCAAGTAAGTAAATACATTTAGAAAATGTAAAAAAACCCGATATGCATTATTTACTAGCTAGCTACAGTGCAGGCTAACTCAAATGAGTTGCTAACATAGCTAACTAGCTGTCTAGCCAACTTTTCATACTGTATAGATAGCTAGCGAAGTGAATTATATTTTACCTCTCAGTCCTGGTCCTAGGGTTTCAAAGGGGTTCACATTTTTGGCTTTGCCTTCGCACTACACAGCTGGTTCAAATGATCAAGTCATCATCAAGCTTCAAGTGGTATTTATGCATTCATTTGTGACGCTATCCTTAATTAGATCCTGCTCTTGTCACATGCTACACATGCACACATATCTATCTATCCAAAGTTAGCATGATTTGTTATAAGGGATATTATACTTTAGTAATCAATAATGACATTATCTTCTATATTCCTACAGATACCTTGTAACTGGAGATTCCCTATTGCCTACAGTTACCGTGTAGAGCACTGCAAGGTTGGGTGACCAGGGCCATCTGGAACTAACTCCTGGGAGAATTCTGGTGTGTGAAGGCTACCTGTGTCCTTCATAACTTCATGAGGATGGACACACAGTCCAGGAAGGAATCTGCAGCTCGCCACCATGTGCCAGAGGAGAGATCTGCTGCTCTGCAGGATGCTTCAAAGATGGGGGCCAACAATGTAGCACGGGAGGCAATCCATGTGCGGGAGATCTTCCCCTCCTACTTCTTCAAAAAGGGTGCTGTTCCCTGGCAACACCATAGACTACATAATGCACAACAAAATGCTACAATAAGATCGATCCATTGTAATAAGTTGTTGTAATAAGAGTATTCTTCTATTTACTAAGCTATGTCTACTGCAGTTATAACATTCCCAGTTTCTCTCCTTTTGATTTCTTCTTCTCGGGTGAGGGTGCTGTTCAGGTAAGGTTGATGTCTGTACAAAAATAAAACCGTCTCTTTTAAGTCACTCATATTGAACAAATTCATAACAATTACACGGAACTCAAACCGGCTGCGCGCGTGCGCCATCGTGCGCTATTCAACATAATTTTATTTCACCCCCCCCCATCAAACGCGATCACGACACGCAGGTTAAAATATCAAAACAAATTCTGAACCAATGACATTAATTTGGGGACAGGTCAAAAATCATTAAACATGTATGGCAATTTAGCTAGTTAGCTTGCACTTGCTAGCTAACGTTAATTTGTCCTGGGATATAAACATTGAGTTGTTATTTTACCTGAAATGCACAAGGACCTATACTCCGACAATTAATCCACACATTAAACGGCCAACCGAATCGTTTCTAGTCATCTCTCCTCCTTCCAGGCTTTTTCATCGTTTAACTTATATGGTGATCGCATCTAAACTTTCATTGTATTACCATTACCACTTTCAGTCACCCATGTGGGTATAACCAATGAGGAGATGGCACGTGGGTACCTGCTTCTATAAACCAATGAGGAGATGGGAGAGGCAGACCTTTCTGCTCGATCTGCGTCAGAAATAGGAATGAGTTCTATTTTAGCATCACAGACGTTCGATGGCGCGCGCGAGCAGTGTGGGTGCAATAATTGAATAACATGAATTTCTACATTTATTTTGCGACTCTCGCGCACGTGACGTGTCCGGTCTGGTCAGCAGGTTAGACCCATTGGATTGTGTTGTGCAGTAAGCAGGCTCAGGTGTTTTACTGTGGCTCCTTCCACCTTCAATTAAATAGGCAAGAGGACCAACCATTGAGAATAGTAAGACACTCCATTATTTATATAATTACGTTACAGTTGAAGTCAGAAGTTTACAGGCACCTTAGCCAAATATATTTAAACTCAGTTTTTCACAATTCCTGACATTCCTAATCCTATTAAAAATTCCCAATCTTCGGTCAGTTAGGATCATCACTTTATTTAAAGAATGTGAAATGGCAGAATAATAGCAGAAAGAATGATTTATTCCGATTTTATTTATTTCGTCACATTCCCAGTGGGTCAGAAGTTTACATACACTCAATTTGTATTTGTAGCATTGCCTTTAAATTGTTTAACTTGGGTCAAATGTTCCAGGTATCATTCCACAAGCTTCCCATAATAAGTTAGGTGAATTTTGGCCCATTCCTCCTGACAGAGCTGGTGTAACTGAGTCAGGTTTGTAAGGCATCCTTGCTCGCACACGCTTTTTCAGTTCTGCCCACAAATTTTCTATGGGATTGAGGTCAGGGCTTTGTGATGGCCACTCCAATACCTTGACTTTGTTGTCCTTAAGCCATTTTGACACAATTTTGGAAGTATGCTTGGGGTCATTGTCCATTTGGAAGACCCATTTGTAACCAAGCTTTAACAGCCTGACTGATGTCTTGAGATATTGCTTCACTATATCCACATAATTTTCTTGCCTCATGATGCCATCTATTTTGTGAAGTGCAAAAGCACCCCCACAACATGATGCTACCACCCCTGTGCTTCACGGTTAAGATGGTGTTCTTCGGCTTGCAAGCCTCCCCCTTTTTCCTCCAAACATAACGATGGACATTATGGCCAAACAGTTCTATTTTTGTTTCATCAGACCAGAGGACATTTCTCCAAAAAGTACAATCTTTGTCCCCATGTGGAGTTGCAAACCATAGTCTGGATTTTTTTATGGCGGTTTTGGAGCAGTGGCTTCTTCCTTGCTGAGTGGCCTTTCAGGTTATGTCGATATAGGACTCATTTTATTGTGTAATAGATACTCTTGTACCTGTTTCCTCCAGCATTTTCACAAGGTCCTTTTGCTGTTGTTCTGGGTTTGATTTGCACTTTTCGCACCAAAGTACGTACATCTCTAGGAGACAGAATGCGTCTCCTTCCTGATGTTTATACTTGCGAACTATTGTTTGTACAGATGAACGTGGTACCTTCAGGCGTTTGGAAATTTCCCTTAAGGATGAACCAGACTTGTGGAGGTCTACAATTTTTTTCTGAAGTCTTGGCTGATTTCTTTTGATTTTCCCATGATGTCAAGCAAAGAGGCACTAAGTTTGAAGGTAGGCCTTGAAATACATCCACAGCTACACTTCCAATTGACTCAAATTATGTCAATTAGCCTATCAGAAGCTTCTAAAGCCATGATATAATTTTCTGAAATTGTCCAAGCTGTTTAAAGGCACAGTCAACTTAGTGTATGTAAATTTCTGATCCACTGGAATTGTGATACAGTAAATTATAAGTGAAATAATCTGTCTGTAAACAAGTTTGGGAAAAATTACTAAGTAGATGTCCTAACCGACGTGTCAAAGCTATAGTTTGTTAACAAGAAATGTGTGGAGTGGTTGAAAAACGAGTTTTAATCACTCGAACCTAAGTGTATGTAAACTTATGTCCTCAAGTGTCTGTGCATGTTTTTCAGTATAAAGTAATTTGCAGCCACTACTTAGTGTGGACACCAGGTGAGACCACACACATAGTTTCCTGTTGAACATTTTCTCTTTAACTACCTTATTTTCTCAACAGTCTCTCTCCTTCACTTCATCCCTCTCTCCCCCTTCTACCTAAATCCTCTCGGTTATATCAGCTTTGTCGGTGAACTCCTCCCGCATCTGATCATAGAGGGCACAGCATGATCAGAGGTGAGAGGTCACTTGGTCGGGTCAATAGGAAGTATTATTAAGGAGATCCTTCACGTTGAAATACAGATAGAGATGTAGTAGTACCAGAGTTAATGATCCAAGGTCAGTTTTGCATTTCACCTCCTGATGATTAATGACGGACAGCGTAAGAATAAAATAAGAAAAAAATGCTTAATCATGCTCTCAATCCATCTGTCTCTCGTCTGCAGATATTTTTTTGATGTGAGAGAGGAAGCCAGTCCCGTCATCGCCACTTCACCCGCTCTTAAGATAACCTTCGAGCCAACTGGGGGCCCAAGGCTGGTTAAGAGACACATGCTAGAGACACTATGTAATTGTGATGATCTGAGTGAATATTAGGGCAGCACTGTGATTCATTATTTATATGCTGTCTTCCCTGCTCCTCTGTTCTTACCTATTTCCCTTTCTGTCTTTTAAACTCTCTCACGCCTCTCTACCCACCTCCTCGTTCTTCCTCTGTTTTTATAATGCACGGCATATGTGCATTGAAGTACAGATTGAACTTGAATGTATAATATTACAATTATAATATTTATAATGCATGTATTATGTATTTACAACACCTGGATTATGAACTTCTTTCAATAAAGCGTTTCACATGATCCACTTGTTAAAATTAAGTCTGTCATTTGATAAAATACTACACATATCCTATGTCCACAGATCAATGCAGATGAAGGGAGTTAGATATTGAGATGAACCGGTTGTAGATTATTTACATGATGCTGCACTGTAGGAAGTGTAGTGAACTGTTTTTAAAATTCTGTTTCTGTATATAAATGAATTACAAATCAGCCTGTATCTATTTAAATCATGTTTCTAGTCTATTGCATAATTATAATGCGTAACCATTGCTGTCCCAGGACCAGGACTGGTCAACACTGTTAAAGTGTATCATGATAAAAACATACATGCAGACACAGCATCATTCAAAGAATGGAGTTTGATACTCCTGGTATTGGGTTTGACTGAAAAATAATGTTTCACAGACATTCATGCCTGAACCGCACCTTTATTTGCCAATAATGTACAGGCAGGGTTGGGGAGTAATGGATTACATGTCATCCGTTACATGTAAGGGATTACAAAAGCGGTAACTGTAATCCGTTACGTTACCAGCAAATATATTGTAATCAGATTACAGATACGTTTGAAAAACTATATGATTACGTTGAGGTTGTCGTTTAAAAACAGAAAGGATGTTTGCAAAAAAAAATATTCGACACTTCTCTGTTTTCTCAATGACATTCAAATCAGCATTGAAAAAAGGCACAAGTTTGTACCACCTGAGCGAGTCTGACCACAAGTCAGAGACCAATATGTTGACACACCAAATGGGTTTGATGGATCCCGGGTAAAGAGCAGGAATAGGCTTTTGTAGGCTACTGTCCAAGCTATGTCTTCCAATGGTGTGACTGCTGTCGTCATCCAAAGATTATCCAACTTGAATAAACGCTTGGAGGTGAGGACGACAGCAGTGGTGTAGTTTACAGTGATACGGATATCACTTATTATTGATATCTACAGCACATTGATGTGAATCACACTACTGCACTCTCATTTAGCTATTTGCGCTTTACGGATTGTGGTTGTTGTGGATGGCAGTTCACAAATATAAATGTGTATTTGAACCCAATAACGGTCGAATTCAAGACGTTTAAGCTGCCTATCAATCATTGTTTTTGAAACCAGTGGACAGTCAGTGAAAAATGTGCTCTTGCAGCAGCTGCATAGTGCAGATCCCAGCCTATGGAATAAAAAGTTTGCCTTTTATTGCTCAATTCATGCTGATACAAAAGGGACAATCTGTAGTTTCTACATCCATCTTTGGACTAATGAATTACATTACATACAGTGCCAGTCAAATGTTTGGACACACCTTCTCATTCACAGGTTTTGCTTTATTTTTACTATTTTCTACATTGTAGAATAATAGTGAAAACATCAACACTATGAAATAACACATACGGAATCATATAGTAACCAAAAAAGTGTTAAACAAATCAAAATAGATTTTAGATTCTTGAAAGTAGCCACCCTTTTGCCTTCATAACAGCTTTGCACACTCTTGGCGTTCTCTCAACCAACTTCAGGGTCGAGAGAAATGCATTTCAATTAACAGGTGTGCCTTGTTAAAAGTTCATTTGTGGAATTTGGCATTCTCTCAACCAGCTTCATGAGGAATAATTTTCCAACCGTCTTCAAATCCATTTTATTTGTCACATACACATGGTTAGCAGATGTTAATGCGAGTGTAGCGAAATGCTTGTGCTTCTAGTTCCGACAATGCAGTAATAACCAACAAGTAATCTAACTAACAATTCCAAAACTACTGTCTTATACACACAAGTGTAAGGGGATAAAGAATATGTACATAAAGATATATGAATGAGTGATGGTACAGAGCGGCATAGGCAAGATACAGTAGATGGTATCGAGTACAGTATATACATATGAGAGGAGTATGTAAACAAAGTGGCATAGTTAAAGTGGCTAGTGATACATGTATTCCATAAAGATGCAGTAGATGATATAGAGTACAGTATATACGTATACATATGAGATGAATAATGTAGGGTATGTAAACATTATATTAGGTAGCATTGTTTAAAGTGGCTAGTGATATATTTCCCATCATTTCCCATCAATTCCCATTATTAAAGTGGCTGGAGTTGAGTCAGTGTGTTGGCAGCAGCCAATCAATGTTAGTGGTTGCTGTTTAACAGCCTGATGGCCTTGAGATAGAAGCTGTTTTTCAGTCTCTCGGTCCCAGCTTTGATGCACATGTACTGACCTCGCCTTCTGGATGATAGCGGGGTGAACAGGCAGTAGCTCGGGTGGTTGTTGTCCTTGATGATCTTTATGGCCTTCCTGTAACATCGGGTGGTGTAGGTGTCCTGGAGGGCAGGTAGTTTGCCGCCGGTGATGCGTTATGCAGACCTCACTACCCTCTGGAGAGCCTTACAGTTGTGGGCGGAGCAGTTGCCGTACCAGGATGCTCTCGATTGTGCATCTGTAGAAGTTTGTGAGTGCTTTTGGTGACAAGCCGAATTTCTTCAGCCTCCTGAGGTTGAAGAGGCGCTGCTGCGCCTTCTTCACGATGCTGTCTTTGTGGGTGGACCAATTCAGTTGGTCTGTGATGTGTAAACCGAGGAACTTAAAACTTACTACCCTCTCCACTACTGTTCCATCGATGTGGATAGGGGGGTGTTCCCTCTGCTGTTTCCTGAAGTCCACAATCATCTCCTTAGTTTTGTTGACGTTGAGTGTGAGTTTATTTTCCTGACACCACACTCCGAGGGCCCTCACATCCTCCCTGTAGGCCGTCTCCTCGTTGTTGATAATCAAGCCTACCACTGTTGTGTCGACCGCAAACTTGATGATTGAGTTGGAGGTGTGCGTGGCCACGCAGTCTTGGGTGAACAGGGAGTACAGGAGAGGGCTCAGAACGCACCCTTGTGGGGCCCCAGTGTTGAGGATCAGCGGGGTGGAGATGTTGTTGCCTACCCTCACCACCTAGGGGCGGCCCGTCAGGAAGTCCAGTACCCAGTTGCACAGGGCGGGGTCGAGACCCAGGGTCTCGAGCTTGATGACGAGCTTGGAGGGTACTATGGTGTTAAATGCCGAGCTGTAGTCGATGAACAGCATTCTCACGTAGGTATTCCTCTTGTCCAGATGGGTTAGGGCAGTGTGCAGTGTGGTTGAGATTGCATCGTCTGTGTACCTATTTGGGCGTTAAGCAAATTGGAGTGGGTCTAGGGTGTCAGGTAGGGTGGAGGTGATATGGTCTTTGACTAGTCTCTCAAAGCACTTCAAGATGACGGAAGTGAGTGCTACGGGGCGGTAGTCGTTTAGCTCAGTTACCTTAGCTTTCTTGGGAACAGGAACAATGCTGGCCCTCTTGAATCATGTGGGAACAACAGACTGGGATAGGGATTGATTGAATATGTCCGTAAACACACCAGCCAGCTGGTCTGCACATGCTCTTGAAGGAGTTCCCACATATGCTGAGCACTTGTTGGCTGCTTTTCCTTCACTCTGAGTTCCAACTCTTGCCAAACTATCTTATTGGATTGTGGAGGCCAGGTCAGCTGATGCAGCACTCCATCACTCTCCTTCTTGGTCAAATAGTCCTACCACAGCCTGGAGATGTGTTTTGGTTCATTGCCCTGTTGAAAAACAAATGACAGTCCCACTAAGTGCAAACCAAATGGGATGGAGTATCACTGCAGAATGCTGTGGTGCAAAAGGTGCAAAATCAAGGTGACTTACAAAGATGAGGACCAAGAGCAAGAGAGGGAATGCGGTGATGTTGTGTCTACAAAAATAAAGAATCATTGTGGAATCTGAAAAGACACATATCACGAAAGCATGATAGTGTACTTATTACATGCAGATAGATAAGTGTGTCATTGTAGAAAAATATTTAGAAACAAAAAATCTATGTTTCGTTAATCTATACAATAGTCCAATACTTTCGCACCAATAGGCTTGGAGTGTTCCCACATTGAAGGAGCTTTCTGTTTTGATAGGTTATTGGTTATTTTGCCTAAAAACTTTTAGGCCTACCTGTAGAAAATTTGCCTGGCAATAGTAGCCAAAGGGGTGTTTAGCTTCCCCAGTGGCTCTGCAAGTGTGGAGATGATATTCTCTGCTGTTGGCCTGCTCTCCAGGCACCATCGCATGAGCCGGAATCCACAGACTGGCCAAACTTGTGTTTTCAAAAATGAATTCACCACTGAGCTTAATAAGGCATTAAAAAATATATATGTATTAAATTCTAAGTAAGTCACAGCCTATATGCACAATTTATAGACTATAATGATTTAATACAACTAAATGGTGTTTAAATGCTGAGCGCTTTATGTCCCTACCAGCCTATTGTGTCACACTCACAAATGCTTCACAATGTATTCCTTTGTAGGCTATAGCCTTGAAATAATATAAATAACATAGATTTTTGACTACTTTCTACATTGTAGAATAATAGTGAAGACATCAAAAGTATGAAATGGGATCATATGTGTAACCAAAAAACTGTTAAATCGAAGTAGATTTTAGATTTTAGATTCTTCAAAGTAGCCACCCTTTGCCTTGATGACAGCTTTGCACACTGGCATTCTCTCAACCAGCTTCATGAGGTAGTATCCTGGAACGCATTTCAATTAACAGGTTGCCTTGTTAAAAGTTCATTTGTGGAATTTGGTACACAGAAGATAGCCCTGTTTTCAGGCTATGACCTTAGAGATCCCTGTTTATTCTCTATATTTTGGTTAGGTCAGAGTGTGACTAGGGTGGGTACTCTAGTTTTTGTATAGCTATGTTTTCTTTCTTTGTTGACCTAGTATGGTTCCCAATCAGAGGCAGCTGCCTATCGTTGTCTCTGATTGGGGATCATACTTAGGCAGCCCTTTATCCCACCTTCAGTTGTGGGATCTTGTCTTGTTTGGTTGCATGTATTTTTGCACGATGAAGCTTTTCCTTCTTGTAGTGTTTTTTTTTTTTTGCTGGTTCACATATTAATAAAATATGATGAACTTCAAATCACGCTGCGCCTTGGTCTACCCTTAACGATGAACGTTACAGAAGATCCCACCACCACGGACCAAGCAGCGTGGTCAGGAGGACTGGACCTGGGAGGAAATTCTAGAGGGAGCAGGACCCTGGAAAAGGGCCAGGGAGTATCGCCTTCCGAAGGAGGAGATAGAGGCAGCGAAAGCTTTTTTGGGGGGAGGCACACTGGAAGATTGGCGGAGTCAGGGTTCAGACCTGAGCCAACTCCCCGTGCTTACCGTGGGTGACCGGTCAAGCACCGTGTCATCCGGTTCTGTGCACCATGCCTTCAGTGCGCATCCACAGCCCGGTGCGCTCTGTACAAGTTCCCCGCAGTTGCCGTGCTAGAGTGGGCTTTCATCCAGGACCGATTGTGCTGGCTCAGCGCTCCTGGCCTCCGGTGCGTCTCTTCGGTCCAGGATATCCTGCGCCAGCTCTATGCACAGTATCTCCAGTTCGCCAGCACAGCCCAGTGCAGCCTGTTCCAGCTCCCCTCAGTTGCCGTGCTACAGGGGGATTCAGCCAGGACGCGTTGTGCCAGCTCTGCGCTCCAGACCTCCAGTGCGCCTCCACGGCCCAGCATATCCTGCGCCGGCTCTACGTACTATGCCTCCAGTGCGCCTTCATAGCGCATATAAAATAAAAAATATATTCCAAAACATCAACCTGTTTGCATCAAAGCAGTAAAGTCATACTGCAAAGAATGTGGCAAAGCAATTCACTTTTTGTGCTGAATAAAAAGTATTTTGTTTGGGGCAAATCCAGTACATCACATTACTGAGTACCACTCTCCATATTTTCAAGCATAGTGGTGGCTGCATCATGTTATGGGTATGCTTGTCACAGACAAGGACTATGGATTTCTTTTAAATACAAATAAATGAAATATAGTTAAGCACAGGCAGAGTCCTAGAGAAATACCTGGTTCAGTCTGCTTTCCAACAGACACTGGAAGACACACTGACCTTTCAGCAGGACAATAACCTAAAACACAAGGCCAAATCTACCCTGGAGTTGCTTACCAAGAAAACAGTGAATGTTCCTGAGTGGTCAAGTTACAGACTGTACTTAAATCTACTTTGACTTAAATCTATGACAAGACCTGAAAATGCTTGTTTAAGAATGATCAACCATATTGACAGAACTTAAAGAATTTTGAAAATAATAAATGGGGAAATGTTGCACAATCCAGGTGTGGAAAGCTCTTAGAGACTTCCCCAGGATTACAGCTGTAATCACTGCCAAAAGGTGCTTCTACCAACTAGTGAATACTTAAGTGAAGGAGATATTTCTGTGTTTCATTTTCAATACATTTGCCAAAGAATCTAAAAACATGTTTCACTTTGTCATTATGGGTGTATTGTGTGTAGATTGGTGAGAACAATATATATTTAATACAGTTAGAATTTAGGCTGTAACACAACAGAATGTGGAATCAGTCAAGGGGTATGAATACTTTCTGCAGGCACTGTATGTGTAGGTAGCACATTTTATATTTTTAATACTGTATATCACAAACTGTTTCTACATATTGACTATTGAATTGGACACTCCAAACCGCATTTTGACATTGGGCTACTAAAAGTTAGGAAGCAGGGACAGCATAAATGTCAACTTATATTTTAGAAATATAAATGGAACTTTCAACATTAATTTCTAATAGTATTCTACTTTATTAGGTAAAAACTGCTGAATCAGTCCAAAAACATGCTGTGATTGATAACATGATTTTTAAAAATTTAACTAGGAAAGTCAGTTGATAACAAATTTGTGTTTACTATGACAGCCTAGAAACAGTGGGTTAACTGCCTTGTTCAAGGACAGAACGACAGCATTTTTACCTTGTCAGCTCAGGGATTTGATCTAGCAACCTTTCAGTTACTGGCCCAACACTAACCACTAGGCTACCTGCCGCCCATATCAGAAACCATGAAAACAGATTTGGCTTGACGACACATAACCCTCTTTGCTCCTCTTTCCATGCAAGTATATTAGGCTAGAATAGCAGTCCACCTTAGACACTTTGTGTTTCTGTTGGGGACTATGAAGACACGGGCCTGGTCCCAATACAACCACTACACACCCTTGCCATTAGCTCAGTTCTACAATGTTGTGGTACTCATTTCAACTAGTCGTGAGTCTTCCCTCCTGTAGACATCTGTATTGCCAACACACCCCTGTAGCACTGCACTCGGACGGCCCGTGAACTTTTACCCCACAACTTCCCTCCCCTCTGCACTGCATACTTTCCTTTTGGATTGATTTCAAGTGTCTTTGTGCCTTTTTGATTCCTCAAAACCACTGGATATACTTTAAACCCTTGTGTACATGGCTCCAGTCCGGTGATGTTGACCTAGGTTTTTCTAACCTGTTTGACCTTTGCCCCCTCCCCGTGCGTGCGATGTCGCCCCCTGCAGGTGAGCGAGGTGGAGGTGAACGGACAGATCGAGGCAGTGTGTGAGTCTGTTTTCAGTGAGATGGAGTCTCAAGCGGTGGATGCTCTGGACCTCCCCATGTCAGGCTGCTTCCGCATGCGCAGTCACAGCTATGTCCGGGCCATCGAGAAGGGCTGCTCCCAAGATGAGGAGGACAGGGTCACCATGGTGGGGGGAAACATGAGGGCTATCTCAGCCCCCCGGGCCACCACCACCGTCAGGACCATCCAGAGCAGCACAGGTCAGTCACACACACGCACGCACACACACGCAATAAAACTACAACTTCAGCTACCCTGTTTTTACCTTGACTTTACCCTGACTCTAAACTCTTAAAATACAGATGCAAGTTGGAACCAAATAAGGTTCATGAGTGCGATGCCATAGGGGAACCATTTTAGGGTCTCTCAAGAACCACAAATGGGATGGTTCTTTCCCCCCATGACTGTATTTGCCAGCAACAGTGATATGGCTGTTGCATTTATTCATTTTCAGCCGAATGCCCTTCACCAAGTGAGTTCCTAAGTGATCACGTCCTTCTTTTTAGGGCCTAGTTTAGACGCCACATTGTCCATATGCGCATATGTAATGTCTACGATGTATTATATATGTATGTAATGCATTATGTACAGTGTGCACTGCTACTGACTACTAATGTAAAGGGACAGTAATTGGATGAGCATTGCATGTGTTATTACACTGACAGCTTTGTCCACGCACTTTTAGAGTGCTATCCAGAACCTAAAATGGTTCTTTGGATTTCCTCATAGGAGAACCCTTTGTGGAACCATTTTTGGTTCCAGGAGGAACCCTTTTTGGATCCAGGTAGAACTCTTTTGGGTTCTGCTATGGGGACAGCCAAAGAACCCTTTTGGAACCCTTTTTTCTAAGCGTGTAGAGTACAGTACATGTTTAATACTGTAGACATGTCAACGGCAGGCAGAGGAGTTGTGATTGCAAAGGACACACACACACACACAGTACCCAGAGCCTCAGAACATCTCTTTATAAGTATTATAATACGTATGGCCTATTTTTCTTTGGCGTTACAATGTGATAAATATTAGATCCCCTCTGTGCAGAACGGAGTCTGTCTGTATCTCTGCTGGGACTACCTTTAAGAGCTCATTCCTGCTGATCAGGGTCTGTATGTGGACTCCTGGCCGGCCCTTATTTGAGCTCTCTGCCTCTCGTCCAGTAAAGCATTGAACTAGAACATTAGTGCATGGACTGCATGCAGTATTGATGTTGAGTGGTGTTGGCATTCCGAGTTAACTTTCTATTTTTGCGCCTCTATAAATTCCCCATCTTCTCTGACTTACATTGTAGCCATGCAGTGAGTCAGAGCCCGGGGGCATTCCTTTTTTCATGTTCCTCAGTGCCCCCCCCCCTCACTCCCTCTCCCCCTGTTTAATTATCCCGATTAAAAGGCAGTTCTTTCTTTCTTCCACACAGCCAACAAGGTTACAGTCAGCTAATTAAAATATTTAGTGCAAATTGTATGGCAAAGCGTGTTCAGTCAAGTTGAAGGTGCTCCTCGTGGTTCAGAACAAACATTCATTTAGTGCCATTAACAATTCTGCTCCGTTGATTCCCGGAGTTACGCTACCAAGGCTGCGGAGGATAAGGATTTATTTGACCCTCCGTTCTATTGAAGCCAGTGGGAAGAGTACGATGTAAGGGCATCCAGAGATTCGCCACCATCAAGTTTGTATAAAACAAACAGACAATAATATAGCCGGCGAGGAGGAAGAGGCATTTCATGTGTGTGTTTCTTGTTTGGCTAATATTGATCTCTGTCGGCACACCCTAGCCTCTAGGTTATATCCCAAATTGCACCCTGTTACCCACATAGTGCATTACTTCTGACCAGAGCCCTATGGGCCATGGCCAAAAGTAGTGCACTAAATATTAGATGTGCCATTTGGGACATACAACTCTCGTCACAGAGGAAGAGGAAGCGAGGGGAAAAGAGAATTCATCACATCAAGTGCTATTGGCAAGAACCCTACTGCTGGTGGGCCAGATGTCTGGGCTGGTCTGGGAGCAGGAGACAGATAAAACATGATCAAGCGGAGATGTCCTCTTAAGACGCACGCTTACGTGCACACACACACACACACACACACAGATAGAGTGAGCATACACACACACACCCTACTCCACACCGCACCCACACCCACACGCCTCTGACCCATATCTTAGGAGCAGCCTGGGAGTCGATCAATATTAATTTGCTGGGGATCTAAAGGTAATAGGTCCTGCCCTAGACAGCCGTCCACATATGGTTGGTAGCTGGGGGCGGAGGGATGGCTATTGTCAGCAGCAACAGCTGTTAGCCATTTCATTCACATCAATTTAGGGGAGTCAGATTGAGACATGTGATCATGTGATAACTGGAAATCTGAAGCAGAGTGAGTCTGCAGAGCTTAATGAAAAAGAGGCGTAGTTTGTTATCGACAAGAGCCATTGGTTTTAGCTGTGCTCGGTGCTTTGAAGTGTGTTTGATTGGTTCTGTGATCGTCAACTTTGATTGGCTGCGTGTCTCAGTCTGGGTGACCCCTGACCTTAATTCACTGCAGGGAATACTTGGTCGATCTCAGGTGATGATTATATCGAGAGAGAGAGAGAGATGTCAGTCATAACATTATTAAGCACTAAAAAGCCAGGCAGAGTACGGGATTGGCCCAGATTACTGTCATGGTGCTGGCACTTTGTAATTCATCACATCCTCACATCTCTCCTCCTGAGTCCTCGCTAACGCTAATGAATTCAATGGCACGCACGCACACACACGTGCACATACACACACAGGTTGCAGAGGGTGCCATGGTGTGAGGCAGCCCCTTGCAGGTTCAGATATGACACATATAGTACCAGTCAAAAGTTTGGACAGATTTATTTTGACTATGTTCTACATTGTAGAATAATAGTGAAGACATCAAAACTATGAAATAACATATAGGGATGTAGTAACCAAAAAAGTCTTCAACAAATCAAAATATATTTCATATTTTAGATTCTTCTAAGAAGCCACACTTTGCCTTGATGACAGCTTTGCACACTCTTGGCATTCTCTCAACCAGCTTCACCTGGAATGCTTCTCCAACTGTCTTGAAAGAGTTCCCACATATGCTGAGCACTTGGTGGCTGCTTTTCCTTCACTCTGTGGTCCAACTCATCCCAAACCAAGGTCATCTGATGTAGCACCCCATCACTCTCCTTGGTCAAATAGCCCTCACACAGTCTGGAGGTTTGTTGGGTCATTGTCCTAATGAAAAAGAAATGATAGTCCCACTAAGCGCAAACCAGATGGGATGGCGTATCGCTAAAGAGTGCTGTGGTAGCCATGCTGGTTAAGTATGTCTTGAATTCAAACTAAATCACCTCCTCCCCCATGCTGCACGGTGGGAACCACACATGCAGAGATCATCTGCTCACCTACACTGTCTCACAAAGACACTGCTGTTGGAACCACAAATCTTTCCACCGGTCTGATGTCCATTGCTCGTGTTTCTTGGCCCAAGCAAGTCTCTTCTTATTATTGATGTCCTTTAGTAGTGGTTTCTTTGCAGCAATTCAACCACAAAGGCCTGATTCACGCAGTCTCCTCTGAACAGTTGATGTTGAGATGCGTCTGTTACTTGAACTCAGTGAAGCATTTATTTGGGCTGCAATTTCTGAGGCTGGTAACTCTAATGAATTTATCCTCTGCAGCAGAAGTAACTCTGGGTCTTCCTTTCCTGTGACAGTCCTCGTGCGAGCCAGTTTCATCATAATGCTTGATGGTTTTTGCAACTGCACTTGAAGAAACTTTCAAAGTTCTTGAAATGTTCCTCATTGACTGACTTCATGTCTTAAAGTAATGATGGACTGTTGTTTCTCTTTGCTTATTTGAGCTGCTCTTGCCATATCATGGACTTGGTATTTTAACAAATAGGGCTATCTTCTATACCACCCCTACCTTGTCACAACACAACTGATTTGCTCAAACGCATTTAGGAGGAAATAAATTCCACAAATTAACTTTAAACAAGGCACACCTGTTAATTGAAATGCATTCCAGGTGACTACCTCATGAAGCTGGTTGAGAGAATGCCAAGAGTGTACAAAGCTGTCATCATCAAGGCAAAGGGTGGCTACTTTGAATAATCTCAAATATAAAATATATTTAGATTTGTTTAACACTTTTTTGGTTACTACATGATTCCATATGTGTTATTTCATAGTTTTGATGTCTTCACTATCATTCTACGATGTAGAAAATAGTCAAAATAAAGAAAAACCCTTGAATGAGTAGGTGTCCAAACTTTTCACCGGTACTGCATGTGTAGACTTCACTCCCTACTGAATTAGAAGAATAGTAAAAGGTGTTCAAAAATAAGCTGACCCATGTTCACACCATGCTGTTGTCAGAACACCTTCAGGCCGTAGAGTATAAAATACAGGTCACCAATTATAGTGCATTCGTGAACGTTTTCAGACCCCTTGACTTTTTCCACATTACAGCTTTAGTCCAAAATTGATTACAATGATGTTGCTTTTCATCAATTAACACACCATGCCACATAATGGCAAAGCAAATACAGTTTTTATTTTATTTTAGCAAATGTATGAAAAATTATAAACGGAAATATCACATTTACATAAGTATTCATACCCTTTACTCAGTACTATGTTGAAGCACCTTTGGCAGAGATTACAGCCTCAAGTATTTTTGGGTATGACACTACAAGCTTGGCACACCTATATTTGGGGAGATTCTCCCATTGTTCTCTGCAGATCCTCTCAAGCTCTGTCAGGTTGGAAGGGGAGAGTTGCTGCACAGCTATTTTCACGTCTTTCCAGAGATGTTCGATCGGATTCAAGTCCAGGCTCTGGCTGGGCCACTCAAGGACATTCAGAGACTTGTCCCGAAACCTCTCCTGTATTATTTTGGCTGTGTGCTTAGGGTTGTTGTCCTGTTGGACGGTGAACCTTCGCCCCAATCTGAGGTCCTGAGCACTCTTTAGCGAGTTTTCATCAAGGATATCTCTGTACTTTGCTCTGTTCATCTTTCCCTTGATCCTGACTAGTCTCCCTGTCCCCGACGCTGAAAAACATCCCCACATATGGTGCTGCCACCATCATGCTTCACCGTAGAGACAGTGCCAGGTTTCCTCCTGTGGCTTCCGAGTGCTGCAGAGATATTTGTCCTGGAAGGTTCTCCCATCTCCACAGAGAAACTCTGGAGCTCTGTCAGAGTGACCATCGGGCTCTTGGTCACCTCCCTGACCAAGGCAATTCTCTCCTGATTGCTCAGTTTAGCTGGGCGGCCAGCTCTAGGAAGAGTCTTGGTGGTTCCAAACATCTTCCATTTAAGAATGATGGAGGCCACTGTGTACTTGGGGACCATCAATGCTGCAGACATTTTTTGTACCCTTCCCCAGATCTGTGCCTTCGACCTCATGGCTTGGTTTTTTTCTCTGACTGGCACGGTAAACTGTGGGACCTTATATAGACAGGTGTGTGCCTTTCCAAATCATGTCCAATCAACTGAATTTATCGCAGGTGGACTCCAATCAAGTTGTATAAACATCTTAAGGATGATCAATGGAAACAGGATGCACCTCAATGTATTTCTATTTTTCATTTTTAATACATTGACCAAAATAAAATAAACTGTTTTCGCTTTGTCATCATTAGGTATTGTGTCAAGATTGATGAGGATTTTCTTTTAAATGTAATCCATTTTAGAATAAGTCCCTACAGTATGTTGAGTAAAACTAATGAATGAGGCCAAATTTGACATAAAATTAAAACTGTATTCCAACACAAGGAGTCTGTTCTATTTCCAACAAAATATGTCAGTTAGAAGGGCAGCAGCCTAGGTTATATCACATGTTGTGTCACAAATGGCACCCTATTCCCTATATAGAGTGCACTGTTTCAGAGCCCTATGGGTGCCATTTGGGATGCAGAGGTGTCTCTCAATGTCATTCTGTTAAATTACAGGATTAGGTAGCAGGACAGTCTTTCTCCCTCATTCAGTCTTTTAGACAGAAGCACACAGACACTCACGTAGAGGCAAAATACAATTTATTTATCTCATGCTCCCTCTCTCTCTCTCGCTCTCTTCCTCTCATCCTGAGTGCTGTGAGCAGACAGTAAGCAAACATCACATTGACATCACGTGCCTTTCAGGTGCTGAATGACAGGTTTGAATAATTATTTTCCGGACATATAAAATCCATCTTATACGAACGTTGAAAATACATATTTGCTGGATTATTGTCAAATGTTTCTTCTGGAATTTGAAATCAGATGCATTTTAGGTGCTGAACGAAAAGGTAAAAATACGTATTTTCCAGACGTTGAAAATGTAATTTACAGACATTTAAAATACACATTTTTTGGGTCATTGATTTTATGGCCCAATTTCAACTGCTATACATGTTCAATTAAGTCGTTTTTGACACCTCTTAATAGGAAAGAGGGGCCAACAAAATATGTATACATTCTCCTATCTATCACATGCACTTATTTAACTACGTCAGAACCTTTCAAACGGGCAGCAATTATGTACAAACTTGCATAACACGCTGAATAAACCAGCAAACCACTTCAACTACAGCAACGTTCCGAGTAACAGTTACAGGTTTTTGTTTTCTTGCTATGACTGTGATATGTTGTTGTTTATCTGCCTTGAATTAATTGACTGTAAGTCACTCTGGATAAGAGTGTCTGCTGAATGACCAAAATGTAAATGTTAAAAACAAACATTTGGGTATTGTTCTAATGAGCTCCGCCCCCAAACAAGTACAAATGTGGCCGGCGAAAGGTTCAGCTCCACATCTGAACGAATCATAGACATCCAGGCTATGTTTCACAAGTTTGAACATCACAGTGCATTATGGCACAGTTTGTACTGTGGAACACAGAAGACTACAGTACAATACGGTGTGGTACGGGACATAGTTTTATTCAGAAGAGTACAGTACAGTATAGTTTAATTCAGCAGACCACAATGAAGTAGAGTTTCTTTCAGTAGAGGAGAGTACAGTAGAACAGCGATTCTCAACTGGTGGGTTGCTACCCAAATTTGGGTAGCGGGAGGTTTTGAATGTGTCTCGGGTGTCTGAATAAAAATATATATAATTATAAAGAAATACTCCAGTCTGAATTTAAACAACTTAAACCAGGTTGAAAGTGTGTAGAAATTATAATGAACTTACATTTGTAAATAATAGGCGAAAAAATGTATTATTGACAATGAAAGAGGTGTGAATGTTGTTCCCTTGTCATATAATTGCTACATTTACTATCAGTATAGCATTAAAAATTGTATCCAGATTTTATTTTGCAAACTATTTTTCACGATGCAGAGACGACCTGGTTCAATTTGGTTCAAAACTAGTTGAGAACCACTGCAGTAGAGTACAGTAGAGTTTAATTCAGTAAAATAAAGTACAGTACTGTTCAGTAGAGTACAGAACATTACATGAAAGTTAGGTACAATACAGTACACTATACTTTACTTTTCTTTACTGTACTGTGTACTGTAATGTACTGTACTCTGATGTGATCCAGTGTACTGTACTGTGCTGTTAACATAGATGTATATGATTGGTTCAGATTTGGATTGGACCAAAAACCAACGTCTGTGGACGTAGAAATCTAGACGGGTCCGGACCACACCAGAAAAAAACATGTCCAATGCTTATGTGGGAATAATGTTATTTTTGGAAGGTTATAGAAGGAAAAGAGCACCCACACATGTTATTTTCAGTAAATATCAGTTAATACAACATCCCTGAGCAGTCAGTTAATTTGACCGTGACATGATGACCATAACACACATGCACATAGTTTGCACACACTAAGGCTCAGCCACACAGAGACTCAAATTGTATATGCAGTCAAACTTTTTTGCTTTTTGTCCGTCGATAGTCAAGTCGACTAAACTCAAGTCAGCTATTTTCGAACTAACTGGGTACAAAGACGGACAATTCGTACACGGAAAATCCATGCGCCTGTCAACCGATGACCCCCATTTGAAAAACCGTTGGCTCACACAAAATCTCTGTCATCATAACAGAAGTAATGGACCATTCACTCTTTTTAATACCCTCTTCCTCCTCTGAGAATGATTCCAGAGGAAAACCATCCAGGAGAAGGAAGAGAAGCAGACGTGATGGAAACCTCTCAAACACACAGACACAATGACATACACGAAACACACAGACTCACAGAAATATGGAACACAAAGCTTTGACATTTCATAAGCTGCCGGGAGGCATACCGAGGATGCATACCAAATTGCGTCCTATTCCTTTTATAGTGCACTACTTTTGACCAGGGCCGGTCAGTAATAGCAGGTATAGTTTCCTGCCTCACAAATACCAGCATATTTCCTATGTCGTGCACTGCTTTTGACCAGGGCCCATAGAGCTCTGGTCAAAAATGTGAATAGGGTGCCATTTGGGATGCAAACCTGGCCCGGGATAAGAATGTTGGTCCTGACATCAGCTCCTTAATAAAGCTGTGGTGAATCTTCTCCTTAAGCTGCGGAAAATCCATACCAATCGGGTAATGTGAGGATGATCTAAACCGCATTAAACCCCCGTCTCCTTCTACACTGGGTTGCCTCCAGTCAAATCTTACACCATGTACATCCTACATCCATCTCCACTGATCCTCTGAGTCCCAAATGGCACCCTATACCCTACATAGTGCACTACTTTTGACCAGAGCCCTATTAACCTTCTTCAAAAGTAGGGCACTGTATAAGGTATTGGGTGTTGTTTGGGACACAGTCCTGTTCTTCTGTGTAATCTGGTGGTTTTCCTACTTTGTTTTTCTACTTTGTTACGGAGCCACAACAGTAATTTGAAGCGTAAAATTGCCCATTCTTTTACTGAGAGGTGACCTTCAATCAAAGCTACTTTTGCATACAGGTCTAAAGTTAAGGAAATGTGCCACGGTGTATCCATCCGTCTGTATCTCTTTCTGTATCTCACTGTCCCCCTCCCTACTCTCTCTACTGTTTACCTCTACCCCTCTCTCTCTCACTGCTGTTTAATCCTCTCCTCTAATCCTCTGCTTTCCACCGTTAATTATCGCCTCTCGTTTTCTCAGCAACCTCTGTTTTCCAGGCTGATACTGTGAGATTGTGTGGAACGAGCTGTAGGCCTCGGTTTCATCTCAAATGGCACCCTATTCCCTGTTATGTGCACTACTTTTCAACAGGGCCGTGCTCAAAAGCAGTGCACTATATGTGAAATAGGGTGCTATTTGGGACACACAGCCTGTGACTCATTCACACTGTTTTCCTCCACTGGTTCAATAAGAGAAACGTCTTGCTGATTCTTTTTATTGAACTACTATGGGATTCCTGTGGCCTTGAATTAGTCAGGGGCTCTATGCTGTAGAAAATGGTGAACAACTGAAAGAGAGCTAGTTTGTGACATTTCATAGCCGGACAATGTTCAGAACTTTTAAATAAATGGTAGGTAGATTTTGTATAATTTCAGCCAGTAGGTCTAAAAGCAAGCAGGCGTTGCATGTACCGGTGTGCATGTACCGGTGTGCATGTACCGGTGTGCATGTACCTGTGTGCATGTACCGGTGTGCATGTACCAGTGTGCATGTACCAGTGTGCATGTACCAGTGTGCATGTACCAGTGTGCATGTGTCCTGTGTGCATGTGTCCTGTGTGCATGTGTCCTGTGTGTGCCGTGCATGTGGGCCTGCTTATGTTCTAACATGTCCACATTGGCACGATGTGGGCCCAATGCAGGTGAAGACATGTAGGCTGCCCACATTGGCCCCAAGGCATGCCTCACATCAACTGAAATAAGCCCACCATTCTGGATCAGCTGATAAATATATATACACTGCTCAAAAAAATAAAGGGAACACTAAAATAACACATCCTAGATCTGAATGAATAAAATATTCTTACGAAATACTTTTTTCTTTACATAGTTGAATATGCTGACACACAAAAATTATCAATGGAAATCAAATGTATCAACCTATGAAGGTCTGGATTTGGAGTCACACTCAAAATTAAAGTGGAAAACCACACTACAGGCTGATCCAACGTTGATGTAATGTCCTTAAAACAAGTCAAAATGAGGCTCAGTAGTGTGTGTGGCCTCCACGTGCCTGTATGACCTCCCTACAACGCCTTGGCATGCTCCTGATGAGGTGATGGATGGTCTCCTGAGGGATCTCCTCCCAGACCTGGACTAAAGCATCCGCCAACCCCTGGACAGTCTGTGGTGCAATGTGGCGTTGGTGGATGGAGCGAGACATGATGTCCCAGATGTGCTCAATTGGATTCAGGTCTGGGGAACGTGTCCAGAGGGGAACGGGGAACGGGCGGGCCAGTCCATAGCATCAATACCTTTCTCTTGCAGGAACTGCTGACAAACTCCAGCCACATGAGGTCTAGTATTGTCTTGCATTAGGAGGAACCCAGGGCCAACCGCACCAGCATATGGTCTCACAAGGGGGTCTGAGGATCTCATCTCGGTACCTAATGGCAGTCAGGCTACCTCTGGCTTTCATCTGTGAAGAGCACAGGGCGCCAGTGAAGAATTTGCCGATATTTGTGTTCTCTGGCAAATGCCAAACGTCCTGCACGGTGTTGGGCTGTAAGCACAACCCCCACCTGTGGACGTCGGGCCCTCATACCACCCTCATTGAGTCTGTTTCTGACCGTTTGAGCAGACACATGCATATTTGTGGCCTGCTGGAGGTAATTTTGTAGGGCTCTGGCAGTGCTCCTCCTGCTCCTCCTTGCACAAAGGTGGAGGTAGCGGTCCTGCTGCTGGGTTGTTGCCCTCCTACGGCCTCCTCCACGTCTCCTAATGTACTGGCCTGTTTCCTGGTAGCGCCTTCATGCTCTGGACACTACGCTGAGACACAGCAAACCTTCTTGCCACAGCTCGCATTGATGTGCCATCCTGGATGAGCTGCACTACCTGAGCCACTTGTGTGGGTTGTAGACTCCATCTCATGCTACCACTAGAGTGAAAGCACTGCCAGCATTCAAAAGTGACCAGTAAGCATAGGAACTGAGAAGTGGTCACCACCTGCAGAACCACTCCTTTATCGGGGGTGTCTTGCTAATTACCTATAATTTCCACCTGTTGTCTATTCCATTTGCACAACAACATGTGAAATGTATTGTCAATCAGTGTTGCTTCCTAAGTGGACAGTTTGAGTTCCCAGTAGTGTGATTGACTTGGAGTTACATTGTGTTGTTTAACTCTTGATACTACCCATCCCGGGATCCGGGATCGTGAATAAAGCCTCAGGCTCATTAGCATAACGCAACATTAACGATTTCTGAAAATCGCAAATGAAATGAAAATAATATGCCTGCTCTCAAGCTTAACCTTTTCTTAACAACACTGTCATCTCAGATTTTCAAAATATGCTTTTGAACCATAGCAAATCAAGCATTTGTGTAAGAGTATTGCAAGCTAGCTTAGCATTTTGCGTAGCATTTAGCACGCAACATTTTCACAAAAACCAGATAACCAAATAAATAAAATTATTTACCTTTGAAGAGCTTCGGATGTTTTCAATAAGGAGACTCTCAGTTACATAGCAAATGTTCAGTTTTTCCTGAAAGAATCTTTGTGTAGGAGAAATCGCTCCGTTTTGTACATCACATTTGGCTACCGAAACGAACCGAAAATTCAGTCACCAAAACGTCAAACTTTTTCCGAATTAACTCCATAATATCGACCGAAACATGGCAAACGTTGTTTAGAATCAATCCTCAAGGTGTTTTTTCACATATCTCTTCATTGATATGCCGTTCGTGGAAGCCTGCTTTCCCCTCAGAATCCCATGGAAAAATACCAGCAGCTGAAAATGACGCACCAATTTCGACGGAGGACACCGGGCGGACACCTGGAAAATGTAGTCTCTTATGGTCAATCTTCCAATGATATGCCTACAAATACGTCACAATGCTGCAGACACCTTGGGGAAACGATAGATAGGGCAGGCTCATTCCTTTCGCATTCACAGCCATATAAGGAGACAATGGAAAACAGAGCCTCAAAAATCCTGCTCATTTCCTGGTTGCTGTTTCATCTTGGTTTTGCCTGTAGCTCCTGTTCTACGGCACCCACAGACAATATCTTTGCAGTTCTGTAAAATTCAGAGTGTTTTCTTTCCAAAGCTGTCAATTATATGCATAGTCGAGCATCTTTTTGTGACAAAATATCTTGTTTAAAACAGGAACGTTTTTCATCCAAAAATGAAATTGCGCCCACAGAGTTTCAAGAGGTTAAGTGTTCCCTTTATTTTTTTAGCAGTATATACATACATACACACACACACAGTGGGGCAAAAAAGTATTTAGTCTGCCACCAATTGTGCAAGTTCTCCCACTTAAAAAGATGAGAGAGGCCTGTAATTTTCATTATAGGTACACTTCAACTATGACAGACAAAATGAGAAGAAAAAAAATCTATTTTGTCTGTCATAGTTGAAGTGTACCTATGATGAAAATTACAGGTCTCTCATCTTTTTAAGTGGGAGAACTTGCACAATTGGTGGCTGACTAAATACTTTTTTGGACATACATTTACTATTTTTAAGCAAAATGTTCAGGGCCATACAATTCATACATTGTACAGTATACAGCCTACAATACACTGGACTACAGTATCCATTCTCAGACTTTCTCCTTCCCACCTTCAACAACCTGTTTGCTCTCTGAACTGGCTTATATTTGTTGTGTCGCATCATTTGAAACAGGTTAAATCAATTTTGAGTGGTTGTGTTCAATCAGTGTTCAATCAATGACACATGTTCTCTATTTGTATTTGATTGTTGCCACTTGTGTTTACCAGTATGGATGTGCATTAGAGTGCAGAATGTGTTTTGAGAATGAGAATGTGTTTAAAGTTTTGCTGAAAAATCTAAGTGAGATCTGCAAATGGTGTTTTATCATGTGAAATGGTTTAAGGTATTGACAACAGACTGCATAATTAGCTAAATGAGTTCAGGCAACTGAGAACTTTGTTCAGCCAATGGGTTTTATTGTTTTAGCAGTTGAGAAAAACTGTAACAGTACTGACTGCTCATTAGATTTTGACTGGTTGCAGGTTCATATCAACAAAGAACAAGAATTACAGTATCACAGCGACAAAGGACAAGTTTGTGAGATGCAGGGTACAGTACTGTAAAAATAAGGGTACAAGGAGGAGGAAGAACAAAAAACAAAATTGCAAAGAGCAAAGCAGAGTAGTAATTTCTGATCAATTTTGAGCTACTATGATAGAACGTGTTTTCGTTAATCAAAAGACAATGACGGAATTGTATGTTTTGAACAATGTGTTTTCTATTTCTCGGTGTATTATTTACTGACTGTTTGAGAGTGTATATCATTTTGATCACTTTGTTTATGATTTGAGAGCAGAGTTTGATTTTGAACACAGGTAAAACTGTTTTGAGGCGAATGTTTCATTTTGCAAGAGGAGTCAGAGGTTATGTAAATAGTGCTTGAAGATGAGGTTTTGTGTTTAATGTTTTCAGGAAATGGAGCAAGGTTTCAGAAATTGTGTTTTAGCAATTGAGAAAAACTGTAATATCCTTTTAGAGTGAACATTATGATGAGTCATGTGTAAGATCAGTTGATATAACTGAGACTTTTTTGCCAATAGAGTTTAGAAAAAAAACGCTTTTAATCTGATATGCTGTATGAACATGGAGCTAGGCATTTAAAGCTTCAAAATATCCTTTTGGAGTGCATGTTCTGTCTGAAAGAATATTATTCCGAAATAATTTGCTTAATAGTTCTGAACCTTCATTGGCCTGAATCGTTTCAGCAATTGCTGTCTTGTATTCTTTTTTAACTTAACAACATTAACTGCAAAATTGCAAACCACGTCCCCAAAATGTTGAATAAGCCCTTGCTTCTACATTGTGATGTAGCTGTGATTGGTGTGGGCTAGCCCATTCTGGGCTTGGTGTAGGTTAGCCTGTGTTGGGCTTGGTGTGGGCTAGCCCATGCAGGGCTTGGTGTGGGCTAGCTCATGTTGGGCTTGGTGTGGGCCAGCCATGTTGGGCTTGGTGTGGGCTGGTCTGTGTTGGGCTGGCGTGGGCAAGGTGTGGGCTGGCCCATGTTGGGCTGGTGTGGGCTGGTCCGTGTTGGTCTGGTGTGGGCCAGGCTGTGTTGGTCTGGTGTAGGCTAGCCCATGTTAAGCTGATGTGGGATTGGTGTGGGCTAGCCCGTGTTGGGCTGCTGCGGGCTAGCCCATGTTGGGCTGCTGCAGGCTAGTGCCACATTGGGCCAATGTGGTCATGTTGCTAGGGACATTCTGTCTTCTGTTTGTTTGGATTGATAACTGTCGTGCTCTAGATGGCACGGTAGAATTAACTTGACAATGGAGACTGAAGTACTATTACTTTGAGGTTTATATCTGAATCATGGTAAGAATTAACACTGTGCATGCAGGCACACTTCAAACTGCAAGACCGCTCATTTACATATCCCCTTGAACTTCAAGGGGAATTCTTATTTACAGTTGCAGCCTACCCCGGCCAAACCGGTCGACGCTGGGCCAATTGGACACCGCCCTATTGGACTCCCAATCACAGCCAGTTGTGATACAGCCTGGAATCGAACCAGGGTCTGTAGTGAAGCCTTTAGCACTGAGATGCAGTGCCTTAGACCGCTGCGCTCCTCAAGAGCCCAAGAGTGATAGTGATTGGCTGTTAAACACAGGGGAGTTATGGACCATCATTAGCTCCATATATTACATACCCCCCTCTTAGCTAGAGCTTACAAGTAGACATAACTTTTTAACAATACATGTATTTTTTTTCAACAAGAACATAGTATTTTTAATACTGCTGTAGAGTCAAAGGTAGCTGCTGGTGCTCTAGTTTCACTTACAATACCAGGCTTCACCTCTGACTCACTCTAGCACATAGTCCTGTAGCCTCGCTGGTAGTTTAGTACACCTACCTACTCTGGTGCACTGACTGGTGTGAGTCTCTATAACAGAGGGTTTTGGTCCTCTGTCATTTGTCATGTTCTGTCTGTGTTCATTTGTGTCGCCTCTTCGACCTCCTGGTCTGAATCAGAGTCAGTGATTGTGACCTCTTCATTGTCCCTGTACCTGGCAGTTGTCAGGTCTGAGATGCTTTCTGTTTCTGTGGTAGCGAGCTCCTGAGGGTGTGATGATATCGTACAATCTTGGTTCATCTCTGATTCTCACCACTGTTGCTAGCTGCCATCCTCTCCATTTCTCTTTCCCTCCCGAAATGAAAGAAAAGGTGACAACTCTTTGTCATTGCTTGTCTTCCGCTGCACCTGTCTGCGTTTCAAGCCATGCTGGACATTTTTGGGAGTCACCTGCTTTACATTGTAGGTAGGTTGGAGTGTAGGACACGTCCTTTGACAGGTGTGCTTCTCAGGTTCAGGGGAGCGGCGTGAGGGTCAACACCTGTCTGTTCTGTCGACTTGGAGCATGTTCATCACTGACTGAATGGTCCTCTCAGCCATTCCGTTTGACTGAGGAAACCCTGGACTGGAATGAATGATTTAGAAACCCCACTCTTTTGCAAACTGAGCCGTCTCAGCACTTGTCAAGGGTAAATGATCTGCCATCAGTTCAGCTGCAAAACCACGTCTAGCAAGCACAGCTCTAAACTTTGCTCTGACGGTTCCTGATGTCCTGTCCGACAGCCTCAGCACCTCTGGATATTTGGAGTAGTGGCCCACTATCAGAAATAATGAGCGTCCTTGGAACTCATAGATATCAGCGCCGTTTTTTTTGTGCCATGGAGTGTGTGTGGTAGGTGTGGTTCCTTTTGGTTGCTGGGCAGTTTTTCTTGACAGGAAGTGCACGATTCAGCCATCATTTGTGCATCGTCAGTGAGGCCTGGCGAATACATGAGAGCTCGGGCATGCGCTAAGGAGCATTGAATGCCCTGATGTGCAATGTGGAGCCTCTTAAGTACCTCGGCTTGGAAGTCTTTGATGAATGATAATACGTTTGTTTACAATGAGTAGTCCATCTTCAATGTAAAGAGAGTCTCTGATGTGCCAGTAGGGTTGCTCTTTCTGTGGTGCGCTTATCTTCGTGTCTGGCCATCCATCTGACAAGGTAAAACATCTGTCGTTCTGCCCCTGAGCAAGGCAGCTAACCCACTGTTCCCCTGGCGCCGAAGACGTGGATGTTGATTAGACCCCCACCCCTTTATTTATTTAAATGTTTTATTTAACCGTTATTTAACTAGGCAAGTCAGTTAAGAACAAAATCTTATTTAAAATGACAGCCTACCAGGGAACCGTGGGTTAACTGCATTGTTCAGGGGCAGAACGACAGTTTTTTTTTTACCTTGTCAGCTCGGGAATTTGATCCAGCGATCCACCTCTCTGGCAGAGGGGTTGGGTTAAATGCGGAAGACACATTTCAGTTGAATACATTCAGTTGGACAACTGACTAGGTTTCCATCTCCGTGTAGGTTCCTCAGAACGGCCTGTCTCACTGTCTGCGTCTGTGACTGCTCTCAGATGTTGCATAACAGCACCCTCCAGTGGCTGATGTGTGGAGACTACATAAATGACTTTCTCGTCACTGAGGTGACACTTCAAGTGTGGCAGTCTGGGGTTACAGCCCTTGATAGCGTGTCTGCTGTTAACATGTTTTTACCTGGGGTGTAGACAATGTCAATGTCATATTTCTGTATTTGAAGCAGCATCCGTTGAAAGACAGGCAGGTGCCTTTCCAATAGGCTTGGTGATTATAGCCTCAAGTGGTTTGTGGTCAGATTGAACACTGACCGGGACACCATAGCCATACTGGTGAAACCTCTTCAGTGCGAACACGATCGCCAGGAGTTCTTTTTCTTTCTGGGCATAATTTTGTTCTGCCCCAGACAAAGCGCTGGATGCAAAGGCTATAGGCTGTTTACCTTGCTTCAGAACAGCTCCAAGTCCATCTTTGGATGCGTCAGCTTGTAATTCAGTCTCTTTCTGTGGATTGAAGAGTTTCAGCAGAGGCGTAGTGGAGATGGCTTTCCATCTTTACTTGAGTTAAAGTAAAGATTCCTTAATAGAAAATGACTCAAAATTGAAAGTCACCCAGTAAAATACTACTTGAGTAAAAATCGAAAAGTATTTGGTTTTATGTATATTTCAGTGTCAAAAGTAAATGGAATTGCTTAAATGTACTTAAGTATCAAAAGTAAAAATATAAATAATTTTAACTTCCATATATATATATATATTATTTTATTTATATGTTTTACCAATAGCCAGGGGCACACTCCAACACTCAGATATAATTTACAAATTAAGCGTTTGTGTTTAGTGAGTCCGCCAGATGGAATGAAGGAATGACCAGGGATGTCCTCTTGATAAGTGTGTGAATTGGACCATTTTCCTGGCAAAATGTAATGAGTACTTTTGGGTATCAGGGAAAGGGTATGGAGTAAAAAGTACATCATTTTCCTAAGGAATGTAGTGAATTAAAAGTAAAAGTTGCTATAAATATAAATAGTAAAGTACAGAAATCTACAAAAGACTACATAAGTAGTACTTGAAAGTATTTTTTACTTAAAGACTTTACACCGCTGCTTTCAGCCTGTCAAGAACGGCATATGGGATTGTCCTACATCCATGAACAACAGGAGGGACTTTTGGATCAATGTTGATTGTGGTGCTGGCCTGCAAACTCACCAAGTCCTTTAAACACAGATGCATAGCGGGTTGAGTAGCTCTTCCTTGGAGCATGGCAGAGCATGGCATGCAACTGTCGCTACTTTTCTGATGAGGTCAAGGTGCACACCGGCCACTCTGCCTAGCATTGGTGTGTCAGATGCATCTGTAACATAGAATGATGCATCTGTAACATGCAATGTCATGATGCCCTTCGGTTTAATGCGGGTGCCTCCATAGGCTATGAGTACAGTCTCTTTCACTTTGAATGGCTTGGCAATTTGCCTGCTATTGCTTGTGGTAGCACATTGGCTTCAGCTCCTGTGTCTAACTTAAAGTTGACCGTCTGTCCCCCTATACGCGAGTTCGTGTACCAGCCAGCATATTTTGTCACTGCACCTATGAACTGTGTGTCCACTTTCTTGACCTCTGTTTCAACAGGAGCAACATCTGTCCCTGGCCTACACACGGCTGCAAAGTGATTTCTCTTGCCACAATTTTACACTCAACATTGAATGTGTTTTTTCACATTTGCTGCTTGCTTTGTTCTGACTGTGCTTGTGATTGCTTAACATGGATGCCCTTTTTCCCCATAGCATGCACAAACTGTTCTGTGCTATTGCTACAAGACATAGCTTTATTTATTTGTATTTATTTATTTATATAGGCAAGTCAGAATTCTTATTTACAGTGGCAGCCTACCCCGGCCAAGCTGGTCGACGCTGGGCCAATTGGGCACCGCCCGATTGGACACCCAATCACAGCCAGTTGCGATACAGCCTGGAATCGAACCAGGGTCTGTAGTGAAGCCTTTAGCACTGAGATGCAGTGCCTTAGACCGCTGCGCCCCTCAAGAGCCCAAGCTTTAGCTTGAGCTGATGTAACTTATTATGCACGGTAAACATCTATGACCTTAGCTAGGGTTAAATCTGAAATGGAGAGTAGTTTCTCTCTTAGTCCACTATCTGTGACGTTGAACACCATTTTGTCCTTCAGCATTAGATCATCAGTTGCTTCACTCACCTTAGCATTAGCCTGCTAACCAGCCACTCATTTTAGTAGCCTACTTTCTCACTCATGTAGCCAGCACTGGAATCTTTTCCGCAATTGTTTTGTTTCCTCTTCTGCCACTTTTGACAACATGTCGTGCTCTAGATGGCATGGTAGAATTAACTTGACAATGGAGACTGAAGTACTACTTACTTTGAGCTTTATATCTGAAGCATGGAAATAATTAACACTGTGCATGCAGGCCCACTTCAAACTGGAGAGAAAAAAAACGCAAATTTACATAGTATCCACTTGACCTGCAAACTCAGCGGCAGGGTAGCCTAGTGGTTCAAGCGTTGAACTAGTAACCGAAAGGTTGCAAGTTCAAATCCCTGTACTGACAAGGTACAAATCTGTCGTTCTGCCCCTGAACAGGTAGTTAACCCACTGACTTGCCTAGTAAAATAAAGGTAAAAAAAAAAAATACTTATTGGCTGTTGTACAAAAAAAAATGATTCATTATTGGTTCACAATGCAAATGACTGACATCAGCTGTTCAGCAATAAATAGCAGCGTGTGATTATCATATGTGCAGTTGAAGTCGGAAGTTTACAGACACCTTAGCCAAATACATTTAAACTCAGTTATTCACAATTCCTGACATTTAATCCTAGTAAAAATTCCCTGTTTTAGGTCAGTTAGGATCACCACTTGATTTTAAGAATGTGAAATTTCAGAATAGTAGCAGAGAGAATGATTTATTCAGCTTTTATTTCTTTCATCACATTCCCAGTGGGTCAGAAGTTTACATACACTCCATTTTTATTGGTAGCATTTCCTTTAAATTGTTTAACTTGGGTCAAACGTTCCGGGTAGCCTTCCACAAGCATCCCACAATAAGTTGGGTGAATTTTGGCCCATTCCTCCTGACAGAGCTGGTGTAACTGAGTCAGGACTGTAGGCCTCCTTGCCCGCACACACTTTTTCAGTTCTGCTCACAAATTGTCTATAGGATTAAGGTCAGGGCTTTGTGATGGCCACCCCAATACCTTAACTTTGTTGTCCTTAAGCCATTATGCCACAACTTTGGAAGTATGCTTGGGGTCATTGTCCATTTGGAAGACCCATTTGCAACCAAGCTTTAACTTCCTGGCTGATGTCATGAGATGTTGCTTTAATATATCCACATAATTTTCCTTCCTCATGATGCCATCTATTTTGTGAAGTGCACCAGTCCATCCTGCAGCAAAGGACCCCCACAACATGATGCTGCCTCCCCCGTGCTTCACGGTTGGGATGGTGTTCTTTGGCTTGCAAGCCTCCCCCTTTTCCCTCCAAACATAACAATGGTCATTATGGCCAAACAATTATATTTTTGTTTCATCAGACCAGAGGACATTTTTCCAAAAAGTACGATTTTTGTCCCCATGTGCAGTTGCAAACCGTAGTCTTGCATTTTTATGGCGTTTTTTTGGGGCAATGGTTTCTGCCTTTTTGAGCAGCCTTTCAGGTTATGTCCATATAGGACTCATTTTACTGTGGATATAGATACTTGTGTACCTGTTTCCTCCAGCATCTTCACAAGGTCCTTTGCTGTTGTTCTGGGATTGATTTGCACTTTTCGCACCAAAGTACGTTCATCTCTAGGAGACAGAACGCATCTCCTTCCTGAGCGGTATGACAGATGCGTGGTCCCATGGTGTTTATACTTGCATACTATTGTTTGTACAGATGAACGTGGTACCTTCAGGCGTTTGGAAATTGCTCCCAAGGATGAACCAGACTTGTGGAGGTCTACAGTTTTTTTTTGAGGTCTTGGCTGATTTCTTTTGATTTTCCCATGATGTCAAGCAAAGAGGCACTGAGATTGAAGGCAGACCTTGAAATACATCCACAGCTACACCTCCAATTGACTCAAATTATGTCAATTGGCCTATCAGAAGCTTCTAAAGCCATGACATCATTTTCTGAAATTTTCCAAGCTGTTTAAAGGTTCAGTCAACTTCGTGCATGTAAACTTCTGACCCACTGGAATTGCGATACAGTGAATTATAAATTAAATAATCTGTCCGTAAACAATTGTTGGAGAAATGACTTGTGTCATGCACAAAGTAGATGTCCTAACCGACTTGCCAAAACTATAGTTTGTTAACAAGAAATCTGTGGAGTGGTTGAAAAAACGAGTTTCAATGACTCCAGCCTAAGTGTATGTAAACTTCCGACTTCAACTGTACGTGCATTTTCCCCCACTGTTTTCATCAAAACTCTGGAACATCTGTAAGTCGTTGACTTTAGTAGCCCATAATCAGTTGGAATACCAGGTTTACATAATACTTCCCTTTTTTTTACTTCATGTTTGCTATTTGTCCAAATGGAATCTATGGCAATATTTAGGATGCTTAAGACAGAAGCTTAGACTATACTACATTTAAATTTAAAATAGAGCTCCGGTATCAACCAAAACATCACTAGGTATTTGAGGTCAAGGCTGGTCAGTCAGTGCGAAGATGGCAGAGGGGTGCAGCGTCGGCACTGCTCACTGCTCCACGCCCATCCTGAAATCGAATCATAGGCTACACGAGGAAGAGAGAGCAAGCAAGCACCGCCACCATATCAAAGAAGCTGTAGTGTGCGAGAGACGCCCTATACCTGATGCCCTTCCCTTTCCCTTTACCGTGCCTCTGTAACTTGTTCCGTATGTGTGACCACTGGATACGAGTCTGTGAGTAGACGAACGTCTCTTCTTCCTTCCTTTCTGCCTATGAATGAGTTGCGTTTCTTCTGCTGCGCTTATGTGATTTCGCCAGCCGGAGATGGCCTCGCGCCCGTCCTACAGTGGCTTACTCATGCTTGATGGGAAGAGCATTAACAAACTTGTGATATGACATTGATATGAGTAATGTTGATATGTGTGTACCATGTGGACCTTTCACATGACAACAACACGACTATACAATTATAACATAATAATAATAATTATAATAATCATGTTCATATATTATCCTTGATATGTGTCAATGGACTGTTATTATACAGTTGTAAGTTTGCCTGTAGGTGTGCTGTGTGTTGGTCAACAAATTAATTGTTGATAATATATGCAAATATGTTATGGGCTCAGTGTAAGAACCTTCCATAGTGATTCTGGTCAGGCCAGGATATGTTGAACTGTTTCCAGCCTTCAGTCTCCTACTGTGACTTTTTATTTGAGTAACTTATATCTTTGACGTGGGATAGCCGGTGTACAACACACTGCCTGGCACCATTTCACACATTTCTCCCCCGTCTTTACTATAGAACCATGTACACAGAGACAAGCCCTGACATAGCATATGAACACATAGGACACGTAGCCTATGGGATCCCTTTTGGCTCCGACATGCATGGAAAGTGACATGGACAGCAAAGGAGAGGGGACTTTCCGGCATTGCGCTTACAGAGCAAGACCTTATGGGAAACCAGGTCAGCCAGCCCGGCGTCAGATAGAGGATGGGTCAAGGGTCACATCCATGTGACAGACATGTCGTCTGCCACCCCACACCCAGCAGCCCCTCCCCAGTCCCCTCCCTGGGCCATCTGTGAATGAGTCATAGGTTGTGTCCTAAATGTCACTCTATTTCCTATTTAACGCCCTCGGCTTGACCAGGGCCAATGGGGGATCTGGTCAAAAGTAATGCACTATTTAGAGGATAGGGTGGCATTCGGGTCGCCAGCATGCACGTCATTCAGCCTAGTCACGGCAGCGATGCCAGCTATGCTGCCAGGGCCAGCCCACTAACCCACTCCCTCTATCTCTATTTCGGGACAGACCCACTACACCCAGCTCCACATGCCTGGGTCATCCTCTCATAGACACGCATACCTCATGCAGGCTGATCGAACCTGCTTCTATAGGAGGCAACAGAGCATGTTCCAGTCACACAAGTCCACTATGAATAAGACTGTGTAACCTTTTCTATGACGAGCATACGCGACGTGCAGTAGGTCTGTGTCGTAACAAACTAATGCAACAGACGTAGGAAAATGCACCTGAGCGGAGTCCCCACTTTCAGGGGAAACGGAAGGTAGGTTTGAAAATACTGTACCCTTGAAAGCCCGGCAACATCCGCTTTCTGCCCAACGCCGCTGAGTTTAATATAAGGCATTATAAAGGATGTTATAAAGCATGATACGAACGTATACTTCACAGAAAGTGTTAGCTACAGTGGCAAGAAAAAGTATGTGAACCCTTTGGAAATACCTGGATTTCTGCATAAATTGGTCATAAAATTTGATCTGATCTTCATCTAGGTCACAACAATAGACGAACACAGTCTGCTTAAGCTGATAACACACAAACAATTATTCGTTTTCATGTCTTTATTGAACACACCGTGTAAACATTCACAGTGCAGGGTGGAAAAAGTATGTGAACCCCTGGATTTAATAACTGGTTGACCCTCCTTTGGCAGCAATAACCTCAACCAATATCACGCCTTGGTCTTAGTATTTTGTGTTTTAGTTAATTAGTTGGTCAGGCCAGGGTGTGACATGGGTTTATTGTTTGTTGTAATTCTTAGTGGGGTTTTTTAGTTATTGGGATTGTGGCTGATTAGGGGTGTGTGTTGCATAGGTTTGGCTGCCTGAGGCGGTTCTCAGAGTCAGGTGATTCTCGTTGTCTCTGATTGGGAACTGTATTTAGGTAGCCTGGGTTTCGCTTTGTATTTCGTGGGTGATTGTTCCTGTCTCTGTGTTAGTATTCACCAGATAGGCTGTATAGGTTTTTCACGTTCCGTTTGTTGTTTCTGTTATTTTCATGTATCGTCATTTGTCTATTAAAAACATGAGTAACCAACACGCTGCATTTCAGTCCGACTCTCTTTCGACAAACGAAGAACGCCGTTACAACCAAACATGTTCTGTAGTTGCGGATCAGACCTGCACAGCGGTCAGGAGGATTTTTGGACCATTCCTCTTCACAAAACCGTTTCAGTTCAGCAATATTCTTGGGATGTCTGGTGTGAACTGCTCTCTTGAGGTCATGCCACAGCATCTCAATCGGGTTGAGGTCAGGGTTCTGACTGGGTCACTTCAGAAGGCGTATTTTCTTCTGTTGAAGCCATTCTGTTGTTGATTTATTTCTGTGTTTTGGGTCGTTGTCCTGTTGCATCACCCAACCTCTATTGAACTTCAGTTGACGGACAAATAGCCTGACATTCTCCTGCAAAATGTCTTGAGAAACTTGGGAATTCATTTTTCCGCCGATGATAGCAAGCTGTCCAGGCCCTGAGGCAGCAAAGCAGCTCCAAACCATGATGCTCCCTCCACCATACATGAGGTTTTGATGTTGTGTGATGTGCCTTTCTTTCTTCTGACATAGTGTTGTGTGTTCCTTCCAAACAACTCAACTGTAGTTTCATCTGTCCACAGAATATTTAGCCAGTAGCGCTGTGGAACATCCAGGTGCACTTTTGCAAACTTCAGACGTGCAGCAATGGGGTTTTTTTGGACAGTATTGGCTTCTTCCGTGGTGTCCTCCCATCAACACAATTCTTGTTTAGTCTTTTACATATCGTAGACTCGTCAAAAGAGATGTTAGTACGTTCCTGAGATTTCTGTAAGTCTTCAGCTGACACTCTAGGATTCTTCTTAACCTCGTTGATCATTCTGCATTGTGCTCTTGCAGTCATCTTCTCAGGACGGCCACACCTAGGGAGAGTAGCAAAAGTGCTGAACTTTCTCCACATATAGACAATTTGTCATTTTGTAACCCTTACCAGTTTTATGCAAGTCAGCAATTCTTAATCTTAGGTATTCCGAGATCTCTTTTGTTCGAGGCATGGTTTCCATCAGGCAATGCTTCTTGTGAATATCAAACTCAAATTTTGCGAGTGTTTTCTTTAGGGCAAGGCAGCTCTTACCAACATCTCTAATATCGTCTCATTGATTGGATCCATGTTAGCTGACTCCTGATTCCTGACTTAGCCTAGGGGTTCACATACTTTTTCCAACCTACACTGTGAATGTTTAAACTATGTATTCAATATAGACAAGAAAAATACAATGATTTGTGTGTTATTAGTTTAAGCACACTATGTTTGTCTGTTGTGGCGACTTAGATGAAGGTCAGATCAAATGTGATGACCATTTTATGCACAAATCCAGTTAATTCCAAAGGGTTCACATACTTTTTCTTGACACTAAGTCTGGATGCATTTTATATGACAGGTAGATTGAGTATTGTCTACAGTCAGTTTAGTGCAGTGTGGGTAGACAAATATTTTTTAGGATTGTGTAGCCTGGTATTAAAAAGCCATTAGATTGGCCTATGGGTGATTGCTGTTTGTTGATATTCTGAGGAAGTTATGCTGCTCTCATTGTGTTGTTTAGGTACTGAGGCCTTACATTACGTAAACAGGAAGTCGCCATATGTCTGTCCGTGTGAATAAAGGGTCTTGTAGTGGAGTATATACAGGAAATTCAGCCGAAGCCACTGCCTGGTCTGGTCCATCAGTCTCCATGGAGATTAATGTGTTTAGCCTGGAATGACTTCCTCTGGGTGGAGTGGGCTTGACCTCCCTATAATACACATCTCTCTCTCTCTCTCTCTCTCTCTCTCTCTCTCTCTCTCTCTCTCTCTCTCTCATTGTACATGTCTTTCTGTCTCTCTCTATCTCGCGTTGACCATGCCTACAAACATTTAAAAAATATATATATTATAATTAGCATACGTGTTAAGTATTGTCACATTCAATGGTAGTGAACATCTGTGTTTGCTGTAGTGTTTTATGGCGCATCAATCATCTTCATGTCTTATTGATTTCCTCTTTCCCATGTTTCCTTGTGTACAGAACGTATCTCTGTATACACAGTTCCAGTGGTCCCTGGGGTCTAATGGACTAAAGTCTGAGTGTGTGTACTGAGATCTGTCTAGCCACCACCAATATCATTGCAAGCTTGAAAGACTGGAGGTACATAGCAGGGTTGGGGTCAGTTTCTTTTCATTTCAGTCAATATAGGAAGTAAACAGACATTCCAATTATTCTCAACACTTCTTTGTGACCATGTGACCTGCAAGGGGGAAATAAAACACTCTGGACGCATTCCAAGGTCGAGTCATGTTGATAGACTGATTTCCAGCATCGATTTTTGAAGCCTTTCCAAAACTATTGCCATACAGCCTTGATCACTGAGCAGAAAGGAGATGAGAGAGGTTGAGAGAGGTCGGGATATAAGGTGCTAAGTCCGTTTTCATAAAGCTTCTCGGAGTAGGACTGCTCATCTCAGATCAGTTTAGCCTTTTAGATCATAATGGGCCTGATCCTATAGATCAGCACTACTGCTCTGAGACACGTTTATGCATAGGAGCAATGAACCATAACCTGACACATCAGATCCTCTCTAAGAATATCACATGGATCATTTAATCGCGGGAAATTAGCTTACCCACGATGTTGCTTAATTATTTAAGTCAATAAGTCATCATTTTAGTCAAACTATGATATATTTGGGGTTGAAGTGGGATATCCAAAAGTGGTAACCGGAAGCTTGCAAGATCGAATCCCTGAGCTGATAAGGTAAAAATCTGTCGTTCTGCCCCTGAACAAGGCAATTATAACCCACGTCATTGACAATACGAATTTGTTCTTAATTAACTGACTTGCCTAGTTAAATAAATGTGAAATATGAGAATGCTTTTCCGACAACGTTTTTTTTTTCAGGGCTGGGTCTTATTTAAATGTGAACGCCCAACAGCATGCCATTGTTTATTAATCAGAAACACCTAGCAAAGTTCTTCCTATACGCGAGTCGCGGCCGAGCTGAGCACTACAATAGATCATCTTTGGATTAGCCAATCAGCTTTTCACCATTGCTGTCACGCCCTGACCTTAGAGCTTTTCATGTCTCTATTTTGGTTTGATCAGGGTGTGATTTGGGTGGGCATTCTATGTTCCCTTTTCTATGTTTTTGTATTTCTTTGTTTTGGCCAGGTATGGTTCTCAATCAGGGACAGCTGTCTATCGTTGTCTCTGATTGGGAACCATATTAAGGTAGCTTTTTCCCACAGGGTTTTTGTGGGTACTTAATTTCTGTTTAGTGTTTTGCACCTTTCATGTTTCGGTTATTCTCGTTGTTATTTTGTTATAGTGTTCAGTTTTAATAAAGAAAGCATAAACGCTTACAACGCTGCGCTTTGGTCCGATGATTCCTCTTCTTCAGATGACGAATACCGTTACAATTGTTTGTTTGAGTTGGTGCTTGTTCATTGTTTTGGTTGAAGAAGTTTCACGTTAAGTAAAGATGTGGAACTCTACACACGCTGCTCCTTGGTCCACCTCTCCACACGAACGTGACAACTCTCCACTGCTTTGATTGATGCAGCTAGAAATCACCAAGTCTCTAATCTATAATGAAAAGGCACTCACGAAAGAAGATTTCACAAACTTGTTTATCTATTTTGCCCTGTTGCTGTTTGTGCTGTTGCTATATTTGTATTGTTTTGTGTCCGATGCACTCAGGGTCTTGTCACATATCACATAGGAACATTCAAAATAGGCGCAACATTGCCCTCTGGTGGGAGCCTTTAACAACTGCAATGGATTTGAAGTTACATTAAGCGCAAACATTGACGGCAGGTTGCCGAGTAGGGTTAGCCCTCTATCTAAACCATGGGGAATCCTCCTGTATTTAACCTAACATTGGTATTCTCACCTGTTATTTGCAGCCGACAAAATTACTCATTGGTGACTTCCTCCTGAGACTGAGTAATAGCTTGCATCCCAAATGGCACCCTATTCCCTACATAGTGCACTACTTGTGACCAGGGCCCAACCGGCCACAGGGCTCTGGTGAAAAGTAGTGCACTATATCGGGAATAGGGTGCCATTTGGGACAGAACCATAGTCAAACATTGTGTACAATTATGCAATGGCACGGTATTCATGATTAGGAGAAATAAATGTCTTGAATACTGAGGATTTGATGTAATATCTCCCCCGCCTTTGGAAATATTTATATGACTGCAGCCTTTTTTGTCACAGACAACTCTTATGAGGCGTTTAGTTATGCAGAGCTTCTTAAATGGAATCCGGCATAAGTTATGACTGCATTGCTCAAGGATTTGTGTCATATACATAAATATTGTATATCACCTCTGCTTTAAGGCAAAGTCCTGACTGAGATTGCAGGTCTAAAGAGACTTCATGAATGCATTTGCGCTCTAGAGACATGCTTTTGTGAAAGAAATCTGAAGGAATTAGGATGATGACATGGGATTTCAGAGCAACATTTTGCTTATTGTCATGGTGTGTACAACATTGGCAGCTAAGAGCTGAATTGGGGTGTGCAGTCCATACCTAACATAACAAATACACAAATAAATGAATACAGATCATTCAGTTCAGATGCAGATGTGAACGCAGATGGCGAAATTTAACTTTTGCTGCAGCCCTATCGTTAGCATGTTTCACCACTAGATGGGACTCACTCTTCTCATTCTGAAGCACAGAACTGTTACTGGTGGGAACAAGAGTTATCTTACTAGGTGGAAACCTAGTCAGTTGTACAACTGAATGCATCTTTCGCATTTAACCCAACCCCTCTGAATTAGAGAGGTGCGGGGGGCTGCCTTATCGACATCCACGGCACCAGGGGGAAAAGTGGGTTACCTGCCTTGTGTGTGTGAGAGAGAGAGAGAGAGAGAGAGAGAGAGAGAGAGAGAGAGAGAGAGAGAGAGAGAGAGAGATATCAAGCAACAAGTCAATAATGAGCTGTTTCTGGGATGCCCGTTAATGCCTCACACCTTATCAGCATCCCAAATGGCACCTTATTCCCTATATAGTGCACTAATTTTGAAACCGCATCCCTTGTGGCTCGGCTTGGCGCTAACCGCTACCGCTAGCAACCCACACACAGCCTCCATCCACCTACCTACCTACCTACCGCCTCGATGTTTCCTGTGATTCTAGGCTAATTACAGGGGCAGATAAAGCAGAGTTTTACCGGTGGCGGTAGGTAGGTATGCCCTCCCTGAATGTGAAATATACCTGTGCCTTTGGATCAAAGCTAAGTGGAATCCGTCTACACGGCATCATTCAGAGACAGACATAAATTAAACTTACAGCACTGCTGCTCAAGACTGTGCTGTCTCTCTTTCGCTTGTTCTCTCTCTCTCTCTCACACACACACACACACACACACAAACCTTGTGGGGACACACAAATATCAGTCCCATTCAAAACCCTATTTTCCCTAACCCTAACCCATACTTTTACCATAACCCTAAACCTAACCCTAGCTCCCAACCCTAATGCTTAACATAAATATAACACTAATTCTAACCTTAAACCCACACCCCCTAGAAATGGTCCACACAAGAATAGTTAAACACACACACACGCACACCTACGTACATAGACAAGAACACTTGCTCAAAAAAGTTCACTCTCTTTTTGTGCACACACACCTGTGAGCCTTTAGCTTTGATGGTGGGGGAGGGCGTGTCTGACAGGAAATTAGGACTGGGCAGGTCCCAGGCATGTGAAAACACACTGCTTAACTCCACACACACACACACGCGCACACACTCCTTTGATGTGGTTACTGTCGGGGAGTAGAAAGACCTAGCAGTGGGGTCCGGAATTATTGGATCCCTTGATAAAGACGTGCAAAAAATACTATAAAATAAAGAATTCAAATACTGAGCTATATTGTATGCTCACATTTTTGGGGTAATATATTATTTTATACTAATACAATTGCTCAGAGAAAGAGATTTTGTTCAATGTACTGTACATGCAACAACATGGAAAATAAAAACTATTCCAAAAATATCTACCTGTATTAAAATAAGCTGGGGAAACAGTTCATTTGATATCCTAACTTCAAAGAATTTAGTTGATATGACTTCCCATTTCGTTTTGAGTCAGTACCACATAAACATTCGAAGTAGTAATGACTTTTCATTGACTTTTAGTTCAACTTACAAGACGTATTTTAGATACAAATGCGTTGGGCTTTATAGTGAAGTACCAAGACATTTTAGGCCAAAACCTGGTTACTCTTCATTTGTTTTTGAAAAAGAATGTTTGTTTATGAGCACGCGTGTGTGTCTCTGACTCATCTGTGTGTTCACACGTGTATACGCAAAACCACTCTGGGTCTGTGTGTGTGTGTGTGTGTGTGTGTGTGTGTGTGTGTGTGTGTGTGTGTGTGTGTGTGTGTGTGTGTGTGTGTGTGTGTGTGTGTGTGTGTGTGTGTGTGTGTGTGTGTGTGCGTGTGTGCGTGTGTGCGTGTGTGCGTGCGTGCGTGCGTGTGCGTGTGTGTGTGGTGTATAACTTTTCTTATTGCAGCTGTTGGATCATGCTGTAACTCCACACTCTTTTTTTGGGGGGTAAACTGTGATTTATCTATCTCTATTCCTGTACTGGGAGAGATAAATCTTGCTCATGCTTGTGTGTCAAACACTCAGTAATTACTTCGACCCTCACGACTGTCTGAGAATGTGAGCCAGTGGGAACTTGCACTGTCCCTCTCAGTTGGCATGATGAGAAACCTTCGCTCTGTGTCTCTTGGATATTCACCCTCAGTGAACTGTGTAAAAACATCACTCTCAACTCATCACAAGTTGGCTTTTAGAAACCACTATTTTAGGTTTGTAGAATTCATAGTGCTATTTTTCCCGTGTTCTTCTCGTTTGCCATCTACGGGACAGCTCTGTCATGACACTGTTTCTCGTGTTCATTTTACTTGGATTAACCATTGGGACTTGGTATAGTGGTACATGGAAGACATTCAATTGTGCGTAACTAGGCAATCTGCACACACGGCACACAGCATCCTGTACACCAGTCACCTCATATGATGAAGGGAAATACTTTTTTCACTGTATATTTATAGCATTTTCTACGTTTTATTGGATAGTGGAGAGACAGTGGGGCAAATAGACAGACAGTCACAAAGGCAGCGGTCCGGATTCTATCCCATGCCGACACATATATTTGTACTGTAGGCGGCGGCACTAGACGCCACCGCATACAAGGAGGGCATCACAAAGCCAGCAGCTAGTACTGTACATACAAGAAACCACAGCATATTGTGTTACTCACTTCTGTCAGTAGGGGGCGTCAGATACGAAAATACATCTGACCAACGGTAGTTCCTGATTCCGTTCAGAAACGTCAGATAAAGTGGTCAGGCATGGCTCACTTGGCAGAGAACGGAGCTTGCAACACAAGGATTGTAGTCTTAGATTCCTGGGGCTACTCATATATAGCATGTATGCACGCATATCTACAAGTTGCTTCGGATGAAAGCATCTGCTAAATGGCATGTGTTCTATTATCTATTTTAAAGGAACTGACAGTGTTCCAAGTGCTTCCCAAAATAGTGGCTGTTAGGTGTTTCTGTTTACTTACGACTTAACGATTCGTCTTTGTGTGTGTGTGTGTGTGTGTTTAGAATGCTTTGATTTGGCCCACTCAAGGTTTTTGGACATCTCCTGGCACAGGAAGTGAGGATTAGAGAACGTCATGCACCCCTCTCCTCTACTTTCTCAGTCAACAACAGACAGAGATGGAGAGAGGTAGAGTGGGGAAGGGGGGGTCAATTGCGACACAGGGAGGAGATGACAGGAACATGTTAAAAGTCAGTGCTGACACAGAGCATGCATACTGCAGTGCAGACCACCCCCGCTCTCTTCCACACACACTCTGAGCCAAACCACATGTTCCCTTCCAGCATCCTCTTCATATTTTAGATGAAACTACTGATCCTGAGGACTGCTTTTCCACAGACATGTCAAGAAGTTACCATATTAGCCCACAATTTTTTTTTTACCTTTATTTTACTAGGCAAGTCAGTTAAGAACAAATTCTTATTTACAATGACGGCCTAGGAACAGTGGGTTAACTGCCTGTTCAGGGGCAGAACGACAGATTTGTACCTTGTCAGCTCAGGGGTTTGAACTTGCAACCTTCTGGTCACTAGTCCAAAGCTCTAACCACTAGGCTACCCTGCCACCATGTAGACTATTTGCATTTTATTGAATTACATTTTACAGTAGAAAATAATACATACATTAAACAAGATGTGCTTTGATACCAGAGGATGACACTTAAAAGCATTATTTGATACACTTATTTCCAAAATAGTCCTCAGTCAGTCTCCAGATATGCTGTGTCATAACTCGCCGTTCTACCCAGCGCTTGTGGAGCAGTCCTCTCCGATCGTGCAGTGCATCAGTATTTCCTGTCAGGTAGTCCTGAATGTCGGCTAGCTAGTGCTATTGCTCTGCCCTTTGTCTTCCCACTCGTCTACCTCTCAGTGTTTTGTCATCAGAGAGCAAAGCCCCTGCAGGATTTCCTGTGTGTTGAGTAGGGGCTAGGGTTCATCCCTCTGGCTTCCTTCTGGCTCCTCCAACAGAGAGACAGCAGGCCTGGGCCCTTTTTCCTCCATCTCCTCCTCCCGTCACCAGCAGATGGGAATGACAAGTAGAGACATGGGGTTAGGCCTAGAAGTGAATGTTGTGTGGTGTGTCTTCCCGGTGGTAGATGGAAGTGGGTGGTTTGGCTGTTCCATGGGAGGGCGGGCCCTAGTCTTAATTATAGAGTCCTCTGTGAAATGTCTCAGCCTCCGTGAAGGGGCAGGGATAACTTTGTGTGTGTGTGTGTGTGTGTGTGTGTGTGTGTGTGTGTGTGTGTGTGTGTGTGTGTGTGTGTGTGTGTGTGTGTGTGTGTGTGTGTGTGTGTGTGTGTGTGTGTGTGTGTGTGTGTGTGTGTGTGTGTGTGTGTGTGTGTGTGTGTGTGTGTGTGTGTGTGTGTGTGTGTGTGTGTGTGTGTGTGTGTGTAGCTGCTGAGGAGAGAAGCCATCAAAACCCAGTCATCAAAGGCCCAGTGCAATCAAAAATGTGTTTTATAAATATTTCCACACTATGAGGTTGGAATAATGCTATGGAATTTAGAAAATTATGATAATGCCCTTTTAGTGTAACAGCTGTTTGAAAAGACCGCCTGAAATGTTACCCTGTTGTGGTGGGGTGGAGTTTTAGCCTGCCTTTTGACAACACCAGACAGGAAATGAGTTAATAGCCCAATAAGAAAGAACAGCTAGTTTTCAGTTTTCCCAACTCAGACCATTCCCAGACATTCCTAGCAAAATTCTTGCTTGAGAAGCTGCTCTTTGCTAGAAATGTTTTATCGAAAACAATCACAGTAAGGTACTTCATTGTTACCCAGAAAATATTTGATATTGAGATAAAAATGGCTGCATTGGACCTTTATTAATAAGCCACCATTCCTTTCCCTTGTGGAGATAATGTTCCACTGTCTTCACCCTCCTTCTCTTCTCAAGTTTGCGTCACTAGCCAAGCCTCATACAGCACAGGGGGATGGTGGATTTGTTGCTTGAGGGAACTAAATCGCCCTCCTGGGTTTTTAAGACCCCACTGCTACCCCCTCAGCCCCGTCCTTCCCCCACCTCCTGTAAAGACTGGCGGGCTGTTTACGCTGGCCAGGAGGGGCGAGAAGGAGACCTGAATGGGGGAAGGAATGCAGGAGACAAATGAGCACTCTCAGCAGGAGAGCGGGAATATGAGTGAGCCATTGTGTCCTTCAGAGTCTGCTGCCTGGGATGTAAACACACATTAATAGGGAACAGGGGAACACACACACACACACACACACACTGCAAGGGAACGCATGTGTGCTGGTGGACTGACAAACAGCTCTGTCACACTCGGTGAGGCACTCTTGTCCTCCCACACACGTGCTCTTCGATGTAATTCTATTCTCACACACACACACACACACACACACACACACACACACACACACACACACACACACACACACACACACACACACACACACACACACACACACACACACACACACACACAGGGCTGCATGCCCTCTCGTCTTTCCTTTCCCAACCGGATGTGCAGGGTCATGGGTCAGAACTGGAGACCACAAAGAGGGTTCTGCGTCAGTGTGGCTGCCTGGATTCTTGTTCTAGCCCTCCCTCCTCCCTCTGTTCCTCCCTCCCCCTCTCCGTGCCCGCCAAGCCTGGCCTGACGTTTGGTTTGAGGCCCAGATGGCTGTAGCATGCCCCTCTTTGCTTCTCAAATGGCACCCTATTTCCTATTGCATGTAATACTTTACCTATATAGGGAATAGGGTGCCGTTTGGGATGTAGCCTCTAACTGAGGATTAGATCAGCAGTCTCCTTTTCCTCCATGTGTGAGTAGTCAGGACAAAGAACGTCAAGTAGGGAGAAAAGAATGTAAGCCTCTAAATCATGAAATAATACTCTCTACACACACTGACATTTCATGACATTCTTCATTTCCTATAAGAACAAACAACAGTTGAAGAATTTGGAAAAATTAGGATTTTCTTTTTTGTTCAACATTTTTATTAAATACGTTCGATTTCTTTGTTGCACTGTAAGTACATTAGACATTTTTGTTTGTCTTTTATTGTCTTCAGAGCCCAACTTCCATAAAAAAAAGTTTACATTTTGGAGTGAAGCTATGTTTATTTTGTGGGGAGAAAAAGGTTGCACCAGAAGTGTGAACGTTTGACCACATACCAGTGCATTTTTATGCTAATAGGTTTAGCTGCAGTGAGCAGTGATCCTTGATGTAATGATATGACATTGGTATTGTATGTGTCTTGTCTGTGGTCTAGTACAGGCTGTGTGTGTGTGTGTGTGTGTGTGGTGGTTTGTGTGTGGTGGTGTGTGCGGTGGTGTGTCCAAAGCCATGCTGGTGTGTGTATTTATAGTCAGCACATACACAGAGGTCTAAGTGGCCTGAATTATCCACTTAGTACACTGTCTCCTAGCAGCAGTGGCTGCAGCAGCATCATGTCAAAGAGAAACACACTGAAAGACACATACAGTAGCTGTCCCAGATCTCATAATCATTAACTAGCTTACCCGCCAAAGTGTGTGTGTGTGACCGTGTTCTGATGAATGACTCATATCTTTGCACCTGTGGAGATACGAGAGTGTGTATCTAATCGGAGGAAATGAGCATAGGTTATAGTATCGATAGCTCACATCATTTATCTAAAGGCCAGTATCAATGCTTCCCTGGATTACAACAACCTACTATAGTTGATGTTGAATATTCCGTATCCACCCACTGACAACATGGATACGAGTTTTGCACTTTCGCCTGAGTGCTATAACTCGCTCCCACTGACATCCCAGACACATGCAGTGTGTCATTCAAGCACATAGCCTACTCACTCAGAAAGACATGGCCTGCATCCCAAATGACATCCTATTCCCTATACAGTGCACTACTTTTGACCAGAGCCCTAAATAGGGAATAGGGTGATATTTAGGACACAGTCCGTGAGATATGGGCCTGGGAGTGTGAAATGAGGGGAGTGGAATCATGCGTGAGATGTGTGGGCGTGTTAGCTTTAGCATTAGGAGGCTAGCGCTGGAGTTGCTGCCCGGCGTGGCAGCAGGAATGTTAATACAGGAACCCAACAAAACGGACTGACAAATGTATCTGTAACTGAACCTCTCGCTCACTCTCTCTCTCTCTCTCTCGCTCTCTCTTCCTCCCTTCCTACCCATGAGGTTACTGTTGAGTCACTCCCTAAAGATATCCTGTTCTCTCTTTCTCCTACCTCAGGGCATGCCTTTCTTTTAGGGCTGGGACAATGGAGTGATGTGTTGCTTCATGTGGTGAAGTACTTGTGAGGCTTAGGCCCTCGTTGCGGAGCACTGGGGAACAATAAGGGCCATCTAGCCCTCTAGGCAGGTCTAATGAGAAACCGTTTTAAAACCCACACCTAAACTCTTTCATCCTAGGATTATCTCACTCTGCTCAGTTCTCTTCAGTTGTCGACCATGTTATTGTATTTGTACCTTTATTATCTGTACATGTTATATTTAAGCAATAAGGCACAAGGGGGTGTGGTATATGGCCAATATACCACGGCGAAGAGCTGTTCTAAAGCACGACACAATGCGGAGTGCCTGGATTACAGCCCTTAGCTGTGGTATATTGTCCATATACCAAACACTCCCGAGGTGCCTTACTGTTATTATAAACTGGTTACCACTGTAATTACAGCAGTAAAAATAAATGTTTTGTCATACCCGTGGTATACGGTCTGATATACCACGGCTGTCAACCAATCAGCATTCAGGGCTCGAACCACCCAGTTTTTAATAGTGTACATGTAAAACTAATATAGTATAATATAGTACATACAGTATTGCCTGTATTGTATACTTTGGTGTGTACAACATCTGACCTGACAGATGGTCATATTCTGTTGTCGATTACAGGACCACTTAACTGAAATAGTAGCTTTCAGACATTGGTAAATGAAAAGTATGTCGCTATGTACTGTCCCTGTATCTTTTGTACTGTGCACAATTCCCGCTCTCGTCTAATTTGTATTGCAGCATGCAGTATGTGTCTGTCTCAGTCTGTCACTGATTGATAGAGCAGATGACAGCTCTGGCTCATAATACTGGAATGCAGGTAACGAGGGTTTCTATTTGAACTTGGTACATGCCGCCTGGTGGGAAAGTGGGTTAAGTAGGTTGAAACCTCTCACCAAGCAGCGTTCAGATAAATGTACAGTTATCAGTTGTAAACACAGTCTATATCAGGTAGCATAGGAGACACAAGACAAGCCTGAAGCAAAGTTAAGTTTTGTTGTTGTAATTTTTTCACAGTAGGGAATATGCTGTTATGCGGATATTGCTGTTTTGGCTACATGGCGCTACTAGACTAAATACAATATCTCTGACTTAGACTCATTGTGTAGATATTTGTTAGACTGCTTCACACATGGCATACTCACAGACACACAATGGTTGACACACAAAGAGCTGCTCTCAAAGTGCTGTTGTGAGTCACCTGAAGGAATCCCAGAAGCCTTCATGTCAGCCTGCACCACTCACCCTCAAAGGTCAAGGGTCGCGAGGAGATTTCTGCTCCCCAGATACCTGACCTCCCAGCCCCCTCACAGACACAATGGCTCTGTGTAGAGGAGTGTGTGGAGTGGAGTGAGGTTTGAAGAGAAAGGTAACATGCTGCATCCACTATGAAAGCCTTCACTGTTCACACACAGTCGCACAAAGTAACCTGAAACCCTGTTGCGTTTACGATTTACAGTTCTGGGGCCTCCTTTCTAAACTATGCGTACGAACAAAATATACCGCGAAAGTTGGCATTTATAAAAATAATCTAACTTGACGTGAGAATGTGCCTACCTCCCCACAAACTCTAGAGACCATGCGCGTGCACATCTGCTAGTGGTTGAAATATTGTTTTGCATGCTGGCAAGGAAGTATTTTGTACAAAAGATAAAAAGCTTGTTCTTAAAAAAGTAAAAACAGGAAAACATATTAACAAGACTGAAACCATTTGCCATTAGTGAGAAGAGCAAAAATGTATGGGTTTTATTTTTTAGAATCTAAAATAATTAGACAGCAATCTTTTTCCTGTTTTACTTTCATAACCATTGCAGAATTACATTCCTCACCCTTTTCTGGCCGTGTTGGGTTCATAGTCCCGTAGGAGCCATACAACAAATCACCATGCGCATCACTCATTTCATTGGACCTCGTAGCCTGCAAATAGATAGGCTAAATGTCTTTCATGGTTTGCGATATCATAGGCAGTGCGGTTTATAACTACCGCTATACAGTCAAATTTAACAGCGGATCTTTTTACATGGAAGTGGGCCTATGTATCAGGTGGAAAGTGTCACGTTATTATTGTCATGCTCACCAGTAAAGTGAAATGCTTTTCCTGCTTGCTCTTCTCAACAATGCAGATTTGAATATCAGTAGTACCATCAAAAAAACAAAACAAAAAAGTCAAGTAGAACAAAAACACATGTGAAATAAAAGTGTAACTACCACAATTGCTTGTTTTTTAGTAGCCCACCCTACAATGTAAGGGTTGGGGGGGGGGGGGGTCCAATTAAAACATTGTTTGATTTCAAATGTTCTGCTGGCAGGTCCACGACAACTTGCTAATTGTTTTCTCGTTCAAAAACGGACAGTCCTTTTCCAGATACAGAATAAATTACTGCTAAAGATGAAAAACATTCTGCCAACACAGTAGCTTATGTAAAAAAAATATTTGACAGTATGGGGAGGCTGCAGTATTGCTGTGCGATAAGAACACGACATTGTTGCCTATTTAGTCTCAGAGCCTATACCAAGGCTGGACATATAAACACAACAATCTATTGATAAACACAATATTGAACAGCAATTTGTCTTTTGCTTGCCGTGGCCTAATGCTAATAGTTCCAAACAATACGTAAATGGTGTTTCCAGGTGGAGTTTACATTTGTACAGGATTAACACCAGGAAACATGCATATGTCTGGCATGCTCAAAGTTGATGCATCTCAATATGTTTTTGTATGTGTGCAGAATTTTCAGAAATGGAAATGCAGACATTTTGGGTGAAATTTAAGCAATGGTTATAAATGAGGACCCTGATGTCTAGGTTCAATACCAGATAGACCCTACTTAATCACATACTCAAGTTAGGCTTTGTTGGAGCCTGTAATTGGCATATTGCAGTGCTTTAAAGTGCTGTTTATGAGACTAGTGTAATTTCGTATGTCTGACCTTTTCATTTTGTGCCTCTTTTTCATCACATTACAGTGTCCCAGATAGCATAGAGCAGAAACTGAAGAAAAGCTGTATTTGTTAGTATTGAGGCAGAAACAGTAGCTACGCCATGACTTAGCCTGCAGGCTCAATGCTAAATGCTAGCTAACACGCTCCCTGTTATAGTAACACAGTAGCAGTTCACTGTTTTTCTCTTCGTGAGTTTGCCTAGCATGTCTAACATGAGACTGTTTGTGCTCATTTTTTGGTGACTGTGCATGATTTCAGCTTTGAATTTGTCAACCTGCTAGCTAACTAGCATTTAGCTGTGTGCCTGTGCTGCAGCCAGAGTGTACACAGTGGAAGGTAAACAGCCACCAGCAGTCGGCTTGTCTCCATGGAGACACTATCACAAAGGACTCCAGCTGGTGGCATGGTGTGTAAGCGCGAGCAAACAGCGCGCTGACTGCGACGTGGGGAGGGAGGGTGGGAGGAAGCTATGGAGGCCCACCCTTCACTCCTCTAGTCTCTTCCCCTCTGTCCTCACCCCTCTCTTTTTCGGCTGTCTGGACCTCTTCTGTAGTCCCTCCCCCAAGCGCCATGCGGCTGTACTCAGCTGTCAGTGTTCCCCTGCCCGCCCGCCCTCCTGTCTTTGTGTTTGCATGGCGGTGGTGCTGGTGCTATGCCCTTGGCCCCCACGTGGGGGAGCTCAACACTGTTAGCCCAATAGCCCAGCGTTAGCATAGTCCCGCTTCAATGCAGCCTCAGACACTTGAAGGAGAGGTAGTTAGTTCTCTGCTTCTGTTACCGCTCATAGCAATCCACTGCAGGCGTTTGAAAAATCACAAGTTCCCAAGGACACATTGCACACAATACACACACTCAGAAATCGGTTATAGTCCTCGAAAGGGAAAATGTGATCAACGGAACCAGAGATAGTCTTGTGTTTTTGTTTTTTTTCTCAGGGCATGAAGAAGTGAATGGAGGCTTTTTTTGTGAAGGGGTGTGTGATGGTTGTGGGGGTGGGGGTGGGGTGTCTGGTAGTATCTAGCTCTGGGGGGAGGGGATTCACCCCATGGAGAACAGCTATTCACACAAGCCTGTCGGCATGGGGTTTTGAAGCATTTGTCAAAGAGGGATTTGGGCAAGTGCCAAGAAGGGTTTTGTCATTCACAAACTCCTCTACCCTCTTATTTGGAATGACAATACACACAGCAGGTCTCAGCTCAAGAAAGAAGTGGGAATAAAATGGCCATCAAAGCACCACTTTAATTAAGAAAGCGTGTTATTGCAGGTCTATTTTACACAGCAGAAGAGCTTCATTTGATTCTGAATAACATGCAAATCTAAGATCAAATTGAAATGAAATCCTAGTTTAAAAGCGTAAGACATTTAATTCGAGTGATATAAAAAAAAGAAAGAAAGAAAGAAAGAAAGAAAAAGGAAAAAAGGAAAGGGAAAGAAAGAAAGAAGAGAAGGAAAAAGTTTTCCACATCCATTCCCTTCTAATGGAGGTTTGGCAACCAATGTCTCATTCCTCCCTCGCTGTTCCTTCAGACAAACACTGCATCCTTGAGACAATCGGTCTGGTGAGTGTGTGTGTGTGTGTGTGCGCGTGTGCGGGAGGTCCAGGAGCTATCTTACTGTCATGGCTGGCTTAAACATCAAACTACTCAAACTCCTCCATCTCTCTGGAAACTTGGCAGTAGTCTTATCATGGTGTTTGTTCTGTAATCCCCCCCCCCCCTCCCCCCATATCACTGTAATGGCATTGTGTCATATGGACAGCCAAATTGGACTGGGACTCTTTGATGTGGAATATTTCTGAGGTTTTGTTGTGTTATGCAAGGGATCAAGTGGCGGGATGCTCAGATCTGGAAGAAGTTAACTGTGTTCATGAAGTTGCTAGGCACATATCAATTCACATATGCACACGTGCACAGAAACACACACACACACACATACACACACACTGCTGCGCAGGATACCGCTGACAACAGATTCAGATGGATGACAAGCATATCAGTCCCAGGCCAGGAAGTCTGCAGTGTGCTTTGATGTGGTCATGAGAAGTTTAACTTTTTGGCTGCACTGTGTCAACAGTCCTGGGTGTGCGTGTGTGCGTATGCGCGTGTGCATGCGTGTGTGTGTGTGTGTGTGTGCACGTGCCTGCGTGCATGTGGGTGTGTGTGGGCATGTTCCAGTTTCTTTAGTGTGTTTACCTAACCTGTCTCAACACACACAGCCCAGTCTTCTCCTCCTTTCTGTCTGACCACAGCAGAGCAGAGCAGTGAAAGACATGTGGGGGAAGGACTCATCTCCAGTTTCATATCCCTATTTGTGGAGAAACACGAAAATGCTCTGTTCTCCAAAGCTTTCTCCACTGTGTGTGTGTGTGTGTGTGTGTGTGTGTGTGTGTGTGTGTGTGTGTGTGTGTGTGTGTGTGTGTGTGTGTGTGTGTGTGTGTGTGTGTGTGTGTGTGTGTGTGTGTGTGTGTGTGTGTGTGTGTGTGTGTTTGAATCCCCTGAACTTCTGCTCCGTGATCGGCTGGTAGGACCAAGACCTAAGCCTCCCTCTCTATCTATCTGTGTCGGTCCGTATCTGTGTCCCAAATAGCACCCTATTTCCCTATGTAGTGCACTACATTTGACCAGAGCCCCAATAGCTGGCCCTACGGGCCCTGGTCAACAGTGGTGCACTGTAAAGGGAATAGGAGGCCATTTGTGACGCTGCCAGTGTGTGGGTGGGTGTGTGAGAGGGTGTGTTTGTGGTTCCGTGCTCTGTAGATTGCCTAATGGTCTGTACTCAGTGACCTTTGGCGAGATCAGCAGTGTGTGTCAATCATAGTTTCCCATGCAGACATCTGCAAAGCATCAGAACATGGGGCCCATGTTTAGGTCATGTTTAGGATGCTTTCTCACAGGGTGGCCTGAAGTTACTTCACAATCTATTTTCTTCTATCATGATGATATTAAAGAAGTGATATATGGGTGCTTATAGTCAGCAGCATAGCATAGTATAAGTGCACTATAAGGCATGATAAAGGATTATACATGCTTCATAGAAATTGTTAACAAAAAACATATGTACTTGTCTTTTTCTTGAAATGTTATTTTTTTTGAACAAGTAGCACATTAGCTAACACCTGGTTTGCTATAATGATCTAATCTCAATACAATCTTTTCTATGTAAGCCTCCCTCTCCAAACTTGTCAAAACTTGACCATACAGACTCTGGGTTGCCTTGGAGGATTCAGTCATTCAATCGTGATCATGACAAGGGGCATCAAGGCAGCCAGCTAGGCAGGCAGCTCTTTCACCCCCACTGTGGTAAGGCTTTGTAACTGTCACACACACACACGCACGCACGCACGCACGCACACACACACACACACACACACACACACACACACACACACACACACACACACACACACACACACACACACACACACACACACACACACACACACACACACACACACACACACACACACACACACTATGCTCCGTACTGAGGGTGTGGAAGAGAACGGGCCGTGGTATGCCGCTGCCACCGTCCCCTTTAGGATGTTTGTCTTTTTCAGGGATTAAAAGGGATTCAGGAAATTAACTCACTGTCCTAGTTTCTGGGACGGGAGTCAACGGGAGTCAGCCCGTGACCCAATTCTGATGGGGATGACACGGAGGGAAGAGGGAAATCAAAAGGCATAACGCCGTTCTGTTTTGTTGTGTTATGTTCTGTGTTTGGGGCTTCGGAAAAGGTTGCTTTGGGTCTGATGGCGTGGAACCCTATCCCCATGTGATACTTTTGAAACACTTGCACGATTTGGACCAGGGCCTGGTAGAAAGTATTGCACTTTATAGGGAACGGGGGTGCAATCTGGTGTGCTCTGTGTGGACTCCTTGCACACCAGGGCTTTCTTACCTGCTGACCTGTCGCTGTAATCGGAAATGGCATTCACTGACAGAGAGAGAGAGAGAGAGAGAGAGAGAGAGAGAGAGAGTGGTGGAGACAGAATTGATGTGTGTGTTAGCATGAGTAAATTTGTGGATCTTGTTTGTTTGAGCATTGATCTTTGCGTTAGGGCTTGTTTGCTGTGACATCCTACCTGATTACACAGTACACTACCCTTGTTCATCTACTCTCTCTCTTAACCACACACACACACACATGCACGCACGCACGCACGCACACACACACACACACACACACACACTGCTCATCCACACTCCCATACAGTTGATCTGTTATGATTACGTAAAGGAGGCCAAGCAACAGAGGAGGTCTGGACAGCAGCTTTCAGCCACGCTAGACTAGATTAGTAGGTCAAGTGAAGTGACCAACAGACAAATCCTTTTAGTAGGTTGGCTGAGCTTTGTTAAAGATGCTCCTAACCTAGATGAATCGAAACTCTCAGAGCAAACCTAGCTCATCCTCCTGTGAACGACATTAATGCTGTTTTCTCCTTCATTTCTTGTCGTTTTTCTAACCCGTTTGTCCACTTCCTGCCCCACTCTGCAGTGTCGTCATGCATTACCGCGTACAAGAAGACGCCTCCGCCGGTGCCGCCGCGCACCACCCCACCCAAACCTGTCATCTCCATCACGGCCCAAAGCAGCACCGAGTCGGCCCAGGACGCATACATGGACGAGGGGTCAGGCCTCCGGACCCGGATCAGCACATCCCAGCCCCACCTGTCCAACTCCACCGAGAGCATCGACAGTATGAAGGTGCATCATGTAATAACGTTTATCGTATATTCTGAAAATATTATATAGGTACAATCTGTTTTGAATTTGTCAGTGTCATTTTGTGCTTATGATTTTAACAGTGTTTTTGTAAAAAAAAAAAAAATAATGTTTTAAAGATATTAACCCCCAAAATATATATATGAATAATATTCTATTTTAATGTTATTATTATGAAGGCCCTGACTGCAGCTATCGAGGCAGCTAACGCCCAGGTCCACGGCCCGGCCAGCCAGCACGTCACCAACAGCACCATCACCGTCACCGCCACCGCCACCACCACTGCCTCCAGCGACAGCAAGAGGGACGCGCTCCGGAAGTGCCTCTCCATAGGGATACAGGTGCAGACACGCCGAAGGTGTTCATGACACATTGACCACATGCTGACCACACATGTTGGAATGTGATCATACACAGATACATCACAGAGTGTTGGAGTACAAAATATCATCCATAAACTGTAAGCCTTATCAGAGAACGATGGTGACTCTTTTGGTGTTCCCTGTCGACCTATCCCTGTGGTCTGCTCTTAATTGACTCATCTCGGGTTGACCCAGAATCTTGTGCCATTTGGTCAGATGCAACCATTTATGTTTGCGTAGTCTGTCCACGAGAGATTACTAGTTGACGTGCCTGTGTAAATAACGTTTAAATAAACATCTAATCTGTTTTCTGTTGCAGGTGGATGGACCCGAGGAGGTTAGGGCGACAGAGGAGCACTCCAAGTTCCAGTCAGTGGGTATCCAGGTGGAAGAGGAGAGATGGTGAGCAGAGAGAGAGAGATCAGGATGTGAACGATTTTCTGTCATTCATGTTAGTGTTTTTCTTGTGTCATATTGTAGTCCGCTGGTGTCTCTGCTTGCTGACTGTCCACTCATTGTGCATTCAGTTGGCACCTCTTTTTCTAACACTCCCCTCTCTGGCCTGAGATCAGCATGTATACAAATGTGTGCCTTGGAGTTGGGCCCATTGACCGTAGGCTACCGGATCCCTCATCCCCCCCCCCCACATCACCCCACAACAGCTGTCCCCAGCTCTGAGGAGTTTTGACATTAGAGCCCCTCAACTAGGGGGCCCATGGATGCAGTGACAGCTGGGGGAGTAGAGGATGTGTTGCAGGGGATGAAGAAGGGGGAGAGGGAGAGTGGGCAGTTAGTTGACAGCCATCTGTTGCACCAGTCATTGTGATGTAGCCAGGCCACTTTGGGTGGAGAGGGATGGGGGGGCGGGGAGATTTGTGTCAATGTTCTGTTCTTTTCAGTACGTGGTCAACCCCCCCTCCCCCAACTCTCTCCTTTGCCTGCCCGACACGTAACAGTTCCTATAGCTTCCCTACCTTCCCTATAGCTCTCCCTAAAGCCTTCCGCATGGTTCGGTTCGTCTGGTGACTAGCCAAACAATGCTAAGCGAACCGAACGAGTGTGCTCGGATGCTCCCTTAAAAGAACATTGCTTGGAAAATGAGAAAAAAAGCAAATAGTACTGCTTGTCTATCTTCAGATGCCGTAGCCAGTATACACTTCCTCAAAATATTCAGAATTCATCTAAGATATCTCAAGAAATCTGTCATTGATTTTGTCGTTTTTGTACAGTAGCACAATTGTACATCTAACTAGGATGAAAACGATTAGTCTCTCATTGAATGAAGAAAACAAAACACTCAATTGAAGGATCCCTACTGTTGACCAATCACAGACGAAGAGGTGTAGACTTCAGCCTGCCTAGAGAAAAAATGTTGTGTGCACGAACAGCCGGAAAAACCCTTGCCAAAGACCAAAACAAATAAAAAGATTGTCATAATATATGCACAAACTGTTTCCGAACTATTTCGGATGAGGAAGCAGGTGGACACCTTAGGAACCTCTGTACTCCTATAGGGCTGGCCTATAGCATGCCAATATGCCACTTCATTGGGCAACTGCCCTGACTAATTTACACGGAGCATTTGCATGGGCTCGAAGTTATGGGAACATTCCTGGTTCCTGGATTTGTGTAAAAATATGTCACGCAGCAGGCAGTTGTGTCAGTGTTTCTGCCTGCGTAACGTAACTCCCATTCACTCTACACAGTAACCCCTCTGTTAGTCAGAGCTGAGGGGAGATGACCAATTTTAGAGACTGCACTGGATGCAGTAATCTGATTTCATAATGTAAACAGAACATGGTCAGGAATCAAAGAGCCCAGTCTCAACCTACCAAGGTCATGCACAGGACTGCAGTTTCAGAGTCAGAGGCAGGAATCTGTGTTTCATCCCAAATAGCCTCCTATTCCCTATATTGCTACTTTTGACCAGAGCCCTATGGCTAGGCCTATGGGCCCTGTGTCAAATGTAGTGCACTACATAGGGAATAGGGTGCCATTTGGGATGCAGGTTTCTGGAATGGTTTTTCCTTAATTAAAGAGCTTTCCTCAGCTGCCTAGCCAAGTATAGAAAAGGAGGCACACCTCCAAGCAGCCAAGACAAATATTAACTCCGGTAGACACTTCCACTAGTCCAGTGGCACAGGGGTTTAATGTCACACATGTGCCTTCCCTTGGTGTATTTTTGAGTGTGTTTTTGTTTGTGCATGTTTGATTGTGTGCATGTCTATGTTTGTGTGTTCTGTGTGCGCGTGGTATAGTGCATCTTTCTATTTGTGTGCGTGCGTGCGCATGTGTGTGTGTGTGCGTGTGTGTGTGTTGCGTGTGTGTGCGTGTGTGTGTATGTGTGTGTGCATGTCCCAGCAAGGCTGGGTTGGTCCTGGGAGGTCTGGATCTGGGCTGATTGCCCCTATACACTAGATTCCCAGACGGTGAGAGTGCATTTCTCCTGTGGCCCTGCCCCACTCACAATAAATCTGTGTGTGTGTGTGCGCGCGCGTGTGTGTGTGGGGTCATAACCTTACCTCAGTGTTTGAACTGGGCTTAAGCCTGCCAAACTGAGAGGGAGTGGAGGGGAGCAGTAAAAGATAAGAACACTACAAACAACCTGGCTGCCTTTTAAAGACATCTGTCAACCGCCTGCTAAGACAAGTTTACGTTGCCTAATGTAAGTTATTATCAATAATCTCACTCTATGATTATATCATTAACATATCCTGTATGAATTGAAAAATGTTCTTAAAAATAATTCTGTAATAACATAATATTATAAGTTTAGACAATGTTCAGGTTCCTTAACTGTACAAGTGTACCAAGTGTTTCATACTTTTATGATAAAGTGAATGATTTGTTTTACATACCGCCTGGACGACAAGTATACCGATTCCAATCTCATTTATAATCCTCATTTAAATGACAGATACTCTGCGAAGGTGTTCCAACTTATGTCCTGGGGCCCGTACATTCCATATGGTGAACTCATTCCAAGATGGCGGCATATGGGTTAGGTGAAGGTTGGAGTTTGTTTCCACAGCTGGCTTTGCAGTAACTGGTAACATGGAATGTGGGTGTGTGTATGGTCTATGGTGGTCTTAAACCATCCGGTCCTCAATCCACATTGACCGTCTTGAAAAGTCAGTCAGAGACGATCAGACCTACTGCTTTATGCTCATGTTAAGGAGGACAAAGGGACAAAGACACAGGCTGAATCCCTAATGGCTCCCTATTCCCTACCAGGAGCCAAAAAGTAGTGCCCTGTAAAGAGAATTAGGGTGCCAATTGGAATACAACCATGACATGTAAGCTCCATTAAGATGCCTTGTATCCCTAGTCCTACACTTTTAGAAAAAAAGGTGCTAAGTAGAACCATACTGGGTTCTTCGGTTCCTAGGACCGTCTATGAAGGATCCTACCAACAACCCTTTTATCTTTGGATGGTTCTTCCTAGAACCCTCTATGAAGGATCCTACCAATAACCCTTTAATCTTTGGATGATTCTTCCTAGAACCCTCTATTATGAGCAGTTCCACCAGCCTTATATATGCTGTGAAAAAGCATTTGCTTTGCCCCCTCCTGATTTCTTATGGTGGTGGTAGTGTGATGCTCTGGGGCTGCCTTGCAGCTTCAGGACCTGGACAACTTGCTGTGATTGACGGAACCATGAATTCTGCTCTCTACCAAATAATCATGAAGGAGAATGTCAAATCAAATCAAATCAAAGGAGAATGTCCGGCCATTAGTTGGGGACCTCAAACTGAAAGCGCACTTGGGTTCTGCATTTGGACGATGATGATCAATGATCAAAAATACACCAGCAAGTCCACCCCTGAATGGATTTTTTTTTTAAATATATGGTTTTGGAGTGGCCTAGTCTGTGGCGTGACCTTAGAAAGGCGGTTCATGCTCGAAACATCTCCAATGTGGCTGAATTAAAACAATTCTGCAATGAAGAGTGGGCCAAAATTCCTCCACAGCGATGTGAAAGACTCATTGCCAGTTATCGCAAATGCTTGATTGCAGTTGTTGCTGCTGAGTGTGGCACAACCAGTTATTAGGTTTAGGAGCCAATTCCTTTTTCACATTGTGCCGTGAAGGTTCGGATAGCTTTTTTCCCTTAATAAATAAAATCATCACTTAAAAACTGCGTTTTGTGTTTACTTGGGTTATCTTTGTGTGACAAATGTGCAAAGAAATAAGAAATCAGGAAGGGGGCAAATACCCTTTCACAGAACTGTAAATACAGTATATGGTTCTATGTAGAACCCTTATTGCCTTCCAAAGAACCCTTCTTGCCTTCCAAATACTCATAAAACAGCCAGTTCTTAGGATGTTAAAGGTTCTTCGTAGAACCTTTTGCCTTGTCTTCCGAAAGGGTTCTTCTGAACAAAATGGTTCTGGGTAGAAACAGCAAATTATTATTGTTTTTTTAAATGGAACCTTTATTTAACTAGGCAATTCAGTTAAGAAGAAATTCATAGTTACAATGACAGCCTACACCAGCCAAACCTGTACGACACTGGGTCAATTGTGCTCTGCCCTATGATACTCCCAATCACAGCTGGTTGTGATACAGCCTGGACTTGAACCAGGGTGTCTGTAGTGATGCCTCTAGCACTGAGATGTAGTGCCTTAGACCACTCCTCCACTTGAGAGTCCTAAAAACCCCACTAAGAGTGTAGTGATAACTTTTACTAATAGGTTTTTAGCTATTAGCATCGTTCTAGACTTAGGCTCTGAGGAAGCTTTCCCAAATTGTGTTAATTCAGCTTTTCCATGTTTAGAGGGGTGGTATGCGCACATTCATAAAAACTTTCCCCAGGTTCTGGACCTGAGTGGATAACGTAGAACAAAAAGTAAATCCCCACACTGCTCCCAAAGTGTTTAATAAAACTGGGACAACTTTGTGACCCAAACTGGGATACAGCTTATCTAGACTTAGCCTGAACAGACTAAAACAAGAAAACTATATCTTATAATTAAGGAGTTCTACTGTGGCCACAATCCAGACTGACAAAGTCATACGGTCTTGGAGCAGCTTTTCTCCCAGTTGGAGAGCAGAGCAGGCCTCACTTAATCACTGAAGTGATTTACAAGGACCTGTAAAGGACTCCACCAGACTGCACTGTAACAAAGCCCCGTGAAGGACTCCACCAGACTGCACTGTAACAAGGGCCCCGTGAAGGACTCCACCAGACTGCACTGTAACAAGGCCCTGTGAAGGACTCCACCAGACTGCACTGTAACAAAGCCCCGTGAAGGACTCCACCAGACTGCACTGTAACAAGGCCCCGTGAAGGACTCCACCAGACTGCACTGTAACAAGGGCCCCGTGAAGGACTCCACCAGACTGTACTGTAACAAGGCCCCGTGAAGGACTCCACCAGACTGCACTGTAACAAGGGCCCCGTGAAGGACTCCACCAGACTGCACTGTAACAAGGCCCCGTGAAGGACTCCACCAGACTGCACTGTAACAAGGGCCCCGTGAAGGACTCCACCAGACTGCACTGTAACAAAGCCCCGTGAAGGTCTCCACCAGACTGCACTGTAACAAGGGCCCCGTGAAGACCTCCACCAGACTGCACTGTAACAAGGGCCCCGTGAAGGACTCCACCAGACTGCACTGTAACAAGACCCTCTTTTGCTTTGGTCTTTTATCTTCTCCCCCTATCTCTTTCTCCCCTTCTCCATCTCCCTCTCTCTTTCTATTGCTCTCTCTGTCTCAGTACCTCCCTCTCTTTCCCTCCTTCACACCCCGCCCCACCTCTCTCTCTCTCTCCCTCTCTCAATTCAAGGGGCATCATTGGCATGGGAAACATGTGTTAACATTGCCAAAGCAAGTGTGGTAGATATTATACAAAAGTGAAATAAACATTACAAATTAACAGTAAACATTACACATACAGAAGTTTCAAAAGAATAAAGACGTTACAAATGTCATATTATGTATATATACAGTGTTGTAACAATGTACAAACGGTTAAAGTACACAAGGGAAAATAAAAAAGCATAAATATGGGATGTATTTACAATGCCGTTTGTTCTTCACTTGTTGCCCTTTTCTTGTGGCAACAGGTCACAAGTCTTGCTGCTGTGATGGCACACTGTGGTATTTCACCCAGTAGATATGGGAGTTCATCAAAATGATGGTTGTTTTCTAATCATTTGTGGATCTATGTAAACTGAGGGAAATATGTGTCTCTAATATGGTCATACATTGGGCAGGAGGTTAGGAAGTGCAGCTCAGTTTACACCTAATTTTGTGGGCAGTGTGCATATAGCCTGTCTTCTCTTGAGAGCCATGTCTGCCTACGGCGGCCTTTCTTAATAGCAAGGCTATGCTCACTGAGTCTGTACATAGTCAACGCTTTCCTTAAGTTTACTCTCTGTTTAGGGCCAAATAGCATTCTAGTTTGCTCTGTTTTTTTGTTAATTATTTCCAATGTGTCAAGTAATTATCTTTTTGTTTTCTCATGATTTGGTTGGGTCTAATTGTGCTGCTGTCCTGGGGCTCTGTGGGGTGTGTTTGTGAACAGAGCCCCAGGACCAGCTTGCTTAGGGGACTCTTCTCCAAGTGATGGCTTTGTTATGGAAGGTTTGCTTCCTTTTAGGTGGTTGTAGAATTTAACAGCTCTTTTCTGGATTCGATAATTAGTGGGTATCGGCTTAATTCCGCTCTGCATGCATTATTTGGTGTTCTACGTTGTAAACATAGGATATTTTTGCAGAATTCTGCATGCAGAGTCTCAATTTGGTGTTTGTCCCATTTTGTGAATTCTTGGTTGGTGAGCAGGCCCCAGAGCTCACAGCCATAAAGGGCAATGGGTTCTATGACTGATTCAAGTATTTTTAGCCAGATCCTAATTGGTATGTTGAATTTTATTTGTTCCTTTTGATGGCATAGAATGCCCTTCTTGCCTTGTCTCTCAGATCGTTCACAGCTTTGTGGAAGTTACCTGTGGAGCTGATGTTTAGGCCAAGGTATGTATCGTTTTTTGTGTGCTCTAGGGTAACGGTGTCTAGATGGAATTTGTATTTGTGGTCCTGGCAACTGGACCTTTTTGGAACACCATTATTTTGGTCTTACTGAGATTTACTGTCAGGGCCCAGGTCTGGCAGAATCTGTGCAGAATATCTAGGTGTTGCTGTAGGCCCTCCTTGGTTGGTGACAGAAGCACCAGATCATCAGCAAACAGTAGACATTTGACTTCAGATTGAAGTAGGGTGAAGTTGGGTGCTGCAGACTGTTCTAGTGCCCTCGCCAATTCGTTGATATATATGTTGAAGAGGGTGGGCTGCATCCCTGTCTCACCCAACGGCCCTGTGGAAAAAATGTGTGTGGTTTTTCCCAATTTTAACCGCAGACTTGTTGTTTGTGTACATGGATTTTATAATGTCGTATGTTTTTCCCCCAACACCACTTTCCATCAATTTGCATAACAGACCCTCATGCCAAATTGATTTGTTTTAAATCAACGATGCATGAGAAGACTTTGCCTTTGTTTTGTTTGTTTGTTTCTCAATTAGGGTGTGCTGGGTGAATATGTGGTCTGTGGTACGATAATTTGGTAAGAAGCCAATTTGACGTTTTCTCAGTACATTGTTTTCATTGAGGAAATGTACAAGTCTGCTGTTAATGATAATGCAAAGGATTTTCCCAAGGTTGCTGTTGACGCATATTCCTCGGTAGTTATTGGGGTCAAATTTGTCTCCAAATGATGCCAGAGCTAAGGATGATGTTAACGAGTTTAAATATAGCCAATTGATGTCACGCCTTGGTCTTAGTATTGTGTGTTTTAGTTTATTAGTTAGTCAGACCAGGGTGTGACATGGGTTTATTATGTATTGTAGTTTCATATTGGGGTTTGTAGTAGTTGGGATTGTAGTTGATTAGGGGTGTGTGTGTGTGTTAATTAGGTTGGCTGCCTGAGGCGGTTCTCAATCGGAGTCAGGTGCTTCTCGTTGTCGCTGATTGGGAACCGTATTTAGGTAGCCTGATTTTGCTTTGCATTTCGTGGGTGATTGTTCCTGTCTCTGTGTAGGTTGCACCAGTCAGGCTGTATTAGGTTTCGTTCGGTTTGTTGTTTTTTTGTATTTATAGTTATTCGTGTATAGTTCGTTCGTTTTGTCTTCACATAATAAACATGAGTAACTTACACGCTGCATTTCGGTCCGACTCTCCTTCAACAACAAAAGAACGCCGTTACAATTGAAATTGGTTGTCTATATATTTTGTAATTTCATTGAGGATACCATCAACACCATAGGCCTTTTTGGGTTGGAGGGTTTTTATTTTGTCCTGTAGTTCATTCAAGGTAATAGGAGAATCCAGTGGTTTCTGGTAGTCTTTAATAGTTGATTCTAAGATGTGTATTTGATCATGTATATGTTTTTTGCAGTTTATTCTTTGTGGTCTAAGACACTGCATCTCAGTGCAAGAGGCGTCACTGCAGTACCTGGTTCAAATCCAGGCTGCATCACATCCGGCCGGGATTGGGAGTCCCATAGGGTGGCGCACAATTGGCCCAGCGTCGGGGTAGGCCGTCATTGTAAATAAGAATTTGTTCTTAATGCAACCGCTGTGTCAGATTTCAAAACAACTTTATGGAAAAAGCAAACCATGCAATAATCTGAGTACCACATTCAGACAACAAAGCAGCCAAAATGATATCTGTCATATTGTGTAGTCAACATTAGTCAGAAATAACATTATAAATATTCACTTACCTTTGATGATCTTCCTCAGAATGCACTCCCAGGAATCCCAGTTCCACAATAAATGTTTGTTTTATTCGATACAGTTCATCATTTATGTCCAAATATCTTCTTTTGTTAGGGCGTTTGGTAAACAAAGCCAAAAGCGCGCGTTCAAGTCCAGCCGAACGTCGGACGAAAAGTTCAAAAAGTTCCGTAACAGCCCGTAGAAACTTGTCAAACTAAGTATAGAATCAATCTTTAGGATGTTTTTATCATAAATCTTCAATAATGTTCCAACCGGAGAATTCCTATGTCTGTAGAAAAGCAATGGAACGAGAGCTAACTCTCTCGTCCCCGCACGTCACGAGCCTGTGGCACTCTGCCAGACACCTGGCTCAATCCCCTCTCATTCAGCCCCCCTTCATAGTAGAAGCCTCAAACAAAGTTCTAAAGACTGTTGACATTTAGTGGAAGCTTTAGAAAGTGCAATATGACCCCATTTACACTGTATATTGGAATGGCAAAGAGTTGAAAAACTACAAACCTTAGATTTCCCACTTCCTGGTTGGATTTTTCTCAGGTTTTCGCCTGCCATATGAGTTCTGTTATACTCACAGACATTATTCAAGCAATTTTAGAAACGTCAGAGTGTTTTCTAGCCAATACTACTAATAATATGCATATATTAGCATCTGTGACAGGGTAGCAGTAAGTTTACTCTGGGCACCTTATTCATCTAAGCTACTCAACACCTCCCCCCTGTTACCAAGAAGTTAACTGTCTTACGTAGTTAAATAATTAAAAATATAGAGCCAAAAAGATTGGAGAAGGTGGTTTACCCATACACCCATACATCTCTGTTTTGGATAGATAACTCTTCATTTGATGTTTGGTTAGAGTCTATTGATTCTTCAATTACATTGAGCTGATTTCTTATGTGCTGTTCCTTCTTTTTCCATAGTGTATTTATATATTGTTTTAGTGATTCACCATCGTGAAGTCGTAGGCTGAGGTTTTCTGGGTCTCTATGTCTTTGGTTAGACAGGTTTCTCAATTTCTTTCTTAGGTTTTTGCATTCTTCATCAAACCATTGACATTGTTGTTAATTTTCTGCGGTTTTCTGTTTGACATTTTTAGATTTGATAGGGAAGCTGAGGTCAAATATACCTTTCAGATTTTTTACTGCCAAGTTTAGACCTTCACTATTACAGTGGAACGTTTTGTCCAGGAAGTTGTCTAAAAGGGATTGAATTTGTTGTTGCTTAAATCTTTTTTTGGTAGGTTTCCACACTACATTCCTTCCATCTATAGCATTTCTAAATATTACTCAGTTCCTTTGGCTTTGATGCCTCATGATTGAGTATTGCTCTGTTCAAGTAGACTGTGATATTGTTGTGATCTGATAGGGGTGTCAGTGGGCTGACTGTGAACACTCAGAGAGACTGACTGTGAACACTACATCTCTCGCTCCCTCCCTCTCCTCAGTCAGTCAATATGGGTTGTGTTTGGCCTTACCCCTCACTGCCCTGACACAGACAGGAAGTTGTTAGGAGGGAGCTGCTATAAAGCAGGATGAGATCATTATGACTGCACACCTGCTCAGAGGACAGCTACTCTTTAACTGCTGCAAGCACACACACACACACACACACACACACACACACACACACACACACACACACACACACACACACACACACACACACACACACACATATCCAGGGCTGGTACAACTCCACTGTGAGTGTCTTTGATCTCTCCGGGGTCCCCTCCCCCTCTAGTTCTCTGTTCGCGGAAGAGCGTGATGAATGGTGCAGAGGTGGAATAGATGAATGGGTGAAGGAACAGAGACTGACCGGAGATGTGAGGCAGATGGATGGAGCGACTTCTGGGTCTGTATGTGTGTCACCCTGTGGGCAGGTCATTCCGGTGTGTCCGTGCTGTACTGTGTGTGTGTGTGTGTGTGTGTGTGTGTGTGTGTGTGTGTGTGTGTGTGTGTGTGTGTGTGTGTGTGTGTGTGTGAGTGAGGGTGTGGGTGTTGGTGTGTGTGTCCTGCTGTAGTCCGCTGGTGTCTCTGCTTGCTGACTGTCCACTCATTGTGCATTCAGTTGGCACCTCTCTCTCTCTATCACTCACCATGCCTCTGGCCTCTCATTCATCACTCTGATGGTGGTGGGATGCTGTATAGAACCAGCCAAGTGTGTGTGTGTGTGTGTGTGTGTGTGTGTGTGTGTGTGTGTGTGTGTGTGTGTGTGTGTGTGTGTGTGTGTGTGTGTGTGTGTGTGTGTGTGTGTGTGTGTGTGTGTGTGTGTGTGTGTGTGCGTGTTTTGAAAATATGTTATTTGCGTACAAGTGTGTGACTTTGTGCTAGTGTGTTGGCACGTTGCTCCGAGAGACATGGCAATGGGAGTTTTACAGGGGCACAAAGCCTCCCGAACCAATTCAAAAGCTTCACCCCAAGCTGTACAGTGTGGCCCAGAGGGTGAGTATGTGTGTTATCTATGAGACTCAGCCCTGCAGCAGGACAGGGGGACTGATGAGACCACGCTCCATTGCCTCTGAATCAGCCAAGTGACCAAACGCTCCCATGACATTCCTCCCAAACACCCCACACCTGGCTGATCTGATCTGGGATCTGTGTTAATATACTACACCTGCATGTCTTCTACTAGCCCCACATTTTCTAACATCTGACCTCAGATCTGTGGTTCTCTCTCCAGTTACCGCAGGATGACCAGGTCCAACAGTGTGACCACGGCGGTCCAGGCCGACCTAGACGACCCTGACTACTATCCCATCGACGCTCCAGAGATGGCGATGCGCCACTCGGCCACCATGCCCCGCCAGTACTCCCGGGACTCCGCCACCTCCACCGTCTCCATCCAGGGCTCGGGCAACCACTACCACGCCCTGACTGTGGAGGAGTACGGCGAGGTGGGTGTCGACCCATCCATCCTGCCCCCACCCGACCCCTGGATGGACCAAGTGGAGGGCCCAATGGAGGTGGTGGAGGGGAGGGGGTCGTTGTGTCCCAGGGATGGGCGCTGGTTCCTCAAGCTGCTGCAGGCTGAGATGGAGCGCATGGAGGGCTGGTGCAGACAGATGGAGCAGGAAGAGATGGAGAACGAGCTGCCGGACGAGAGTGAGTGGTGGCTACACACCTGCACGTACAGATGTACATACAAAACAACTTCAACTCGAGAACATTCCGCTGAATATGTGGAAACTGGTGCAGAAGTTAGGTTGGGGTTCAGTAGGATCACTAACACTTCTCTGCATTTGTGCTTTTTGGTGATGTTGGTGCATGGTGTGTGAAGGTTATATCCAGTGGTGTAAAGTACTTAAGTAAAAATACTTTAAAGTACTACTTAAGTAGTTTTTGTGGTATCTGTACTTTAATTTACTATTTATATTTTTGCCAACTTTTACTTTTATGTCACTACATTTCTAATGAAAATAATGTACTTTTTACTCCATACATTTCCCTGACACCCAAAATGACTTGTTACGTTTTGACAGGAAAATGGTCCAATTCACATACTTATCAAGAGAACATCCCTGGTCATTTCTTCTGCCTCTGATCTGATGGACTCACTAAACACAAATGCTTAGTTTATAAATATGTCTTAAGTGTTGGAGCGTGCCTCTGACGATCCGTCAAAAAAAGAAGAAAATTGTGCCGTCTCCTTTGCTTGATGTAAGGAATTTGAAATGGTTTATACTTTTACTTTTGATACTTATGTACATTTTAGTAATTCCATTTACTTTTGATACTTAAGTATATTTAAAACCAAATACTTTTAGACTTTTACTCAAGTAGCATTTTACTGGGTGATTCACTTTTACTTGAGTCATTTTCTATTAAGTTATCTTTACTTTTACTCAAGTCTGATAATTGAGTATTTTTTCCACCACTGGTTATATCCATTGTTTTCCCTCTCTCTGTATCCCTACGTTTTTTCCCTCCTTCCCTCTCTATGTCTGTGTCCTCCAAATGACCCAACAGACTTAGTAGACGGAGTGAAGTTGCCTGAGTACCAAATGGCACCCTATTCCCAAGATAATGCACTACTTTTGACCGAGGCCCAATAGGGCTCAGTTCAAACGTAGTGCACTACATAGGGAATAGGGTGCCATTTGGAACACGCTGGGTATTCATGGCAGCTGGCCACACTACCTGCTTGTTGCCTGCTATCTCCTCTGCCGACTTACCAGGCATAGTTATCAATAGGGAGCCAGCTGGGTCCCGCCACACATCTGTGCTGTACAGTAAAATGGCCTTTCACAGCCACGCTCAATAGGGGTTTTCATTCTCAAACTCACTTAATGACATCGTTCAAGGCTACTGCCAGCACCATAGCTCCAGATTGGCAGCCCTACACTGACACTGTCTGCATCAAAAAAGAACACCCTGTTTACTTTCTTTTGACCAGGGGGAATAGGGTACTGTAGGGTTCTGGTTAAAATTAATACTCTAATAGGGAATAGGGTGCCATTTGGGGTGCATTCTCAGAATAGCCCAATGTGGTAGCCTTTGTACAACTAGAATACTACTCCTTAGATTTGTCCCTAGTGACATAAATGTTTTCTTCATTTAGACTTGTACTGCATTGGGCTAAATCAGGGTCACACACAGTGTTTCTTGGTAGTCTTAATTAAACAAATCTACTTTGAAACAAAAGCAAGTACACACTACACACATAGTTATGGGCTTTAAAAAAAATGAGACTCTTTGAACCATTTCAGATATTTCAGACATTCAGACATTTCAGTTGAAATGCATTACATTTTGAGTTTGCATCCCAATAGTATATGTATATACTGAACAAAAATGTAAATGCAACATGTAAGGTGTTGATACCATGTTGCGTTTATTAGTTGAAATAAAAGATCCCAGAAATGCGCAGTTTTCTAAAGTTTTGTGCACAAATTTCTTTACATCCGTCTCGAGTGAGCATTTCTCCTTTGACAATATAGTCCATCCACCTGACAGGTGTGGCATGTCAAGAGCTGATTAAACAGCATGATCATTACAAAATTGCACATTGTGCTGGGGCAATAAATCACACAGAACGCACTGCAACTGCCTCTGCAATACAATTCTACAAGCCACATCCGGCTTCTTCACCTGCGGGATTGTCTGAGGCCAGCCACCAGACAGCTGATGAAACTGTGGGTTTGCACAACCAAAGAATTTCTGCACAAACTGCCAGAAACCATCTAAGGAAAGCTCATCTGTATTTATCGTCCTCACCAGGGTCTTGACCTTGACGTAACCGACTTCAGTGGGCAAATGTTCACGTTCGATGGCCATTGGCAAACTGGAGAATTGTGATCTCCACAGATGAATCCCGGGTTTCAACTTTACCGGGCAGATAGCAGATAGCGTGTATTTCATCACAACGTTGTGAACAGAGTGCCCCATGGTAGCGGTGGGGTTAGGGTATGGACAGGCATAAGCTAAGCATAACGAACACAATTGCATATTATCAATGGCAATTTGAATGCACAGAGATACAGAGATCCTGAGGCCCATTGTCGTGCCATTCATCTTCCGCCATCAACTCATGTTTCAGCATGATAATCCACAGCCCCATTTTGCAAGAATCTGTACACAATTCCTGGAAACTGAAAATGTCCCAGTTCTGGCCTGCATACTCACCAGACATGTCACCCATTGAGCATGTTTGGGATGCTCTGGATCAACGTGTAAGACAATGTCTTCCACTTCCCACCAATATCCAGCAACTTTGCACATCCATTGAAGAGGAGTGGGACAACATTCCACAGGCTAACATCAACAGCCTGATCAGCCTGATCAACTATGTGAAGGAGATCGTGTTGTGCCGCCTAGAAGCATATAGTGGTCACACCAGATCACACCCTCCATACCCGGCGTGAAACAGGGACCCTCTGCACACATCAACAACAGTCGGCGCAGTGGTTAAGGGCGCTGTACTGCAGCGCCAGCTGTGCCATCAGAGACTCTGGGTTCACGCCCAGGCTCTGTCGTAACCGGCCGTGAACGGGAGGTCCATGGGGCGACGCACAATTGTCCTAGCATCGTCCGTGTTAGGGAGGGCTTGGTCGGTCGGTAGGTATGTCTTTGTCTCATCGCGCACCAGCGACCCCTGTGGCGGGCCGGGCGCAGTGCGCGCTAACCAAGGTTGCCAGGTGCACGGTGTTTCCTCCAACACATTGGTGCGGCTGGCTTCCGGGTTGGATGCGCGCTGGGTTAAGAAGCAGTGCGGCTAGGTTGGGTTGTGTATCGGAGGACGCATGACTTTCAACCTTCGTCTCTCCCTAGCCCGTATGGGAGTTGTAGCGATGAGACAAGATAGTAGCTACTACAACAATTGGACACCATGAAATTGGGGAGAAAAAGGGGGTAACATTTTTTAAATAAAAATAAAAAAACCTTACCCACGAAGCATCCTTACCCATCGTTCCACAAAAGCCATGGCCATTGCAGAGCAAGGGGAACAACTACTTCAAGGTCTCAGAGCAAGTGACGTCACCGATTGAAACGCTATTGAGTGCGCACCACCGCTAACTAAGCTAGCCGTTTCACACCCGTTACACCCCTACCTTTTTTTTGTAAGATATCTGTGACCAACATATGGATATCTGTATTCCCAGTCATGTGGAATCCATAGATTAGGGCGTAACATGTATTTAAATTGACTGATTTCCTTATATCTGTAACTCAGCAAAATCTTTGAAATTGTTGTATGTTGCGTTTATATTTTTGTTCAGTGTGCACCACAGAAGACTGAAATATAACAAAAAAGTACAGAAAATAATGAAAAATGTGGATTAATTACGAAATTACGAGAAATAATAATAACATTCCACCCATGAGGCCATTAGAGGGCGCTTTGGTAATTTGACTGCAGGAAAGGCTAATGCATTATTTCTGATGGGGAGAACACAGCGTTATGTGAGGGTGGTGAACTTTGACACGTCTGCTGATCAGCCCTTGTGTAGGGATTCTGCAGTGAATTTCCTCCCACTGACATGTAAGTCGAGGTTGTGTATTGAGACGGCTGGTTCAGAAGTCCCCCACTCTCAAAGCATGGAGGGGGCGTTGTTTATTTGATGTGTAGGATAAACACTCCCCCTTTCATCTAAACTCACAGCTTAGGTCCCCAGTTCCCACTCTCCACATATTTATAGCCTTGCACTCATCAAAGGCAAAGTCTGTGAGACTCCAAGGTTATTTCACTTAAGATTGATGTCTGTGTGTGTGTGTGTGTGTGTGTGTGTGTGTGTGTGTGTGTGTGTGTGTGTGTGTGTGTGTGTGTGTGTGTGTGTGTGTGTGTGTGTGTGTGTGTGTGTGTGTGTGTGTGTGTGTGTGTGTGTGTGTGTGTGTGTGTGTGTGTGTGTGTGTGTGTGTGTGTGTGTGTGTGTGTGTGTGTGTGTGTGTGTGTGCGTGTGTGTGTGTGACTTTCCGCAGTCCTGGGGAAGATCCGCAGTGCAGTAGGCAGCGCCCAGCTGCTCATGTCTCAGAAGTTCCAGCAGTTTCGGGAGCTGTGTGAGGAGAACCTGGTATGTAATACACATACACACCAATCTTAAATCACTCTACTGCGTCAGCAGGCCCTTCATTGCCAACTGTCACATAATGAGATGATCTATACAAGCTTATAATTGACCCTGAGTGTCAAACAAAACACCGCTATGGTTGCAAATTCTAAATAGGATTCTAGTCGAGCACCGCTCAAAGCATACTGACCTTGAAGTGTGGAGATACAAGGTGAAATAGTCCCAGACCAGTATGCTGATGACATACGGATGGGGAAATGAGAGTGGTTACAACCCTGTCCTGACTGAGTTTGTGTGTGTGTGTGTGTGTGTGTGTGTGTGTGTGTGTGTGTGTGTGTGTGTGTGTGTGTGTGTGTGTGTGTGTGTGTGTGTGTGTGTGTGTGTGTGTGTGTGTGCGTGTGTCTGTGTGGGTGCGTGTGTGTGTGTGTGTGTGTGTGTGGGTGCGTACATGCGTGTGTGTGTGTGTGGGTGTGTGTGGGTGCGTACATGCGTGTGTGTGTGTGTGTTTGTGTCTGTGTGGGTGCGCGTGCGTGTGTGTGTGTCTGTCAGAACCCCAATGCCAACCCCAGGCCCATCTCCCAGGATCTGGCTGGTTTCTGGGACATGCTGCAGCTGTCCATCGAAAACATCAGCCTAAAGTTTGATGAGCTGCACCAACTCAAAGCCAACAACTGGAGACCCCTGGACCCCCCTGTGATAAAGGTACCACTCAATGTAGTAGACCCTATAGGCCAGATCCACCTTAAAGGGATAGTTCCCTCAAGTTACAAAATGCAATATTGTTTATAATGTAAGCAATGTTGTAATTGGGTGACCTATCCCTTTAAGTCTGGACGTAATCCAATACAATGGAATGGTGTTTTTGTCCTGGATGCTTCTACTTTCATTGTTGCTGAATATGATTAACGTACGTAGATTTTAGTTCAATGTAGCATAAGGTGTTGTAATGCATGTAAAAGGATTGTTGGAATGTTGTGTGATAACCTGCCTGACGTGACTGCATGTCTGCTGTGTGTTTTTATTTTTTTATTTTTTTGTTTTTGTTGTTGACAGTGAGCTGGATTGTTGAGAAGTCACTCTTCCTGCCATGCACCGTCGGGCCTCGCTGACCTTGCTGGCCACTCTTACCCCACGCACACCCCACGCCTACCTTCTGCCTGCGTACTCTCACAAAATGGCCTCAGCCATCACCGCCCACATGAAAAAATACAACAGTTTACTATAGAATACCACAGTACTTACTGTAGAAATCTGTAGTAAACTGTAGTATACTGTAGAATACAATATTACACACTGTAGTATCCCTTGATAATGTGTAGTACTTACTATAGAATGCTGTAGTATACTGTATAATACTAGAGTAAATACGACAGTATTATCCACACAAAAAAAACACTGTAGTAAATACTACCATAATATACGCAAAAACTCTACATTCCTCAAAAACTGTAATCTTTTTAAAATATAGTAAATACTACGGTATTTAATTTACATATACACTGCCCATTCGCCTCCCCTAATATTGCAATTTATGCCACCCACAAGTGAGAAACCTACATACCAAGAAAAGACCATATATTGTATTCCCTACAAGTTATAGAAAAGAGCAGAGGTTCTGAATTATCCATTCAGATCCCAGTCCTACCTACCTAGAAGTTATGGGAATTTGCTCTTTTTGTAATTCTCAAGGAGATTTCCTGAAGGAGAAAGTCTCCACTTCTAAATTAAAGAAAACTATACTAAATACTACAGAAATGTCTGCAAAAACACTACAGTAAATACTACAGTATACTACAATCTGCAAAAATGCTACATGAATTACTCTTTTATTTTCCTGCTGTAGTAAATACTACAGTATACTACAGTAAAGTCAGCAAAAACACTACAACAAATACAATGGTATTTATAGTATGCTATAGTATTTTTGTGTGGGCACCAACCGTAACCTCACTCTCGTGAACCCTGTTGCATGCTCTCACACCATGCAAGCTACAACAAACTGCTGATGTCATGTCAGTCATGCATTCTTTAACCTCCACACAAAATGGCCGCCGTTGTGCCCCTACTGGCAGAGGCACAGAAGATGGCCTCTAACTGTAGTTGTTTGTCCTCCCCCGTCCATCCAGGAGAGACGGTTCGCCCCTCCAGTGCCAAAGAAGCCCCACAGGGGCCACCCTCCCCTGGCCAGGGACCGTTCTCTGGAGAGCTCCGTTAGACAGCGGCTGGAGGCTCGCAAACGTCTGCTGGCTGCCAAGCGGGCCCTCGCGGTCCGACAGAGCTCTGTCACCGAGAGCACAGCAGACAGTATTGAGATCTACATCCCCGAGGCCCAGACCAGACTATGAGACACACACAGATAGAGACAGAGACCCTCCCACACACACACACACACACACACACACACACACACACACACACACACACACACACACACACACACACACACACACACACACACACACACACACACACACACACACACACACACACGCACCTACAATGGTGCACGCAAACACCCACACAGGCACACTCAGCACTGAATGGCGAGGGTAGAGTGCTTGTAATATGATCACATCTTTATTTACTTCAACAAAAGAGGGGGGACGGTCACAGCTCTATAGTTGAGTGAGGATACTGTATATTTATGAATTTTTATCCTCTCCATTTGATCCTCTCCGTTGAACTTTCAGCTTTGACGTAGCCCCCCCCCACTCCTCACTCCCAGCGATGTTTCTTCTTGTGATGTCAACTCTTCTTACCAATATTCCACCAACCAAGTGACCTGTTGTCACCCAAACAACAGGTATACCAGTACCACAGCATTGAGGCATAATGTATAATGTTTCTGATTCATTGGAACAGAAGGAAAGTTACGGAGGGAGGGGTAGTGTACTAGTGGGTCTAGACGGAGTGCTGTCAGGGCACACTAGCTAATCCTGTTGGGTGTCAGAAAGCCTGAGACAGCAACTGTGTCCCACATGACACCCTACTTCTTAAATAGAGCACTGTTTTTGTGCACTACCTCGTGCACAAAAACAATAACTACCTAGGGAGTTATTTGAGACATAGCCAGCCTCTCTACTCTGGTGACCCTGGGTGAGGCTGCTACTGTGACTCACAGCACAATAACAGCAGACAATAGGGAAACTCAGTCTCTTTCCCCCTGTGGGATACTACTGTCACGGGGTTCACAACACACACACACACACACACACATGCACACGCACACGCACACACACACACACACACACACATACGCATGGATGTACACTCATTTGAGGTAACTTGCCTAAACCTGTTTGAATTGTTAGGGAGAACACCTGAGACATGTCCAAAACCTTCTGGAGACATACGAGACAACTGTTTTAAATGTTTCAATTAGGATTCAATCCTAACTTCGATTTAAGTAATATTTTCACTTAGTCACTTCGCCCCTTATTATTGAAATCCAGGGAACAGCGGCTCTACATGACTTGGCAATGAAATCACACACATAAGCATTTTAGTGAGTCACCATATTTAAAAAACAATGAAATGCAAAGAAAAAGGGTATACACTAATGGTTTGATACAATGATTTTAGTCCAACACCTATGAACACCTAGATGTTCTATTAGAGCAACATACATTTATCACACACTATTTTGTTATTGTACTTTCAGAGTACTCTGAGAGACTTTGCGCAGTAGCTGAATCAACACAGTCCGAAGGTGTTCAACGTAGACAATAATATCAATGTGCAAAAATGACTTTCATTTGTAAAATCCAAAACTTTTATAAAATGGGATTTGGATGAGAGTTGTAGCTTGGGATTCATAGTATTTACCAATAATCAATACAGGTCTTTGTAGAGGAAAAAAATCGAATAAATAAATCAACTCTGTGTCGGACAATGACACTATTCTTCCTTTTCTCCAAATGCAGCCTTTCCAGTTACAGGAGCAGTGGCATGATTCTGAACTTTAGGGGTTATAGGTCACAGGGTCACGTCCGTCTGTCTACCCTCAGATGTGGTAGGATTCTAGGGTTGACAACGCTAATCCTGCCAGGTAGTCAGGTATGGAGTTAGATGGGCTCATGGCAAGCTCTCAGAGAGAGGTCAGTGCATTGAAATCAGGGTCTGCCAGAATAAAAATGGTGATTGACAGTTTAGCAGACTCTCTTATCCAGAGCGACTTACAGGAGGATGTAGGGTTAGGTGCCTTGCTCAAGGGCAGATAAACAGATTTTCCACGTAGTCAGCTTGGGGATTCAAACCAGCAACCATTCAGTTACTGGCCAAGCATTATTAACCGCTAGGCTACCTGCTGCCCCATTTAGTGTGCGAGTGTGTGCGTGCGTGTGAGTGTGCGTGCCTGTGTCTTTGAGTGCAGGTGTATGTGTGTATCTAATGTGTATGTGAGTATATGGGGTTTACCTGCTTGTTTCTGAAGTGCTTCCTATTTTTCAAGGTCCAAACGGGCCTTTCTTTTCACTATGGATGTGTCCTAAATGGTACCCCATTCCCTATATAATGCAATACTTTTGACCCTTGGCCTATAGAGCTCTGGTCAAAAGTAGTGCACTATGTAGGGAATGGGGTACCATTTGGGACGGAGCCTCTGATTAACGTAGCGGAATCGACATACTGTTAGTCCGTACCTAAACAAGCCCTGCCTATCATTTTCAACGGAACGATATATGCCTGCACGTATGAAGAACATACGACTGACTACATAATACGCATGCCGACATGAGCTAATTGAAATGTCTTCATGTCATTCTTTTCGTTTTGAACTTATTTCATTCTGTTTATCATATTGTGCTGATAATACAATTTGTCCTTAAGTTTAAAAAAGAGTCGCCTACTGCCGATGTTCCTTTACTTTACGGGTATCTTTAAATGTAAAGTGTTACCAATGTTCTACATGACAAGCTATTTTGTTATTCTATCAAACGACAGTGGGAATTATTTTCTCTGCATCCAAACTGACACGCAACCACTTGAAAGTAATATAAAAATAATACAAAGTGTTTAATGGTGTTTTATGTCCACTGTTTATTTATTAATCCCCAGAAAAAAAGTATTCACGTTTGTTATCATTATTATTATGCACTGACAAGGCCCTTATGCTGTGTTTCTGATTCTCCTTCTTATATGGTTTTCTTTTTGGGATGAAAGACACCTTTTATTCTGTGTCAGTAATCAGCCTTAATTTATATTGTGATAGTCAAGCACAAATCAGCCTCAGGGGAAGAAGAATAAAGCACGTGTGTGTGTGTGTGTGTGTGTGTGTGTGTGTGTGTGTGTGTGTGTGTGTGTGTGTGTGTGTGTGTGTGTGTGTGTGTGTGTGTGTGTGTGTGTGTGTGTGCGTGTGCGTGCGTGCGTGGGATTGTGTGTGTGTGTGTGGGATTGTGTGTAATCCATGAAAAGGCTTTGTCTCATACTGTAAATAAACCCAGTCAACAGGTATACGTCCCAAAATGGCACCCGATTCCCAATATAGTACATTAAGTGCACTACTTTTGACCAGGGCCCATAAGGCTCTGGTCAAAAGTAGTGCACTTAATAGGGAATAGGGTGCCTTTTGGGAAACAATCCCTTGAACATTACAAGAGTTCTGTGGTTTAATGGTTTAGATCAACTTCACTTGTCAAAATACACCATTACAAACTCTCTGCAAACCCAATCACTTTGCAATTTCTTTATATGAAGTATTTTTTTTATCAATTACTTGTATGAGTGAGACAATCTTGAACAAATTTGCTTTCAAAGACTGTTTGTGGGTGTTTGTAAACTCTATTGAAACTGCTTTGACATGAGGGAAAGTCCCTGCTAGCCATATACACTCACCGGAACAGTTTATTAGGTACACCCATCTACTAGTGGGTCGGAACCCCCCTTTGCCTCCAGACCAGCCTGCATTCTTCAAGGCATCGGAAACGGGATGTTGGTCCCTGCTGATTCGATGGCATCACGGCAATATATTCATGCCGCGAACAGCCCATTCCATCTCTTCCCAAAGATGCTTTATTGGGTTGAGGTCTGGGGACTACGCAGGCCACTCATGTAAACTGAACTCCCTGTATTGTTCCAGGCAAGGTTTTTCCACTCCTCAATTGTCCAGTGTTGGTGATCATGTGCTCACTAGAGCCACCTCTTCTTGTTTTTAGCTGATAGGAGTGGAACCCGGTGTGGTAGTCTGCTGCAATAGCTCATCCGTGACAAGGATTGACGAGTTGTCCACACCACTGTTGTATTGTGTCGTTATTTGTCTGTTTGTGGCACGCCTGTAAGCTTGCTCGATTCTTGGCATTCTCCCTCCATCTCTCTCATCAACCACCTGTTCGCCCACAGGACTGCCGCCGACTGGATGTTTTCGGTGTGTTGCACCATTCTCAGTGAACCATATACACTGTCATGCGTGAAAAGCCCAGGAGAGTGGCCATTTCTGAGATGTGTGATCGTCGGCGCCTGGCACCGACGATCACACCACACTCAAAATTGCTGAGGTCACTCGTTTTGCCCATTCTAACGTTCAATCCAACAGTAGCGGAATGCCTCAATGGCTGTCTGCCTGGATTATATAACAAGCCACGGCCACGTTTCTCCCTGTCTGTAGGAGCGATCCATTTTCGTGAACTGGGTGGTGTACCTAATAAACTGGTAAATGTATAAGAGAAACATGTTCATGACTGAAAAGTCTCATTTGTTTGTGATGGAAATCGTGATGAATTAACTGTTCGGTATGATTTTCAATTAATTAGACAATATTCAAAAGGTTACAATAAGTCTATACAGTGGGGCAAAAAAGTATTTAGTCAGCCACCAATTGTGCAAGTTCTCCCACTTAAAAAGATGAGAGAGGCCTGTAATTTTCATCATAGGTACACTTCAACTATGACAGACAAAATGAGAAAACAAATCCAGAAAATCACATTGTAGGATTTTTAATGAATTTATTTGCAAATTATGGTGGAAAATAAGTATTTGGTCACCTACAAACAAGCAAGATTTCTGGCTCTCACAGACCTGTAACTTCTTCTTTAAGAGGCTCCTCTGTCCTCCACTCGTTACCTGTATTAATGGCACCTGTTTGAACTTGTTATCAGTATAAAAGACACCTGTCCACAACCTCAAACACTCACACTCCAAACTCCACTATGGCCAAGACCGAAGAGCTGTCAAAGGACACCAGAAACAAAATTGTAGACCTGCACCAGGCTGGGAAGACTGAATCTGCAATAGGTAAGCAGCTTGGTTTGAAGAAATCAACTGTGGGAGCAATTATTAGGAAATGGAAGACATACAAGACCACTGATAATCTCCCTCGATCTGGGGTTCCACGCAAGATCTCACCCCGCGGGGTCAAAATGATCACAAGAACGGTGAGCAAAAATCCCAGAACCACACGGGGGGACCAAGTGAATGACCTGCAGAGAGCAGGGACCAAAGTAACAAAGCCTAAAGTTTGCTAAAGAGCATTTGGATGATCCAGAAGAAGATTGCGAGAATGTCATTTGGTCAGATGAAACCAAAATAGAACTTTTTGGTAAAAACTCAACTCGTCGTGTTTGGAGGACAAAGAATGCTGAATTGCATCCAAAGAACACCATACCTACTGTGAAGCATGGGGGTGGAAACATCATGCTTTGGGGCTGTTTTTCTGCAAAGGGACCAGGACGACTGATCCATGTAAAGGAAAGAATGAATGGGGCCATGTTTCGTGAGATTTTGAGTGAAAACCTCCTTCCATCAGCAAGGGCATTGAAGATGAAACGTGGCTGGGTCTTTCAGCATGACAATGATCCCGAACACACCGCCCGGGCAACGAAGGAGTGGCTTCGTAAGATGCATTTCAAGGTCCTGGAGTGGCCTAGCCAGTCTCCAGATCTCAACCCCATAGAAAATCTTTAGAGGGAGTTGAAAGTCCGTGTTGACCAGCAACAGCCCAGCAACAGCCCCAAAACATCACTGCTCTAGAGGAGATCTGCATGGAGGAATGGGCCAGCAACAGTGTGTGAAAACCTCGTGAAGATTTACAGAAAATGTTTGACCTCTGTCATTGCCAACAAAGGGTATATAATAAAGTATTGAGATAAACTTTTGTTATTGACCAAATACTTATTTTCCATCATAATTTGCAAATAAATTCATTAAAAATCCTACAATGTAATTTTGTCTGTCATAGTTGAAGTGTACCTATGATGAAAATTACAGGCCTCTCTCATCTTTGTAAGTGGGAGACCTTGCACAATTAGTGGCTTACTAAATACTTTTTTTGCCCCACTGTACCTTTTTTGCCCATTATGTTTTAAGGTAATTTAATATAAGTTGTGTTGCTCTTTATATTTTATTTCACCTTTTTATTAGAATTCATTCAAATATCGGTCAAATGATTAAGTTATTTATGATTATTATATTAACATATCAAAACCCTGACATTACAGGGAGATTACGGGAAGTGGTAAAGAATGTTGGATTGTGGGTAATTGCCAAACTAAAGACTTTCAACCAATCCTGGCAATTCTGAGAGGCGGAGGCTTGTGATGTATGCTGTGTTCACGTGCTAGTCGGAACTAGAAAACTATAATATTTCTGACATGCTAACTGGTTGAACACGACAAGTGTATAGCTACAATCAGTTAACAAGTCAGAAAATTCAGAGTTTCCGAGTTCCAACTAGCACGTGATCGCAGCAATAGTCCATACATAAGTATAAAACAATTCAAATGAACATCTGTACATAAATGAATGTTTCCCTATGTAAATGTAATAACAATCAAATAACATATTAAGCAGATATACATTTTGTAATTAATATTATTGCACTGTTGATGTTATGTCACGTGTACGGAAATGTATCAGCATTAAAAAACTTAATGCCATCATCATACGCTATCCTATATGTGTTTATTGAAATGCAGGCTGCACATGTTTTCACTTATAATATAATGAGGCAGATTTACAAATAATGAACAAAAATATAAATGTAACATGCAACAATTGCAAAGATTCTGCTGAGTTACAGTTCATATAAGGAAATCAGTCAAAGGCCCTAATCTATGGATTTCACATGACTGGGCAGGGGCGCAGCCATGGGTGTGCCTGAAAGGGCATAGGCCCACCCACTTGGGAGCCAGGCTGACCCACTGGGTAGCCAGACCCAGCCAATCAGTATCAGAAATACTTCTCAGCACCCCCTGCATGTGAAGAAGCCGGATTTGGAGGTCCTGGTCTGGCGTGGTTACAGGTGGTCTGTGGTTGTGAGGCCGGTTGGACGTACTGCAAAATTCTCTAATACAACGTTTGGAGGTGGCTTATGACAGAGAAATAACATTCATTCTCTGGCAACAGCTCTGGTGGACATTCCTGCAGTCAGCATGCCAATTGCACGCTCCCTCAAATCTGTGTCATTGAGTTGTGTGGCAAAAATGCACATATTAGAGTTGCTTTTTATTGTCCCCAGCACAAGGTGCACCTGTGTAATGATCATGCTTTTTAATCAGAAGGGCCAGTAGGAGTCACCCTTTTCTCTGGTCTAAAAACATATATCCCAATGCCCCAGGGCAGTGATTAGGGACATTGCCCTGTGCAGGTTGCCGTCTTTCGGATGCAATGTTAAACGGGTGAGCTGTCTCTCTCTGGTCACTAAAGATTCCATGGCACTTATTATAAGATGAGGGATGTTTAGCCCTGTGTTCTGGCTAAATTCCCAATCTGGCCTTTATGCCACCTAATCATCCCCAGTTTACAATTGGCTCATTCATCTCCTCGCCCCTGTAACTATTCCCCGGGCTGTTGCTGTAAATGAGAATGTGTTCTCAGTCAACTTACCTGGTAAAATACCATGTCTTGTCTTGATTGATGTCATTTCTATGCTAATATCACTCAAATTCAGTAGCTAGCAAACCAACAACTGTAACGATGTATTTCAGAGACAGGTGGTCAGTGTGTATTGTGTTTTCAGTAAACATTTGGAGACTAAATATAGTTTACATACGGTCAACAGTTTAAGCCAACCCTGTCTGTTTCACCCCATAGTTGCGCAAACGTCCGTTGTTGCTAAACAACCAACCCATCTATACTATAAAAGGCTGGTGCAGCATTTCCAAAACCACCAGAACAAAGGTATGCATGCAATGGTGATCGGTTCACTACTTTGACAAAGTCAATCTTGGAAGGGTCATTTGATTCCATGCCTTTTGGATTGTGCAGGCAACACATTTTTTTATTTTACCTTTATTTAACTAGGCAAGTCAGTTTAAGAACAAATTCTTATTTTCAATGATGGCCTAGGAACAGTGGGTGAACTGCCTGTCCAGGGGCAGAACCCCAGATTTGTACCTTGTCAGCTCGGGGAAATGAACTTGAAACCTTTCGGTTACTAGTCCAACCCTCTAACCACTAGGTTTCCCTGTCTAGTGGTTAAAGATTTTTCTCGTATGCATGTATCCTCGAAAGAACACAAATACCCAGGATCCACATGGTCTTACTTTGGGTCATATTGACTAGCCACCAAAACAAAAGAGAATGGACTACCTGAATTTATCCAATAAGAAACCTTGGTAAAGCTTTACCCTGACACCCAGCATCATAACCATGTGAAAATATGGTCATAATACTGTCATGACAGATATTTAGACATGTTGTGACATATATTGTGTTATTTTATGGCTGGTTGTGACACCTACATAAGATTGTCAAAAAGGCTAAACATTCCATTACACCAGGCCTGGGCAAAGGCCGGCCCCCCGGGGCCCTCGACCTGATTCAATGCGGCCCACGGAATCATGCTCAGATCACATAAAGAATTCGCAATAGTAAAGTTTTGAAAAACGTATTTGTTATTCAAATTATAAGCCCAATGACTACTCACCATTGTGTAATGATTTAATTTAACTCCCGCCGCTTGTGGGACATTTATTTTGAAGGCACGTATAAATGACAGCTGCACGAGAACAGACAGTGACTGACAGGCTGACACACACGTCACAGTTACAAATAGTAGCTAGCTAGACATGGAGTTATCCAAAGATTTCAAAGAAAAGGAAAGCAGACAATGAATGTAGGGTGTTCCAGTAAGAGTGGACATGGAAATATTTCTTTATTGAGGTTTCAGGGAAAGCTGTGTGCTTAGTGTGCAAAGTGAGCATCGCTGTCTTGAAAGACTACAACTTGTCCCGACACTTCCAGACGAAGCATGCAAGGAAATATAGGAATGTCTTCTGAGCAGAGGGCAAGTGCATCGAAAGAGTTGCTTTCTCAGTTGCAAAAGCAGCTAGGACTTTTCACAAAACTGCATTCAGCAAACGACGGAATTGCAAGAGCTAGCAATGTACTGTCCCACAAAAATTGCTAACCATAGTAAGCCATTCGCTGAGGGCTAATTAATTAAATAATGTTTAATTGACTCTGCAGCAATACTTTGGCTCGACAAGAAAGAGCTGTTTGAAAATGTTTCCCTGTCAAGATGAACAGTTGACATGGCGTGTTGAGGGCATCGCAGAGAATGTGGAACAACAGTTGAAAGACAAGGTAAAGGATTTCATTTCTCCTTGGCCCTGGATGAGAGCAGTGATGCACGTGGCACAGGGCTGTTGTTGATATTCTTACGAGGCGTAACCCCAGACTTTGAAATGACAGAGGAGCTCGCTTCAGTGCAGTCAATGAAGAGCACAACCACAGGGAAAGATTTATTGGAGGAAGATCATAAGTGTGTGGCCAAGCTGATACTGAGTTTAGAAAAGTTATCCAGTCTGATCACTGACGGGTGCCCAAACTTGCAGGAAAAAAACATTTTGAAAAAGCCTTTTGAAAAGGATACAAGATCAAGTAGCTGAGCTGAAACCAGATCAGACAATTATTCATCTAGAGGTGCTCTGCAAATGTGTTCTGAAAATGAGCCACGTTGTGGATACAGTCACTAAAGTGGTTAACTTCATAAGAGAAAAATCTTTAAACCACAGGCAGTTTGTCTCATTGTTGGAAGAGACAGTCGGGTCATGCAGATCTCCCCTCCCACACGAACGTGAGATGGCTGAGTTTGGGGAAGGTGCTTAAAAGGGTGTGAAAATGACATGCTGTTGGTTTCTTCTCCTTTCACCTCCAATGTGGATAACGCTCCCACTGACCTGCAACTTGAGCTTATCAGTCTTCAGTCTGATGCAGTGATTGGAGAAGTATTCAAAACAATGTCACTGACGAGGTTCTATGCATCTGATGAACAAAACTTTCCAAAGAATATGAGTCATGCTCAGGAGATGTTTGCACCAACCTATGTATGTGAACAGACATTTTCAGTGATGAAATATAACAAGTCAAGGCACAGATCATCTCTTACTGACTCTCACCTCTCAGCAATCATGAGCATAGCGACGTCAGAAACTATACCTGACTTCACTGCTCTAGTCAATGCCCATCAGACTTCACTCCTCACACTGATTGGGTTGTTTAAATGTAATGTTGAGCTCTCCCTTTCTTGTGTTTTTGTGCATACCCAAAAACCTGCAAAATCAGCAGTGTACCAAATACTTGGTTCTCCCCACTGTATCTCAAAGTGCTGTACAGAAACCCAGCCTAAAACCCAAAACAGCAAGCAATGCAGGTGTAGAAGCACGGTGGCTAGGAAAAACTCCCGAAAAAGGCCAAAACCTAGAAAGAAACCTAGAGAGTGGGTGGCCTATCCTCTTCTGGCTGTGCCGGGGGGAGATTATAACAGAACATGGCCAAGATGTTCTAATGTTCATAAAATGACCAGCATGGTCAAATAATAATAATCACAGTAGCTGTCGAGGGTGCAGCAAGTCAGCACCTCAAGAGTAAATGTAATTTGGATATTCATAGCCGATCTTTAAGAGTATCTCTACCACTCCTGCTGTAAATAGAGAGTTGAAAACAGCGGGTCTGGGACAGGTAGCACGTCCGGTGAAGAGGTCAGGATTCCATAGCCGCAGGCAGGACAGTTGACACTGGAGCAACAGCATGGCCAGGTGGACTGGGGACAGCAAGGAGTCATCATGCCAGGTAGTCCTGAGGCATGGTCCTAGGGCTCAGGTCCTCCAAGAGAAAGGGAGAATTAGTGAGAGCATACTTAAATTCACACAGGACACCGGATAAGACAGGAGAAGTACTTCAGATATAACAAACTGACCCGAGCCCTCCCGACACAAACTACTGCAGTATAAATACTGGAGGCTGAGACAGGAGGGGTCAGGAGGGACTGTGGCCCCATCCGATGATACCCCCGGACAGGGCCAAACAGGAAGGCTATAACCCCACCCACTTTGCCAAAGCACAGTCCCCACACAACTAGAGGGTTTTCTTCAACCACCAACTTACCATCCTGAGACAAGGCAGAGTATAGCCCACAAAGATCTCCGCCACGGCACAACCCAAGGGGGGGGGGGGGGCAACCCAGACAGGAAGATCATGTCAGTGACTCAACCCTCCTAGGGATGGCATGAAAGAGCACCAGTAAGCCAGTGACTCAGCCCCTGTAATAGGGTTAGAGGCAGAGAATCCCAGTGGAGAGAGGGGAACCGGGCAGGCGGAGACAGCAAGGGTGCTCCAGAGCCTTTCCGTTCACCTTCACACTCCTGGGCCAGACTACACTCAATCATATGACCCACTGAAGAGATGGAGTCTTCAGTAAAGACATAAAGGTTGAGACCGACCGAGTCTGCGTCTCACATAAAAATGGAGCGCTATAGGAGAAAGCCCTGCCTCCAGCTGTTTGCGAAGAAATTTTAGGGACAATTAGGAGGCTTGCGTCTTGTGACCTTAGCGTACGTGTAGGTATGTACGGCAGGACCAAATCAGAAAGATAGGTAGGAGCAAGCCCATGTAATGCTTTGTAGGTTAGCAGTAAAACCTTGAAATCAGCCCTTGCCTTAACAGGAACCACGTTTAGGGAGGCAAGCAATGGAGTAATATGATCACATTTTGGGGTTCTAGTCAGGATTCTAGCAGCAACATTTAGCACTAACTGAAGTTTATTTAGTGCTTTATCCGGGTAGCCGGAAAGTAGAGCATTGCAGTAGTCTAACCTAGAAGTAACAAGTAAGCATGGATTAATTTTTCTGCATCATTTTTGGACAGAAAGTTTCTGATTTTTGCAATGTTACGTAGATGGGAAAAAAAGCTGTCCTTGAAACAGTCTTGATATGTTCGTCAAAAGAGAGATCAGGGTCCAGAGTAACGCCGAGGTCCTTCACGGTTTGATTTGAGACGATTGTACAACCAAGATTAAATTGTCAGATTAAACGTCTGCTGTTCTCTCGTACTAATTTATACAGGATTATGCTAATAACTCGGAGCTCTGGTGAACCTATCACACAAACACACACACGTAGGAATGTCTCAGGATAGAATGACTCATGAGACCGAGACAGAGCGCATGTAGAAACACAGGCACATGCACACACATCAAAGTGCTATTTCTGTCCTCTCCCTGCCTTTTTTCTTCATGTAGAACTAATGTATGATTGATGAAACTCATATCGCTCTACATTCTGTGCTACTGCTGTTACGTGATTCTAGTGGGCAATCGCCTGAAAAGATTCTTGATCCTTAGATGGAGCACTCGATCACATTGACTACAACAGTGAAACGGCAAGCGTAGTAGAAAACAACTATTTATTTAAATCCCATATGTGACCCCTTATTTGCCACAAACATTGCACAGTATGAAAGGAAATCACATCATTGGGCGTCATGTCACAATCGCTGTACACAAACATGGTCCTTTTTTTGTACATAAAATGCTTTTTGGTGATTTAGAAAATGCTCTATTTTTTTCCGCTGCTGGTGACTTCACAAATGAAAAACATCTTATTTAGTGTTGTTCTTCCAGTTAACTGGCCATCGCTACACAGGTTGTGTCCCAAATTGGCACCCTATTCCCTATATAGTACACTACTTTTGAGCACTATATAGGGAATAGGGTGCCAATTTGGCTGCAGACACTATGTGAGGAGGGGAGGAAGGCTCAGACTAGGAACTTGCTACATTGTTCATCTGACTGATCCCTTCGTATAGGAAAACACTTAATCAAAACAAAGACGAGAGGTTTACTTTCTTATAAAATATCAAAAGGTATAAAAACAAAAAAGTCAGAAGAAAACAAAAACTATACTCTTATGAAAAAAAAACACAGAACCCTTTCTACAGTAGTGATAAAGTTCATAGATCCCAAGAGCAAAGTACGTTTTAAGACACTGAGATGAGGGATGGGGACCCTAACTCGGCCCTATTGTGCGAAAGGCCGAGTGGAAACCATCGCAAACTGATCTCTGAAATGTAAAACGTGAAACACATCTGGAAACTACATATCCCATGGGGGATAGGTTTGTGAAACTACATACCCCATAATGGAGGTGAGGAGAACCACCCTCCCTCACCTGCAGAACACTTGTATGCCCTCATGCCTTGCTCTAGTAAAATACATAGGAAATGTTTTAAGACAGGCAGCGCTTTTTTTGTCCGTAAATCTTTTTGGTCCTGTGTGCAAAAAAGATGCACATAGATACATACATACACGCATATGACAAAATAAAAAAAGAACTAACAGCCAAGGCACCTTGATATAGTTTTGTACACCAATGTATACCAAAAATATAAGTTATCAGGCTTGTTGAGTTGTGTTTGTTCTTTGTTGCACAGTCACTGAACTCATGTGAGGAGTTCATTTAGAGACAACAACAACAACTGGGTTGTCATCTCTCTTCCCCTCCCCTTTAAGACACCAGTTGTTTAGCCTGCAGCTCCATCTCTGCCGCCCGCTTGAGGGCCACATCCACTAGGAGCTGGAAGCCACTGAAGTCCTGTGTGATGTCTGGGGGTGGGGGGAGGGGTGTTGAAGAGTCCACTCTGGGGGCTTAGGTTACACTCCATGGTGGTGTGGGTGGTGGTCACTGGCGGGGCGCCCAGGCCCAACCCTTCCTCCCGGCATCTGAAGAGCCCCAGAGCCTCTGTGGTGGAATGCAGCAGCTCTGCGGCCCTACTGCCATCTGTGTTAATGCTGGAGAGGAAGCAGGAGAGGTAGGAGGGGGGGCTCGAGCCCTGTTTCTGCATGGCCATGGTGGTAACAGTGGTGTGACAGATGACAGAGGGCCGGGGAGCCACGGTGGTGTCGGGTCCCAGGGAGGAGGAGGGGGACATCTTAGGGGACGATACGGCCTTCAGCAGGATGCCGGAGCTGGGGAGACCTGCCTCGAAGCTGGAGGGGTGCAGCGCCCGCTGGTCGTAGCTGTCTTCGGGGCCCGTGGCGTGCTTTGGTGACTGAGAGCTGGAATCAGAGAAGCCCCCGTCGCCTCCCTTGCTGCCTTTCCGGGAGAAGGTGAACCGGTTAGGGTCTTTACCGTCTTTACGCAGCATCTCCGGGAGGAGCCGCCGACGTGCGTTGATGAACCAGTTGCAAACCTGAAGGAGAGCAAATTGCAACATTTATTTAAGTATATAGTATAGTTTCAAGTTTAAACTTTTAAAAAAGCCAAGGGGGAAAAAAGGAGAGCACAAAAGTATACTTTATATCACACGATGACATAAAAACAGGTTACATACCGTTTACATATTTGCATGACATTGTGAGATGGCTGTTTTTCTGTTGTATGCAAAACATGCCTCATATCTGAAACATCTACGAGCATATGTGATATGCACAACTTCCTCTTGATCATATATATTCTGGCATACCTATAGACAATTTTTAAAAGCTCTTGTTATGACAACCTAATTACACATCAACTAATGTTATTTTGTTACTTGCGTTAATGTCTTATAAAGCACAGTACGACAGACAAGAAAATATAAGGTTCTACTTCTGTGCTCATCAAGAAGCTCAAACTAGGCCTTTGAAAAGCCATCATGGCAGGTAACACAAGTATGCTGTAAGGTCTTGTTGCCCTCCCCAATTCTATTGCCCTCTCCTCCCCCCACCCCCTCTTCTCCCTCTCTGTCCCAGCCAATTATCAGCCACGGATGGCTCAAAGCCTAGAGCTCTCAGTATGTAAAGGACTCTGTATTGTTCTCAGACAGCTGGGCTTGAAGAGGGCTGGGGGGGGGAGGGAAATTCCTGTGTGATCGTTACAGCCAAGCCCACGCCAACCACCCAGCAGAGTGAGTGAGCCGAGTCAGAGTTCTTAGTTCCTCCTAGTCACCGTGTGTCCCCCAAATGGCACCCTATTATTACCTACAATGTGCATTACATTTGACCAGAACCCTAAGGGAAAAACCATGTGGGCACTTGTCAAAAGTAGTGCACGACATAGGGAATCAGGGAGCCATTTGGGACACAGGACAATGTCGCAATATCAAGCTTCCTTGAAAGGTTGCTAGCTGTTCATTGTCCACGTGTCAATCATGCTCTCTTTGTTTACGTACGTGTCATAAAATCGCGATAGGACTTTACAACACAAGGTCCTTGTGCATTGCGTTTCCGGCAAATCATTTGTTTTGCATGCCACAGACCTACTAGTCATCTGGTGGTAAACCTATGAACACTGAGGCCTGTCACTCTGGCCCTCTGATTCTATCCTTCCTTCCTCATTTCCTTGAGATCTGTAAGTGAAAGCAAGCAATTCAAGGAAGGTAAGAAGGAAGGATGCATTGCTGAAGTATTTGAACAGGGCCCCTTATGTAATCGATGAGGATCATTAGAGAGTTCAGAGTAGCCGGCAGGTAGCCTAGTGTTTAGAGCGTTGGCCTAGTAACTGAAAGGTTGCTGGATTGAATCTCCGAGCTGACAAGGTAAAAATCTGTCATTCTGCCCCTTGAACAAGGCAGTTAACCCACTGTTCCCCGGTAGGCTGTCATTGTAAATAAGAATTTGTTCATAACTGACTTGCCTAGTTAAATGTAACAAAAAAAGGTGTTAGCATACCTGTAGTGTGGAGAGCTGTGTCTGCTTGGAGAGCAGGGATTTCTCCTGTTCAGAGGGGTAGGCATTGTAGCGATGCTCATATAGCCAGTCCCTGAGGATCTGCACTGACTCCTTGGGTAGGTTCCCGCGCCGCTTCCTTTTCCCACTGCTCCCTCCCGTACTGGATGACAGGTCCAGGGGGGCGTCCATGCTGTCCTCCTCGTCCGTCTCACTGGCCGACAACGTCATCATGCCTGTGTGTGAAGAGAAGAACGGATGTGTGAAAGAATGTCAGTCAGAATTTCCCCAGAATCCCCCCCCCCCCCCCCAAACACACCCTTGTCTGTATGTCTGTCTGGTCTGTCAGCCACCCACCTTCCAACAGCCCAGTGCCAAAAGCTAGCTCTCTAGCTGAGGCAGCTGATGTGTCAGAAGCAAGCTGTCATGTTCAGCCATGTGATTCGTGGAACAGAGAGGGAGGAAGGGGGGGGTGGAGAGGGCGAAGAGGAGGGACATCACAAAGGCAGGCTGCTCCAATGCTGTGTCAGTTATAAAACCTGCCTCGACAAATACTGCAGGCCTACTGTACTGAGCAAACACCTCTTCATGTTGACACTGACACAGTGCAGGAAGCTACAGCAGGGCCCAAGACAGCTGAAATAGTTATTCCAGGGGGACAATTCCCAAGGCTGTAAAAACATCTGTAGTCCATTTGTTTCTTTGTTTCTTTTTTTTTTTTTTTAAATAGCCTAATCAAGCAGTTAATACAAAATTGTTTATTTACCACAAGCCTTGACAAAAACCTGAAATAGATATTTTATCTGGAAAATAACACAAAAAAAAGTTTGATTTTTGAATGTTGCAACTTTAATCATTTAGATGGACTTATTTAAGTTTTAAATTGTAAAAACTAAAACATGGCATCATCTGTTGTCCATCATTCCATGTCAACAAAATACTGTACCGGATATCACTATATTTGTCCTTGGCATAGGGGTGGGAAATCGATTTTTTTTTTTAACTAAAAAACATTGAAGTTGGAATGAGGTAATTATGTAGGATTGTATGAGGAAGGGGGAGGGGGTACTTGTTGCAAGTCAACGTCTCAAGACTAAACAAAAGAATCTTGTTCGTCGAACCATTATTTCACTACAATTTGAACATGTTTGAAAGAGTTACTCATTTCTTACTTAAAATGTAGTCTATTACTCATCCGGGGGAGATTGTTTTATAAGCTCTACTCCTAAGGAATTTCTAAGTTTAAAACAATGTGTAGAAGTTCGTGTAGTCTAACACGAGGTCGAAGAATGCGAGAGCAGCGTCGCAGAATGAAAGCCAACAGCAACTTCACAAAGGAGGTCAGGATTTGAACGCTGTGCCAATCGATTTTTTTTAATCAGGGCTCTGGAAGTCTGCTGCAAATTTCGCACAATCTAATTTCATTCAACAGTGTGGCACATAATACAACGTATACCGAGATAATGAAACCATGTTGCAGCTAAACTAGCACAGGGAACTTACTCTGCATCGTCGGGGCTACACATTTGATACATTTTAATGAACTAAATGCGCGGTGACGTAAGGGTTTAGAGATGCCCTCTAATTTAGCCAATCCACCCAGATGTACCCTAAAGGAATTAGCTAGGAATTGGAAACTTGTTCATCATGAACTAAGTTTTCAGAGTAAGCTATTAAGTTAAAGGATCTAACACTATTGTATAACAAAATGGTTATGGTTATTTACTCGATGCCTTTAACTAGTCAATCTTGAAAGATAACAATTCCTTGCATTTGAAACGGTTTAAATCAAAAGGCATATACGCAAAACAATTTTGACAGCCCGCCTGCACACAGGGGGGACCCTGTTTTGACTGGAGCAAACAATAGGCTGCGTTGCTTGCATTGAGAAATGCCTTATGCGCGATCTCCCTCAATATATCTTTGGATACACGCGTGTTATCGAAATCGACACGCCAATGGAAAAAGGCGACCTACCCTTTTTTGTCTTCATATCCGTTAGAAATCCCCTTTTCACGTTGGTCACGAGAGGAGCGCAGAATTTTTTTCCCTTCTTCTCGAATTGTATTCGTTTAATTGGCAGATCCTTTTTCTCGGGATATTCCACACCTATACTCCAAATGGTTAAACGGCTTCGTTCATTGAAAATAAATCAAGTCATAGAACCGTTCCTCGGCTTCTTCAATTGTTTGAGGTGCAATGGGCTACTTATGCCAGGGGTAGGCTACCTGAAGTCCGCTGCTCGACTTGGCGAAGCCGTTCTCATTCAATGTGTGTTTGATCATGAAACTGGGTGACAGCTATCTTTGACAGCTGCGTGACTCGAACGCACAAAGATCCTCCCACTTTAGAAGGGAAGAGCTAAAAAAAAAATATCTCTTGACATCAGCATGGCTTTTGCAATGGCATATACACAATTTGACCGAACAACCGCTCGAATATATTCTACTCTTTATGTTAACATACGTAGGGCTATACTTGAAATGCGTAGCTGTAGGCGTGGAAGCTAAGGGCATTGGAGATCTTGCAGCAGTTTTCGTGCACAATGTTGAAAACAAACAACCGCAGCATGGCAGGGCTACTTCTCATCAGTATTTCGGACTGATTGGCTAGTCTATTCATTGTATCAATTTCTATGCCCATGTTTATATAAATAGCAGAACCCTATTAGCATATGCATTATTTCATTAGCTAATGCATTATGCAACAAATGGGATGGTTGTCAATTTGTCAACGGGGATAGGCTAATATCCAATGTCAGCCGTAAGGACTGTCAGCGATTTTATGCCTGCATTGATCAATTCAAATAGCATTTGGGAGTGGTTGCATAAATCTACTTCTGCATTGACGTGAACACAATCTCGCCGAACATCCGCTAGAATATATTCTACTTTTATGTTACAAATGTAGGGCTATAATTGAAATGCGTAGCTGTAGGTATGGAAGCTAAGGGCATTGAAGATCTTGCAGCAGTTTTAGGGAACAATGTTGAACACAACCGCAGCATGGCAGGGCTACTTCTCATCAGTATTTCATACACGGCTTCTCTAATTGGCTAGTCTATTCCTGTATCAATTTCTGTGTCCATGTTTTCATAAATAGCCGAGCCTCATTAGCATATTAATTATTTCATTAGCTAATGCATTATGAAACAAATGTGATGGTTGTCAATTTGTCAACAGGGATAGGCTAATATCCAATGTCAGCCTTAAGGATTGATCTATTCAATACCATTTGAGAGTGATTGCCTAAATAAATCAATACATATTTTGCATCATTTCCAAACTGGTTGAATCAACGTTGTTTCAACGTAATTTGTCAACATATTTTGTGTGACATGGAATTTACGTGGAAAATAGTCTGGATTTTTAAAAAGACATCAACTTCAACTGTTTTGAGGGGGAGAGTTCAACCACAGGATTATGTCATCATGGTAACCAATTTTCAACATAGACAAACCTAAAATATGTTGAATTTGCACCTTTTAAACAACATCAGCGTTTCAACATTATATCCACTATCAGAAAAAAACTATAGGCTGGGCATCACCTCCTACTGGAGAGTTGATCTATCTACAGCTCTCCCTTTGGTCTCCTATCCAGGGTTTTGACCAAGCTTTGACATGTGTCACTGACGACTACCAATGCGCTATCGCGAGAATGATTATTGAGAGATCTCCACATAAAAACGAAATAAATTCACTGTTGCGTTTGAAGTCATTCCAAAAGGTTGGTTTAAGAAAGCAAATGAAATGTAACCATTCTTTATAAGTCATACAGTTATTAATTATACTATTTTGTCCTATTATAGCATTTGCAAAGTCATCAACAGCCATTGTTTCAATTCAACCCAGGGTTCAACTAAAACTAGACAGTACATATAGGACTAAGGTTTCAAGCTTTGGTTGATTTCAAATTTAATCTACAACTAAATCATTAATATGTTGGGTTCACGTCTCCATCTCAACCAAAAATCTAAGTTAAAGAATAGGACTAAATCAACTGTATTTAAAGTGCATTTAAAAGTTAGATTTGATTTAGTCCTATTCTTTAACTATGAGTTTTGGTTGAGATGCAGACGTGAATCCAACTTCTCAATTATTCATTTGTAGCCCAACTGGATATTGAATTATGTTTGGTTGTCAACGCAACCAAATATAAATAGTTGAAGGTGCTGTATCAATGTATCCATGGCCACATTTTGAGGTTACTGTAACTATAAATATCTTCTTATGTAATCATAGAAAGCCTGCATGTTCAAGATAGCATGCAAGGTCGCAGGCCTGTGGAGATCTTCACAAATGCTGTAATAATCTGCACAGATTCTCAAACAGGATTGATCACATTCACTAAGTACTTTTAATGTAATCTCAACTGCAATCCTGGTCATTTGGTTGCGCTAATAGATAAAACACAGTGATAACACATAAATGTGCAATGTGCAGATATCGCTCCTCCATTGCTTGGTGGCAAAAAAAACAATATGTAGAGAATCATTGTACCTTCTATATTGCTGTGAAATATCTTTTCATTTTCCCAACATATTGTATTGTCAGCTGTTTGAAGCTGTGTACAAAACCAAAAGTAAAAGACGCTTAAACAACATTAAATGAATGGGACGCATAGAATTACTGCACATAGAACATATATACCGCTTCTAAAACTTTCTTTCAATTAAAAATGACAGATCTATAACTCATATTTCTATGTAAATTTGGTTAGGTTGCCCAAAAAAGTTACATATTGTCGCTTTAAGTTGTTATAAAAAAAATACTAAATATCTGACATTATATTCCCATTTTAACTTGCTGTGCTTTAAATGATTGAAAGTGCAGTGATAACACATTTAGATGACAACTAAACCAAAAATCAGACATGGTTTTCCATTGGAATTTGTGCTTTTAGATGGTTGAAGTCAGTGATAACACATTGGGAATTCAGCAAACTTCAGGCTCTCTTTTTGAATGGGTAAATTTTTATTTATTTATTTTTATTTCACCTTTATTTAACCAGGTAGGCAAGTTGAGAACAAGTTCTCATTTACAATTGCAACCTGGCCAGGATAAAGCAAAGCAGTTCGACACATACAACAACACAGAGTTAAACATGGAGTAAAACAAACATACAGTCAATAATACAGTATAAACAAGTCTATATACGATGTGAGCAAATGAGGTGAGATAAGGGAGGTAAAGGCAAAAAAAGGCCATGGTGGCAAAGTAAATACAATATAGCAAGTAAAACACTGGAATGGTAGATTTGCAATGGAAGAATGTGCAAAGTAGAAATAAAAATAATAGGGTGCAAAGGAGCTAAATAAATAAATAAATAAATTAAATACAGTAGGGAAAGAGGTAGTTGTTTTGGCTAAAATATAGGTGGGCTATGTACAGGTGCAGTAATCTGTGAGCTGCTCTGACAGTTGGTGCTTAAAGCTAGTGAGGGAGATAAGTGTTTCCAGTTTCAGTGCTTTTTGTAGTTTGTTCCAGTCATTGGCAGCAGAGAACTGGAAGGAGAGGCGGCCAAAGAAAGAATTGGTTTTGGGGGTGACTAGAGAGATATACCTGCTGGAGCGTGTGCTACAGGTGGGAGATGCTATGGTGACCAGCGAGCTGAGATAAGGGGGGACTTTACCTAGCAGGGTCTTGTAGATAACATGGAGCCAGTGGGTATGTTGACGAGTATGAAACGAGGGCCAGCCAACGAGAGCGTACAGGTCGCAATGGTGGGTAGTATATGGGGCTTTGGTGACAAAACGGATTGCACTGTGATAGACTGCATCCAATTTGTTGAGTAGGGTATTGGAGGCTATTTTGTAAATGACATCGCCAAAGTCGAGGATTGGTAGGATGGTCAGTTTTACAAGGGTATGTTTGGCAGCATGAATGAAGGATGCTTTGTTGCGAAATAGGAAGCCAATTCTAGATTTAACTTTGGATTGGAGATATTTGATATGGGGCTGGAAGGAGAGTTTACAGTCTAACCAGACACCTAAGTATTTGTAGTTGTCCACGTATTCCAAATCAGAGCAATCCAGAGTAGTGATGTTGGACAGGCGGGCAGGTGCGGGTAGCGATCGGTTGAAGAGCATGCATTTAGTTTTACTTGTATTTAAGAGCAATTGGAGGCCATGGAAGGAGAGTTGTATGGTATTGAAGCTTGCCTGGAGGGTTGTTAACACAGTGTTCAAAGAAGGGCCAGAGGTATACAGAATGGTGTCGTCTGCGTAGAGGTGGATCAGAGACTCACCAGCAGCAAGAGCAACCTCATTGATGTATACAGAGAAGAGAGTCGGTCCAAGAATTGAACCCTGTGGCACCCCCATAGAGACCGCCAGAGGTCCGGACAGCAGACCCTCCGATTTGACACACTGAACTCAGAGAAGTAGTTGGTGAACCAGGCGAGGCAATCATTTGAGAAACCAAGGCTGTCGAGTCTGCCAATGAGGATGTGGTGATTGACAGAGTCGAAATCCTTGGCCAGATCAATGAACACGGCTGCACAGTAATGTTTCTTATCGATGGCGGTTAAGATATCGTTTAGGACCTTGAGCGTGGCTGAGGTGCACCCATGACCAGCTCTGAAACCAGATTGCATAGCAGAGAAGGTATGGTGAGATTCGAAATGGTCGGTAATCTGTTTGTTGACTTGGCTTTCGAAGACCTTAGAAAGGCATGGTAGGATAGATATAGGTCTGTAGCAGTTTGGGTCAAGAGTGTCCCCCCCCCTTTGAAGAGGGGGATGACCGCAGCTGCTTTCCAATCTTTGGGGATCTCAGACGACACGAAAGAGAGGTTGAACAGGCTAGTAATAGGGGTGGCAACAATTTCGGCAGATAATTTTAGAAAGGGTCCAGATTGTCTAGCCCGGCTAATTTGTAGGGGTCCAGATTTTGCAGCTCTTTCAGAACATCAGCTGAACGGATTTGGGAGAAGGAGAAATGGGGAAGGCTTGGGCGAGTTGCTGTGGGGGGTGCAGTGCTGTTGACCGGGGTAGGAGTAGCCAGGTGGAAAGCATGGCCAGCCATAGAAAAATGCTTATTGAAATTCTCAATTATGGTGGATTTATCAGTGGTGACAGTGATAAAAACGGTTGAAATGTCATTGATCAACATCTCACAACAAATATGACCCAATTCTACCTCCAGTGTGGATATGTTATAGCATATAGGTAGCCTACATTTGATAATAATTGATTATCCAGGAAACAATATACTCTGTAGGCATATTAGGCTCTTGGGGAGGGGCCATGGAAAGCAACACAGTGAAAAGGGATCACCCCTATTCCTATTCAACACAATCTGTTACTTTGTTGCTTTTCTTTCTGTAACTAGGGGTCAGAAAGTGCTAAATCGTGTCCACTGGCCATGTGAGGACGGCACAATGTTTAAAGGGCCCGTGCCGCCACCCCCTATGGTATTAAAATCGGTACCTTACCAGAATACTGTGCACACGATGACGTCATCGTGAAAAGCACAGACAAAGTACAGGGCTGCTCTCTGCTGGCGATAACTACACATTGCACTTTTCGTAAGAATACTATCAGAAATTAAGAGGCGAAGGGAGAGGGTCCACTCCCGTCAAAATCTGTCCACGCTGGAATATCGGTATGTTTACGGCCTTCCCTCCTTTGGGAAAACTACTCACATTGTTAATTTGGAGACAAGACCATATCGTCATTATATACAGTATCTGATAATATTAAAAGTGACAATTTCATTTGGTATAATGTTAATTTCGAATATGATTACATCTCAGTGAATTCATAATATGAAGTGTTTTTCTAAATGAACAACATACCAAATGCTAAAATTGGATGCAATTTGATGCATGCTAATTAGCTTTTCTGCCCCATAGACAAAAAGGCCTACAGAAAATACATTCATATTGTGTAGTTTGCATAGCTCTGCTTTCGATGTTTAAAACAATTGTACATTGTAATTAAAAAAATACTGGCAGTATGTTTGCGCTATCATGTCAACTCCTTGTTATGCCCCCCAAAAAATGTTCACTTGACAACGACAACAATGGCGCTGGAAAGAGCATAAAAACAGGTAGCCTCAAAACTATACCTGCCATTTGCCATTTACCTAACAGGAAAGTTTAGGGGTAACAGTTTGATTAACCTATTTATACATATCAAATAGCTCGTTCACAAGCTTTCCCTTGAGTTGACATGCAATGACACATGTTAGCTGGTTGAAATGGAGATGAGTAATGTCTATTTCAAGACCATGCGTAACGTGGTTTAATTCAGGTTATACAATACAGGTCAGGTAGGCCTAATAGGGATCTATAACATATTGATGAAAGATTGTGCACAACATGTTTTTCTTTTTTTTAAACTAGGCAAGTCAGTTAAGAACAAATTATTATTTACAGTGACGGCCTAGGAACAGTGGGTTATAACTACCTTGTTCAGGGGCAGAACGACATATTTTCACCTTGTCAGCTCAGGGATTCAATCTAGCAACCTTTCAGTTCCTAGCCCAACCCACGAACCAGTAAACTACCCGCCGCCCCCAATAATAGTGTCATAACAGATTGTCTAACATATATTTTCCCATACTGTGTTTTCCGTACTGTAAACGGACAAAAACAAATAATGACTGAAGTTTTTAAGCACAGTAGTCTACATTGGCAAATAACCACTTAAAAGCTAATGAATATAACATGTATTAGGCTGTATTGAATAGAATTACAACAATCGGGATATAAAACATACATGGCATTACAATCCTTTCAAGGACGGGACCTCGCTTCACTCTCAGGAAGTAATGAGGGTTGTGAGTCATTTTTCCGCATATCCGTGCGCTTAATATTGATGTAGCTTTTGGCACGCTTTGCGCATTCCAGATTGGCGACGCCGCCCTGACTCGGCCGACTGGAACTAGAGAACTTCCGAGAGTGTACTGTGACACATCAAAACATTTTAATTCCCTCGCTGTGGTCATTACTGCTCTATGTACAACTACTTCAACAGTTGGCTATGAGGGGAGACGAAGCGGAGAGTGTCCGGTTACACTTTTCAGGTCTAAATTTAGGGAGACTACGCTGACGCAAGATGGCTAAAATCGGTCCTATGAGTGACAACGGGTACAAGACACTGGATCCATGGAAACGTATCCTACAACTTAGCTGTTATTGATGACAGGGTGTATTTTGGGCCTTTGTTGTCATCTTTCCGTAACACTTGGGGCTCTAGCGTTTTGTATAAAGGCGAGTCTTCCAAAATGCAGTTGTACAGCAGTGCGTTGACACACTATCCCGGATCCTCTCGCAAAGTTCCGATAACTATCACAAGTGGTACCATTACTGACCATTTGCCCAGGACAACAACGAACTCTGCAAATAATAAACCGAGTGGGCTTACTCCAACAGTGACCAACGGGAATCCGGTAGGAGAGACTCAATCTACCGCAAACATGCCCGCTGCTTTTTCATGTTACGAGGCTGCTTCCATGAAGCCAGTCTACTACACTTCTACCGCAGAGATAATCATTCGTCGGCCTGACGGAGTTGAGAGATACGTACCAGTGCACATCATAAAGGAGACCCAGACAAAACGGCCTCCGTCGGACTCATATTCGCAAGATGTTGTGATTCAGGCGCGTGACCGAGATGATCATTTGGACACAGACTTGATTGTGGACTTCATTGATCACTTGAGAGGTAGAGGGGATCTACTCAGTGATAGTCAAAACGTGGAATGTGAAAATAACCTGATAAACGTTGACAAGAACGATGGACCAAGTTACAGAAAGTGTGGAGAGAGAATGAACATGGCAAATGGGAAGGGAAAACCCGTTACAAGTGACATTGTGAACCCAAAACGCCATCAGAACTTAGAGGCGCAGTCGACCCATTTAGGCCAGAATATCGGAAACTCCCGTGAAAGTAAAAATGACAGTGAATACTCAGACCTGGACTCTCCATCAGGCGAGGCGCAGCTCTTTGAGCTCCGTGTCCTACAGGAGCCGTCTCCGCGGAGAGATGCAAAAAGGGGCGACATCAACGACAAGGTGACGTGCTACATAGCGGAGGTGGAGAAACAGAACAAGTACCTTGAGGAGAGTGCACACAAGTACAGATTCCACATCATCCCTGACGGCAACTGTCTGTACAGGGCGGTGTGCAAAGCCGCCTATGGAGAGCAGTCTATGCACAGCGAGCTGAGAGAGCAGACAATGCACCATATCGCCGACCACCTGGATGAGTTTAACCCCATCATTGAGGGAGATGTCGGGGAGTTCTTGATCAATGCAGCTCAGGACGGCGCCTGGGCGGGCTATCCGGAGCTTCTGGCGATGAGTCAGATGTTGAATGTGAACATTTACCTAACCACAGGAGGTAGCTTGGAGAGTCCCACGGTTTCAACCATGGTGCACTACCTGGGGGAAGATGATTCGTCCAAACCCGCTGTCTGGTTGAGTTGGCTCAGCAACGGACACTATGATGTCTTGCTGGACAGGTGTGTGGCCAACCCAGAGTATGATGAGTGGTTTCATCACTCTCAGATGCAAAGGAAACGGGACGAAGAGCTGGCCAAGTCGATGGCAGCATCACTGTCTAAGATGTACATTGAGCAAAACGGTCACATTTGAAACCAATAGTTATTCAACTGCTGCATTCAAATGTTAATCAGCCTCTCTCTCTCTCTCTCTCTCTCACTCTCTCTTTCTCTTTAAACCGATTGCACTTTGATTCTGTGTATCTGTGACTTCAACATTGCCTTAATGACATTTTCTAAGTTTTGTATTGTACCCGAATTGAAGTGCAGTGCACGCACATGTTATATTTCAAAATGTTGTGTTGTAAATAGACTAAACAACAAAATGTTAGTTCCAAGTGATGCTTGAAGGAGCTTGTATTATTTCCCATACATTGATGTATTTTGTTTGAAGTGAATGGGTTGGAATTACTCTGTATCAACCTAAAGAAAAATGGTGTCAACTGGTTAAATAGACATCTATACTGAACAAAATTATAAAAGCTACACATAAAGTGTTGGTCCCATGTTTCATGAGCTGAAATAAAAGATCCCAGAAATGTTCCATATGGACAAAAAGCTTATTTCTCTCCAGTTTTGTGCAAAAATGTGTTTACATCCCTGTTAGTGAGCATTTCTCCTTTGCCAAAATAATCTATCCACCTGACAGATATGGCATATCAAGAAGCTGATTAAACAGCATGATCATTACACAGGTGCACTTTGTGCTGGGGACAATAACGCCTTGATCACACCGACAGCGTCATTCCGCAAAATGTTACTCAACATCACCTGGATAGGTGTGCAACAAAAGTTCAACATTCACCTTCTGCTACCGTTTCTGTCAGGCCGTCTACATATACAGTTTGATGCATACGTTCGATAAATCCAACGTTTCCCCCACACAGAACACTCTGCAACTGCCTCTGCAACGCAATGCTGCAATGCAAACGCATTGCTGCTGAGTATTTCTGTCTGCCCTTTCGTGTGGACAAACTCTTTCTGATTGGCTGGGCCTGGCTCCCCAGTGGGTGGACCTGGCTCCCAAGTGGGTGGGCCTATGCCGTCCCAGGCCCACCCATGGCTGCCCGCCTGCCCAGTCATATGAGATCCATAGATTAGGGCCTAATTAATTCATTTAAATTGACTGATTTCCTTCTATGAACTGTAAACTCAGTAAAATCTTTGAAATTGTTGCATGTTGCGTTAATATTTTTGTTCAGTTTATGATTCAATGCCAACAGTTTTATTTGATTATTAACAAACCAATATTTCAAGTTGTAACCTATTTCATTCAACACTCAACTTAACTTTCCCCTTTAGTTAAACCTAATAAATACCATTAATTCAAACTAAACTCAGCAAAAAATAAATGTCCCTTCTTCAGGATCCTGTCTTTTCAAGATAATTCGTAAATATCCAAATAACTTCACAGATCATTGTAAAGGGTTGTTTCCCATGCTTGTTCAATGAACCATAAACAATTAATGAGCAAACTTAGGACACTAAAGAGGCCTTTCCACTGACTCTGAAAAACACCAAAAGAAAGATGCCCAGGGTCCCTGCTCATCTGCATGAACATGCCTTAGGCATGCTGCAAGGAGGCATGAGGACTGCAGATGTGGCCAGGGCAATAAATTACAATGTCCGTACTGTGAGACGCCTAAGACAGCGCTACAGGGAGACGGGACGGACAGCTGATCATCCTCGCAGTGGCAGACTACGTGTAACAACACCTGCACAGGACCAGTACATCCGAACATCACACCTGCGGGGCAGGTACAGGATGGCAACAACAACTGCCCGAGTTACACCAGGAATGCACAATCCCTCCATCAGTGCTCAGACTGTCCGCAATAGGCTGAGAAACGCTGGACTGAGGGCTTGTAGGCCTGTTGCAAGGCAGGTTCTCACCAGACATCTCTGTCAACAATGTCACCTATGGGCACAAACCCACCGTTGCTGGACCAGACAGGTCTGGCAAAAAGCGCTCTTCACTGACGTGTCGCACTTTTGTCTCACCAGGGTGATGTTCGGATTTGCATTTATCGTTGAAGGAATGAGCGTTACACAGGCCTGTACTCTGGAGCAGGATCGATTTGGAGGTGGAGGGTCCGTCATGGTCTGGGGCGGTATGTCACAGCATCATCGGACTGAGCTTGTTGTCATTGCAGGCAATCTCAACACGTGCGTTACAGGGAAGACATTTTCCTCTCTCATGTGGTACCCTTCCTGCAGGCTCATCCTGACATGACCCTCCAGCATGACACTGCCACCAGCCATACTGCTCGTTCTGTGCATGAGTTCCTGCAAGACAGGAATGTCCGTGTTCTGCCATGGCCATCGAAGAGCCCAGATCTCAATCCAATTGAGCATGTCTGGGACCTGTTGGATCGGAGGGTGAGGGCTAGGGCCATTCCCCCCAGAAATGTCTGGGAACTTGCAGGTTTTTTTGGTGGAAGAGTGGGTTAACATCTCACAGCAAGAACTGGCAAATCTGGTGCAGTCCATGAGGAGGAGATGCACTGCAGTACTTAATGCAGCTGGTGGCCACACCAGATACTGACTATTCCTTTTGATTTTGACCCCCCTTTGTTCAGGGACACTTTATTCCATTTTTGTTAGTCACATGTCTGTGGAACTTGTTCAGTTTACTGTATGTCTCAGTTGTTGAATCTTGTTATGGTCATACAAATATTTACACATGTTAAGTTTGTTGAAAATAAACACAGTTGACAATGAGAGGACACTTTTCTTCAGAGTTTATATACAACCCATTTTTAATGTTGTACCAAGTTTAATTTTCACATTGGGATTAGCTATCCAAATTTCTTCAATTGGATACAAACAATTAAATAAATGTCCTCTTAACCAAGCTGGACTCCAAACACTTTATTTTCAGAAGACTTTCACATGTACTGTTTACAATATTGTAACCAAGTGGTGACCATCTCGTCAATGGAAACCTTGCCAGCCCCTTTAATATCATAGTACTTACGCAAATATCATTTAAGATTCAGTGCTGGCAGTGAACATATAATTGTAACGGTGTGCACTGAGACGTGCGGGAAGCAAGTTCAGAGTGTGAGTGTTTCAATATATAAACAACATAATACAAAATAAGAAACACAACCAATAATGACAATAATGATATATAAAAAATCAACACATTACCTAGAATGACATTAACTCTCACAGGTGGCCCAAAAAACAACAACTGAAAGCCACGCACCCAAATACGCCACGACTCCAACTCTTCTGCGACCACTACATTACACCCACTGCCATGCAAGGCGAATTCACATGAGGTGTTGAAAGCAATTTAGAAGCTTTCATTCAATAAAAAAAAAAAAAATCACATTGATCTGTTGAATTCGTTATTTAATTTCAGACAAATTTAATAGAACAGGTTGAACGAACCAAAGCCTAATTTTGGATCATAACGATTAGAAAAGGCACTTTCAGATGAACAACAGTGCCGTCCCCCTTTTTTACAGTGTGCACTTAGGTCTACTCTTCTGGAGATGATTTATTGGGTTTTAAGTTATAAGTGTTAAAGTTAGTGTGTTGTTCAGCTTTGGGCCTTTGTAAGGTGTTGGAGCGCAAACTGAACAATTGAAATAACACATTTGGTGTTCTATTTACACATTTTACTCTGTTTTGCTGACGTTATTTTAATCCCCGTGCAAGTTCACACACACACTAGACATGGAATCTGGGTGACCTCGGCTTTTTCTATCTCCAGAAGTGACAATAAAAGTTCTGGTTTTATAGTTTGCTTTATTCCCGTGCATAACCATTAGATGGCGTTATAGACCCCTCAATTGACTTGTTTCACAGGGTTGATTGAAACGTTGCACAGTATAGAATCAAATTATCCTTAGATACTTTTGCCTTCACGTAGCATCAATGCACAAACAGTAGGCCTAACTGTTATGTCCAAAGGAATGTTTGCTTTAGGTAGCCTTAACCCCAAAGTCAGGACACCCCGACACATAACGGTCACAGTCGTCCCCTTGAGGCACGCCTTGGATAAGTTACCTTGTGTCTACTTTTTCCCAAATCGTTTGTTGGCTTCTTTTACTATTGTAATACTTTTTATATTTATATATATTTATATATATACGTATTATTTTGAACATGTACAGTCTGGTTTGACTTGTGTATCTTTGGCTATTTTATGGCCGCATGTTTTATTTCCCCTGACTCCAAAATAATACGAACAGCGGCTGTAAACTGTTATGATGTAATTCTGCAGTCATGTGGATACAATTTTTTTTATGCACAAAAAACACTAGCTTTTCCTCTCTATATATATACCAGCAGGTATGTTTTCCTCTCTTCCTATCTTCCAGCCGGTGCATTTTCCTCACTGCCTATGTACCAGCAGGTGCCTTTTCCTGTCTACCAATATACCGGCAGGTATGTTTTCTTCTCTGCGTATATACCACCCGGTGCCTTTTCCTCACTACCTGTATACCAGCCGGTGCCTTTTCCTCACTACCTATATACCAGCCGGTGCATTTTCCTCACTACCTATATACCAGCCGGTGCCTTTTCCTCACTGCCTATATACCAGCAGGTATCTTTTCCTCTCTGCGTATATACCAGCCGGTGCCTTTTCCTCACTGCCTATATACCAGCAGGTATCTTTTCCTCTCTGCGTATATACCAGCCGGTGCCTTTTCCTCACTGCCTATATACCAGCAGGTATCTTTTCCTCTCTGCGTATATACCAGCCTGTGCCTTTTCCTCACTACCTATATACCAGCCGGTGCCTTTTCCTCACTGCCTATATACCAGCAGGTATCTTTTCCTCTCTGCGTATATACCAGCCGGTGCCTTTTCCTCACTGCCTATATACCAGCAGGTATCTTTTCCTCTCTGCGTATATACCAGCCGGTGCCTTTTCCTCACTGCCTATATACCAGCAGGTATCTTTTCCTCTCTGCGTATATACCAGCCGGTGCCTTTTCCTCACTGCCTATATACCAGCAGGTATCTTTTCCTCTCTGCCTATATACCAGCAGGTATCTTTTCCTCTCTGCGTATATACCAGCCGAGGCCTTTTCCTCACTGCCTATATAACAGCAGGTATCTTTTCCTCTCTGCGTATATACCAGCAGGTATCTTTTCCTCTCTGCGTATATACCAGCAGGTGTCTTTTCCTCACTGCCTATATACCAACAGGTATCTTTTCCTCTCTGTGTTTATAGCAGCCGGTGCCTTTTCCTCACTGCCTATATACCAACAGGTATCTTTTCCTCACTGCCTATATACCAGCCGGTGCCTTTTCCTCACTGCCTATATACCAGAAGGTATCTTTTCCTCACTGCCTATATACCATTAGGTATCTTTTCCTCTCTGTGTTTATACCAGCCGGTGCCTTTTCCTCACTGCCTATATACCAGCCGGTGCCTTTTCCTCACTGCCTATATACCAGCAGGTATCTTTTCCTCTCTGCGTATATACCAGCCGGTTCCTTTTCCTCACTGCCTATATACCAGCAGGTATCTTTTCCTCTCTGCGTATATACCAGCAGGTATCTTTTCCTCTCGGCGTATATACCAGAAGGTATCTTTTCCTCACTGCCTATATACCAGCAGGTATCTTTTCCTCTCGGCGTATATACCAGCAGGTATCTTTTCCTCTCGGCGTATATACCAGAAGGTATCTTTTCCTCACTGCCTATATACCAGAAGGTATCTTTTCCTCACTGCCTATATACCAGCAGGTATCTTTTCCTCACTGCCTATATACCAGCAGGTATCTTTTCCTCTCTGTGTTTATACCAGCAGGTATCTTTTCCTCTCTGCCTATATACCAGCCGGTGCCTTTTCCTCACTGCCTATATACCAGCAGGTATCTTTTCCTCTCTGCGTATATACCAGCCGGTGCCTTTCTGCTCTGCCTATATACCAGCCTGTGTCTTTTCCTCACTGCCTATATACCAGCCGGTGCCTTTTCCTCTCTGCGTATATACCAGCCGGTGCCTTTTCCTCACTGCCTATATACCAGCAGGTATCTTTTCCTCTCTGCCTATATACCAGCCGGTGCCTTTTCCTCACTGCCTATATACCAGCCTGTACCTTTTCCTCACTGCCTATATACCAGCCGGTGCCTTTTCCTCACTGCCTATATACCAGCCGGTGCCTTTTCCTCACTGCCTATATACCAGCCTGTGCCTTTTCCTCACTGCCTATATACCAGCCTGTACCTTTTCCTCTCTGCCTATATACCAGCCGGTGCCTTTTCCGCACTGCCTATATACCAGCCTGTACCTTTTCCTCTCTGCCTATATACCAGCCGGTGCCTTTTCCTCACTGCCTATATACCAGCCTGTGTCTTTTCCTCACTGCCTATATACCAGCCTGTGCCTTTTCCTCACTGCCTATATACCAGCCTGTACCTTTTCCTCACTGCCTATATACCAGCCGGTGCCTTTCTGCTCTGCCTATATACCAGCCTGTACCTTTTCCTCTCTGCCTATATACCAGCCGGTGCCTTTTCCTCACTGCCTATATACCAGCCTGTGCCTTTTCCTCACTGTCTATATACCAGCCTGTGCCTTTTCCTCACTGCCTATATACCAGCCTGTACCTTTTCCTCACTGCCTATATACCAGCCGGTGCCTTTCTGCTCTGCCTATATACCAGCCTGTACCTTTTCCTCTCTGCCTATATACCAGCCGGTGCCTTTTCCTCACTGCCTATATACCAGCCTGTGCCTTTTCCTCACTGCTTATATACCAGCCTGTGCCTTTTCCTCACTGCCTATATACCAGCCTGTACCTTTTCCTCTCTGCCTATATACCAGCCGGTGCCTTTTCCTCACTGCCTATATACCAGCCTGTGCCTTTTCCTCACTGCCTATATACCAGCCTGTGCCTTTTCCTCACTGCCTATATACCAGCCTGTACCTTTTCCTCACTGCCTATATACCAGCCGCTGCCTTTCTGCTCTGCCTATATACCAGCCTGTACCTTTTCCTCTCTGCCTATTTACCAGCCGGTGCCTTTTCCTCACTGCCTATATACCAGCCTGTGCCTTTTCCTCACTGCCTATATACCAGCCTGTGCCTTTTCCTCACTGCCTATATACCAGCCTGTACCTTTTCCTCTCCGCCTATATACCAGCCGGTGCCTTTTCCTCACTGCCTATATACCAGCCTGTGCCTTTTCCTCACTGCCTATATACCAGCCTGTGCCTTTTCCTCACTGCCTATATTCCAGCCTGTGCCTTTTCCTCACTGCCTATATACCAGCCTGTACCTTTTCCTCACTGCCTATATACCAGCCGGTGCCTTTTCCTCACTGCCTATATACCAGCCGGTGCCTTTTCCTCACTGCCTATATACCAGCCGGTGCCTTTTCCTCACTGCCTATATACCAGCCTGTGCCTTTTCCTCACTGCCTATATACCAGCCTGTGCCTTTTCCTCACTGCCTATATACCAGCCTGTACCTTTTCCTCACTGCCTATATACCAGCCGGTGCCTTTTCCTCACTGCCTATATACCAGCCTGTGCCTTTTCCTCTCTGCCTATATACCAGCCTGTGCCTTTTCCTCACTTCCTATATACCAGCCTGTACCTTTTCCTCACTGCCTATATACCAGCAGGTATCTTTTCCTCACTGCCTATATACCAGCAGGTATCTTTTCCTCTCTGTGTTTATACCAGCAGGTATCTTTTCCTCTCTGCCTATATACCAGCCGGTGCCTTTTCCTCACTGCCTATATACCAGCAGGTATCTTTTCCTCTCTGCGTATATACCAGCCGGTGCCTTTCTGCTATGCCTATATACCAGCCTGTGTCTTTTCCTCACTGCCTATATACCAGCCGGTGCCTTTTCCTCTCTGCGTATATACCAGCCGGTGCCTTTTCCTCACTGCCTATATACCAGCAGGTATCTTTTCCTCTCTGCCTATATACCAGCCGGGGGCCTTTTCCTCACTGCCTATATACCAGCCTGTACCTTTTCCTCACTGCCTATATACCAGCCGGTGCCTTTTCCTCACTGCCTATATACCAGCCGGTGCCTTTTCCTCACTGCCTATATACCAGCCTGTGCCTTTTCCTCACTGCCTATATACCAGCCTGTACCTTTTCCTCTCTGCCTATATACCAGCCGGTGCCTTTTCCGCACTGCCTATATACCAGCCTGTACCTTTTCCTCTCTGCCTATATACCAGCCGGTGCCTTTTCCTCACTGCCTATATACCAGCCTGTGTCTTTTCCTCACTGCCTATATACCAGCCTGTGCCTTTTCCTCACTGCCTATATACCAGCCTGTACCTTTTCCTCACTGCATATATACCAGCCGGTGCCTTTCTGCTCTGCCTATATACCAGCCTGTACCTTTTCCTCTCTGCCTATATACCAGCCGGTGCCTTTTCCTCACTGCCTATATACCAGCCTGTGCCTTTTCCTCACTGCCTATATACCAGCCTGTGCCTTTTCCTCACTGCCTATATACCAGCCTGTACCTTTTCCTCACTGCCTATATACCAGCCGGTGCCTTTCTGCTCTGCCTATATACCAGCCTGTACCTTTTCCTCTCTGCCTATATACCAGCCGGTGCCTTTTCCTCACTGCCTATATACCAGCCTGTGCCTTTTCCTCACTGCTTATATACCAGCCTGTGCCTTTTCCTCACTGCCTATATACCAGCCTGTACCTTTTCCTCTCTGCCTATATACCAGCCGGTGCCTTTTCCTCACTGCCTATATACCAGCCTGTGCCTTTTCCTCACTGCCTATATACCAGCCTGTGCCTTTTCCTCACTGCCTATATACCAGCCTGTACCTTTTCCTCACTGCCTATATACCAGCCGCTGCCTTTCTGCTCTGCCTATATACCAGCCTGTACCTTTTCCTCTCTGCCTATTTACCAGCCGGTGCCTTTTCCTCACTGCCTATATACCAGCCTGTGCCTTTTCCTCACTGCCTATATACCAGCCTGTGCCTTTTCCTCACTGCCTATATACCAGCCTGTACCTTTTCCTCTCCGCCTATATACCAGCCGGTGCCTTTTCCTCACTGCCTATATACCAGCCTGTGCCTTTTCCTCACTGCCTATATACCAGCCTGTGCCTTTTCCTCACTGCCTATATTCCAGCCTGTGCCTTTTCCTCACTGCCTATATACCAGCCTGTACCTTTTCCTCACTGCCTATATACCAGCCGGTGCCTTTTCCTCACTGCCTATATACCAGCCGGTGCCTTTTCCTCACTGCCTATATACCAGCCGGTGCCTTTTCCTCACTGCCTATATACCAGCCTGTGCCTTTTCCTCACTGCCTATATACCAGCCTGTGCCTTTTCCTCACTGCCTATATACCAGCCTGTACCTTTTCCTCACTGCCTATATACCAGCCGGTGCCTTTTCCTCACTGCCTATATACCAGCCTGTGCCTTTTCCTCTCTGCCTATATACCAGCCTGTGCCTTTTCCTCACTTCCTATATACCAGCCTGTACCTTTTCCTCACTGCCTATATACCAGCCGGTGTCTTTTCCTCTCTGCGTATATACCAGCCGGTGCCTTTTCCTCACTGCCTATATACCAGCCTGTGCCTTTTCCTCACTGCCTATATACCAGCCGGTGCCTTTTCCTCACTGCCTATATACCAGCCGGTGCCTTTTCCTCACTGCCTATATACCAGCCGGTGCCTTTTCCTCTCTGCCTATATTCCAGCCTGTGCCTTTTCCTCTCTGCCTATATACCAGCCGGTGCCTTTTCCTCTCTGCCTATATACCAGCCGGTGCCTTTTCCTCTCTGCGTATATACCAGCCTGTGCCTTTTCCTCTCTGCCTATATACCAGCCTGTACCTTTTCCTCACTGCCTATATACCAGCCTGTGCCTTTTCCTCACTGCCTATATACCAGCCTGTGCCTTTTCCTCTCTGCGTATATACCAGCCATTGCCTTTCTGCTCTGCCTATATACTAGCCTTTGCCTCTCCCTCTCCCGCTCTATTTGCTATAATGAACCAGTGCTCCACACACACAACCAGCTGTCAGTTAGTAAGTCAGGTGAGCGCGGTAGTAAAAGCAGATCCGGATCACAAGCTGCCTCGACCGCTTCTGCTGCAGTATTGGCATCTGTTGCCAGCAAATGGCATAGAGAGACGAAAGGTGAAACTGAATGACAATCTGAACGATATTTTATATTTGAGCTGTATGCACGTCCAAGGAGTAAGAGTTGCAAGATACGGTCACCCATGCGACATAACCATATCAGTGGAAGTTGTTGGATACTTTGAAACAAGCTGCGACGGTGGTGGTGCAACGTGCCCCTTGACTTGAGAGATAGCCTATCGAACATGTCGGGACATCGGGTGCAGTTCGCGGACCAGCTTCATCCCAGTGACCGCGAAGCCAGCCCCAAATTACACAGTAAGCACTACTCTTGATTGCTTCTTGGTTTGTTGCTTTCAAGTTTCGAGCTTGTGTCCACACTGACCTTGGCTTGGATAATTAATATTTGGGAAAATAATGCTGATATAGCAGTCTATATATTTAGTAAATGACTGGCTTTTAATGATCTTGTTTAGACATATTTGATGATACAATAAGGCTAGAGCTACATTTATACATTTACAATATTTTTTTAGTAGTCACAGTCCCTGCACCCATATTTCCCCCATGTGCTTATTCATTTGGCCAAGCTCCAAAACCTCCTCAATAGCATTTCTACCTATCTAACCCTCTATTTTGGGATTGTAAAATTATATTTTCCTTTACATACCGCTATGTTGTGTTATAAAGGCATTACAAGCAGTTAGGATATTCATGCATTCAGTCATGGATTCAAAGTCATTAAATCCATAAAATCATGTCAAGGACCATTCATTGCTTATGATTTTACAGGATTCCCATGAGAGTGTGGTTTAGTTGCTGTGTGTCACCGCAAGTAGCATCATCTGTCATAATGCTCATTTGTTACCTGGAGTCAATGATAGGGCCACTGGCAGGGGCCCCTGACAGTGACACGGGCCACACTGATGCCTTATGGCACTTAACCTGGCAGGGTGCCTGGGTTGGTATCAAGGCTGGCTACACACCAAAACATGAGGTTGGGAAGGGTGATGATGGTTCTATGTAGAACCATACTGACCCAAAGAACCTTTTCAACCCCAAAGGTTCTTTGTAGAACCATACAGGGTTTTTTATTCTGGTTTAATTGCCTTATTATATGTCTACAATTCCATTGGTTGTAATTTTGTTTTTTTATTGATACGTTGAATCTGGTGTGCTAGCTCTGCAACATCTGAGGATCATATATACATCACAAAACAATTTCACTGCTCAACCATTCTCCATAAAGGTTCTATAAATAACCATTAAAAGGGTCCTATGTAGCCTTCCGAGTGGCACAGAGGTCTAAGGCACAGCATTGCAGTGCTAGAGGTGTCACTACAGATCCGGGTTCCATCCCGGGCTGTGTCGCGCCCGGGAGACCCATGAGGCGGCACGCAATTGGTCCGGTGTCGTCCGGATTAGGGGAGGGTTTCGCCGGCTGGGATTTCCTTTTCCCACCGCGCTTTAGTGACTCCTTGTGGTGTATGGGCGACTTCGGTCGCCAGCGGTACGGTGTTTACTCCAACACATTGGTGCGGCTGGCTTCCAGGTTAAGCGAGCAGCGAGTCAAGAAGCAGTGCGGCTTGGCGAAGTCGTGTTTTGGAGGATGCATGCTCTCAACCTTTGCCTCTCCTGAGTATGTACAGGAGTTGCAGCGATGGGACAAGACTGTAACTACCAATTGGGGAGAAAAAGGGATAAAGAGGATCCTATGGAGCCCCAAAAAGGGTTGTAACAATAGCGGAACCCTTTTTTTGGTGCTATAGATAACCTTTTTTTAATGGTTTTTATAGAACCTTAGGAAAGGGTTCTTTATACTGTAGCACCAGACAGGTTCCAACTATAACCTTATGGGCATGGTTTTTTATTGAACCTTTAAAAAATTGTTCCATTTAGCACTAAAAGGGTTCCGGTTACAAGCCAAATAACCCTATTTGGTACTATATAAAACCATTTGTTTTTAGTTTGTAGACCACATCAAGCTCACTACCTTCGGAAAGTATTCAGACCCCTTTTTGTTACGTTACAGCCTTATTCTAAAATTGATTAAATATTTATTCAGCAATCTACACACAATACCCCATAATGTGCAAGCTAAAACAGGTTTTTAGAAATTTTAACAAATGTATTAAAAATAAAAAACAGAAATACCTTATTTACAGTTGTAGGCAGAAGTTTACATACACCTTAGCCAACTACTTTTAAACTCAGTTTTTTCACAATTCCTGACATTTAATCCTAGTAAAAAACTCCCTTTCTTAGGTCAGTTATAATCACCATTTTATTTTAATTTAAGAATGTAAAATGTCAGAGTGATAGTAGAGAGAATGATTTATTCAGCTTTTATTTCTTTCATCACGTTCCCAGTGGGTCAGAAGTTTACATACACTCAATTAGTATTTGGTAGCATTGCCTTTAAATGGTCTGACTTGGGTCAAACGTTTTGGGTAGCCTTCCACAAGCTTCCCACAATAAGTTGGGTGAATTTTGGCCCATTCCTCCTGACAGAGCTGGTGTAACAGAGTCAGGATTGTTGGCCTCATTGCTCGCACACGCCTTTTCAGTTCTGACCACAAGTTTTCTATAGGATTGAGGTCAGGGCTTTGTGATGGCCACTCCAATAGCTTGACTTTGTTGTCCTTAAGCCACAAATTTGGAAGTATGCTTGGGGTCATTGTCCATTTGGAAGACCCATTTGCGACCAAGCTTTAAGTTCCTTAATGATGTATTGAGATGTTCCTTCAAAATCTCCACATAATTTTCCAGCCTCATGATGCCATCTATTTTGTGAAGTACACCAGTACCTCCTGCAGCAATGCATCCCCACAACATGATGCTGCCACCCCGCGCTGGGAAGGTGTTCTTCGGCTTGCAAGCCTCCCCATTTTTCCTCCAAACATAATGACCAAACAGTTCTATTTTTGTTTCATCAGAGCAGAGGACATTTCTCCAAAAAGTACGATCTTTGTCCCCATGTGCAGTTCCTGGAGTGGCCTAGCCAGTCTCCAGATCTCAACCCCATTGAAAGTCCGTGTTGCCCAGCAACAACCCCAAAACATCACTGCTCTAGAGGAGATCTGCATGGAGGAATGGGCCAAAATACCAGCAACAGTGTGTGAAAAACTTGTGAAGACTTACAGAAAACGTTTGACCTCTGTCATTGCCAACAAAGGGTATATAACAAAGTATTGAGATAAACTTTTGTTATTGACCAAATACTTATTTTCCACCATAATTTGCAAATAAATTCATTAAAAATCCTACAATGTGATTTTCTGGATTTTTAAAAATAATTTTGTCTGTCATAGTTGAAGTGTACCTATGATGAAAATTACAGACCTCTCATCTTTTTAAGTGGGAGAACTTGCACAATTGGTGGCTGACTAAATACTTTTTTGCCCCACTGTATACTGTAAGTGTTTTTTTTTTTACTCTTCTCTTTGAGGAATTTGTCCCGTGAAAGCAACTGAATGCCTCAGACCTGGGTTCAAATACTATTTGAAATCGTTCAAATACTTTCAGCATTTGCTTTACCCTGCCTAGAGTGCCAGATGGATGGAGTTAAGACTGTTTGGACTTTTCTACTGGTTACATTTCGCCAGGCAAGCTCAATCAAACACAGTATTTGAAATGATTTCACATAATACTTGAACCCAGGCCTGATCTGCCTCAACTCAGAAGAGAGAGACTTATTATGCCTGCAACGGAGCGGCACATGTACTGTACACCATCATCCATATGCATGACATGTCTGATGCTAGATTAGTAAGACGTTTTGTATTGCCCCTAACCTGTGATCTACACTGTAGGGCACATCAGTGGGACACCAGCCTAACAAAGACGTCAATGTCAAGGGTCACTCTATTCTACGCTCACATAATGAATGTCTTCAGATATATCTTACTTTAGGTGACAGTTGCCCTTGCGATATACACTCAGTATACCAAACATTACGAACAATTAGCCGGGGCATGGATTCTACAAGATGTCGAAAGCGTTCCACAGGGATGATGGCCAATGTTGACTCCAATGCTTCCCACAGTTGTGTCAAATTCGCTGGATGTTCTTTGGGTGGTGGACCATTCCTGATACCCACAGGAAACTGTTGAGTGTGAAGAGCCCAGCAGCGTTGTAGTTCTTGACGCAAACCGTGCACTGGCACCTACTACCATGCCCCGATCAAAGGCACTTCATTTTTCTGCCTTGCCCATTCACCCTCTGAATTGCACACACACACAATCCATATCTCAATTGTCTCATGGCTTAAAAATCCTTCTTTAACCTGTCTCCTCCCCTTCATCCACACTGATTGAAATGGATTTAACAAGTGACAAATAAGTGATCCCAGTTTTCACCTGGATTCACCTGGTCAGCCTATATCATGGAAAGAGCAGGTGTTCTTAATGTTTTGTATGCTCAGTGTGTTGATGCAATGCTCTCCATCTTGCCCGTGCTGACCTGATGTCATCGCTAGATAGATGCAGTCTGTGCATACAGGGGTTTGGTGATCACTGTGCGCTCTCTGTCGCGTCGAGGTGATGCTCACCTTGATCCACTTATTTCTCCAGTGGCACCTCGGCCTCACGTGCACCACAACATCACACAGTCACAGAGGACAGACACATGGTTATAAGCAGCCACTATTTCTCTAGTAAAATGCACAATATTCATCAAGTGTCTTTGTGTAGGAGTGCTGATCTAGGATGAATAAGGAAATAAGGATACATAGACAGGGGGACCTGATCCTAGGTCAGCACTCCTACTCTGAGACGCTTCATGAAAATGCATTTATGAATACGGGCCAATGTGTTTTTAATGTGGTGAATGCAATGATGGGATGATGACGCCTGATGATGCTTATTGCATGTGAGGCATATATGATAGTTGCAGTTGTGCCTCTCGTCTCTCCTTTCGCTGGTGCAGTGCAGGCACCCACTCTGGGACATCATCTCCACAGTGACACGGTGATTGACAGGCCACGTGAGCACAGACACAATGGAATACTGCCAGTCTCTGCAAATCCCCTCTACACACAGCCCTGTCAGGTCATCGAACCGGTGTGTGTGTGCGTCAGCTGTAGAGGACGATACCTACTCCTTTTGGCACATGCACCAGTTTTCGGGCGTGTCTATTTGTGTCTCCGACTGTATGCATGTGTGTGTGTGTGTGAGTCATGTGCGGAGAGTGAGAGGGATCTGCATCAGGGCAGCGCCAGGGTTGAAAAGTCGTCAGGAGGTTGTATGTAGGGCAGGACTCAGATTGTATGCAGAATGGCTTGGGAGGGAAACACAAAATGGCCTCTTCAGCAGCAGTCCCCCTCCACCACCCCCATCCCCCATCCTGTGGTCCAGAGCCAGGTGACGAGAGTGTCATGTTTCCCTCCCAAACATCCATCCATACTCTCTCTCGCTCTCTCTCTCTCTCTCTCTATATCCCAGGATTAAAAGACAGCTGCTGGGTTTAGCATCCAAGGCAGGCCTGTCTCTATGGGATACCACAGGGCTGTGTGTGGTATCTCATATAATTTCACCAGTTACATACAGGAGGACCATGTTGTTTATGTAGGTACAAATGGCAGCTGGATTGAAGAAGGGCGCCAAAATGATTATGGTTGCAAAATTCAGATAATTTCCACGAAATCCCCTGGTTTCCTGGAAAACCTGGGAATTTTGAGAAAGCTACCAGACATTTGCTGTGAGGAACACGTTGTTTTTCTCAGTGCAGTTATCACCTTATGTTCCCAATGCCATTGGGAGATTGTTATTGTGGATTATAGGGGTTAGTCAGAATCCCACAAGTTTGTATTAAACGGTTATAGAACGATAGCTAGGGCCGAGGGGAGGCATGACCAAAGCAGGGCTCTATCACCAGGGAATTGCGTGAGCTTGGGTGTTGGTTTACACATAGTATTCTCCTTGTGGCGAGGTCAAATGCAATACAAATACACACATGCACACACACATATTCTATATTTTTTATTAATATACAGGCTGCCAGGTCAAATCTCTTACACATAATCACTTATCACTTTTCATTTGTCACAATGTCCAGTGTTAACATTAGACATTGTAGCATGCTAGCTTAATGATAGGGAGTTGATAAGTGCAGTGCTGGCATGAAGATCACACTGTGCTTCTTCACACAGGAATGCACCTGTGAAAATACAACTCATGGGCGTAAAGGTTACGGTAGGTACAGCGGAACATCTTAAATACACAGTGACCTCACAGAGATTCCCAGGTCCTTCCTTCTCTAAACATTTAATTCCGTTAAATACAACCGGGCACTAGTCACTGCGGTCCCTCTCTCCTATTGGTGCGAAGGGACGAGTCAAATGTCCTGACTTCATTGGCCAGCTGTCCGCCCGTCTGTTTGGCTGTCCTTCCATCTGTCCAGCTGTATCTCTGTCCATCTGTCTGTCCTTTTGTCTATATGTCTGCTTACTGTCCTTCCGCCAACCCCCCCCCGTCCGCCTGTTTGTCTGTCTGTCTGTCTGTCTGTCTGTCTGTCTGTCTGTCTGTCTGTCTGTCTGTCTTCCTGTCTGGGGAGGAGGCTGATTACATTGGTCGGGCACTTGGGCTGATCCACACTTCCCTCCCTGCTAGAAATAGCCTCTCCAGAGATGCTAAACAGCTGTTTTCAAGTTGTTTTTAAAGCAGTCCTTCAAGGGCTCTTCAGTTACTGTGTCTGAAACCGTAAGATTTAAGGGGCAGCCCATAGCCTCACCCTGAGAGTAACACTACACTAACATAGGGTCACGTTTTGTTAACTTTAACTCGGGCCACGGCTTTCAGATAAAAGCTACTGTACCCTTGAGTTAATGTCAAGTGTGCCGAAGCACAAGGACTTGCAAGCACCTGTTTGCCTGCTTTTGTCCCATTCCAGCTTCACGATGTTCCGAACAAACTGCTGTAGACAGACACACCGCTTTTCCACTTTTTTTGAACTACCTGCTGCAGAGATACTTTACCCAAATTACAAAATGACACATTGGTTTCCTTACCCTGTAGAGTCTATGGACAAGGTATGACAGCAATCCATGCTTTGGTTTAGTTTACCTGGCACTGTTTCCATATGCTAGTTTTTTAGCATTTGATGCACAAATTAAAGTTATTAAACAGATATTAGCATTTTTCGCACATCATGTTCAACTTATCTAAAAGTGACTCTGTTGAGCTTCACGGTTAATTTGAGATACTTTTGGATGATTTGGACATGATGAGCGAAAAATGCTAATATCGGTCCCATGACTTGAATGGGATTTGTGGCACAAATGCTAAAACATTAACATGTGGAAACAGTGCCAGGGAAACTAAACCAAAACATGAATTGCTGTCATACCTTGTCCATAGACTGCTTACGGCGTAAGGAAACTAAGGTGTCATTTTGTAATTAGTTTGAACTATCCCTGAGAATTCTGAGAAAATCAATGGTTCCATGTTCACTCTCTTCTGGTCTATTGAATTTCTCATGTTTCTGCTGACCTCTCCATATCTGCGTCATGATTTACTGAGATCAACCTCTTCAGTTACCCCTTCAACAAAGGACATCTATTCTCCCAGGCTTTGCCTTTTACTGACCGCTGACAAATGCACTATGTTGTGTTTTTTCTTGCCTCATTACATTTCAACCCAATTTGAAGCATTAAACCAACTGTTCAGTGTTTCCAGATGTTTATGAAATATTACCTGTAATTAAAGACAATATGAGTGAAATAGTTGTCCTTACAATTTTTGAAACACGCATGTTAAAAAGCAACTTTGAACGGTGTGGGCGTACCCCAACAATAGAATGGTGTGGGCGTATACCGGTCATTAACAATATTCATGAAAGTACACCGCTGATTGGCCAGCTCAGCCAATGACCCAACATGACATCAAGTTTCAGGTGTGGTTTTGAGGTGTTTTTTTCCCCCTCCAAATTATGCTTTGGCAACAAATACGAGTATAGGACGAATCAACAACATTATTTGGGTATGAGTTACCAGAATAAGAACTTTTAAAAGTGAGACTAAACATTCAGGCCATTCTTACAAAATCAAGCCTGAATGAGAGTGGTTGAAGCACATGCACATAAACACACGGACAGTATTCAAGCACCCACCCCCCCCCCACACACACACACACACACACACACACACACACACACACACACACACACACACACACACACACACACACACACACACACACAGAGGTGTGTCTGGTATATCCGGACGGAATGTCTGGTGGATTGGGGGTGTTCTCCAGTAGGTGGAAAAAGTACCCAATTGTCATACTTGAGTAAAAGTAAAAGTGAAAGTCACCCAGTGAAATAATACTTGCGCAAAAGTCTAAAAGTATTTGGTTTTAAATATACTTAAGTATCAAAAGTAAATGTAATTGCTAAAATTTACTTAAGTATCAAAATAAAAATATCATATTCCTTACTTTAAGAAAACCAGAAGGCAGCGTTCTTGTTAAAAAATAAATAATAATAAAACAAAAGTAGTACTTTAAAGTAATTTTGTACTTTACACCACTGGTGTTCCCTCTATGAAAAGCCAATCATGTCTGAAGGAATCGGATTGGATCTTTGACACGCCACTCATGTCTGGGTGATTCTTATTGGATCAGACTGCTTTGCTTGTCTGATGAATTCTCCATCCACTCTCTCTTGTGTTCTCCATTCTCTCTTCTGCTGTGTTCTGGGTTGTGTTGCAAAGCTACTGGGATTTTTAACAAAGTGTCACGCCTTGGTCTTAGTATTTTGTGTTTTCGTTAATTAGTTGGTCAGGCCAGGGTGTGACATGGGTTTATGTTGTTGTATTTCATAGTGGGGTTTTGTAGTATTTGGGATTGCGGCTGAGTAGCGGTGTTGTATAGGCTTGGCTGCCTGAGGCGGTTCTCAATCAGAGTCAAATGTGAAACATGTTATCACGTGAAATTCCTGTGGTTTTTCTGTAAGGGTGGTTTCTCAGGTCTGTACCAGGGCCGATATTCTGAAAGTATCTGAGATTAGGATTGCTGATCTGGGATCAGGGGCCGTATCCACAAAGTGCTGAGAATAGAGTCATTTTACTCCTACTCTTCTGGGTAAAGATAAAAGCTATGCAATGAAGCCTCTTTAGTCGTAAGAGTCCCACCTATTTGACAGATATTAAGGAGACCTTGTGAGCTGTCCTAGCGAGTTAAGAGCTACCAGCAGGATTCTTGATGACAGAAAAAGGCAGCGAGTCAGTGGTTCCTGCGCCACAGACAGGCAAGTGCTTTGGAGTTGAAAGAACGTTTTGACATTTCTATGATCAACCCATAAATAATCTAGGCCTACTTGCGCTTTTGACAATGATTTTACATGAGGCCTAATTCACAAGATATGCCTTCATAATTATAACCACTAGGCAAGAAAATAATCACATATCTTTTGTTTGATTATTTCATTAACCTACGTCATGTTATTTCCAACCCAACTGGTTATTTGAAGTTCATCCGTTTGGTGCACAATATCACATTGTTCAATTTTTTTTGTGCAAATTATAAATTTGCCAATTGACAGCATCTATGGCGTATGTGTTTGTGATTAATGATAGAACATTGCAATATGCACACATCACATTATCCCAAATATCAGAATTTCTTAAAAATGGTTATGCCATGGCAACATAATAGGCAAGAATTAGTAGTAGGCTAAGTGATCGTGTCAGGCGAAAATGATATGAAACACTTTACCATTGCGACATTTGATGTACAGTCTCATTCACCGTGGTTGTCTGAAGCGTGCTGTAGAGTTCACAGTTGGCAATGCCTCATCACAATCGTTCATTATTATATATTTTTTTTAACTAGGCATGCCAGTTAACAAATTCATATTTACAATAACGGCCTACAAACATGGCCCGTTGAGATCCAGCCTGGAATAGAACCAGGGTGTCTGTGGTGACGCCTCAAGCACTGAGATGCAGCGCCTTAGACCTCTGCACCACTCGGGAGGCCAAGGTATTCCCCATCATCTGCAACAATGGCAATGAGCGTCATCGCTATCGTTCCATTGTGGTACCTCAAACTGTCGTGATTACCAGCTGAGATAAACTTTTATCAGACGATTTTACTCCTGGCTCAGAGTTTGTATGGACAATGTCTTAACATCATCCTAAATCCTACTCTGAGCTAGGTTTTCTTTTGGTCTTAAAACAGGTTTCTAACAGGGTTCCTAGGACCTTTTCTGAGATGCTTTGTGGATATGGGCCCCGGTCTTCCCTGTCCATGTAACCTTTTTCATTGTGCTCTAAGTGGCTAAACTGATCCTACATCAGCACTCCTACTCTAAGACTCTTGATACATGTGATCCCTGGCCTGTTTACATAGAGTTTATGAGGTCTAGACATGCTTTGACTTTAATCAGCGTCAAATGCACAAATGAAGAAGCAGATTGAGGTCTTGGAAGTAATGCTGGCCATCTGCTCAGAAACAGATGCCACATGTATCTGTCAACACTCAACACTTGGCACTTAATGACTCCTACTGGCTGTTTCACTAGGCAAGAACACACAGTGCTCCTACAGACACAACAACCATCTCACAGCCCTGTTTAGCCTGTGGATACTGGCGATTAAACAAACATCTCCCCAATCATTGTAGTGATTAGAGAACTTGATCTAAACCACTCCTCTGTAAAATAGTATAAAGAGCTAGGCTACGTCCCAAATGGAACCCTAGTTCCCTATATAGTGCACTTCTTTCGACCAGGACCCATGTGCTATTTGGTATGCACCCATAACTCCCACGGAGGTCTCAATTGACCACAAAATGTGTTGTGTTCCTTAGACCCTCTGAGCTGTGCTTTGAGAATGTTCACTTTGCTCGTTTGGTGATTAGTGCTGATCTGCCTTATTCGGGAGTTTCTCTAGGATGTGCTATGTGTAATAACATTCTCTGTGTGTCGCCCCAAAGCTCTAATATCCATGATATGCCAGTCATGATGATGACAGTGTTTTTGAAGGGGGCTCTGGGAATGGAAATTGCTTTCTGACACAGATGATTGCGAAGCAGCTGTGTATGCACGAGTGGGCCACCCACTGGTGAGTCAGGCCCAACCAATCAGATTGAGCAATAAGTTGTCAGTGTTCCAAATGGGGCAATATTTACATTTTTGCCTGAAGACAGTGCTTGACTTGGGCAGGAGCTCACTGGAACCTCCTATAGAATATTAGCACAAAGGTATTGAGGAGTTCCTGCACCTAAACGGTCAAAGTCATGCACTGGCCTAAAGATACACCAGCTGATATAATTAATAGAATACAGTCGAGAGGGGTGGGAAGGGAAAAGCGCTATACAGTATATTGAAAACCATGATAAAAATACATTATATTTGGCAGATGCCTTTCAGGACACTCAAGGAACTCTTTCATTAATTAAAGGTAGGCCCACATAAAATCTAGTGCTGTACATAAAATCTATTTTATGTAGGCCTGTTTAATGAAATTGAAGTAGACTTGATTATTTACCAGGAAAAACAATAAAAACAAAATGAGAGAAAAAAGGAACTACCAGCTTGTCAATTTCTAAATAATGGACGGGTTCTGGCACGCGTCACTTCGCACTGATACGCATGTGCAGTAAACAGCTAGCGCTGTGTAAGCTAGGCTACACTGTGTAGGCTACTCACCGTTAGCTAGCAAAAACAAGTAAATGGCCAAACAAAGCTTACTGTTAAGTTTTTTTCAAGAGACCTCATATAGAAGAGGATGTTGGAGCATTTGCTAAGTTATTTTTATATCAGTGATTTCGCTGCGAAGGGCCTCCAGTCCCAATCTATATCAATCACTGATTGCATCAATCTAATTGAGGGCCTTAAATACAATTTCAGTACATTCAGAGACAATTCTAAAGGTGAATTCAATCAAATCATTAACCTTACAAATGATGGCCAAAATTGAAATCCACAACTGGGATGTCAGCTACCAGTTCCCGAAACAGAGAACTGCCAACAAGGTTTGGAGACTCGCTTGTTACATCTAGAGTGGGGAAAAGCATTATGGAATGAGATATTGGACAGACAATTACTGAACTCAACAGTCGTTTTTCAGAACGATTCATATGGGACAATGAAGGCCGCAGCTGTCTGCCTGATCAGACTCATTTGGTCTAATGATATAGCCACCCAGTACCCATTGTGGCATTTCTGTGGAGGACACAGAACTGTTTTTGTACAGCAGTTTAAACGAAAGGTACAACAGGGTCTGTCCTATCCATCACTCATCAAGGAGCTTGACACCTGTCCCAAAGACATTTTTCCGACCATGAACAGGCTTCTTCGAGCCATCATCACTCTGCCTATCAACAGCTGCACTGTATAACTGTTACGGTTTTCTTCCATCGAAGGAGAGGCAGACCAAAACGCAGCGTGGTTATCTTTATACATCTTTAATAAAATATATATATTTTTTAAATGAACAAACACAAGAACCGTGAAAAACCGAAACAGCCCTATCTGGTGCAAACAAACACAGAGACAGGAACAATCACCCACGAAACACTCAAAGAATATGGCTGCCTAAATATGGTTCCCAATCAGAGACAACGATAAACACCTGCCTCTGATTGAGAACCACTCTAGGCAACCATAGACTTACCTAGACTACTTCACTAAACCACAATCCCATAACCTACAAAAAACCAGAGACAAAAACACACCACCTAAATACCCATGTCACACCCTGGCCTGACCAAAATAATAAAGAAAACACGAAATACTAAGGCCAGGGTGTGACAATAACTGCTATTATAAACTGAGGTGTCCGACACCCTGAATGCTGCTAGGCTGTCAGCCGTGGTATATCAGACCGTATAACACGAGTATGACAAGACATGTATTTTTGCTGCTCTAATTACCTGGGTAACTAGTTTATAATAGCAATATGTCACCTTGGGGGTTTGTGGTATATGGCCAGTATACCACAGCTATGGGCTGTGTCCAGGTACTCCTTGTTTGGTCAAGAACAGCCCTTACCCGTGGTATATTGGCTATATACCACAAACCCCCGAGGTGACTTATTGCTTGTACTGCTTTACTGTGCTCTACATTATAGCCTACTGTTATTATTTACATAACCTTTGTTTGGTGTAAGAGCGTGTAGGCCTAATCTAATGTAAATAAATCTGATCTGACTGGCATCCAGATTGCTGGGCCTCATTTCGGCCTTTGAAACAGTAAACTCAAAATGTGCTATTCTGTTGATTTGAAATAAATAGAAATTTCCTCTATCATAGACCTGCCTACGCACTCTTTTCTTTGTGATGGTGTATTAAATTGATATATTACAGATTTATTACACAATTATGTCACTGTGCTATGGCTATTTATACAAGAGGTGGGTCTAATCCTGAATGCTGATTGGTTAAAACCTCATTCCAGCCGGTGTCTATTCAACAAGTTACCACCAACAAGTTACCACCAACAAAATATATGATGTTAAAATGACGATTTACTCTGTTCAATCTGACTGCACAAACCACTGTCTCATCAGCCCAGCCAGGGAATTTATCAACTTGATCTCCACTATAAAATGCATCTAGAAATTATCTCACATTTCTTTGAGACTAAAACTTTTGCAACATTTGCAACATTGTTTCATTATTCAAATTCGATCTCAAACTGTCCCATAGTAATGAGCATGTTGGGACGAGACAGACAGGCAGGCAGCTGTTCTCCGCCAGTTGAAATCATGAATCACCTGGCATCATTCTTTTGGATATATACAAAGAAATGTCAATTGAAAAAGGTAAAAAACGAAACAAAGTGCAGCTAGTTTTCAGTCTTTCCACCTTCAATTTGAAGTGATTGTGTTAGCTGTGTTGTTGGCTAGTTCCTCTGAACAACAGTTTCTTGACCAGACAGCGCAATTTCTATGCCAGGATAAATCGCACCTCAATAGCTCATTGTTATGGAGGGGCGGCAGGGTAGCCTAGTGGTTAGAGCATTGGACTAGTAACCAAAAGGTTGCAAATTCAAATCCCCGAGCTGACAAGGTACAAAATCTGTTGTTCTGCCCCTGAACAGGCAGTTAACCCACTGTTCCTAGGCCGTCATTGAAAATAAGAATTTGTTCTTAACTGACTTGCCTAGTAAAATAAAGGTAAAATAAAAATGGATGCATCCAAATAATTGTCACTAGAAAACAGCTTAAACAAGTGCAGCTACTGTTGTGATTCTGGCTGTGCTGTTTAATGTGAGTTAGCCATAGTTGGCTAGCTAGCAAGCAAGGGATAAGAACGTTGCCAGCCAGTAGATACAGAACAAAAAGTCTGAACGTCTCGTCTCTGGCAACCGAACCTATAGTACGAACGACCAGCCGGCTTGGGTAGCAACCCTAGATTTGTGTCGGGACCATATCTTGTGGAAGGATGAAATAGTATTAATAAATTCATCAAAATAACATTCTTAATTAAAATATGTCAATCATTATTTGAATATGTTGGTAACCCATTGTATAAAAGTCATAATGTGTCACGCCCTGACCTTAGAGATCCTTTATTCTCTATTTTGTTCGGGGTGTGACGATGGTGGACATTCTAGTTTCTTCATTTCTAGGTTGGCTTGGTATGGTTACCAATCAGAGGCAGCTGTCTACCGTTGTCTCTGATTGGGGATCATATTTAGGCAGCCTTTTCCCACCTGTTTGTTGTGGGATCTTGTCTATGTATAGTTGCCTTGAGCACTATATAGCTTCACGTTTGTTTTGTTCTTTATTGTTTTTTGCCGGTTCACGTAATAAAGATGATGAACCCAAACCACGTAGCATTTTGGTCCAATTCTTACAACAAGGAGGAGCAGACATCCTGGACGTGGGAGGATATATTGGACGGGAAGGGATCCTGGACGTGGGAGGAAATCCTGTCCGGAAAGGATCACCTTCCATGGGAGCAGGCGGAAGCAGCGAAGGAGGGACAGCGCCGACACTGGGGTTCGCGGCCACGACGTAGGACCAAGAAGCAGCCTCAAAAATGTTTTTTTTTTAGGGGGGCACACGGGGTGGTCGGCGATGCTTAGGGGTGATTCAGAGACCAAGGAGGAATATTGGGGTAGATTGAGCGAGGAGTGGTATGCGAAAGTTGAGGAGAGTGATGAGAGAGAGCTGTTGTTTTGGCTGGAGAGGCAAGACAGTCGCCCTGAGGAGCGTGTTAGTCGTTCGATGCCACCTGTGACAGCTCTCCGCACTCGCTTTCAGGAGAGTGTCAGTGTTCCGGTACAATGTGTGCCGGTTCTACGCACCGCGCCTCCACAGCCCAGTGTGTTCTGTGCCAGCCCCCTGCACTTGCCGTGCGTAGGTTGTCATCTGTCCAGGACACGTTATGCCAGCTCTACGCTCCAGACCTCCAGTGCGCCTCCACAGCCCAGTACGTCCTGTGCCGGCTCCACGCACCAGGCCTCCAGTGCATCTCCCCAGCCTAGTACGCCCTGTGCCAGCTCCACGCACCAGGCCTCCAGCGACGGTCTGCAGTCCAGCGATGGTCTGCAGTCCACAGTCCAGAGCTGGTCATGGGTGCATTTCAGCCATGCTCAAGGTCCTGAACGGCCATCGGTAAGAAACAATATTGTGCAGCCGTATTCATTGACCCGGCCAAGGCTTTCGACTTTGATCACCACATCCTCATCGGCAGACTCGATAGCCTTGGTTTCTCAAATGATTGCCTCTTCTGGTTCACCAACTACTTCTCTGATAGAGTGCAGTGTGTCAAATCGGAGGGCCTGTTGTCTGGGCCTCTGGCAGTCTCTATGGGGGTGCCACAGGGTTCAATTATTGGGACAACTCTCTTCTCTGTATACATCAATGAGGTCGCTCTTGCTGCTGGTGAGTCTCTGATCCACCTCTACGCAGATGACACCATTCTGTATACTTCTGGCCCTTCTTTGGACACTGTATTAACAACCCCCCAGACAAGCTTCAATGCCATTCAACTCTCCTTCCGTGGCCTCCAACTGCTCTTAAATACAAGTAAAACGAAATGCATGCTTTTCAAACGATCGCTGCCTGCACCTGCCTACCCGTCCAACATCACTACTCTGGATGGTTCTCACTTAGAATATGTGGACAACTACAAATACCTAGGTGTCTGGTTAGACTGTAAACTCTCCTTCCAGACTCACATCAAACATCTCCTATCCAAAGTTAAATCTAGAATTGGCTTCCTATTTCGCATCAAAGCATCCTTCACTCATGCTGCCAAACATACCCTCGTAAAACTGACCATTCTACCGATCCTCGACTTCGGCGATGTAATTTACAAAATAGCCTCCAATACCCTACTCAATAAATTGGATGCAAGTCTATCACAGTGCCATCTGTTTTGTCACCAAAGCCCCATATACTACCCACCACTGTGACCTGTACGCTCTCGTTGGCTGGCCCTCTGGCACAAGGTCATCTACAAGACCCTGCTAGGTAAAGTCCCCCCTTATCTCAGCTTGCTGGTCACCATAGCAGCACCCACCTGTAGCACACGCTCCAGCAGGTGTATCTCTCTGGTCACCCCCAAAACCAATTCTTCCTTTGGCCACCTCTCCTAACAGTTCTCTGCTGCCAATGACTGGAACGAACTACAAAAATCTCTGAAACTGGAAACACTTATCTCCCTCACTAGCTTTAAGCACCAGCTGTCAGAGCAGCTCACAGATTCCTGCACCTGTACATAGCCCATCTATAATTTAGCCCAAACAACTACCTCTTCCCCTACTGTATTTTTATTTTTATTTTGCTCCTTTGCACCCCATTATTTCTCTCTCTACTTTGTACATTCTTCCACTGCAAATCTACCATTCCAGTGTTTTACTTGCTATATTGTATTTACAGTGCCTTGCGAAAGTATTCGGCCCCCTTGAACTTTGCGACCTTTTGCCACATATCAGGCTTCAAACATAGAGATATAAAACTGTATTTTTTGTAAAGAATCAACAACAAGTGGGACACAATCATGAAGTGGAACGACATTTATTGGATATTTCAAACTTTTTTAACAAATCAAAAACTGAAAAATTGGGCGTGCAAAATTATTCAGCCCCTTTACTTTCAGTGCACAAACTCTCTCCAGAGGTTCAGTGAGGATCTCTGAATGATCCAATGTTGACCTAAATGACTAATGATGATACATACAATCCACCTGTGTGTAATCAAGTCTCCGTATAAATGCACCTGCACTGTGATAGTCTCAGAGGTCCGTTAAAAGCGCAGAGAGCATCATGAAGAACAAGGAACACACCAGGCAGGTCCGAGATACTGTTGTGAAGAAGTTTAAAGCCGGATTTGGATACAAAAAGATTTCCCAAGCTTTTAACATCCCAAGGAGCACTGTGCAAGCGATAATATTGAAATGGAAGGAGTATCAGACCACTGCAAATCTACCAAGACCTGGCCATCCTTCTAAACTTTCAGCTCATACAAGGAGAAGACTGATCAGAGATGCAGCCAAGAGGCCCATGATCACTCTGGATGAACTGCAGAGATCTACACCTGAGGTCGGAGACTCTGTCCATAGGACAACAATCAGTCGTATATTGCACAAATCTGGCCTTTATGGAAGAGTGGCAAGAAGAAAGCCATAAAAAGTGTCATTTAAAGTTTGCCACAAGCCACCTGGGAGACACACCAAACATGTGGAAGAAGGTGCTCTGGTCAGATGAAACCAAAATTGAACTTTTTGGCAACAATGCAAAATGTTATGTTTGGCGTAAAAGCAACACAGCTCATCACCCTGAACACACCATACCCACTGTCAAACATGGTGGTGGCAGCATCATGGTTTGGGCCTGCTTTTCTTCAGCAGGGACAGGGAAGATGGTTAAATTTGACGGGAAGATCGATGGAGCCAAATACAGGACCATTCTGGAAGAAAACCTGATGGAGTCTGCAAAAGACCTGAGACTGGGACAGAGATTTGTCTTCCAACAAGACAATGATCCAAAACATAAAGCAAAATCTACAATGGAATGGTTCAAAAATAAACATATCCAGGTGTTAGAATGGCCAAGTCAAAGTCCAGACCTGAATCCAATCGAGAATCTGTCGAAAGAACTGAAAACTGCTGTTCACAAATGTTCTCCATCCAACCTCACTGAGCTCGAGCTGTTTTGCAAGGAGGAATGGGAAGAAATTTCAGTCTCTCGATGTGCAAAACTGATAGAGACATACCCCAAGTGACTTACAGCTGTAATCGCAGCAAAAGGTGGCGCTACAAAGTATTAACTTAAGGGGGCTGAATAATTTTGCACGCCCAATTTTTCAGTTTTTGATTTGTTAAAAAAGTTTGAAATATCCAATAAATGTCGTTCCACTTCATGATTATGTCCCACTTGTTGTTGATTCTTCACAAAACAATACAGTTTTATATCTTTATGTTTGAAGCCTGAAATGTGGCAAAAGGTCGCAAAGTTCAAGGGGGCCGAATACTTTCGCAAGGCACTGTACTTTGCCACCATGGCCTTTACCTCCCTTATCTCACCTCATTTGCTCACATTGTATATAGATTTATTTTTCTACTGTATTATTAACTGTATTTTTGTTTTACTCCATGTGTAACTCTGTGTTGTTGTATGTGTCGAACTGCTTTGCTTTATCTTGGCCAGGTTGCAATTGTAAATGAGAACTTGTTCTCAACTTGCCTACCTGGTTAAATAAAGGTGAAATATATATTTTTTTTAAATTGCCCGGAGCCTCCAGTGATGATCCATGGCCCGGAGCCTCCATTGATGATCCATGGTCCGGAGCCTCCTGCGAGGGTTCCCAGTCCGGAGCCTCCATCGAGGGTTCCCAGTCCGGAGCCTCCTGCGAGGGTTCCCAGTCCAGAGCCTCCTGCGAAGATTCCCAGTCCAGAGCCTTCAGCGAGGGTTCCCAGTCCGGTGTCCCCGGCGACGATCCACGGTCCGGATTCCCCGGCGATGAGCCACGGTCTGGAGCTTCCGGCGACTATCCATAGTCCGGAGCCTCCAGCGACAATCCATGGTCCGGTTCCTCCGGCGGAGATCCACGGGCCTGTTCCTCCAGCAACGATCCACGGACCGGAGCTTCCAGCGATGATCCACGGCCCGGTTCCTCCGGCGATGATCCGTTGTACGGAGTCCCCGGCGATGATCCACGGTCCGGATCCTCCGGCGACGATCCATGGTCCAAAGCTTCAGGCGACGATTCCCACACCAGAGTCGCCACCGAAGCGGGCGGATCCGCGAGCAGGGCGGGGTCTACGTCCCGCACCGGAGCCACCACTGAGGCTAGATGCCCACCCGGACCCTCCTCTATAGAGTCAGGTTTTGACCTTAGAGATCCTTTATTCTCGTTAGGTCGGGGTGTGACGAGGGTGGGCATTCTAGTTTCTTTATTTCTAGGTTGGCTTGGTATGGTTCCCAATCAGAGGCTGCTGTCTATCATTGTCTCTGATTGGGGATCATATTGAGGCAGCCTTTTCCCACCTGTTTGTTGTGGGATCTTATCTATGTATAGTTGCCTGCGAGCACTACATTGGCTTCACGTTTCGTTTTGCGCTTTATTGTTTTCTGAGTGTTTCACTTCTAATAAAAGATGATGGAACCATACCACGCTGCACTTTGCTCCGACCATCTTTACGATCGTGACATAATGCCCTCGAACCATATCTTTGGAGTGCCACAATTATTTAGACCACTAGTATCGGACCACATAGTATTGTTGTTTCCTGCTCTTTAACTTCTTCGATATAGGGGGCGCTCTTTTATTTTTTGGATAAAAAAACGTTCCCGTTTCAAACAAGATATTTTGTCACGAAAAGATGCTCAACTATGCATATAATTGACAGCGATGGAAAGAAAACACTCTGACGTTTCCAAAACTGCAAAGATATTATCTGTAAGTGCCACAGAACTAATGCTACAGGCGAAACCAAGATGAAATGTCATACAGGAAATGCCCCAGATTTTGAATGCGCTGTGTTCCAATGTCTCCTTATATGGCTGTGAATGCGCCAGGAATGAGCCTACAATTTCTGTCGTTTCCCCAAGGTGTCTGCAGCATTGTGACATATTTGTAGGCATATCATTGGAAGATTGACCATAAGAGACCACATTTACCAGGTGTCAGCTTGGTGTCCTCCGTCGAAATTATTGCGCAATCTCCAGCTGCGTCCACTTTTCCATTAGGTTCAGAGGAGAAAGGCAACTGCCACGAATGATTTATCATCGAATAGATATGTGAAAAACACCTTGAGGATTGATTCTAAACAATGTTTGCCATGTTTCTGTCGATATTATGGAGTTAATTTGGAAAAAAAGTTTGGCGTTGTAATGACTGAATTTTCGGGGGGTTTTCTTAGCCAAACGTGATGAACAAAACGGAGCGATTTCTCCTACACAAATAATCTTTTTGGAAAAACTTGCTATCAGATTTCTAAATTAAAAAAATCTTGCTATTTGCTATCTAACTGAGAGTCTCCTCATTGAAAACCTCAGAAGTTCTTCAAAGGTAAATGATTTTATTTGAATGCTTTTCTTGTTTTTGTGAAAATGTTGCCTGTTGAATGCTAGGCTTAATGCTATGCTAGCTATCAATACTCTTACACAAATGCTTGTGTAGCATATTTTGAAAATCTGTGATGACAGTGTTGTTAACAAAAGGCTAAGCTTGTGAGCCAATATATTTATTTCATTTCATTTCTGATTGTCATGAATAGTTAACGTTGCGTTATGCTACGAGGTTAACTTATTTTGAGGCATGCCTTGTAAGAGCCTATATTTGTTGTACCTGTGAATGAGAATGTAACTTGTCTGTGGTTATAGTGTTCCTGTCACACCCTGACCATAGTTTGCTTTGTATGTTCTATGTTTGGTTTGGTCAGGGTGTGATCTGAGTGGGCATTCTATGTTGGATGTCTTGTTTGTCTGTTTCTGTGTTTGGGCCTGATATGGTTCTCAATCAGAGGCAGGTGTTAGTCATTGTCTCTGATTGGGAGCCATATTTAGGTAGCCTGTATTGTGTTGGGTTTTGTGGGTGATTGTTCTTGTCTCAGTGTTTGTTTGCCCCAGATAAGGCTGTTTAGGTTTTCACGTTACGTTTATTGTTTTTGTATTGTTCATGTTTATCTTTTATTAAACATGTATCGAAATAACCACGCTGCATTTTGTTCCGCCTCTCCATCGACGGAAGAAAGCCGTAACAGAATCACCCACCACAACAGGACCAAGCGGCGTGGTGACAGGCAGCGGAAGCAGGAGAAGCAACAGAGGCAGCAGCAGCAGGAGCAGCAGTAGTGGGAGAGGCTGCACTATTTGGAGAAATGGACTTGGGAGGAGATCCTAGATGGGAAAGGACCCAGCCGAGCTGGAGGCAGCGAAAGCAGAGAGGCGGCATTATGAGGCGCTAGTACGGCAGAGCGGATGGAAGCCCGAGAGTCAGCCCCAAATATTTATTGGGGGGTGGCACACAGGAAGTGTGGCGAAGCCAGGTAGGAGACCTGCGCCAACTTCCTGTGCTTACCGGGGGCCGAGAGAGACCGGGCAGGCACCGTGTTATGCTGTGGAGCGCACGGTGTCCCCAGTGCGGGTGCATAGCCCAGTGCGGTACATAGAGTGGCTAGAGTGGGCATCGAGCCAAGTGCCATGAAGCCGGCTCTACGCATCTGGTCTCCAGTGCGTCTCCTTGGGCCGGCTTACATGGCACCAGCTTTGCGCATGGTGTCCCCGGTTCGCCTGCATAGCCCAGTGCGGGCTATTCCACCTCGCCGCACTGGCAGGGCGACCGGGAGCATTCAACCAGGTAAGGTTGGGCAGGCTCGGTGCTCAAGAGCTCCAGTGCGCCTGCATGGTCCGGTCTATCCGGTACCCCCTCCACGCACCAGCCCTCCGGTGGCAGCCCCCCGCACCAGGCTGTCTCTCCGTCTCATCCCTACAGGTGCTCCCGCCTGTCCAGTGCTGCCAGAGCCTTCCTCCTCTCCAGCGCTGCCAGAGCCTTCCTCCTCTCCGGCGCTGCCGGAGCCTTCCTCCTCTCCGGCGCTGCCGGGGTCTCCTGCCAGTCCGGCGCGGCCGGAGTCTCCCGCCTGTCCGGCGCTGGCGGAGTCTGAGGCGCCAGAGCCCCTCAGCCCAGAGGCGCCAGTGCCCCTCAGCCCAGAGGTGCCAGAGCTTCCGCCCCTCTGTCCCGAGCTGCCCCTCTGTCCCGAGCTGCCCCTCAGTCCAGTGGGTTCATTTAGAAGGGTCGCCGTGGTTAGGAGGCCACGGAAGCGGACAATGGGGCGGACTAAGATTATGGTAAAGTGGGGGCCATGTCCAGCACCAGAGCCACCACTGCGGACAGATGCCCACCCAGACCCTCCCCAATAGGTTCAGGTTTTGCGGCCAGAGTCCTCCACCTTGGGGGTTGGGGAGGGGGGTACTGTCACACCCTGACCATAGTTTGCTTTGTATGTTCTATGTTTGGTTTGGTCAGGGTGTGATCTGAGTGGGCATTCTATGTTGGATGTCTTGTTTGTCTGTTTCTGTGTTTGGGGCTGATATGGTTCTCAATCAGAGGCAGGTGTTAGTCATTGTCTCTGATTGGGAGTTATATTTAGGTAGCCTGTTTTGTGTTGGGTTTTGTGGTTGATTGTTCCTGTCTCAGTGTTTGTTTGCCCCAAATAAGGCTGTTTAGGTTTTCACATTACGTTTATTGTTTTTGTATTGTTCATGTTTATCTTTTATTAAACATGTATCGAAATAACCACGCTGCATTTTGGTCCGCCTCTCCTTCGACGGAGGAAGCCGTAACAGTTCCATGAAATGTAAAAGGTGTAGGGGACAGATTTGAGTGGGGGCAAGTTTAAAATGTTTGAGCATTTTGAAGTGCCTTTAGAAGCGCAAGTAATATAAAACACCAAATATTCATTAATATGTTGGAATCTGTAAAACACTTTACCGAGCAGCCAACCTGCTCGCACCAATCCCTTGTAATTACAGTAAAATACAAATCCCTCCCTGCAATGAATTTCATTCATTCATCCATTCATTCATTCATTCTGATTATGGTAGCGTTTGTAATGAGTGCCCTGAGAGTCGGGAAGCAAGTTCAGGGAGTGAGTGTTTTAATAAAATAAACAGAACATAATACAAAACAAGGAACACTAACAGCACACAGACAAGAAACAGAAACAATGACTCCTGGGGAAGGAAACAAAGGGAGTGACATATATAGGGCAGGTAATCAGGGAAGTGATGAAGACCAGGAGAGTCTGACGACACGCAGGTGCGGGTAACGATGGTGACAGGTGTGCGCCATAACGAGCAGTCTGGTGACCTAGAGGACCGGAGAGGGAGAACACGTGACAGTACCCCCTCCCGACGCGTGGCTCCAGCCGCAGGATGCCGACCAAAATGACGATCCTGGGGATCAGGAGAGTACCGGTGACCTCTGTTGAGGCGAGGGAAACCTGACAGTCCAGCTGAGGCAGGGGAGCCTGGCAATCTGTCTGAGGCATGAGAGCCTGTAGTGGCTCATCATTCGTCATTCCCACCAAAACAAAAAGGAATAAACACTCCCTGATGCTTCCCTTCGGTGAGGCGTCATTCTGTAATGTGTGTGCTGGGAGTCAGGAAGCAAGTTCTGGGAGTGCATCATTTAAGAAATAAATGAAAACATAACACAAAACAAGAAACACGAACAACACACAGATATGAAACTGCAACAGAAACAATGACGCCTGGGGAAGGAACCCAAGGAAGTGACATATATAGGGAAGGTAATCAGCGAAGTGATGGAGTCCAGGTGAGTCTAATGACTCACAGGTACGCGTATTGATGGTGACAGGTATGCGCCATAACGAGCAGCCTGGTGGGAAACCTGTAAGTCCGGCTGAGACGCGGTGCATGGCGACCTAGAGCGCCGGAGAGAGCATTCGTGACGTACTCCATCCCCTGCGCATTCGGCTCCAGCCACAGGACGCCAACCATAGGGACAAACCCGGGGATCCGGAAACCTGACGAACCGGCTGAGACGTGAGAGCCTGATGAGCCGGCTGAGACCTCCCCGGTTAGCTCGGTCAAGGCACAGGAACCTGTTCACCCAGCTGAGGCAAGGGAGCCTGTCGATCCCGCTGAGGCAAGGGAGCCTGTCGATCCCGCTGAGGTATGGAAACCCGTCCAGCCAGCTAAGGTAGGGGAACCCGTCGAACCCACCGAGGCATGGGAATCCGACAAACCGGCTGAGGCCTCTCCGGTAGCTCTCGTTCTGACACCCGGATCCGACACCACCTCCAACACGAAAACAAAAAAAACTCCCTGATGCTTCCCTTTGGTTAGGCGTCATTATGTAACGAGTGCGCTGAGAGTTGGGAAGCAAGTACAGGAAGTGAGTGTTTTAATAAAATAAACGGAACATAATACAAAACAAGAAACACTAACAGCACACAGACATTAAACAGAAACAATAACGCCTGGGGAAGGAACCAAAGTGAGGAGCCCATGCGATGCGCAGGTGCACGTAACGATGGTGACAGGTGAGCTCCATAACGAGCAGCCTGGTGACCTAGAGGCCGAAGAGGGAGTTTTTTACAGTATAATACAATCCATGTTATGGTATTGTACTGTGTGTCTTTACAAAGTACATGATTTGGTACAGTATTTATATTACAGTAGGTTTACTGTAATATGAAATACACATTTTCCTCGCCACCGAGCTGCCTATATGATACTGTCAAATTTATGGCAAACCCTTTACAGTGCAGTGATATAATTAGGGTTGCAAAGGGTCTGAAACTTTCTGGTAAATTTTGGCTCCAGCCACAGGACGCCAACCAAAGGGACAAACCCGGGGATCAGGAGCAAACCGGTCACCACTTTTCCAGAAATTATCCATGGGAAGTTAAGCCTGGGAATTTTGGTAATTTTGCATAAATTCATCAAAAAAGCTAGCTTATAACAGTGAACCTTTTTTGTGGGATACACATAAGGCAATTCTAGGTCTTGTGGCATTTTTGGGGTTAAACTACCCCCAATTCAATGGAAATTGCAACCCTCTACATGCACAGTGGACTCTTCCGTCACATGTACAGCTGATTCCCAAGATCTTGCACACTAATGAGATACTATTGAGCCCACACTACTACACTGTCTGAGCCAAGGACTACATGCTTTCTGGTAAGTTTGTATTATAATACTGGGTGAGGTGAATATATTTTATGACATACATTATTTTTTGTTAACTAGTAAATAGTAGCCTAAAGCAAAGTGTGTTTAAATCATTTCTAACAATTTCAGATAGTTGATTTTGCTACCATGTGGGTTTTTAGCTTGATTGAGACTGCTGAGGAGTGTTAATTCACTCCTCAGTTAATCTAACTGCTTAACTATGTATATGTACTTTTAATAGTATATTTTTTTTACTCATATTTTTCTCATCTTTACGGGAAAATGTGTGGAGACATTTCATTGCAGCTAATATAGAAGGAAAAGCTATGTACATTTGCAAATACTGTGCCAAATCATATGTGAAGAATGCAGCAAAAATGCAGAATCATCTGGACATGTGCATAAAGTTCCCTCAGTGCTCACAACAAGCAACCTCTGACAAAAGTCCCTCTACTTCTATTCAAGGTGTCAATTATGAATCAGACACCTTATTGATAGCAGCAGCTCATGGTCCTCCTGGAATCAGACGTTTTTTTGACTAAATTTTATTTATTTTATTTCACCTTTATTTAACCAGGTAGGCAAGTTGAGAACAAGTTCTCATTTACAATTGCGAACTGGCCAAGATAAAGCAAAGCAGTTCGACACATACAACAACACAGAGTTAAACATGGAGTAAAACAAACATACAGTCAATAATACAGTAGGAAAATGTCTATATACAATGTGAGCAAATTAGGTAAGATAAGGGAGGCAATGGCAAAAAAAGGCCATGGTGGCGAAGTAAATACAATATAGCAAGTAAAAAACTGAATGGTAGATTTGCAGTGGAAGAATGTGCAAAGTAGAGATAGAAATAATGGGGTGCAAAGGAACAAAAATAAATAAATGAATACAGTAGGGGGAGAGGTAGTTGTTTGGGCTAAATTATAGATGGGCTATGTACAGGTGCAGTAATCTGTGAGCTGTTCTGACAGCTGGTGCTTAAAGCTAGTGAGGGAGATAAGTGTTTCCAGTTTCAGAGATTTTTGTAGTTCGTTCCAGTCATTGGCAGCAGAGAACTGGAAGGAATTGGTTTTGGGGATGGCCAGAGAGATATACCTGCTGGAGCGTGTGCTACAGATGGGTGCTGCTATGGTGACCAGCGAGCTGAGATAAGGGGGGACTTTACCTAGCAGGGTCTTGTAGATGACCTGGAGCCAGTGGGGTTGGCGACGAGTATGAAGCGAGGGCCAGCCAAAGAGAGCGTACAGATCGCAGTGGTGGGTAGTGTTTGGGGCTTTGGTGACAAAACGGATGGCACTGTGATAGGATGCATCCAATTTATTGAGTAGAGTGTTGGAGGCTATTTTCTAAATGACATCGCGAAAGTCGAGGATCGGTAGGATAGTCAGTTTTACAAGGGTATGTTTGGCAGCATGAGTGAAGGATGCTTTGTTGCGAAATAGGAAGCCAATTCTAGATTTAACTTTGGATTGGAGATGTTTGATGTGAGTTTGGAAGCAGAGTTTACAGTCTAACCAGAAACCTAGGTATTTGTAGTTGTCCACATATTCTAAGTCAGAACCGTCCAGAGTAGTGATGTTGGACAGGTGCAGGCAGTGATGGGTTGAAGACCATGCTGTAGTAGTTCCTCAATGGAGGAACATAGTCAGAGAAATGCTGATGAATGTCTTGCTTGAGCTGTGTATGCAACTGGTTCACCTCTGATGCTCACAGGCAGTGTTGGAAGAGATTTCTGAATGTTCTTTGCCCAGCATACACCCATCCAACTAGACATGCTTTATCTACTCATTTGCTGGAGGCAGTTCAAGTGAAGGTCAAGCAAATCATTGAGAAAGCAGACTATATTAGAATCATCTCTGATGGGTAGTTGAATGGTTGTGGGCAAGGAATAATCAACTGCATCATCTCCACCCCCCAACCAGTATTTTACAAGAGCACAGACACAAGAGACAACAGACACACCGGTCTGTACATTGCAGATGAGCTGAAGGCAGTCATCAATGACCTTGGACCACAGAAGGTATTTGCACTGGTGACAGACAATGCTGCGAACATGAAGGCTGCTTGGCCTACAGTGGAGGAGTCCTACCCTCACATCACACCCATTGGCTATGCTGCTCATGCATTGAATCTGCTCAAGGACATCATGGCACTGAAAACAATGGATACACTCTAAAAGAGAGCCAAGGAAATGGTTAGGTATGTGAAAGGTCATCAAGTTATAGCACCAATCTACCTCACCAAGCACTGTGAGAAGAATAAGAGCACCACATTGAAGCTGCCCAGCAACACCCGTTGCGGTGGTGTTGTCATCATGTTGGGCAGTCTCCTGGAACGGAAGGAGTCTCTCCAAGACATGGCCATATCACTGTTTGACGATATGGACAGCCCCATCAAGAGGATCCTCCTGGATGATGTATTTTGGGAGAGAGTGGTAAGCAGCCTGAAACTCCTGAAACCTATAGCAGTAGCCATTGCACAGATTGAGGGAGACAATTCCATCGTGTCTGATGTTCAGACTCTGCTTGCAGATGTAAGAGAAGAAATACATACTGCCCTGCCCACTTCACTGTTGCTCCAAGCAGAGTAATCTGCAGTTCTGAAATACATCAAAAAGTGTGAAGACTTCTGCCTGAAGCCCATACATGCCGCAGCGTACATGTTGGTCCCCAATTATGCTGGCAAGAGCACCCTGTCTTGTTCAGAGATCAACAAGGCCTATGGTGTCATCACTACCATGTCTCACCATCTTGGCCTGGATGAGGTCAAGGTTCTTGGCAGTCTGGCGAAGTACACTTCCAAGCAAGGGCTTTGGGATGGAGTTGCAATATGGCAGTCGTACCAACATATCTCATCAGCCACCTGGTAGAAGGGACATTGTGGATCTGAGATCCTCCTGTTGCCTCCACCATCCTCCAAATCCCACCAACATCAGCCGCCTCAGAGTGCAACTGGTTCTTGTTTGGGAACACACACACACACATAAGTGCGCAACAGCCTGACCAATACAAATTTGTGGCCATCTGGGCAAATTTGAGTCTTATTGAGCCTGACAATGAGCCATCCTTTTGATACCGAAATATATTAAAAACCAAATATTTTTTGTCTTTCACTCAAGTAGTATTTATGGGGTGACTTTCACTTTTACTTGAGTAATTTTCTATTAAAGTATCTATACTTTTACTTAAGCATGACAATTGGGTACTTTTTCCACCACTGCTTTGTCAAAAGATTAGCCAGCTAGGCTATAGCTGGTCCTCGAGCTGGATTCCTCATAAGCATGTAAGGAAAGGGTCCTATTTTGTTAGACAGACTAGCACAACATTTTTTGAAACTTGGATTATGATCATTTGCTGGTATAGAAAAAAGTTTGGCTTAGGCAGCCAGGTGTTGGCTAGAATGAAAAGCAGTTTTTTTTCTGGTTCAATGAAAGTCAATGAACTAAGTAGACCAAACCCAGCTGCAATTGCATTGGTGTCTATGGGAGACTCCTCCTGACAATTGTTTTGGGGGTAAACAGCCTGAGTGAACTATCTTCATTTATCCACCATCTTTACTGTAGACAAAGATAATCTATTATGTTGTTCATCTCAGTCGTGACTTGCAGACTTTACAGGTGTTTTTGATTATTTGACAATGCAATGCTGGTGGGTGGTACAGTACCTTTCAAATAAAACCCAGCCCTGAACCAACCACAGGCAAAAACATATTTACATATCATTTCATAGGAAAAGACACATCAATGGCATGAATCTGCACAAAAGCGGTCTTTTCGGGATTTGTCACTTCAAGTCCAAATTATTATAATATTTTAAAAACCTTTATTTAACTAAGCAAGTCAGTTAAGAACAAATTCTTATTTACAATGACGGCCTACCCCGTCCATGCCGGGCCAATTGTGCACCGCCCTATGGGACTCCCAATCATAGCCGGATTTGAACCAAGGGCTGTTGTGACACCTCTTGCACTGTGATGCAGTGCCGTAGACCGCCGCGCTCCTCGAGAGTCCAAAAATATCATACTTTGACCAAAATGATGACTTATTGACTTACATCGTTGTGCAACATCATGGGGTAAGCTCTGGCTATTGTCTTTCAGCTCAAAAAAAGTAGATTTTTACTGGCGTGGGCATTTAAGTTTACATGTACGGTATAAATGTGTGCACTGCAAATAGTTCCTGCCGATAGTCGCTTGTGAACTGCAAGAGCCATGAATTTACATTGGAAATAAATGAACGCTTGGTCTGCGAAACACAATTGTATTTTATCGATTGCAATTTGAATGCACAGAGATACCGTGATGGCATACTGAGGCCCATTGTCGTGCTGTACATCCGCCGTCATCATCTCATGTTTCAGCATGATAATGCACCGCCTCATCTCGCAAGGATCTGTACACAATTCCTGGAAGCTGACAATGTCCCAGTTCTTCCATGTCCTGCATACTCACCAGACAAGTCACCCATTGAGCCTGTTTTGGGATGTTCTGGTTTGACATTTAAGACAGGGTGTTCCAGTTCCTGCCAATATCCAGCAACTTCACATAGCCATTGAAGATAAGTGTTTCCAGTGATATCAATGCTGTGTATTATCGATGTGCATTGTCTAAAAATTGTCTACTAATTTGTTGATGATGTCATTGGAAACACTTATGTTCCTCTATATTTTTTACTACAAAACATAGAAAGGCCCTATTTTCATATATGTTGATGTTGGGGTGGTGCCAGAGATGATTAATATGAAGTTTAACATTTAAAAAATGTCCCTTTAACAACTCTTGACTCTACACTCTTAAAGTCAAATGTACACGTTGGTGCCAAATAAGGTTCTTGAGGCCATACAAACATCCAAAAATCTGAAATGTTTTGGCCCTCCAGAAATTAATAGTCCTGCTGTAGGATTTTAACGCTTATTTGCATGTTTCCCAGGGTGCCTATTGAGTGAATTTTAGAGTTACCAATACCACCCAGGACTGTGTGTGCTAGTGACAGAGACATGATTGTTGCATTCATTCATTTTCAGCCCTGTGGCCTCCCTTAGTAAGATATGAGGTTAATAAACTTGTAATTATGATTCTCAACAGCATGTAATTAGTTCTGTTTCTTTGTATAAAAGTTTATTTTGCTTGTGCTGTAGTGTAATATCTGTGACTTGATCCTCCAATATGTGTGTGTTGTGGTTGTTGGAAAATAAATAAAAATGTTTATAACAATGAAATAATGAAATTACACTATTATGATCACTGGATAAACAATTAAATTACATTTGTAAAAATTGATTCATCCCCAAGGGGAAATTACTTGACTTTACTAAACATTAACAAACATTTAACTAAACGACAAAGCAAGTTTTGCTCTGTAGAAGCACTAGATGTGGAATGTTTAGGGTGTGTTCTGTTATATATATTGTAGCATGGATGAAGAGGAATCCACTCCCAGTCAATAACCACAAGTTGTTCATCTCATTGTAATTCATTTGAGGTTTGGAGCTGGGATACAAGTGGGCTTGCACTGCAGGAATGTACACCACTGATTGGTTGGGGTCATTATGACAGTAGTTTGAGGGAGAGATGGAGGGAAGGATTTTCAGGATCTACTGAGAAGCACATTTGAAAGTATAGTTCCAAACTTTATCCCACAAAAACACACCCTGTCACCCACACCCACACTTCAAAAGTTATTTCCAATTTCATGGTTTTTGCATAAAAACACACATCTATTTTCTATCATTAAATACAGTGCCTTGCGAAAGTATTCATACCCCTTGGCATTTTTCCTATTTTGTTTTCGTACAACCTGGAATTATAATAGATTTTTGGGAGGTTTGTATCATTTGCTTTACACAACACACTTTGAAGATGCAAAATATTTTTTATTGTGAAAACAAGAAAATTTGAGTGTGCATAACTATTCACCCCCCCAAATTCAATACGTTGTATACGCAATTACAGCTACAAGTCTCTTGGGGTATGTCTCTATAAGCTTGGCACATCTAGCCACTGGGATTTTTGTCCATTCTTCAAGGCAAAACTGCTCCAGCTCCTTAAAGTTGAATGGGTTCTGCTGGTGTAAAGCAATATTTAAGTCATACCACAGATTCTCAATCGGATTGAAGTCTGGGCTTTGACTAAGCCATTGCAAAACATTTAAGTGTTTTCCCTTCAACAACTCGAGTGTTGCTTTAGCAGTATGCTTAGGGTCATTTCTCAGTCCCTGTGTCAGGATTTGGCCAGGGTTGTTCCGGGTTTTGGTCAGTAGATGTCCCCATTGTGCTTTTTGTCCCTATGTTTTTCCCTTGATCCCCATTATTATTTGCACCTGTGTCTCGTTTCCCCTGATTGTATTTAAACCCTTTGTTTCCCTCAGTTCTGTGCTCTGTGTTTGTATGTTAGCACCCTGCCCTAGTGTTCTGTGTGCTCTTGTCGTTTCCGGGTGAAGTTCTTGTGGTATTCTGTTTTTTGTTTTTGTTTATTTTTGGTGAGTTTCTTTTGAGGTCTTTTTGTGTTTTTCCTACCACCTTTTGGATTTGCCATTTTTTGTATTTTAGGATTTTTTCTTTATTAAATACACCGTCTTAAGTACTGCTGTGTCTGCCTCATCTTCTGGGTTCTGCTGTCTATTCGTGGCTCAGTTGGTTAAGTGACTGTTTCTCACTCCGGAGACCCAGGTTCGAAACCGGGTCCTGACACCCTGCCGATGAAAAGCATCCCCACAGCATGATGCTGCCACCACCATGCTTCACTGTGAGGATGGTTTTTTCGGGGTGATGAGAGGTGTTGAGTTTGCGCCAGACATAGCATTTTCCTTGATGGCCAAAAAGCTAAATTTTAGTCTCATCTGACCAGAGTACCTTCTTCCATATGTTTGGGGAGCCTCCCACAAGCATTTTGGCCAACACCAAACGTGTTTGCTTATTTTTTTTTTTAAGCAATGGCTTTTTTCAGGCCACTCTGCTGTAAAGCCCAGCTCTGTGCAGTGTACTTAAAGTTGTCCTATGGACAGATACTCCAATCTTCACTGTGGAGCTTTGCAGCTCCTTCAGGGTTATCTTTGGTCTCTTTGTTGCCTCTCTGATTAATGCCCTCCTTGCCTGGTCCATGAGTTTTGGTGGGCGGTGCTCTCATGGCAGGTTTGTTCTGGAACCATATTCTTTCATTTTTTTAATAATGGATTTAATGGTGCTCTGTGGGATGTTCAAACTTTTTTATTTTAATAAACCAACCCTGATCTGTATTTCTCCACAGCCTTGTCCCTCCCCCTTACTTAGTGGTGTTACAGACTCTGGGGCCTTTCAAAACAGGTGTATATATATTGAGATCATGTGACAGATCATGTGACACTTAGATTGCACACAGGTGGACTTTAGTTAACTAATTATCCGACTTCTGAAGGTAATTGGTTGCATCAGATCTTATTTAGGGGTTTCATAGCAAAGAGTGTGAATACATATGCAAGCACCACTTTTATTTTTATTTTTTATTTTTACATTTTTTAAATCAAGTTATTTTTCTCATTTCACTTCACCAATTTGGACTATTTTATGTATGTCCATTACATGAAATCCAAATAAAAATCCATTAAAATTACAGCTTGTAATGCAACAAAAAAACCAAAAATGCCAGGAGGGATGAATATTTTTGCAAGGCACTAAAGTCTTTGGTACAGCCATTGCTATCATCAAAAACTTTGTGGGAAAAAGAGGATGTGCTGTTAATCTCAGTATTTGGGTTTTGGGTGCCCCTGGGCTCTCTCTGTGACTTTCCAGTGCAGAGCTGTCACTTGTCTAATCCCGTTAACTCCACAACTATCCATAAAGTACCAGCATGCCAAGTGGCTAAGTGAGGCTTTCCGGCCAAGCCTTTGATCCTACTCAAGAACCTGATCTGAAGACAAAGAGAACTTTAATCAAGTGGCACTTTATGAAAATAATCCCTCCTGATCAGGGTCCTGAGTTTGTCCAGATCACTTGAGAAGGTCGGGGAGTAACTCAAGGATCTACGATAGTCACAAGATCGAATGCTTGTCGCAAAGGTTCTCATGTCGAATGGAATGGGGCCCTAGATCCAGTGTGCATTGTCAGTGTCTGCGCTTTGGTTGGTGTGATTGAGTTATTATTATGAATGACTAGAGTTCTGAGAATGGGCTTTAGTTTTCTTACCGTTTATTTATACAGGTAAGTCAATTAAGAGCAAATTCTTATTTACAATGACGATCTGTCAAAAACATCAATGAACAACACATCAATAAACAATGAGTAAATATTTACATAAAAAAACATTTTGCAGGTCATGATGGACTTGAACAACAGAGGGAATTGAAAAGATCAGCAGCGTTATTTACAGACAAATGCTGGGCAGACAGCCAAGGGATTGGGTGAAATGTCACTGAACACAGCACCGGAAAGTCATCATCCCGTTTTGCCAAGTGAGGTGTGAATTTATTCGTTATGCAACGTAACACGTTTATTTCATAAATGCCTCCTTTTTCAGTGTAAACCTTCGCCCTTGATGTTTGCTGTGGTAGAGTCATTCAGAACTAGCGAGACAGATTTAACGATGTCTAACAAACAACATTTGATTTATTTCTCATCTATGAAGGGCTCAGTACAGCTCAAATTCACGTGTTTGTTCTTGAGCTAAATGACTCCCAGTAATAGCACTGTGATCAGAGATGGGCAAAATTTCTGTTGCATGTATTTGAAATATGTATTTGAATTACTTCTGAGTATTTTTGCCATTTGTATTACACTGGGCTGAACTATTATGCATTCTTTAACAAGATACTTACGAGAGCTGTAATTTGTATTTGCAAAATAGAAAATGCTTTTCTATACAGTTGGTTTTATAGCTATTCACCATTTTGTGGCCTCCTGTCAACCTTCATTGGTATCAGAAGTCTAATGGCACTACAGTGTGATAAGAGAGTCTACTAAATTAACTAAATATAAATGTGCATATAAAAATGGACAATTGCAAAGCATGCTGAGTATTATTCGAATCGTTACTGAGAAAGTTGTTGTTGTTGTTCGGGCCGGCTACTTGCAAATGTGTTTCTGTTTTTTAAAATACAAAATATATATTTCAAACTGTATTCATATATAGTATTCCTTTTTTATATATTTGTCCATATTGTCCATGAGTTTCTAGTAGATAACCATATGGTTCCATAGAAAATTGCCTAATTAATGAAAACAGCATCCTATCAACAATGTTGTTATTTTCAATTAACTCTGCAAATCTTCCAACTTTTCTTCCCAACTTCTACCAGTTTTGACACCAAAATATTTACAACAAATGCATACTGATGAAGTAGCATTGACTATTTATTGAATGTGAAGACTGTGTTTTATCAAATCAATCCTCTATGTGTAATCTAATTACGCAATTAAACTAATCATGCAACTTTAATTAACTAGGAAGTCGGGGCACCATGGTAACATGTTGTTTATAGAGTTTCTATTTACTGAATATAACTCTTCAGATATTTTATTTCCTTATGGACTACAGTCTTCTATTAATGTATTATTACCTCATCCTTCTCATTCCTGAACATCGCAAACCCTTGGATATCTGCATGAACCCTAACATAAATCATGAATCAGCGATATACAAATTGGCTTAATTATTTATTTAATAACTAACTTAAATCAATCACATAATTGCAGAAACACACACACCCAATAGGTCATATATTGGTTACTGACATGATTGAAAAGTCCCTAGTGGGCTAAGCCTATATGACAGCTTTGTAGACAAAGGAAAGGGGTTCAAAAGCGAGAAACTCAGAGAGGATTCACTGTAATACAGTTGATAACTACACTCATGAAATGCTAATACTTTTAACATGAACACCTGCTCATTCGAAAATCAATCGCAAGTTACATATTTACGAGTGTATGCCTTCGTTTTCCCTCTCTGATCACTGGTCCGTCTGCTGGATATTCAGTCAACAGAAAGCCTCTGGTTTGTTCACCAGAGATCAAATCCGTCGTAGTTGTTAATATGGATACTTCAAAGTACCATTCAGAAATATTCTTGGATCGGATGCGTTTACCAGACTAAAGTATTTCAACAGCTGCAACCTGAATAATTGGTCTTTAGTTTGTAGATTTCTTCACCATTTCAGCGTGGGAATTATCTCCATGTTCTCTGGTCTTGTCCTTTGGAAGAGTTGTAGTTTGTACCACTTCACAAACCAGCTTCACCCGGCATGTTTTGGTCTCTTGAGTGATAGCCATTCCAATGGGGGGACCTCGGCCCGGCATTATCTTGACTATAGTCTTTAAATTGCCAACCATTTCAACATGTAGCGACAGCCCTATATTTTCTGGTCTAATGTAAATTTGGTTGGAAGTGGCTATTATACTATAGTAATAAAGGGGGCGTTCCATGACGCCGATGTATCTACTCACAAGATTTGGTCACTGACTTTATATGAAAACCCATACTCTCATCTTTTCAAAAGTACTTCTATACTCAATAATTTATTTTATACAACATTCAGATGCAGACCCCAAAACTGGGAAGTGTATACAATCAAAGAAACAGTCATGTGTGTCCCCTGTCCTTCATGAGTTCACCAAATGAAACAAACTCGACATGACTGTTCCTTAAGTGTCCACGGACCATTTCAACTGCTTGAAATACATAAATACTGTTCGATTATTCAAACTTTTGATGCCCAAGTGTCTCTCTGTGTTCCACAGTTTTACATTCCAACCTCGAACACTACAGACCATAGAGGCGGTGTATTTTACGACCGCCATTAAGCCCCCCCCCCCCATTCTATTCCTCTGCGGAAGAGAGAGAGAGGGGCGCTGTTGAGCGGACCCACTGCAACCTGATCCTTCAGATCTCCACTGGAGAGTCATGACACTGACATCGTAAAATAAATATCTGTGTCAAAATTAATATAAAAAATAGTATGCTGAAACCCTCATATCAAACACCAATGATTTTCACTAAGTTAATGGTTTATATTTAGGATCATGTTTTACAGCTTTGTCATTATTTTTTTTGGTTTAAAATCATCTTATTTCATTATCTCATGTATTTTACATGTGATAAGGCCACACAGATAATTACAGACACCTGTGATAATCTGAAGTACACAAAAAGGGCCGCTAGACATCTTGTGATAGATTACATAAAATCCTTGAGATATACCAAAATTCTGGTAGTTTACTGGTAAACTTAGAAAGTTTACTGTACAGCCATCCCTTTGCAATCCTAGACACTGTTGATCATTGAAGATAGTGGTGTCAAAGCCTTCGGAGTGATACATTTCATGAGCCTTTGTTAGGTATTCTTTATGTATTGACATTTATATGGATTTGGAATTCTGTTTTGAGTCACATGTGTTGCCAGTGTCTGAGGACGGAGACAATGATAACCAGATGGAAGGAGGTCTCTGTGTTTTGCTTTAGGAGGCTTGGAGCTCTCTTTTGGGTCAAGTTTCTACAATACCAAGAGAAGGAGTTGACAGTATGTGTGCATGTGTGTGTGTGTGTGTGCGTATATGCTTGCTTGTGTGTGTGTGTGTGTGTGTGTGTGTGTGTGTGTGTGTGTGTGTGTGTGTGTGTGTGTGTGTGTACTTCTTGCTTGCGATGTCTAGTAATAGAAGTGGCTCCCTCTATGAAGGAAGCTCTATCTCGCTCTGCTACGGTGACCTGAGTAATCTACCCTGAACAGTTGGCTGTGTGTGTGTGTGTGTGTGTGTGTGTGTGTGTGTGTGTGTGTGTGTGTGTGTGTGTGTGTGTGTGTGTGTGTGTGTGTGTGTGTGTGTGTGTGTGTGTGTGTGTGTGTGTGTGTGTGTGTGTGTGTGTGTGTATGCATGGTGTGTGCGTGGAGGGTGTCCTGTGCTCTGTTTCTTCCTGGTTCATATTTCCTTGTTCCATTCAAATGCAGGGTAATTATGTGAGTGAGTGGTGTGATGGCTGCAGGTCTGGGCCTTTCTCTGTTACTCACTCATTGGTAATAAATGGAACAGAAACATGGATGACCCCCTTTTCCACATTTCTGTCTTCCCAGCCCACCTGCTTATAACTAAGCGAAGAGAATCTTTGTCAAACCTTCCACGACCTTCAGGACCTTAAATCCCGCCGCTCCCTGAGTTACTGAGTTAGCCCCAGAGCTCCACGGTGAATGGTAACGATTCAGACTTTTAATATCAGGAGGATTCCAGGGGATGCTTCGTGATAAAACTTTCTAGGCTGTCTGCTCTTTGATGTTCCTGTGTGCTTTTAATAAGGATCAGACTCAGGGGTGTTTGGCCGAACCCCACTACGGGGATGGCTCGGATACAGCAGAGGGGGAGGGGGTCCCATCAGCCACCATCATTTTTTTATTTTTTTATTTCCCCTCCTCTCTACTGCTCTCTCACCCTATCTCCCTCTCTTTCTTTCTTCTCCCACTCTTCTCTTTAATCACAGTAGCCTCAACACCCCTCCTCCTCACTGGTGAGTTCATCAGTTCATTAAGGAGGACTTAGCCCAGATGAATTAGCCTTGTGAAGGACGACTCTCTCTGAAGTCCGAAGTTTTCACAAGCACCTTTGGGAATGGGGGTGGAGGGGGATAGGATGAGTCAGAGGGGTGTGGGGGTGGTGGAGGTGACTGAGAGGGATGTATGACCCAGGAAGCACACTGAGCGGGGGTGCGTGCTCCAGGAGAGCCCAGAAACACATGTGTACACACGTTGGGGACTTCGGGGAGAGGGACGAGCCAGTCTGAACTCTGACCCTACATTTGAAATATAAGGCCAATCAAAAACAAGTGTGATGCCGTGGCTATGGTAGGCCTAAATGAACATTTCTGAACCCTCGTGCATTTTTTACAAAATCATAGAGTATTTTTGTTGAAAGGAAAGGGGGATACAGACCTAGTCAGTTGTACAACTGAAAGCCTTCAACTGAAATGTGTGTTCCTCATTTAACCCAACCCCTCTGAATCAGAGAGGGGCAGGGGGTTGCCATAATCGACATCCACGTCTTCAGCGCCCAGGGAACAGTGGGTTAAATGCCTTGCTCAGGGACAGAACGACAGATTCTTACCTTGTCAGCTTAGGGATTCAATCCAGCAACCTTTCAGTTACTGACAATCACTTCCTGTCCGAGCCAGTTGTGATAGAAACCCTGATGTTTGTAGTGCACTACTTTTAAACAGGGCCTATAAGGCTTTGGTCAGAAGTAGTGCACTATATAGGGAATAGGGTGCCATTTGGGGTGCACCCAATGTCACCATAAGCCAATAACGGACAAGCAGGATAGGCTATACAAGGTTATTAGTTCTGTCCAACTCAAAGATTCCCATATTTATCTCAAAAGAAAGATTTTTCCAAGTTATTTTGGGGGTCATTTGTATTATTTTTGTATTTGTATTTTTTAAGGATCCCCATTAGCAGCAGCTAATGGGGATCCTTAAAAAATACAAACACAAAAATAATACAAGAAATATATAAATATTAGATCGAGCAATGTCGGAGTGGCATTGACTAAAATAGAGTGCCTTGCAAAAGTATTCATCCCCCTTGGCGTTTTTCCTATTTTGTTGCATTACAACCTGTAATTTAAATTGATTTTTATTTGGATTTCAAGTAATGGACATACACACAAATTAGTCCAAATTGGTGAAGTGAAAAAAAGAAGACTTGTTTCAAAAATTTCAAGATCTGGTGCAACCAATTACCTTCAGAAGTCACATAATTAGTTAAATTAAGTCCACCTCATGTGCAATCTAAGTGTCACAAGATCTCAGTATATATACACCTGTTCTGAAAGGCCTCAGAGTCTGCAACACCACTAAGCAAGCGGAACCATCAAGTGGAACCATAAAGACCAAGGAGCTCTCCAAACAGGTCAGGGACAAAAGTTGTGGAGAAGTATAGATCAGGGTTGGGTTATTTTAATATCTGGAAATTTGAACATCCCACGGAGCACCAATAAATCCATTATTAAACAATTGAAAGAATATGGCACCACAGCCAGGCAAGGAGGGTGTTGCTCAGAGAGGCAACAACGAGACCAAAGATAACCCTGAAGGTGCTGCAAAGCTCCACAGTGGAAATCGAAGTATCTGTCCATAGGACCACTTTAAGCCGTACACTCCACAGAACTGGGCTTTGCAGAAGAGTGGCCTGAAAAAAGCCATTGCTTAAAGAAAAAAATAAGCAAATATGTTTGGTGTTCACCAAAAGGCATGTGGGAAACTCCCCAAACATATGGAAGAAGGTACTCTGGTAATATGAGACTAAAATATTATCTTTTGGGCCATCAAGGAAAATGCTATGTCTGGCGCAAACCCAACACCTCTCAACACCCCAAGAACACCATCCCCACAGTGAAGCATGATGGTGGCAGCATCATGCTGTGGGGATGTTTTTCATTGGCAGGGACTGGGAAACTGGTCAGAATTGAAGGAATGATGGATGGCACTAAATACAGGGAAATTCTTGAGGGAAACCTGTTTCAGTCTTCCAGAGATTTGATACTGGGACAGAGGTTCACCTTCCAGCAGGACAATAACGCTAAGCATACTGCTAAAGCAACACTCAAGTGGTTTAAGGGGAAACATTTAAATGTCTTGTAATGGCCTATTCAAAGCCCAGACCTCAATCCAATTGAGAATCTGTGGTATGACTTAAAGATTGCTTTACACCAGCAGAACCCATCCAACTTGAAGGAGCTGGAGCAGTTTTGCCTTGGAAAATGGGCAAAAATCCCAGTGGCTAGATATGCCAAGCTTATAGAGACATACCCCAAGATACTTACAGCTGTAATTTCTGCAAAAGGTGGCTCTACAATGTATTGACTTTGGGGGTGAATAGTTATGCACGCTCAAGTATTCTGTTTTTTTTGTCTTATTTATTGTTTGTTTCGCAATATAAAATATTTTGCATCTTCAATGTGGTAGGCATGTTGTGTAAATCAAATGATACAAACTCCCCAAAATCCATTTTAATTCCAGGTTATAAGACAACAAAATAGGAAAAAATACCAAGGGGGTGAATACTTTCACAAGCCACTGTACAGTAGAATAGAATACAGTAGATACATATCAGATGAGTAAAGCAGTATCTAAACAGAATTGAAACATTATTAAAGTGACTAGTGTTCCATTATTAAAGTGGCCAGTAATTCCAAGTCTATGTACAGGTATATAGGACAGCAACCTCTAAGGTGCAGGATTGTGTAACTGGGTGGAAGCCGGCTAGTGATGGCTATTTAGCAGATAGAAGATCTGATTCTCAGTCTCTCGGTCCCAGCTTTGATGCACCTGTATTTACCCTGCCTTCTGGATAATAACAGGGTGAACAGGCAATGGCTCGGGTGCTTGATGTCCTTGGTGATCTTTTTTTGCCTTCCTGTGACATCACCCTCTGGAGAGCCCTGCGGTTGCGGGCAGTGCCGTTGCCATACAGGGGGATGAAACAGCCCGACAGGATGCTCTCAATTGTTATCTGTAAAAGATTGTGAGGGTTTTAGGTGCCAATCCAAATTTCTTCAGTCTCCTATGATGTTGAAAGCTTAGCTATAGTCAATGAACAGCATTCTTACATAGGGTTCCTCTTGTCCAGATGGGATAAGGGAGTGTGCAGTGCGATGACGATTGCATCATCTGTGGATCTATTGGTGCGGTAAGCAAATTGAAGTGGGTCTAGGGTGTCAGGTAAGGTAGAAATGATATGATCCTTAACTTCTTGCGTCGAGCAATCCCGGATCCGGGATCCTATTTATAGCCTCAAGCTCATTAGCATAACGCAACGTTAACTATTCATAAAAATCGCAAATGAAATGAAATAAATATATTTGCTCTCAAGCTTTAAACTTTTGTTAACAACACTGTCATCTCAGATTTTCAAAATATGCTTTTCAACCATAGCTAAACAAGCATTTGTGTAAGAGTATTGACAGCTAGCATAGCTATAAGCCTAGAATTCAGCCAGCAACATTTTCACAAAAACAAGAAAACCATTCAAATAAAATCATTTACCTTTGAAGAACTTCAGGTGTTTTCAATGAGGAGACTCTCAGTTAGATAGCAAATGTTCAGTTTTTCAAAAAATATTGTGTAGGACAAATCGCTCCGTTTTGTTCACGTTTGGCTATGAAAAAAACCTGTATCCAGTTATAGCCTCAAGCTCATTAGCATAACGTAACGTTAACTATTTATGAAAATCGCAAATGAAATGAAATGAATGTGCTAGCTCTCAATCTTAGCCTTTTCTTAACAACACTGTCATCTCAGATTTTCAAAATATGCTTTTGAACCATAGCAAAACAAGCATTTGTGTAAGAGTATTGATAGCTAGCGTAGCATTTAGTGTAGCATTTAGCGGGCAACATTTGCACAAAAACCAGAAAAGGATTCAAATAAAATCATTTACCTTTGAAGAACTTCAGGTGTTTTCAATGAGGAGACTCTCAGTTAGATAGCAAATGTTCAGTTTTTCAAAAAATATTGTGTAGGACAAATCGCTCCGTTTTGTTCACGTTTGGCTATGAAAAAAACCTGTATCCAGTTATAGCCTCAAGCTCATTAGCATAACGTAACGTTAACTATTTATGAAAATCGCAAATGAAATGAAATGAATGTGCTAGCTCTCAATCTTAGCCTTTTCTTAACAACACTGTCATCTCAGATTTTCAAAATATGCTTTTGAACCATAGCAAAACAAGCATTTGTGTAAGAGTATTGATAGCTAGCGTAGCATTTAGTGTAGCATTTAGCGGGCAACATTTGCACAAAAACCAGAAAAGGATTCAAATAAAATCATTTACCTTTGAAGAACTTCGGATGTTTTCAATGAGGAGACTCTCAGTTACATAGCAAATGTTCAGTTTTTCCTGAAAGATTCTTTGTGTAGAAGAAATCGCTCCGTTTTGTACATCACGTTTGGGTACCAAAAAAACCCGAAAATTCAGTCATCAAAACGGCGAACTGTTTTCCAAATTAACTCCATAATATCGACTGAAACACGGCAAACGCTGTTTAGAATCAATCCTCAAGGTGTTTTTCACATATCTCTTCATTGATATATCATTCGTAGATGTCTACTTTCTCCTCTGAATTGCTTGGAAAAAGACGTGCAGCGATGATGACGCACCAATTTTGACGGAGGACACCGGGCGGACACCTGGCAAATGTAGTCTCTTATGGTCAATCTTCCAATAAAATGCCTAAAAATACGTAACAATGCTGCAGACACCTTGGGGAAACGATAGATAGGGCAGGCTCATTCCTTGCGCATTCACAGCCATATAAGGAGACAATGAAAAACAGAGCCTCAAAAATCTTGCTCATTTCCTGTCTGAAGTTTCATCTTGGTTTCGCCTGTAGCATCTGTTCTGGGGCACTCACAGACAATATCTTTGCAGTTTTGGAAACGTCCGAGTGTTTTCTTTCCAAAGCTGTCAATTATATGCATAGTCGAGCATCTTTTTGTGACAAAATATTGCGCTTAAAACGGGCACCTTTTTTATCCAATAATGAAATAGCGCCCCCACAGATGTAAGAGGTTAACTAGCCTGTCATAGCACTTCATGATTACATAAGTGAGTCCTACGGAGCGATAGCCATTTAGTTCAGTTACCTTTGCTTTTTTGGGTACAGGAACAATGGTGGAAATCTTGAAGCAAGTGTTGACAGCAGACTGGGATAGGGAGAGATTGAATATGTCCTTAAACACTCCAGCTAGCTGGTCTGCGCATGCTCTGCGGACGTGACTAGGGATGCCATCTGGGTTGTCAGCTTTGTGAGGGTTAACACGCTTAAATGTCTTACTCACGTCGGCCACGGAGAAGGAGAGCCCACTGTCCTTGGTAGCGGGCCGCGTCTGTGGCACTGTGTTATCCTCAAAGCGGGCGAAGAAGCTGTTTAGCTGTTTGTAACTACCGTTGTAGGTTGACTGATAACCTAAACCCGTTTGCAGGCACTAGCTTTTTCTTGAGTGGTCAGCTTGATGAAAGCCAGTCAATATTTAAATCACCCAGAAAATATACCTCTCTGTTGATATCACATACATTATCAAGCATTTCACACATGTTAACCAGATACTGACTGTTAGCAGATGGTGGTCTATAGCAGCTTCCCACAAGAATGGGCTTTAGGTGAGGCAGAGTAACCTGTAGCCATATTACTTCAACAGTATTTAACATGAGATTGTCTCTAAGCTTTACAGGAATGTGGTTCTGAATATGAACGACAACACTTCTGTTTTTCTGTATATATTATAACCATGTACTGCTACCACTGTATCATCCAATGCATTATCTAAGTGAGATTGTCAGAGTATGAATGTCATCTGTTACTATAAAATTATTGATTTCATGAGCCTTGTTGCTTAAGCTACATACATTTGAAGTCGGAAGTTTACATACAACATACATTTAAACTAAGTTTTTCACAATTCCTGACATTTAATCCTAGTATAGATTCACTGTCTTAGGTCAGTTAGGATCACCAATTTATTTTAAGAATGTGAAATGTCAGAATAATAGTAGAGATAATAACTTCTTTCAGCTTTGATTTTTTTCATCACATTCCCAGTGGGCCAGAAGTCTACATACACTCAATTAGCATTTGGCAGCATTGCCTTTAAATTGTTTAACTTGGGTCAAACATTTTAGGTAGCCTTCCACAAACTTCCCACAATAAGTTGGGTGAATTTTGGCCCATTCCTCTTGACAGAGCTGGTGTAACTGAGTCAGGTTTGTAGGCCTCCTTGCTTGAACACACTTTTACAGGTCTGCCCACACATTTTCTATAGGCTTTGTCATGGCCACTCCAATACCTTTACTTAATTATCCTTAAGCCATTTTGCCACAACTTTGGAAGTATGCTTGGGGTCATTGTCCATTTGGAAGACCCATTTGAGACAAAGCTTTAACTTCGTGGCTGATGTCATGAGATGTTGCTACAATATATTCACATAATTTTCCTTCCTCATGATGCTATCTATTTTGTGAAATGCACCAGTCCCTCCTGCAGCAAAGCACCCCCACAACATGATGCTGCCACCCCCGTGCTTCACGGTTGGGATGGTGTTCTTTGGCCTCCCCCTTTTTCCTCCAAACATAACGATGTTCATTATGGCCGAACAGTTCTATTTTTGTTTCATCAAACCAGAGGACATTTCTCCAAAAAGTACAATCTTTGTCCCCATGTGCGGTTAGAAACCGTAGTCTGGCTTTTTTTATTACAGTTTTGGAGCAGTGGCTTCTTCCTTGCTGAGCGGCATTTCAGGTTACGTTGATATAGGACTCATTTTACTATACATACGTCACAAGGTCCTTTGCAGTTGTTCTGGGATTGATTTGCACTTTTCGCACCAAAGTACGTTCATCTCTAAGAGACAGAATGCATCACCTTCCTGAGCGTTTGGAAATTGCTCCCAAGGATGAACCAGATTGATTTTCCCATGATGTCAAGGAAAGAGGCACTGAGTTTGAAGGTAGGCCTTGAAATACATCCACAGGTACACATCCAATTGACTCAAATGATGTCAATTAGCCTATCAGAAGCTTCTAAAACCATGACATCATTTTCTGGAATTTTCCAAGCTGTTTAAAGGCACAGTCAACTTAATGTATGTAAACTTCTGACCCACTGGAATTGTGATACAGTGAATTATATGTGAAATAATATGTCTGTAAACAATTGTTGGAAAAATGACTTGTGCCATGCACAAGTTAGATGTCCTAACTGACTTGCCAAAACTATAGTTTGTAATCAAGAAATGTGTGGAGTGACTCCAACCTAAGTGTATGTAAACTTCCCACTTCAACTGTATGTTAATGTGGCCTATTTTCTGGGATGCTTGATTGTTTTCATTGCTTTACTGGGAAGCTTAGCAGCTTAGCAAACGTAGACATGCTCATGTAATTTTCAGTAATGCAGCTCGGTTTTATTCTGAGCTTTGTGACGAGTCTGGACAGACCATCCCTAATAAGATCTCCAAAGATATGTGAGCTCATTGCCCCTGTCAGAACCTGCAGTTTATTGTTCCATTACTTAAAGGAGGGAATGTATCAACTCAACCCAAATATGTTCCCCATTGCTGGGCCTGGGCCTGAGTCTAGCCAAGCCTGTAGTACATTTGCTCTCTTTATCTCCTCTCTCTCTCTCTCTCTCTCTCCCTCTCTCTCTCTACTTTGCTAATGACTGTGCCACACTCAGAAAGCTTTAATGGCTTTCTGGCTAATGCTCTGATTTGATTTTCCACCAAACCTATTTCTAGATGAGAGCTTCATCTTTGCTTTACTGCCCTCTGCCTTCGTTCTTTCTCCAGTGCACCCTCTCATCCTCCTCTCTATCATTTAACCCAGAAATCTATAAGGCTATACGCTACAGCACGTGTGTGTGGATGTGTGTGTATGTGCTTTTCCAGCGTTTCTGTGTTTGTGGGTTCGCATGCTTTTCCAACGTTTCTGTGTTTGTGGGTTCGCATGTGTGTGATATGTTAGCTGGGATGTGTGTACTCAGCGTGCTCCATGCTTTGGTTCCTCTGTGCGCGTTAGAGATCTGGAAATCTGGGATGCTGATTGCAGGCTTGTTGAGGACTGGAGGCTATGCTGCTGTTTCCCGTGAAATGTTTTGTGGGAGAGAGAGGTAACTTCCTGATTCTGACTGTATTGAGGATGCTGGATTTCAGCACCCAAAGAATAGCCCGCATTTAGGCTATTCTGTGGAGATTTGAATAAAAACGTAATTTTATATGACGTCGGAGCTCCAGTCTACCCACACTAGTCACCGCTTAACTCCATCGTAAATCATGGAGTTGAGTTTAGTCGGCTAACTTGGCACCAAATGGAAACAAACAAACTGAAAGAGGGAATGACTACCTGAAACATTTGCTTCATGTTGTGAAGTGTTTTGCTAAGGTGTGCACTGACTACGACCCTGCTGTCATTACAGCTCGCTGGAATGTATGCCACAACCCATTACTGGTCTCTTTCTTTCTTTCTTTCTTTCTTTCTTTCTTTCTTTCTTTCTTTCTTTTTCTCTGTCTCTATCTCTCTCTCCTCCATCTTTCTCCCTGTCTCCCTCTATCTCTCTGTCTCCCTTTATCTCTCTCTCCCTCTATCTCTCTATCTCTCTGTCTCCCTCTATCTCTCTGTCTCCCTTTATCTCTCTCTCCCTCTATCTCTCTATCTCTCTGTCACCCTCTCTATCACTCTATCTCTGTTGCTTCTCTCTCTCTCTCAAATTCAAATGGCTTTATTGGCATCACATACATTGCCAAAGCAAACACATAGACACATGTCATGACTGTCCTAACCAGGTCAGGTTACAGGAGACCACAACCCTACAGATTATCTCTCAACCCCATCAGAGGAGGAGAGATCTAGGGGTCTGAAGATATGGGGGTTTTATAAACCCTCACGACCCCGGTAAATCTCAGGCCACAGACAAATTCCTTTGCACTGTTGCTATGGAGAACCAGTCTCAGAACATTAAACATGAAATAAAGGGACTTTGGAACAATGGTTTCCATCAGCCACAATGGTGGTCATGAAGATAGATGGAATATGAAAATGTATGTCATTTTTGTTTTGTTATTAAAGGTTAATAGATGACGTTATTACGAAAACATTGTCACGTGAAGAGTTTTCCTAGTATATGTTTGATGTTTATACATTGTACGTTGTGTGGAATATGTCCAAATCAAAGGGAATGTTTTGGTAAAGATGAAATGTTAAGTTAGTTGTCTAAAATTGGATTTGAGTGAAATCTAGACCTTGCCCTCAATAACTTGGTACGCCCAGAGAATTGCCCTAAAGGCGGTTACGCCCACTTCTGACCCAAGAGTATAAAACCTGTGAGTAAAGAATTCACAGAGATGACTACATGACCCAAGCTACAGCCAAGGTATAAAAAGTCAACGAACCCAGAACGCAACACAAGTTTGAAGACAAAGAAATCATTTTCTATCCAAGCTACTGATGAGTAGCTGTGTCTAAGCGGGTGAATTCAAGCTGGACCCCCTTAGCATCCAATCCCAGAGAATCGTGGTATCTAAAGGGTTTCATTCCTATGCTGTGAGCTCTGAGCTACAGAGCTGTCTGTCCTCAGAAGACCCCTTCCATAGCAAGGGGGGGGGGGGGACAGACTCCTAAGCCAAAAGGACACTGACATCGGGAGGATGATCAGAGAGGTGCGCAGGAGAAGTGCGTCATCGAGCAGCTGAACGGTCCCCTGAACGGTCCACGCAGAGAATGTTCAGAGATCATCCCCATGTAATTAATCTTTCTCCTTAGCTAGCCTGTCATAGCACTTCATGATGACAGAAGTGATATTCATTTAGTTCAGTTACCGTTGCGTTTTGGGTACAGGAACAATGATGGACATCTTAAAGCAAGTGTGGACAGCAGACTGGAATAGGGAGAGATTGAATATATCCGTAAACACTCCAGCCAGCTGGTCTGCGCATGCTCTGAGGACGTGACTAGGGATGCCGTCTGGGTTGTCAGCTTTGTGAGGGTTAACACGCTTAAATGTCGGCCACAGAGAAGGAGAGCCCAATGTCCTTGGTAGCGGACCATGTCTGTGGCACTGTGTTATCCTCAAAGCGGTCGAAGAAGGTTTTTAGCTTGTCCGAACGCAAGACGTTGGTGTCCACGACGTGGCTGGTGGCTTGTAGTCTGTGATCGTCTGTAGACCCTGCCACGTACGGGCTTCCAAGTGGCGCACCGGTCTAAGGCACTGCTTCTCAGTGCAAGAGATATCACTACAGACCCTGGTTAGGTTCTAGGCTGTATCACAGCCAGCCGTGATTGGGAGTTCAATAGGGCGGCGCACAATTGCCCCGGGGGGTACAAACATGGGATCCAATTCAGGAAGTCATATTCATGGTCGTAATACTGCTGAGTTACCGCCGCTCTGATATCCAAAAGTTATTTCCGTCTGTGTGTAATAACATTTTTAAAAATGTACTAGGAGAAATTAATTAAGAGGACAATAATGAAATAGTGAGAAAGACATAGGTAGCAATGTTATTACTCTGGTTGGTCTCTCTATCCTCTCTCTCTCTCTCTCTCTCTCTCTCTCTCTCTCTCTCTCTCTCTCTCTCTCTCTCTCTCTCTCTCTCTCTCTCTCTATTCCTGGAATATATCCCAGTCCATGTGATCAAAACAATCTTGAAGCATGGATTCTGATTGGTCAGACCAGCGTTGAATAGACCTTTGCACGGGTACTTTCTGTTTGAGTTTCTGCCTATAGGAAGACAGGAGCAAAATGGAGTCATCATCAGATTTGCTGAAGGAAGGGTGGGGAGGGCCTTGTAGACTTTTAGAAAAGTTGAGTATCAGTGGTCCAATGTTTTTCCTGCATGATTTGGTGATCTCTCACTTTCTTATCCCTGACTCCCTAATCTCTCGCTTTGTTATATACTTCTGCCACCACACTGAAACACACGTTTTCAACTCATCAGAACAATTTATGTTTCCCCTATTGGCATGAAACACGTATTCATATTAACATTCATGTAAGTGTTGAATAAACATGAAACAGAAGGGGGCAGAAATGTTCACCTAGGCATGAACACACAGCAGCTTCCCTGGGTCCACATTATGAAGATCAACGGATATCTATGGTGTGTGTGTGTGTGTGTGTGTGTGTGTGTGTGTGTGTGTTTGAATATCTGTCTTCCCTGTACAGACCTTCTCTTAAATTATGCAGATTACACTCATTAGCAGAATTAATTAAAGGTGCTTTTTTAAGCCCGTATTCACAAAGAATATCAAGCAGGAATCCTAAGATCAATTTGGTATTTTAGATCGCAATGAATAAGATGATGACAGGGAGGACCTGATCCTAGTTCAGGACACTTATTCCACTCAATGCAGACCATTTGGCAATGCCAGTTTAGGGAGATAGCATTACTGTTATATGGTGTAGCGATTACGTTACTATAACTTTTGAAGTTATGATGAGGAGAGGGAATGTGCGCACGCACAGACACACACACACACACACACACACACACACACACACACACACACACACACACACACACACACACACACACACACACACACACACACACACACACACACACACACACACACACACACACACACACACACACACACACACACACACACACACACACACATACTGGACACACAGATTCCTCCCATCTCTCATGAGACTTGTTAAGCTAGCAGCCTTTTCTCATGTTAAAGGTCATAAGTGGAAAATGGCAGGTAAAAGCACGAGCCGTAAGTTATAGATGCTAAATGGGTTTATGAAACGCTACATCCCAGGTACCATTGTTTGAGAAGATGGAAGATGTACAGTAACTGCCAAAATGAAGGAAACACCAACATAGTGTCTTAATATGGCATTGGGTCACCACGAGCTTCCAGAACAGCTTCAATGCGCCTTGGCATAGATTCTACAACTGTCTGGAACTCTATTGGAGGGATGCAACACCGTTCTTCTCACACAAGTGCTAAATTGGGTTGAGATCTGGTGACTGATTGACACGCGCGCGCGCACACACACACACACACACACACACACACACACACACACACACACACACACACACACACACACACACACACACACACACACACACACACACACACACACACACACACATGCACTTTAAACCCCCCCCATGCTCCTTTGAGACCCCTCTTTCAAAGTCTAAGCATGATGGGATGTTAATTGCTTAATTAACTAAGGGTCCACACCTGTGTGGAAGCATCTGCTTTCAATATACTTTGCATTCCTAATTTCCTCGTGTTTCCTTTATTTTGGCAGTTACCTGTAGTTCACACAGAGATCCTATACTTCATGCGCATATGTAATTTTATGGTAGTTCATGTCTGTGGATTCATAGCCTACATCAAAAGCTCCATATCACATGATTTCACATTTCACGTACTGTATCAGTCAAAAGTTTGGACACCTTTTCTCATTCAAAGGTTTTTCTTTATTTTACTATCTTCTACATTGTAAAATAATAGTGAAGACATCAAAACTATGAAATAACTCATATGGAATCATGTAGTAACCTAAAAAGTGTTAACCAAATCAAAATATATTTTAGATATTAGATTCTTCAAAGTAGGCACCCATTGCCTTGATGACAGCTTTGCAAACTTTTGGCATTCTCTCAACCAGCTTCACCTAGATTGATTTTCCAACAGTCTTGAAGGAGTTCCCACATATGCTGAGCACTTGTTGGCTGCTTTTCCTTCACTCTGCGGTCCAATTTATCTCAAATCATTGCGGTTTGGTGATTGTGGAGGCCTGGTCATCTGATGCGGCACCATCACTCTCCTTCCTGGTCAAATATCCCTTACACGGCCTGGAGGTGTAAGGAAAATTACCAGAATTCTGCAACCCTAGTACTGACAGAAGTGCCTCGAGACTGCAGCTGTCTCAGTGTAAAAGGAGCATTTTCTCTCCATAATGTATGAGTGTGGGATGAAAAGGACTGTGTTTTAGCTCCCTCGAGCTGTTTACATGATTCTCCCAGCATGGAGCCAACAGGCACCGGGAATGGTTGGGGGGGAGACTAACTCTAATGAAACACCCGGCACCCACTAGAGATGTAGATAATAGTCTTTATTATGGGGACATTTTGTGTGTGTGTGTTCCCTCTCAATTTTTTCAAGTGTTTGTCCTAAATTACCTGGACTTTGGGTTTTCCCTGCTCAGGTCATCAGGTCAGGAAGAACTCTAGGGAACTCTGGCTCTACATGGCCAAACACAGTTACTGCCTTGTCTCCTTACACCAGGGTGAGGCTTGTCCAAATAACCTAGGAGTTGGATGGGACTCCACTTTCAGAATGACTGTATCCTTCATGTCTTATCCAGCCTTGTGTTTCAGTCGTATTTCCATTCTGGTGTCGTTTTGTGTCCATTTTTGTTTCCTGCTATTGAGGAAAACTCCTTTATTTTTTGTATTTATTTTTTTACAAATTAAGTATTTCACTTTAGCCCTCTTGCCAGGTTTGTAGCTACTGAATATGTAGGAGATAAGGTTGACTTTCAAAAGTTATTGTCACGCCCTGGTCGAAGTATTTTGTGTTTGTCTTCATTTATTTGGTCAGGCCAGGGAGTGGCATGGGTTTTTGTATGTGGTGTGTTTGTATTGGGATTGTAGCTTAGTGGGGTATTCTAGTTAAGTCTATGGCTGTCTGAAGTGGTTCTCAATCAGAGGCAGGTGTTTATCGCTGTCTCTGATTGGGAACCATATTTAGGCAGCCATATTCTTTGAGTGTTTCGTGGGTGATTGTCCTTAGTGTCCTGATGTCCTGATGTACATGTTCTGTGTTTATTTACACCAGTATAGGCTGTTTTCGTTGTGTTTGTTGTTTTGTAATTGATTTGTGTTCACGTTTGTTTATTAAACATGGATCGCAATATACACAACGCATTTTGGTCCGACTCTCCTTCACACCTAGAAAGCCGTAACAGTTATTTGCTGAATATCTTCGATAAACATTTGGAATGCATGCTGGCTGTTCTGTTTCTTTCTCCTGACTTTTAGTTTTCCCTCAAGCTGAAGAGGAGGTCACTGTACAAATACACATACAGTACACCCACAAACCTACCAGAGCTGATTCTTCAGAAACATCATCTCCTTGATGTGGCAGAGTAATAGAAAAGTGTTCACTGAGCAGCTGAATACCTTTGTGTCTACTAAACCCATTTCTAAATCCTAGAGTGCATCCCAAATGGCATACCAAATGGAACCATATTCCCTACATAGTGCACTACTTTTGAGCAGAGCCCTGTGTATGCACACTTAGAAAAAAAAGGGTTCAAAAGGGTTCTTTGCGGAGGGATAGGGTTCTACCAAGAACCATGTTGATCAGAAGACAAGAGTCCTTTGTAAAGTTCTTTGTAACGCAAAGAGTTCTACCTAGAACCTTCAACGTCCTATGATCTGTTTGTGGTAGAAAGGGTCCTCTGATGATTCTTTGGACTGTGTGAAGGATTCTTTGGAAGGCAAGAAGGGTTCTACATAGAACCATATATAATATTTCCCAGCATGCTCTATTGATTTTCAGAATTGTTTGTTTTACTATAATATCTGTGTTTTTACAAGAACTTTGATTGGTTGATTCATTTGATGTTACACAAAGATAAATAACATACAGTTCTCTAAACTAATCCAATCTGTTGGACTAATTGCACCCATTAGTAAGATGGTTGTTCCAGTTTAGATGATTGAGTTAGTCTCAGTATTAATTATTCACTACCCTGGTAACTCTGGATGGATTCCAATAGGAATTACACATTACTTTGCAGCCAGCATAATATGATTTGCAGGCCTGATGTGTCCTGTAAACCAGGAGATTCCTAACACCACTGTGTTAGGGTATAACTAGGCCCTCAGTGAAAGACCTTAAGCTACACAGTACCAGTCAAAAGTTTAGACACACCAACTCATTCAAGGGGTTTTCTTTACTATCACTATTTTCTACATTGTAGAATAATAGTGAAGACATCAAAAAATTATGAAATAAATATACAGAATCATGTCGTAACCAAAAAAAGTGTTAAACAAATCAAAATATATTTTATATTTGAGATTCTTCAGGGTAGCCACCCTTTGCTTTGATGACAGCTTTTCACACTCTTGGCATTCTCTCAATGATCCCATGTTTACTTTCATAGTTGTGATGTCTTCACTATTGTTCTACAATGTAGAACATTTAGAAAAACCCTTGAATGAGTAGGTGTGTCCACACTTTTTACTGGTACTGTGTGTATTGTCATAAATAATATCATTTTAAAGGTTTATAAGGCTGGTGGAATCTTTCATAGAGGGTTCTAGGAAGAACTCTCCAAAGATAAAAGGATTCTCGGTAGAACCCTTCATGGACGGTTCTAGGAAGAACCTTTAGATGATAAAATGGTTTGTGGTAGAACCCTTCGTAGAGGGGTTCTAGGAAAAACTCTCCAAAGATAAAAAGGATTCTCGGTAGAACCCTTCATAGATGGTTCTAGGAAGAACCTTTAGATGATACAATGGTTTGTGGTAGAAACCTCCATAGAGGGTTCTATATATAACCCTCTGAAAAGGGTTCTACCTAGCACCAAAAAGGGTGGACAAAACCAAAGAACCCAGTATGGTTCAACTTAGCTACTTTTTTTTAGAAGAGTGTATATATAGTGACGAGGGTACCATTTGGGACACTCCAGGTCCTGATTGACTGATTCCTTTTCAGACGGTCACTCCGTTCACTCCTTTAGTTGTCCTGCCTGAACAACAGAGCTATATGTCAAGGAGAGAGAGTGGGGATAATTATACATGTAAGCTATATTTCATGCAAATCTGATCAAAGCGTCAAGACAATAACAATCATCACTTGACAAGGTAATATGCCAGTTATTATCACCTTGACCAGGTTAGCAGTTCTATTATGCCATTGTAATTAAACTGACAAACTTACTGTTAACTTACAATACTAACAGTTTTGATGGACAGGCTTTGTTAGTCCCAGTGGAAGTCACACAGTGTGTGTGTGTGTGTGTGTGTCATGAGTTGTGGTCTACTGGGAAATAGCGTGAGCCTGCCCTTCCTCTCTTCCTTAGTTTGTGGTTATGCTGTCTTCTGGCTGCTATTCCCACCAATATGCTGTTGCTTTCAGGCTTGGCCAAGAGGCATCTCTCTCATCTCTCTCGCCCCCATATATCTCTCTTCACTTCTCTTTCTCTCTTTATGTCTCTCTCTCTCCCTCTCTCTCTCTAGGCAGCCAGGCAGTGAACGGAAAGTCAATAACCCATAGACTGACAGACTCTTATTTACATCGTCTGAGAACGTGATTCACTCTCTTCCCCTCTCCCCTTCTCTGTCTGTCGCTCTATAGTTCTCTCTTTCTCTGTATGTCGCTCTATAGTTCTCTCTTTCTCTGTCTGTCGCTCTATAGTTCTCTGTCTGTCGCTCGCTCTCTCTCTCTCTCTCTCACTCTCTCTCCCCCCTCACAGTTTACAGGGCCAAGGGCTATGTTCTTCTGTCTGATAAGCAGTTGTCCATTAAAGATGGACAAGACAAATACTCAGCGATAAAACATGCAGGCAATCTGTTCCGCTGGCAGACAAAGTATTAGACAAGACTCTCTTTTAATCCTGAGCCACTGAAGAGAATAAATTATTTGGTTTGCCACTGAATTTACAGGGACTGACTCTTTGAAAGATAGGTATGCTATATACGCATGTACTCCTTTTGTACTAAACGTCAGGGGAAATAGGCCAATCCAAATGCTTGTATTGTAGAACATTGTCGACACTTTCCTGTTTGTGCTTGATCTCCATAGACGTGTCTCTAAGCCTAGAGGAGCCTACATAGGAGAAGTAAGCCATAAGGCCACTGGGGGGCCTCAGAGACAGGCCATGGGTAGAGTCTTCTGGACTGCCTCCAATAAACAGAATGTTATGCAGAGTCTGTCACTTGGCATAGTTCAAATACTATTTGAAATCTTGCAAATACTTTGTGTTTTCTTTTGCATGTCTGGAGTGCCACCCTCCAGGTCCGGAATATTATTTTGGTCAATAAAGCCAGGTAAGCTCAACCATCTGTCAAGGCTGCCTTTCTGCTTATAATGTGACAAATATCTTGATGCATTTGGACTGTTTAGTGGCTTTGATTGTGAAGGAACTTTCTCAATTTGGGCTATGTTATGAATGATTTGTTCGTTGTTAATTTGAAGAGAGACATTCTGTTTATATTGTTTTCCCTTTTGCAAATTATATCGGAACCTTCTTGACAGAAGCAACATTTCATCCTTGAACTCAAATCAAGGCTATGCTTGCATCCTAAATGACTTTGGGCCCTCAGTGCACTATGTAGAGAATAGGGTGCCATTTGGGACCTAAGCCTATGACTTTATTCCTGGAGCGCTGTGGTATTTTACTGTCCTCTGAATGAACCTGATCATTCACTACAACTAGCAACAGCCTTTAGTGTCCGCATCTTCCAGTTTAGATTTAAGAGGCTGATTACAATTAATCTGCACATCCAAACTAGGGGTCGTGACCCAAAATTTTGAAAATGGGCTGGAGAGAAACTGAAAAAAGGTTACGTCAGTAACCTCTGTTAGCCGCTAGATGTGGTTGTAATAAACAGATTGGCTTCTTCTTGTAAATGTGTCTCTGTCTTTTGAGCGGTTTAAGCTACAAAATATTATGACCCCATCACTGAAAGACAGGACTCTCCTGAACAGGTACGTGTCTGTTTCCCACAAGCAGCACAGGATTAATTAGAAACAGAGTTGACAAGACCAGGCACTAAATCAGACTGGGGGGGGGACTGATATTTTGAACTTCAAAATAACTTTCTGATGCATTTCAGTCACTTCAAACCATACTTCCTTCAGATTGAAATACTGTCTAAAGTACTGTCCGACTGATTTGTGTTAGACTGTCATAGCCCCAATTAAAATAGTAAACATTGGTTGGTTACATCCTTTTTTCTTTCTTTTTTTACATGATCGGTTTGCCACACTTTTGGGATAACAAAATGTGGTCGCCGGCCAATAAAGTTTGGCAACCCTTGCAGTAAAACAATTATAATTCACAGAAATGCATTTTTGAAAAGAGTTTTAAAATTAATCTTTAAGTGTAAGAGTGATTATTTGGAGACCATTATCTGTCTAGTTCTGGTCAGCATCGTCGGAATGAGGTCAGGTGATCATTTGTAACACTTTGCAATTATGAATCAAATCCAATCACACAAGGGGTCCCTCAGGGCTCTATTCTGGCTCTATATACAGTGGGGTACAACATTATTGGATCCCTTGATAAAGATGAGCAAAAAAGACTGTGTAAAATAAATAATACAAATACTGAGCTATACTGTATGCACATTTAAAAAAAAAAAGTATTATTATGTTATTTTATTCTAAAACAATTCTAAAACTTTATTCTAAAACTCAGAGATATAGATTTTGTTGAACAAGTAGTACAAAAATAAGAGAAAAGTTGATTGACACCCCTGTTTTCAATACTCCGGCCTTTTTCTAAAACGTTTTATGAGATTGGAGAACACATTGGACGGATCTTAGACCATTCAAGGGCCCCAGGACAAGTGGGAGCAAAAAATATACAGTATATGTTTCAGGAATGCCAATCGTATCTGTTTCTAACGACAGAAAGAATTTCAGAACATTCTGAGATGGAGGGTGTCATGGCTTGCTAAAATGACATGGAAAGACTATAAAGATGAATAGCCTCTGACTGTCTTAGGGGTCGTCTGGAGGCTCGATTCATCCTCAACTTTGCATCTCAAATGACCAGAGCCTGTTCAAAAGTAGTGCATTAAATAGGGAATAGGGATCTAGTGTCTGCCATCATGTTTTGATATAGACAATATGCCTATGGAACATACAATATAAATAACCAAATAGCTTAACATTGTTCTCTGTTTATGTACAATATCCAGGCAAAGAGAAATGCCCATAGACGAGTGTCGGACATGTCAGACACATCACACAGATGGGTCAGCTAAAATATACACTGAGTACTCAGAACATTAGGAACACCTTCTTTTTTACCCTCAGAACAGCCTCAATCCCTTGGGGCATGGACTATACAAAGCATCAAAAGCATTTCACAGGGATGCTGGCTCATGTCGACGCCAATGCTTCCCACTGTTAGGGCTGTTACAGTGACCATATTACTTCCACACCGGCGGTCACGAGTCATGACCGCAGTCAAAGTCTACGAGATGATTTAGTCACAGTAACTCAGTTTTTCCAAGCTCGGATGCTGCTTATGGTCATTAGTAGCCTACCAAACTTTCTAACTGTATCAGACTTCAGGATAAGACCCAGATGCAGACAGTTCGTAATAACTAAAGTTTATTACAAAACGGGGCAGGCAAATGACAGATCAAGGGCAGGCAGAGGTTAGTAATCTAGGGCAGAGTCCATAAGGTACAGAGCAGCAAGCAGGCTCTGGCTCAGAGCAGGCAGGGTCAGCAATCCAGGGCAGTGACAAGAGGTACAGAATGGCAGGCAGGCTCAGGGTCAGGGCAGGCAGAATGGTCAAAAATCAGGAGAACTACAAAACAGGAACTAACGAGAAACAGGAATACGGGAAAAATGCTTGACGAGACAAGACGAACTGGCAACAGACAAACAGAAAACACAGGTATAAATGCACAGGGGTTAATGGGGACAATGGGCTACACCTGGAGGGGGTGGAGACAAGCACAATACAGACGAAACAGATCAGGGTGTGACAAACTGCCTGGTACTCAGCACTCTATTGTCCCTTTAATCACTCTTGACATCAATGCAAATGTAATTGGGAATCTAATCAAACACTTCATGAGAGCCCATGACCTCGTGTTGCATAACATTTCTATAGGCTGTGCAATTGCAGCAGAGTTTTGATGGCCTCTATTAAAAAGAGGAGGATCCCATCAGCTTTTTATAGGCTAGGCCTACTATATTTATTTCTCAACTTTCCTAATATTAAGCACATTGCTTCTATTTACAACAGGAGTGTAGCCTACCTGGCTGGCTTGGAAATTAACCACGGGAAAAGCATCCTCCATTCGCTATTTCAGTGCATAAATGACATGTATTTTTTCCCCCTGCCCTGTTTCAAGACAGGTGCATGATAATGATCTATTCTAAATAAAAAACATTTGACATGTATAGTATTTAGTATATGTAACGACAAGATTAAATTAAGAATAGTCTGATGGGTGACAATATTAGCCTATCACTTGTGAATGATATATCACTTATGAATGATGCCCAGTTTGTGCAGTAAGGCAAGAAACAGAGCATGGACTTTTTCAAATCATAGTCACAAACCTCATGTAGCCTAGCCCATAGGCCTAATGTTTTGATGAGGTTTGTATCACAACTAAAGTGGCCAAATAAGTTAAGCACATTAATCTTCTTCACAACTGGGGTAGAGCCTAATTGGCATGCATGGGCGGTTTGGGGAAGATAATTTTCATCATAAAAATCCACCTTTATAATAAAACATTACATGCATAATCGCATTTGCGGTCACTTTTGAGAATGGTGTTTTCCCGCTAATTTATTGGATTTTGAACATTTGTGCTTATAGCTGCCATGTATATTGCTGCAGTTGTAATGTGAAGAAATAGCCTAATAGTTTATCGACATTTTAGCTAAACTTTCCTTTTTGCTAGTGGTTGTTTTAATTTGGTATTTATCACATCCCACAACTGACCCAGACTATGTTTGGAATATTTTTTTCTCGCACAAGAGGACAATAGAATAGGTCAACTTTTGTACTATGGGGATAGTAGATTGACATTGGCTAGTGCTTTTGCTGTTCGTTAGGCCTACTCATCTTGTTGGCTGACGAAAAGTAAATGTGGCCAGTTCTTCCAACATCTTCACCTCGGAATTCGATAAGGATGTGTGCAGTTGCGTCCCCGATGTGTCTGTCTTCACTTTTAGCCTGTGAGTAGGACGCGATCATGTGATGGGCATTGGCTAATAAGACTTGAGATATCTGAGAGAGTCATGTGAGTGAGAGTTGCTTCAGAGCACACAGCCAGGAGATGGGAATTACAATTATTATATTCATCCAAAGGGCACAGCGGCCACTGGACGCAAAAGGCATGGATTTTTTAGGGGGCATTACGGTCACACAAAGGGGATACCGAGAGGAAATTTGAGGCATTATGAAGTGCTTGTCAAATTGTGAATGAGAGACTGATGAAGTGTGTGCAGCCTGTGCAAAAGACAAAGCAGAGCTCATGCCTTTCATGCAACTTTTTTCAAACCATCATTAAAGTTGCATCAGGCAGCCACAGAATGTATTCAAAATCAAAACGTATAGCCCAACGTTTGTATTACAACTAAAATTGTATAAATAATTATTGGAGGACCTGTTTCTTTGTTATCCGCTCAACACAGAATAGCCGCATGTCCGGACTCCCTCAAATTGCTATGTTCAATTGTTTTCTTCATACTATAAAATAATATCAAATAATGCCACATAATTCTAAGCAAATCTTGTCTGCTAAATGAACTAGTGTAGCCCACAGCCATTGGCAAAGCCAGATCAGGTTCTAACATTGTCACGTTCATTGTAAGAATGAGTGGACCAAAGCGCAGCATGAGTAGAGTTCCACATATTTATGACAGTGAAACTTCAAAACAACAAATAATTAACGAATGTGCAGTCTGTAGCGCACATAGGCACTAAACAAAACAATATCCCACCCCGCAGGTGGGAAAAATGACAACCTAAGTATAATCCCCAATTAGAGGCAATGATCATCAGCTGCCTCCAATTGGGAACCATACAAACACACCAACATAGAAACACAATAACTAGAAAATCCCCCTAGTCATGCCCTGACCTACAACACCATAGAGAACACCGAGGGCTATCTATGGTCAGGGCGTGACAGTACCCCCACTCCGACTGCAAAACCTGAACCTAGATGGGGAGGGTTAGGGTGGGCAACTAGCGTCGGTGGCGGCTTTGGTGCGGGTCGTAGCACCCGCTCAGACGCGGATCCGGCCATGGAGCCGGGCTGAACGCCGTGTCTGGACTGGTCACCGGCGCAGAAGAAGGCTCCAGCCATGGAGCGGGACTGGACACTGTGCCTGGACTGAGCACCGGGGCAGAGGAAGGCTACGGCCATGGAGCGGGACTGGACGCCTGGACTGGGCACCGGCGCAGAGGAAGGCTCCGGCCTTGGAGCAGGACTGGACGCCGTGCCTGGACTGGACACCGGCGCAGGAAGCGAAGGGCCGTGGACCGCTGCTGTAACATCTGGGCCATGGACCATCGCTGGAATCTCTGGATTGTGAACCGTTGCTGGATGTTCCGGGCTGTAGTTCATCGCTGGAGACTCAGGGCTGGTGACACACTCTTCTGGGTGAGTGCAGGGAGCCGGCACAGGACGTTCTAGGTTGAGAAGGCGCACTGTAGGCCTGGTGCTTGGAGCCGGCACAGGTTTCACCGGACTGATGACATGCTCTTCAGGGCAAGTGCGGGGAGCCGGCACAGGACGTACCGGATTGGGGAGGCGCGCTGGAAGCCTAGTGCGTGGAGCAGGCACAGGTTTCACTGGACTGATGACATGCTCTTCACGGCAAGTGTGGGGAGCCGACACAGGACGTACCGGGCTGGGGAGTTGCACAGGAGTTGCACCTAACCAACATCTCTCTCTGATCTCCCTCCTCACACTGCTCCATCGACTCCCAGACCATCTCTGGCTCTCTCCTCGGCTTGACCCACCACCTCTTGTGCCTCCTCCCTAAAAAAAATCTTGGGGTTTCTGTGGCCGCAGACCCTGGCGTCGTCGCTGTCCTCCTATACTCCTTGGCGACTTCCGCCAAGGAAGGGTCTCGCATCCACCCATTATTTCCTCCCATGTCCAGATCTCCTTTTCCTCCATGGCACACTGCTTGGTCCTGTCGTGGTGGGATATTTTGTCACGTTCGTCATAAGAATGAGTGGACCAAAGCGCAGCATGAATAGAATTCCACATATTTATTACAGTGAAACTTCAAAACAACAAAGAATTAACGAACGTGCAGCACATGGGTACTAAACAAAACAATATCCCACCTCGCAGGTGGGAAAAATGACAGCCTAAGTATGATCCCCAATTAGAGGCAACGATCATCAGCTGCCTCCAATTGGGAACCATACAAACACACCAACATAGAAACACAATAACTAGAAAAACCCCTTAGTCACGTGACAAACATAATGACTCAGAGTATGCTATTCTGTTTTTCTGAAATATACATTTTGTTCATGTATAGTATGTCTCTTTTGACCTGTCTAAAATAATTTATGGATTTATTTTGAGGGTGTAGGCTATATTAAATGGATTTCTAAGACTTTTTAAAATGTAGATATTCCAAATGTCTGCATCAGTTTTTGTCATCAGTTTTTGTCTTTCCCATTCACCCTCTGAATGGCACACATACACAATCCACGTCTCAATTTTCTCAAGGCTTGAAAATCCTTCTTTAACCTTTCTCCTCCCCTTCATCTACACAAGTGACATCAATAAGGGATCATAGCTTTCACTTGAATTCACCTGGTCAGTGTATGTCATGGAAAGAGCAGGTGTTCTTAATGTTTTGTATACTCCCCGACGAGACAGGACAAAGTGATTACAGGTCAGCAACACTAAAGACCCCAGTATTCAGTCAGGCAGAAGAAGATGTGTCACCACCCAGGCCCATGTCACAGCATGTAGTGGTCTGACTGGGAGATGACAATACATTCCTGATGTACCTTTCATCCCCAAAGCCACGTTAGCGTTCACTGCACATGTTGCTGAACAATTCAACCCTTTTGTTCGTGTCACTGATATTTAGAAATTCACATACAATATTCGGTTCATAAGCATTGACTGTAATACATCCAGGGACCTGTGGTGAAACGACTGCTGTGCAAGGTATTAGGCAACAGCTTTCTTCCCGAGCCCATATTCACAAAGCGTAATCAGAGTAAGAATAGTGATCTAGGACCAGCTCCCCTTTGTCAATGTAATCATTCATTTTGATGTAAAAGGTCAAACTGATCCTGAATCTGTACTTCTACTCTGAGATGCTTTGTGAATACGGGCCCACCACCTGAAATGTGACGAAAAACACGAAAAATAGTCAGTCAGTCATTTTAGCTAACAAATGAAACAGTCATGTAAATGTACACAGGCCTATTCTGCCAAATTATACCAGAACAAAAATCTGTCGTGAAATCTAGAGGGGAATCTATCTTGACCACTTTTTCAGCCACCAAACACATCATTAAATAGGCAGGGGAGAGAAGTAGTTAGGCAAAACGTGTTCAAAAGTCTAATCTTTAAAGTATAGCTACCCTTCTGGGAACAACACATGACTTCACATGTGGAAATTCACATGATTTCACGTGACATTTCCATGTTTTGCACATGTGAAACCATGTGTTTTTGGAACACTTCACATGTGATGATATTTCACATGCGGCCGTGTCTCTTTCATGCTCACGGATCTGGTGGTGTAGCTGCACTATAACAGGACATTTCAGGTTGTTGGTGACTAAGAGGTTATACGTTCGAATCCAATTTAAGTCCCATTTGTGTACATTTTCTTTTTTACAGCAGTTGAAATCAGAATACAGTAGCATACTGTCATAGAAATAATATAGAAATAACACCTCATAGTTGTTGTCAGTGACGAACCGTGACTATTGGAGGCCCTCAGTTGCGGAAAAAAGATTTGACATCATACATATAGACGGAGAACTCGGATGCCTGTGTATACAGATCATGACTTGAGACCTTACTTTTGCAAACCTATGTAGGAGAAGCAATTATTTGATGAAAGAGTCAAACGGTCTTAAGCCACGCCTCGGCTGTGGCTCACAGAAGCAGCACACGTACACAACGGCTGTGGCTCACAGAAGCAGCACACGTACACAACGGCTGTGGCTCACAGAAGCAGCACACGTACACAACGGCTGTGGCTCACAGAAGCAGCACACGTACACAACGGTTGCAAATATCGATAGCAGGAACCACGTTAGAAGAAAATATGGTTGCGTTGTTTCAAAGAAACATTTGCCAAAACAGTCACTCAAATAGTGGCGGGATAAATTCAACCACACAACTACTCACATTGTTTCAAGACCACGGACAGTATATGCTGTCAGAGAGAAAAAAGTTGCGCTGTATTCTATCTCCAGCATGCAAGAATAATATAAATGCACCACAACACAAAATGTCATGTACGCAGTACTTCCAATTGCAACGTCATTACCTTTCTTTTTACCACACAACCAGTGATCTAAAGTTGAAATAATATTTTACACATTGTATTCAAATGATATGAACGAGATAACAACAAAAAGCAAGCTGTAGATGAAAACAAAAAAGTTCACTCACCATGATGATTATCATTTAAAAGTCCATTCTCCTGTCCCGCTTTATGAAGTGGGCAATATAGCTTGTCTTTTGATTTTAAATCCTAAAGAAGTTATTTTTCAATTGAGATCAAAGCCAGAGCTGACAGTCGGGCCTGTCCAGTGGTGTTCTTGGAATATGTCTTGATGCTTTTTAGTGCAGAAAATGTTCTTTCTACTGATGCAGTGGACACTGGAACGGTCAAAACTAGACACAAGTTGTGCATACTATCAATTAGTCTCTTCTGCTGGGGAAAGTGGAGCAGATCAGCCGTGCTCTTACCCTCGAAGTCAGACATTGAGTACATAACGGTGAGTTCTATTTTAAGCCGCGGCAACTCAAAATTAGGGCCATAGCTTTCCTCGAGACTTGAGTACGCAGCGTTTTAAAAGTTTTGCATTTCCCTATACATTGGGAACCTTTGCGGGTCAAGGAGGGCAAGGAACATGAGCCTTTCATGGTCATTGAACCTGTTTCTTAGCTGAGTGACAATGTTGACGGTGATCACACTGTGCAGCTGTTGGTACTGACTGCAAACGTCTTCTTGCATATGTGTCCTGCGCCCCCTTGGAACTCTGGTCTCACTCACAGTGTCCTCGTAGATGGAATCGAATTTTCCTTTTTCCCTCCCTGTGGTGTTGTAAACCAGAAACCGTGGATAGATGGCAGCATTCGCGCATAACTGAAAGCACGAATCACAGAATTTAACCATGGCAAGGTGACTGGGAATATGGCAAATAGAAACTGTAGGTAATCAAACAGGCAAAATGTCAGTGCAGAGACAAAGTGGAGTCACAATTCAATGGCTCAGACACAAGACGTATGTGGCAGGGTCTACAAACAATCACTGATTACAAAGGGAAAACCAGCCACGTCGCGGACACTGACGTCTTGTTTCCGGACAAGCTAAACACCTTCTTCGTCAGCTTTGAGAATAAAACAGTGCCACTGACGCGGCCCACTACCAAGGACAGTGGGCTCTCCTTCTCCGTGGCCGATGTGAGTAAGACATTTAAGCGTGTTAACCATCGCAAGGCTGCCAGCCCAGATGGCACCCTAGCCACGTCTTCAGAGCATGCGCAGACCAGCTGGCTGGAGTGTTTACGGACATATTCAATCTCTCCCTATCCCAGTCTGCTGTCCCCACATGTTTCAAGATGTCCACCATTGTTCCTGTACCCCAAAAAAAGAAAAGGTAACTGAACTAAATCACTATCGCCCTGTAGCACTCACTTCTGTCATCATGAAGTGCTTTGAGAAGCTAGTTAAGAATCATATCACCTCTACCTTACCTGACACCCTATACCCTCTTCAATTTGCCTCCCGCCCCATTAAATCCACAGACGATGCAATCGCCATCTTACTGCACACTGCCTTATCCTATCTGGACAAGAGGAATACCTATGTAATAATATTGTTCATTCACTATAGCTCAGCATTCAGCACCATAGAACCCCCCAAGCTCATCATTAAAATCGGGGACCTGGGTCTGAACCCTGCCCTGTGCAACTGGGTCCAGGACTTCCTGACGGGATGTCCCCCAGGTGGTCAAAATAGGAAACAACACCTCCACTTCGCTGATCCTCAACACTCTGTGTTCAACCATGACTGTGTGGCCATGTACGCCTCCAACTCAATCATCAAGTTTGCAGACGACACAACGGTAGTGTGCTTGATTACTATCATGCCGGGCTGTATTACTGTCTTGTATTGCAACTGCACGGGCCGCTACCGCAGTGCTCTCCAGAGGGTGGTGCGGTCTGCCCAACGCATCACCGGGGGCAAACTACCTGCCCTCCAGGACACCTACATTATGTCACAGCAAGGCCAAAAAGATAATCAAGGACATCAACCACACTAGCCATGGCCTGTTCACCCTGCTATCAAAAATGTATCTCAAGGCCATCAGACTGTTAACTAGCCACCCGGTTATGCAACCCAGTACCTTAGAGGCTGATGCCCTATATACATGGACTTGGATTCACTGGCCACTTTAATAATGAAACACTAGTCATGTTTAAATTATGTTTACATACTGATTTACTCATCTAATATGTATATACTGTGTTCTATTCTACTGTGTTTTAGTCAATGCCTTTCCGACATTGCTCAATCTAATATTTCTATATTTCTTAATCCCATTCTTTTATTTTTAGATTTGTGTGTATTGTTGTGAATTGTTTTAGATACTACTGCACTGTTAGATACTACTGGAACACAAGCATGTTGCTACACCCTCAATAACATCTACTAAATATGTGTATGTGACCAATTAATCCAATTTGATTTGATTTAATACATTTTACCGACATAAAAATATCTCACCTTTTCTAGCATATTTTGTTTGGTCAACATTTGGAAAGGTTTCTGACAAATATTCTGTCTCCATCAGGTTTGTCATGTACCTTATTCACATAAAACGTTTGGATGGAAATACAGTTAATTATGATTTTCAAAGTAAAATATTCTAAATAACATTTGGCACCTGGGTTTTCACATTTGGCACCTGGGTTTTCTCATTTTAACAAAGCAAATTTGAGAACAAGTCTACCTAAATTCTACCAGCATAATGATTGCGCTATGCGCATGCGCAGTACCATCGACCACTGCTACTCTAACTTCCGCGATGCATACAAAGCCCTCCCCCGCCCTCCCTTCAGCAATTCCGACCACGATGCCATCTTGTTCCTCCCGTCTTATAGGCAGAAACTCAAAAAGGATGTACCAGTGACGAGAACCATTTAACGCTGGTCCGAACAATCGTAAGCCACGCTTCAAGATTGTTTTGATCACGGGAACTGGAAAATGTTCCTGTCAGCCTCAGAGAACAACATCGACCTATGCGCTGACTCGGTGAGTGCGTTTATAAAGAAGTGATTTGGAGATGTTGTACCCACAGTGACTATTAAAACCTACCCTAACCAGAAACTGTGGATGGAGGGCGGAATTCACTCAAAACTGAAAGCGTAATCCACCGCATTTAACCATGGAAAGAGATCTGGGAATATGTCTGAATATTAACCGTGTAGCTATTCTCTGCGCAAGTCAATCAAACACGACACAACAGTAGTGCTTGATTACCAACAACGACGAGACAGCCTACATGGAGGAGGTGAGGGCACTCAGAGTGTGGTGTCAGGAAGATAATCTCTCACTCAACGTTAACAAAACAAAGGAGATGATCTTGGACTTCAGAAAGCAGCAGAGGGAGCTCCCCCCTATCCACATAGAAGGGACAGCAGTGGATAAGACAGAAGGTTTTACATTCCTCGGCATACACATCACAGACAAGCTGCAATGGTCCACTCACACAGACAGTGTGGTGAAGAAGGTGCAACAGTGCCTCTTCAACCTCAGGAGGCTGAAGAAATGTGGCTTGTCACCCAAAACCCTGACAGACTTTTACAGATGCACAATCGAGAGCATCCTGTCGGGCTGTTTCACAGTCTGGTATGGCAACTGCACTGCTCTCAACCACAAGGCTCTCCAGAGGGTGGTGCGTTCTGCACAACGCATCACTGGGGGCAAACTACCTGCCCTCCCTGACACCTACAGCACCCGATGTCACAGGAAGGCCAAAAAGATCATCAACCACCCGAGCCACTGCCTGTTCACTTCACTACCATCCAGGGGGCGAGGTCAGTACAGATGCATCAAAGCTGGGACCAAGAGACTGAAAAACAGCTTCTTTCTCAAAGCCATCAGACTGTTAAAGGATCTGCAATAGGGCTCATCTGGGATTTGAACCCAGGACCTTTTGCACCCTAAGTGAGATTCATACCCCTAGACCAACGAGCCTTATATCAAAAGTATATTTTTTGCTTTCTGCAGCAATGACAGTGAAGATATTGATTGACGTGTCCACGGTGCATGGAACGATTGAACATCATGTGTGTTTTGTGTTATACTTGTGAGCATAACACTCTTCCAATCTGTTGACCAAGCTTCAGTTCAAATCTTCTGTAGTTCATCTGCTGTGTCTTTCACATTCTGTCTTCTTCAGTCGTGACAGCAAACTGATGATGAGTGTTGACAAATGAATAAAGAGCAAAATGAGATCAATACATTTTTTTAAACAGCAATCACTAACTCAGAGACGTTGCGGCCTACATTGAGACCCAATCACTGGCCACTTTAATAAATTGATCACTAGTCACTTTATACAATGCACTCTAGATAATTCCCTTTAATAATGTTTACATATCTTACATTACTCATATCACATGTATATACTGTATTTTATACCATCTATTGCATCTTGCCTATGCCGCTCGGCCATAGCTCATCCATATACTTACATGTACATATTCTCATTCACCCTTTTAGATTTGTGTGTATTAGGTAGTTTTTGGGGAATTGTTAGATTATTTGTTAGATATTACTGCTCTGTCGGAACTAGAAGCACATGTTGTTAAACTCGCATTAACATCTGCTAACCATGTGTATGTATGTGGCAAATACAATTTGATTTGATTTTGATTTGATTTGATGTGCTCAAATGTTGTCACATGTGTAGTGAGTGTCATGGCATGGAGCGTTTGCATCCCCAGGTTGTCACATTTATTTCACATAAGATCGTGTGATCATATGAGATCACACAAGTGTTCACGTGTGTTCACATGTGAAATTCATGTAGTTTTTCTGTAAGGGTAGCAATTTACTGTAGTTGTTATTTTCTAGGAACCTTGCTGCAATCCATGCTCTTCTACTGTACTCTAGGTAGCTAAGGTAAACTCAGAGACTGGTCGTGTAAATTAGGTAATGTTAGCTAGCTTTCCCCCAGCGGTTTCAATCTAGCTAGCTACAGTAGCACATTTCTTAAATCATATTTATCAATCCGATGGATAGCTTCCCCTCGCATAAGGGGATAAACATATTTTTTTGGTTTTGCCATCTACAAGTTGTGTAGATTCTGTTTTTATTTGCAAATATTACTTGCAACATAATGTTAATGTTTATATTGTGTACTCTTATGAAGTCTGTAATGAAATATTGATTATTTTCTGGGTAGTATGACTGTTGCGATGAAGATGAAACTTGTACTATAGCCCCAGGGCATGCAGCAGCCACATACAGTTGAAGTTGGAAGTTTACATACACTTAGGTTGAAGTCATTCAAACTTGTTTTTCAACCACTCCACACATTTCTTGTTAACAAACTATAGTTTTGGCAAGTCGGTTAGGACATCTACTTTGTGCATGACACAAGTAGTTTTTTCAACAATTGTTTACAGACAGATTATTTCACTTATAATTCACTGTATCACAATGCTAGTGGGTCAGAAGTTTACATACACTTATTTGACTGTGCCTTCAAACAACTTGGAAAATTCCAGAAAATTATGTCATGGCTTTAGAAGCTTCTGATAGGCCAATTGACATAATTTGAGTCAATTGGAGGTGCCTCTTTGCTTGACATCATGGGAAAATCAAAATAAATCAGCAAATCCCTCCGAAAAAATTGTAGACCTCCACAAGTCTGTTTCATCCTTGGGAGTAATTTCCAAACACCTGAAGGTACCACGTTCATCTGTACAAACAATGGTACACAAGTATAAACAGTATGGTACCACGCAGCCATCATACCTCTCAGCAGCTAAGGACTTTGTGAAGATGCTGGAGGAAACAGATACAAAAGTATCTATCTCCACAGTAAAACGAGTCCTATATCGATATAACCTGAAAAGCCGATCAGTAAGGAAGAAGCCACTGCTCCAAAACCGCCATAATATAGCCAGACTACGGTTTGCAACTGCACATGGGGAAAAAAAGATTGTACTTTTTGGAGAAATGCACTCTGGTCTGATGAAACAAAAATATAACTGTTTGACCATAATGGCCATCGTTATGTTTGGAAAAAGGGGAGGCTTCCAAGCCGAAGAGCACCATCCAAACCTTTAAGCACGTGGGTGACAGAATCATGTTGTGTGAGTGCTTTGCTGCAGGTGGGACTGGTGCCCTTTACAAAATAGGCTGGCATCATGAGGATAGAAAGCAACATCTCAAGGAAGATTAAGCTTGGTCGCAAATGCATCTTCCAAATGGACAATGACCCCAAGCATACTTCCAAAGTTGTGGCAAAATGGCTTAAGGTCAACAAAGTCAATGTATTTGAGTGGCCATCACAAAGCCCTGACCTCAATCCTATAGAAAATGTGTGGGCAGAACTGAAAAAGCGTGTGCTTTTCCAGCTCTGTCAGGAGGAATGGGCCAGAATTCACCCAACTTATTGTGGGAAGCTAGTGGAAGGCTTCCCGAAACGTTTGACCCAAGTTAAACAATTTAAAGGCAATGCTTCCAAATTCTAATTGAGTGTATGTAAACTTCTGACCCACTGGGAATGTGATGAAAGAAATAAAAAGTTCTCTCTACTATTATTCTGACATTTCACATTCTTAAAATAAAGTGGTGATCCTATCTGACCTAAGACAGGGAATCTTTACTAGGATTAAATGTCAGGAATTGTGAAAAACTGAGTTTAAATGTATTTGGCCAAGGTGTATGTAAACTTCCGACTTCAACTGTAGAAAGCTGAGCAACTGAAAAAAACGAATCTATTCTAAATGACAGAAATCTTTATAATCCAGTCAAAACCTAGGAAACATGTTTGTTTGTCTGCGTATGTTTTCTTTGTGCCTGAAGGAACTGTGTTGTCATCCATCATGACTCAAAGTTTTGTCAGTCTGGGCTTGAATGTGTGAGAAAGTACCCTCTAGGGCTACCCAAACTCCTTGCTCCTGCCAAACGCTACGCCACGCCCACAGACGTTTGTTCAGAACACAAACACATTCTAACCGTTCTGATTGTTGCCAGAATCCGATGGGTTGGGGCCGAGCCACGTGGGTAATGCTGCGTTTTGAAAATTCGTCATTGGCTTTGATACTCTGATTGGTTAGAGATGATCCAATCACTGATGACTTTGTTATGTATAACACCCCTCTTTTTGACATCACCACAAACCACTTCAATGATTACAGTCTCAGACGGAGGTTTGTAGAGAACATGGAGCAGCTGAAGAATTCAGTTTGAGTCGTCAGGCAAGTGAATACACACAAGACCCTGCCTGCCGAGCTTTATCTCTCTGCCCCTTACACAAACATATTTACACACACACACACATTTACACACACACTTACCCACACACACACTTACACACATACTTATGCACGCATGCACACACACACACACACACACACACACACACACACACACACACACACACACACACACACACACACACACACACACACACACACACACACACACACACACACACACACACACACACACACACACACACACACACACACACACACACACACAAACCCCCTGTCCTCCCCCCAGTGCCTTAAACCAGATCGCTTGGAAGGGCAATGTCCTCCAGTCTTTCTCTGGTTCATCCTGTTATGCCTCTCTTGGGAAATGGTCAGGAATGATATTTTAAAAGTGCAATGTAAAGGTTTAAGTACACCTTTGTGTATTTTGGAAATCCCCCATTTAGATTTCATGATGGATCTGACTGGAAATGCCTCACAAAGCAGCCATAATCTTCACTGACCACTTAGACCAAGTTAATAAATGACTTGCTTGATGAGTTCATTTCACCTGGCTTAAAGACAACTTCAATATGTGTGTGATGGGAGGGTTGTGTAGTCTGATTTTTGTTGTGGTATGCTGTATAGCCTAGTGATATTTAAAATATTCAACATTCAGATTTTTCACATATTTCTGAACTTTAAAATAATACAATCGTAGGCCTTTGTATCAATACTCCCTCAAAGAACTGGATTCCACTTAGAACTGATGAAATGTTCCTGCCCATCTCTGAGTATAACAGTAAAAGAGCCCAGTCTGGCATTGAGCCCATCCCATATAGAGCCAGTTATTATTCAGGTGCCCCTGTCCTGCTCCTAATAACACTCTAGGGAGGGAATTACTACTTAATTACACAAATACCACAGAAGCACTCAGACCCTCCTTAACACCCCCCCCCCCCTCCCTCCCGCCACCTCCTCTCTTACTAAAACCTCTGAGTAACCTCATACTCCCTCCTCACATGAGTGATTTGGACCTTTGCGTACCTCTGTAGCCCCCCCCCACCCCCCTTGTTCTCTACTTTCTATCCCCTATATCCCTTGCTCCAACCCTGTAGGCCTTCTTTCCTGTTCCTGTCAAGAAATGACTCCCACAGTTGATCACACATACAGGCAGACATATGGTGGGGCTTGTATACAAGCCAAGGTGAGAGACATTGACATCTCTAGTGTTGTGAATGTGACCCCATTCTGCATAGCCATTCTGTATCCAAGGCAGTGTCCCAAATGGCACCCTATTCCCTATGGGCACACAATACCCCATAATGTCAGAGTGGAATGATGTTTTTTGCCATTTTTACAAAATAATACAAAATGAAAGCGTTCAACCTCTTTTTTTTATGGCAAGCCTAAATAGGTTCAGGAGTAAAAAATGTGCTTAACAACTCACATAATAAGTTGCATCTGCCCCACAAATATAATTATCTGTAAGGTCTTAAAATCTTAATTTAATCCATTTTAAATTCAGGCTGTAACACACCAAAATGGAAAAAGTAAATAGGTGTGGATACCTTCTGAATGCACTATTACTGCTTTGGGCATTGGTTCACTGCAGCTCATATAAGTGAATCTGTGTTTATGTTTGTTCCTATATTTACAGTACGGTGTGTGTATCAGAGTGTGAGTCAGAGTTTGTGTACTACGTCTTAGCCAAAGGCATGATACTGCTTTTGTATACATCATTTCCTTCATAACACTTGAATTCTACAATATAATCTGACGTTTCTGCGATTACTCCCCTTTATTCAAAGTGAAATGTCAGTTTTTCTCCTCACATTTGCATATGGAAGGTTAGGCTTGCATCCCAAACAGCACCCTAGTCCCTATTTAGTGAGCTGCTTTTCAACAATAGCCCTATAGGTTTCCCTATGGCCCCTGGTCAAAAGTAGTACACTCATTAGGGAATAGTGTGCTATTTGGGAAACACACACCAAGGCACACAAAGGGAATCCGAGAGGTTCTTAGCCATGAGCTTTAGGGACCTGAACATTATATAGGTCAATCTGCTTTCCTTCCATTCTAAACCCATTCCACTCATATGTGTTGATGTGATTATTTCATATCTCTAAGTTGATTGGTCTGTCAGGTCCAGATGGCCTAGAAGTCCTGTAATGGAGGGCTGGGGTGGCGGTTGGGATGGGGGAGTTATTATTACAAATCGCATGGTGACCGAATACTATGCCGCATCTGTGCGTGTGTGTGTGTGTGTATGTGAATGTGTGAGTGTGTGTGTGTGTGCGCATCTCCTCCAATATTTTTTTTCATACATTATACTAGCATATTATTGATTGATTTCCATTATGTTCCACGCAGTCTTCGTTTTTACCAGTAAACCAACCATCAGGTTTTCCCACCCCATGGAAATCAGCTGCAATAGGATTGTGAGTTTGCTCAACATATAGCTGCAACCAGGTTACCTGCGATACAAGTCAGTATTCGACGTCCATCCGTGTCTGAGGACGTCGGGAGATGACGTGGAAACCTGCCCCTAGGGTGCAAAAGTGAGCACTGTTACCTTCAAGTACTGTAGGTTTTGGTTTTGCTAGGGCATAGTGGATGGGGATGGCAGACGGGTGTAGGCATCTGCCTCTGATTCCAAAGGTTGCATGTTCAAATAAAGCATTTTAAGCCTATCTTTACCTTATCCATTCGGAGTTAATACCTAACCTTAAGAATTTGGAGTTAAACTTAAACCTGAAACACTTGTGGTAACCCGGGAGGTCTACCCCGGGGGTTGGCGAAAGAGGGGAGGTACGTGCCGCAAAGTTGTCTCCCTCTGCTGGGCACCAGGCTGTTGATGGCATCAATTAGGGGTATTTAGGGGAGAGTGCCAACCAGCCTTGCAGGCCACATAAATGGAGCACCGAGGCAAGGAGTGAGCTGAGAGAGGGGAACGAAGTGCATGGAGCCGAATATGAGAAGAAGGACCGAGCCAACACCAAGATAATTTGTTGTTACGTTTCTTTTTTGTTGCCTACTAAAGTTGTGTTTTCTGACTAGAACCTCCCTGTCTCTGTGTGCCCTACAACCCAACACCCAACATTTTACCACACACTTGACGTTTGGAACAACTTAGAAATTTGACGTTTGAGAAACATGGATGAACTAATTCTGACGTCAGACTGAGAGCTTGTAGATAGCTGAACCAACATACTGTACAGTGTTGTCTTTTTCATTTATTTAACCTTTATTTAACTAGGCGAGTCAGTTAAGAACAAATTCTTATTTAAAATCACAGCCTACCCCGGCCGAACCCAGACAACGCTGGGCCAATTGCGCGCTGCCCTATGGGACTCCAATCACAGCCGGATGTGATACAGCCTGGATTCAAACCAGGGACTGTAGTGATGCCTCTTGCACTGAGATGCAGTGCCTTAGACCGCTGCACCACTCGGGAGCTCCAAAGGCAAACATTAATTTGTAATTCGACTCAAGTCTTGAAATGATAAAGTTAAAGGTTAGGCATTAACTCCAAATTCTTAAGGTTAGTCATTAACTCCAAATGTTTAATGAAAGGGTTAAGGTTTGGGATAGGCTTAAAATGCTGGAGGCAAAACCATGTTTTTATGCAGTCAGCTCACTATGTGCAAAGTCTGAGTGAACAAACTTTCACACATTAGCAGCATTTTTCGTCCTTCTGAATTCCACCCAACTCACAGAATAACACTGATTAAGCAATTGGTTAAGTAAAAAATAAATAAAAATAAACAGTGTAGTGGTCCCCCCCCCTCTCCTGTCCATTGGCTTGGTTTGCTGCTCTTTACTTTTCTCATAGTTTGTTGATCCTGCGCTAACCATAATCCTCTGTGTGGTGTTAAATCTCTCAGCACACTGAACAAAGTGCATACTGTACATAGCTAACACGCCACATAATGAAACTAAGCACATGTACCATAAATACATCTATGGTGGGTAGACTCTGTAGCCTGTAAACAGTGTTGTATGTCACCAGCTAATTCACGTATTGTGGCATGACCTCGGTTCGTAGTCATATGTGAGTCACACCGTATGTGTGTAAAACTGCCTGAGAATGATCAGCCTCACTGTTAACCTTTAAATTACAAAAATCTCCCTCAGGAATTCTGTTGCTCTCTGTCATTTGCCACGTCCATAGTTAACTTAGTCTTTGTTTCACTACTCCAGATCAGTTATTTTGTTCCTTATTTTGGAGATAATGTCTTTGGAATGAGGACAACCTGACCTTGGGTCTGTCAGCATCTTTGTTTCATACCCATATTGAAGTCTGAGATTATTGTTATGGTTCTGTCCCAAATCGCACGCTATTCCCTGCATTCTTAGAAAAAAAGGTGCTATCTCGAACCTTAAAGGGTCCATTGGCTGTTCCCATAGGAGAACCCTTTGAATCCAGGTTTTACCTGGAACCAAAAAGGGTTCTCCATGGGGACAGCCAAATAACCGTTTTGTAACTCTTTTTTTTCTAAGAGTGTATATAGTGCACTAATTTTGACCAGAGCTTTATGGACCTTGCTCAAAAGAAGTACACTATATAGGGAATAGGGTGTCATTTCGGACGCAGCCTATCTTACCTCAGGAGAGGAGGATGTGCTGAGTGTGAGGATGAGCTGTGTGTACCAATGTACAGAACATTCTGTTTAGGCTCAGAGGAGAGAGGGAGGAGAATGCCCCTCTGTAGCTCTCTGATCTTCAAATGAACTTTTGTCTTTTTCCATTTTTCTCTCACCTTCAAGCTGCACTGTTTTCGCTCTTTTGCTCTCTCTCTCTCTTTATCTCTCTCTCTCTTTCTCTTTCTTTCATCTAAAGCTCAGTGTGGCAGCCAATCAGGGCCACATACAAACACACACTCACTGTGCAGAGAAACATGCTGCGTTCTACAGTAATCCTTCTTTCCTCTGTGCTCTTTAATTCTCTGTAAATTCTTCCGGTGAAGGGGTGTGTGTGTGTGTGTGTGTGTGTGTGTGTGTGTGTGTGTGTGTGTGTGTGTGTGTGTGTGTGTGTGTGTGTGTGTGTGTGTGTGTGTGTGTGTGTGTGTGTGTTGTGTGTGTGTGTGTGTGTGTGTTACTTCCGGCTGCTTCCAGTATCAGGACAACATCTTTTCACACGCATGAGGAGACAGTGTGAATGAGGGAAGGAGAGAGAGAGGAAGAATGATAGAGGGAGAGAGAGGATTTGGAGTTTGAGGTGAATCCGTCGATGGAGAGGTGAGCAGGAATGCGAGTGGCTGTGTGTGTGTTGGGCAGCTGAGCGGTGACATGAAGCAACTGACACATCTGGAACGGCTTCAGCAGCTGCACCTGAGGAGGAGGGATCACAAATCATCCGCTCTCTCTCTCTCTCCCGCTCTCTCTCTCATGCTCTTTTTTTCTCTCTAACTCAATCACTCACTCGCGCTCTCTCTCTCTCTCTACCTCTCTCTCGTGTTTTGTCTGTGCTCGCCAGAGCACTGCAACAGTTTCACACTGAGCATCAGCAAAGCAGTGGAAGAGCAAAGAAGAGGAAACCGAAAAGCAAGAGAAGAGCAGAGAAAACGGGAGTAAGGAATTGTTTTCATATGAGAGAGGGAGTACAGGACTGTCTGTATATGACAGAGAGGGAGTACGGGACTGTCTGTATATGATAGAGTCAATGAGAGAGGAAGTACGGGACTGTCTGTATATGACAGAGTCAATGAGAGAGGGACTACAGCAGATTAAAGAAAAGGAGGAGGGGATGAGAAGAGTGTGAGAGCGGTGGATAGAGAGGGAAACAGTGGGTTATAGAGCTGGAATGCGCTGACATTAAGGACCTGGCTGTTTATATATGCATTTGGCCCAGCACCTTCTGCCGAGCCACAGGTTTGAGCACACACACACACAAACAGACACGCACACACACACACACACACACACACAGCTCTGTTTGCTTTGGAGGATAAGCCCAGGAGGCCCTGTCAGCAGAAGAGTACACCTTCCAGGGAGCTGTTAACTTTTCCCGCCCCCCTCTCTCTCTCTCTCCTCCTTCTCCCCTTCTGCCTTCCCAAATGTACCCTCCTCCCTCTGGCTGCCCAACCCAGCCTACCTGCTCCAGTCAGGACTCGCAGAGCCCACACACACCGAGAAGCTGGAGTACTCTACTGTTTACCACGGACCTGGCACGAAAAGAATCTAAGAGAGACAGATAGACTGAGAGTCCCAGACACCCAGCCTTCCACTGACTTCCAGCAGGATGTCTAAAGCTTCACGGCTGGCTCGACCATCCTCTGCCGGGGCGGGCTCCAAGGTGTCGTCCTCCCGTAAGGAGGCTCCTGGTGGGGCTCGAGCCCGGGTGGTGAGTGTAGGGGAGAAACTGATGAGGGCCGGCAGCGACGGGACCCTGACCAAGCAGAGGGGCCTGGCTGCAGCCGCCCCACCTGCACTGCAACAGGCGGACAAACAGCAGTCCCAGATGCAGTCTCAGACTCAGAGCCAGTCCCAAAGCCAGGCACAGACTATGGACATGGTGGCCCAACCCAAGAGCAGAATCAGCCCACCTAAAGCCTCAGCTCTTCCACAGGGCTCTATGCACAGTAAGTACTGGACTACAGTCATGTTGCTTTTCCACTGTGACACCGGTGGCCATATGTTTATGAGCATCTCTTATTTTTAGGGGTTAGATTAGCTTTAATATTGCAGATAGATTGTAGCTTCCATCAATGCAAATGTCTGCATCACTTCCAATCCCCCATATATGGTTTTTGCAAATATGTCAGTCTTATGTAGCAACATTTGAAATTGTGTTTTTTTTTTTTAAATTTGAGTAGATTGCCAAAGCGAATTTACCAGCTACGTCTATCAACAGTTGTCGCAGTGACGTTGTATTGAAATGGCTACTTGCATAGTGGCGTCTAGACTATCTTACCCGTATCTTACCCATATACGTCATGGACACTTCTCCCTGTCACTGATACCATGGTTGCCCTTCGTTTGAAGATGTAATCCAGAGGCAGGTTTTTTCTCCTTCTCCTTAGCTATCATACTCTAATTCCACTGATTTCAAAACTCGGTCCTCCAGAAAATGGAGAGCAACACTTATGCAGTTCTACTAAGCAATATATTTAATGCCGCGTTAGACAGGATTACCTACACACACTAACCAGCTCAAATAGACAGAAGAGTACTATACGGCAGACCAATCCGAATTCAACTCTCTTCATGTCCAGCCCATGCATTATCTCAGCCAATCACGGCTAGCGGGAAGGTTGCTCACTTTTTCTGTGGATTAATCAACAGGGATCATAATTTAACAATGTATTCATATTTACAGATGGCATGCAAGTTTGATATTAAGGCACATGAAAGTTCACATGTTCCAGAAGGCATTTCTGCCAAAAAAAATGTAACGCATTTTGATTAAAAGAAGATTACGATCAAATGGCTCTCATGTGACCCCCGACTTACAGCTCAAAAGATTGGCGTCATTTAGAAATGTCCTTGTTTTTGAAAGAAAAGCACTTTTTTAACGTTAAAATAACATCAGATTGATCAGAAATACAGTGTAGACAATGTTAATGTTGTAAATGACTATTTTAGGTGGAAATGGCCGATAAAAAAAATGGAATATCTACATGAGCGTACAGAGGCCCATTATCAGCAATCATCACTCCTGTGTTCCAATGGCACGCTGTGTAAACTCATCCGAGTTTATCATTTTAAAAGGCTAATTGATCATTAGAAAGCCCTTTTGCTAGCACAGCTGAAAACTGATGTTCTGATTACAGAAGCAATAAAACTGTCCTTCTTTAGACTAGCTTAGTATCTGGAGCATCAGCATTTGTGGGTTCGATTGCAGGCTCAAAATGACATTCAAGTTCCTTACTTTTTTCCCCTTCCTCTTCGATTTTTGTGGTAATGCTGCAATTAGTTGGTTGTAATTGTGGAAAGAGCATTTGAATTTAACCACAAATTGTGTTATATTATTTGTTCAGTACTTTATGGGGCTCCCGAGTGGCACAGTGGTCTAAGGCACTGCATCTCAGTACTAGAGTCATCACTACATACCCTGGTTCCTTTCCAGGCTGTGTCACAACCGGCCATGATTTGGAGCCCATAGGGCGGTGCACAATTGAACCAGTGTCATTTGGGGTAGGCCGTCATTATAAATAATAATTTGTTCTTAACTGACTTGCGTAGTTAAAAGAAATGATAAAATTGCAACCAACTTTCTATAGCTTGTTTTAAAATAGCAATATTTTGGAGATGATTTCCTTTTCCAGTAACTCAAAGTGAGAGGTCTGAGTGAAGAAAAAAGGCCATTCTTGAACATAGGGTGAGACATTCCTACTAATTTGCCAGAGAACCAGTTTGGATTTGAGTATAACTTTTGTATGATTGAAGCCTTTAGTGAGAGGTCACCCAGTAAAATACTACTTGCATAAAAGTCTAAAAGTATTTGGTTTTAAATGTACTTAAGTATCAAAAGTAAATGGAATTGCTAAAATGTACTTAAGTATCAAAAGTAAAAATAAAAATACAATGCAAACCAGACGACACAATGTTCTAGTTTTTTTTATTGACGGATAGCCAGGGGCACACTCCAACACTCAGACATTATTTACATACAAAGCATTTGTTCTTAGTGAGTCCTTCAGATGTCAGGCGTGTGCGTCTGCTGAAGTCAGGTGCAAGAGAGCAGAGAATTGTGAAGAGGTGCACACTTTATTACGGCAGGAGAGAGATACAGGCGGACGCAGCTGCGTCAAAAACCTCCAACCAACAAGGCAAAGTGTAAAGCGTGCAAAACAGTCACAAGACACAAAATGTATAACAATACAAACAAGCTTTGTGAAAATACACGGAAATACTGAACGCTAGCCTAGTGCGTACAAACACGTAACACACAAACGATTTCACACAAAGACATGAGGGGGTACAGAGGAATAAAAACATGTAGTGTATGTAGGGAATGAAAACCAGGTGTGAAGGGAACAAGACAAAACAAATGGATAAATGAAAAGGGGAGCGGCGATGGCTAGAATGCCGGTGACGTCGACCACCGAACGCCGGCCGAACAAGGAGAGGAGCCGACTGCGGCGGAAGCCGTGACATCAGAGGCAGTAGGGATGACCAGGGATGTTCTCTTGATAAGTGGGTGAATTGGGAAATTTACCTGTCAAAATGTAATGAGCACTTTTGGGTGTCAGGGAAAATGTATGGAGTAAAAAGTATAATATTATCTTTAGGAATGTAGTATCGTAAAAGTAAAAGTTGGCAAAAATATAAATGTTAAAGTAAAGTACAGATACCCCCAAAAAACTAATGAACTAGTACTTTAAATTATTTTTACTTAAGTACTTTACACAACTGTGTAATAGTAGTATAGTAATTGTAGTAGTTACAGTGTATGGGTTTCACTAGTTTCACTAGCCCCATGTTAGCCACCAAGCCATTTTCCTTACTCCCATGCTACTCAGTTTACAGGTTTGTTTTGCCATGTGTGTGGTTGGCTACAGGAGATCAGTGTGTTATCTGTTTTGTTTTGTGTGTATTGGTCAGACCGGGTTGTTGTGGGATTAGATCTACCTATCAGGGCTCCGCTTTCTGTCCTGTTCATTAGTCAGACTTTTGTGTTGTGTTGTGTATCATTCACGATATCAGTAGTCTGATACTCATAAGTATCATGATAAGCAAACAAAACATGAAGCAGACTTCATTTCTTGTTTCTTGAGGAAACAGTCCTAATGTTGGAACCATAGAAACACATTTTGTCACATTTGTTTATTTTTCTAACTTTAGCATGCACAATTTTAGCAGGTTTTTAAAGAATTTAAACTGCTTCGTTTTTCCCATGTTGCCCTTGGAAAATTGAGTATAGTAAGATTGTGAGATTGGTATTGTGATTGACAACCCTAGTCCAGCATGAGATCGTCCTATCAGCACTCTGCTTCCGTGCCTCGGAGTCGAAGGCATTCCTCACCTGATCACGTGACTGGATCCCACGTCACGTTGTTGTTTTTCCAATCCCATCTCCGTGGGGTGCGGATTATGGAAGGGAGCAGAGGGTCTGATCACTCACTTTTGGCCCCATCATCACATTCCCTCACCCTAGTTAGCTTAGATTAAACACAGTAGGAGAGTTGGGTCCGCGTCCCAAAAGGCAGCCTATTCCCTTTATAATCCATTACTATTTCCTGGCCCTGGTCGAAAGTAGTGCACTATATGGGGAATAGGGGTCATATGGAATGCACCCTAAACCTACCCTTGGTTTTGTAGTGTCATTGTTTTGAAGTATTTTTTGAGTACTTCTTGTATCATCTTGTATCAAGTAAACACGTGTTTTCATTATAGGGATATTTCAGGATCTACTTCCCCAGAGTCAGATGAACTCATGGATAACCATTTTTACGTCTCTGTGTGCAGCTTGAAGGAAGTTGCTAACTGGTGTTTGTGCAATTTCTAGCTAGCATTAGCACAAAGACTGGAAGTCTATGGTAACTGCTCGTGAAACTACCTCTAAAAAAATTGTTTCCTTGAGTTAATAATAACTCTGGGGAAGTAGATAAGTTGCCACAATCCTGAACCATCCCTTTAAACTATCTATCCCCCTCTGTCAATCAAGATGTTCCCTGCCAATTACACACACACACACACACACACACACACACACACACCTACACGCACACAGACACGTTCACGGGGGGGGTGTCAAAAAATGTTTGGTCACATGCTTTGTAAACAACAGGTGTACACTAATAGTGGAATGTTTACTTACTGGTCCTTCCCACTAATGCAGACAGAAAAACAATTATAGAAAGATAATTACACAAGGAATAAATACACAATGAGAAACTATCACTTGGCTATATACACAGGGTTCCAGGCTTGGTTCATCGGTACCGTTTGCTATGCAAGTCTATGACTGGGGTGGCTGGAGTCTGACAGTTATTAGGACCCTCTTCTGACACCGCCTGGTATAGAGGTCCTGGATGCCAGGAAGCTCAGCCCCAGTGAAGTACTGGGCCGTACGAACTATCCATTCGGATGCCAAGCAGTTGCCATACCAAGCAGTGATGCAGACAGTCAAGATGCTCTCAATGGTACAGCTGTTGAACTTTTTGAGGATCTGCAGGCCCATGCCAAATCTTTTCAGCCTCCTGAAATGGAAGAGGCTTTGTCGTGCCCTCTTCATGACTGTGTTGGTGTGTGTGGACCATGTTAATTCCTTAGTGATGTGGACACAGAGGAACTTGAAGCTTTCGACCCGCCCCACTACAGCCCCGTCGATGTGGATACCATTCATCCCTGTGTCAGGTCTGACTTATGTGTTTCTTGTCTAACTCAGAGACAGTCAGTTGGGGGAGGGGAGACAGGGGAAGAGACAGGGGAGACAGACAGCGTTTTGGCAGGGGGGAAGGCGGTGGGAGGAGAGAGGTGAGCTGTGGGCGTGAGTCAAACTTTCGGGTGACAGAAGGAGCTCGGGAATGTGAGCAGGGTATGCTGGGAAGTCTGCAGGTCTGGAGCCATGTGCGTGTGTGTGTGCGTCAGTGAGTGTGTGTCAGTGTGTGTGTGTGTCAGTTGTTCTTACCTGCAGTAAAAAGTCAGGTTGTGGGTTATGAGAGGCAGGTCTGTACTGGAAACCAGATGTCTCCCAGTCTGTGGCTCTGTGTGTTCCCTCCAACCTCTTCACACAAACAGACCACTGACCAGGAGGACTCCTGCCCCTCCTATGCACGCACACACACACGTCTTCTCTGTGTCTTTTCTCTCTCTTTACTTATATATTTCTCTGTATCTCTCTCTTTAAGTCTCTCTCTCTGTCTCTATCTTTCTCTCTTGCTTCCCCCTCTTTCTTTCTACCTTACTTTCACATTTCTACCGCAGTGTGTACAGAGTTTCTACCCACTGCTATTCTTAACTGAAGAATTACTTTGCGCCATGCCAACGCCCCACACACATACATACCCTCTCAAAAGACTTTCAAACAGAATACATGATCTGTGTATTGTGGCAGATGGAGGCTTGGAGGACTCAGCTCAATGTTTCTCTATGTGAGTCGGAGTGATGATGACAAAAACACAACTTTCTCCACATTTCCTGCTAAGGCCTGACTCTTAGAAGCAGCTCCACATACAAACGCTGTAGATATTCAATTTGTAGAGCTATTTTGGGTGATTTTGTTGTTTGTCGAGAGCCCTCATCCACTCTCTGTCTGTCTTTATTTGGAAGTTACTTCAATGATTCCGCAATTTTCTAGTCACACTGGCATAACTAGTCGCACTGGCATCACCGCAACCTCATATTTTTCACTTCATTTAATCTTTATAGGAAAATAGGAAATAGACTTCTGCCCTATGGGCCATTCTGGCTCGGATAAGGCTAATTTATCATCATAACCTTATGTGTTTCACCTCAACTTTATGAACAGAGATTACCGATACAGGTTCATAGATCAAGCTCAGGACCCATTTTGTGCTGGTTTAATAGGTCAAGCTATGGCATCTAAGGCCAGTCTTGGGCCATGGACCAATGTGCATCCCCAATGGCACCCTGCCGCCTAAATAGTGCCCTGTGCATTATAGAGGGAATCGGGTGCCATTTGGGACACAGCCCATGGCTGCAGCCGAGGCACGGAGGTCGTTCTAGCGATGATGTTGCGTGACTGGGGCTGGATGGTAAGCGTGTGTGACAGGTGACATTTCCAGCATCTGTTAAGTCTTCAGTGTTGACGTAGGCCACAGGGCCAGGACTTTGACTGAAGCTGAAATAAAAGCTCTGACTTGCCCTTAAAGATGTCTTCTGCTGTAGTGGCTGCTGTGACCCGGACTAGTGGTAACACACCCGACCAATCATGTTTTTGTTGCTCCCCACTGGAGACTGGGGTTCAATCCCAGCGTCCACTTTCTACTGTGGTCCCACTTGACTGTCACGCCTCTGGCCTTGGCTGCTGTGGAAATCAGTTTTTCATCAGAGGAGACCATGGAGTGTGCCGGAGGCCAGTGGTCTAAGCTGGCCTCTTTAATGACACATCTGGCAGGTTTAAGGCTCTGTACGTCTGAGACACTCATTGATAAGAAGAGAGGGAGGGAGCGAGAAAAGAGAGACTGCTAGGCTGCATAATCAACCATCAGCTAGTCTATCTCCGAGCACCCACGCACTCTTATCTCACCAATTCAATTGAAGGGCTTTATTGGCATTGGAAACATATGTTAACATTGCCAAGACAGACAGACAGACTCTCTCTCTCTCTCTCTCTCTCTCTCTCGTACTAGTGTATAGGTCATGTAAACATTGTCAGTCATTTTGTAAAGGCGGGTGAGACAAGAGCAGCACGGGGGAAAAGCTAAAGCACAACTGTCCCCAGTTATCCTTAGTCATCCGGGCCATTGCACGGTATAAGGAGTCATCTTGTGTTGTTCTTGTGTGGTGTCAGTATGGCATGCAGACGTACAGCAGAGTTTAGTAAGGGGATTTGTCTGGACATGAATGTGAGGGAACTCACTTCAGTTTCCTGTGAATCATCAGAGATCCCAATAAGGATGCACTTTGAGACAGTGTGTGTGTGTGTGTGTGTCTACTTTCTCAGTGGTCTGTGGAAAGACTTTCCTGTTCGAGATTTTGTTACATTACCTCTGGCAGATGGCACAGGAGCGTGCGTGACAGAATATGGTGCCATGACAGTTGGCACCAGGTTATTCCAGGCTTGAACCTTACAAGCTGAGCCATTCCACACATGTTCCTTGTTAATTTGTTCTCGACTGATGCTTTCTGATATTGGGTTGAAAACGCACTTTGGTTAAATGAGCTAAAACAAGCTCAATCTAATTGGGATTACTTTCTTTAAGCGTGAGATAAGATCACTTTCCTCAAAATCGAGAAAGGATTAGATTAATTAATGCCTAACATTACCCATAAACCCCTCTGGTTTGGCAAGACTGTAAGTGTTATTACAGACCATCATAACACACTGGCCCAGATCAAACAGCCCTCAAAGTTTCTTCATTTGTGGTCCACATCATTCATTACGCATTTCTCACTACACTGGGTTTTGAAATTTAATTTGCCTCAGACTTTGTATCAATATAGAATTTCTTAGCTCCATTCACTGAGCGGCTTGGTGGCTTGCACATATTTACACAATGGTCTGCCAAAGGAGAATTTCATGGGGAGGGGAGTCACAGACAATATCATATCACATTGTATTTGTCACATGCGTCATAAACAACAGCTGTAGACTAGCTGTGAAATGCTTACGGGCCCTTCCCAATAATGCAGAGAGAAAAACAATTATTATATATTACTGTGTGTTCCACATGGCACCCTATTCCCTATAAAGTGCACTTTTTGTTGACCAGAGCCCTATTGACCCTAGTCAAAAGTAGTGCAATTACATTTCATTTGGTACTATTTGGGATGCAAAGAAGGTTATGAAAAAAGTCTGTGCTAAAGGATTGAGATAATTGTCAGACTTTGGCACAGGAGGAGATATAGATAGACACCAGGCACGAATCGTCTGAGTCAGACAAACTCAGCCAATTTAGAAGTCAAAGACCTCCATTTATGGTGGATTATGGGAAGAAGAGGTTGCATGGTCGCCATGGCAGCTGGGAAAATGGCTTCAAGATTGACAACCTGGAAAGACAAGCAATGTTTGAGAGAATCAAATATGTGATGCATTGTCGGTAAGTTGTGACTAACGGATCTACAAATAAGAATATGTAGTTAGTTTTGATGCAAGAGGATTTGTAGGTGATTTGTAGATCCATCAGTTGGCAGTCACCTGTTGTGCTATGTTCAAATCAAATCAAATGTATTTATATAGCCCTTCGTACATCAGCTGATATCTCAAAGTGCTGTACAGAAACCCAGCCTAAAACAAGGAGTCATGTCAGGTAGTCCTGAGGCATGGTCCTAGGGCTCAGGTCCTCCGAGAGAAAGAAAGAGAGAAAGAGAGAATTAGCACACTTAAATTCACACAGGACACCGAATAGGACAGGAGAAGTACTCCAGATATAACAAACTGACCCTAGCCCCCCGACACATAAACTACTGCAGCATAAATACTGGAGGCTGAGACAGGAGCGGTCAGGAGACACTGTGGCCCCATCCCGTGGACACCCCCGGACAGGGCCAAACAGGAAGGATACAACCCCTCCCACTTTGCCAAAGCACAGCCCCCACACCACTAGAGGGATATCTTCAACCACCAACTTACCATCCTGAGACAAGGCTGAGTATAGCCCACAAAGATCTCCATGTTGTGTCGCTACTGTGTTGTTGTCATGTTGTGTTGCTACCATGCTGTGATGTCATGTGTTGCTGCCATGCTATGTTGTCATGTGTTGCTACCATACTGTGTTGTTGTCTTAGGTCTCTCTCTATGTAGTGTTGTGATGTCTCTATTGTCGTGATGTGTGTTTTGTCCGACATTTTTATTTTAACCCCAGCCCCCGTCCCCGCAGTAGGCCTTTGGCCTCTTAAAAATAAAACACTGTCTACCTTAGTCATGTGGACTGAAGAACTGTACCTGGCTGGCCCAAGGGTCTCAGAATGTAGGATGGTGTGAGATCATCATCATGCCCTGCTTCTTAACTCTAGGAGACGTGCTCCGCTGTTGTTCGCTAATGACTGGACGCCTATGTGTCATCGTTCAATCCAAACAGACTGGAATCAGGTCACTGAGCAAGAAGTGTGTGAGTGTTTCAGAGAGACTGGGTGGGATACTTTGTTTGGTCTAGTGGGACTTATTCATTCAAGCTCTAGCTTGAGGCAGTGTATTATACTGAACAAAACTAGAAACACATGGAAAGTGTTTGTCCCATGGTTCATGAGCTGAAATACGCACAAAACGCTTTATTTCGCTCAAATTTGGTGCACACATTTGTTTAGATCCCTGTTAGTGAGCATTTCTCCTTTGCCAAGATAATTCATCCACCTAACAGGTGTGGCATATCAAGAAGCTGATTAAATAGCATCATCATTACACAGATGCACCTTGTGCTGGGGACAATGATGTCACACACGTCATTAAACACGTCATTAAACAGTACTTACTGTAATATGAAATACAGAATTTTACTTGCCACCGAGCTGCACAACACTTAGGTTGGAGTCATTAAAACTTGTTTTTCAACCACTCCACAAATGTCTTGTTAACAAACTATAGTTTTGGCAAGTCGGTTAGGACATCTACTTTGTGCATGACACAAGTGGTTTTTCCAACAATTCCAGTGGGTCAGAAGCTTTTAAACAGCTTGGGAAATTCCAGAAAATGACGTCATGGCTTTTGAAGCTTCTGATCGGCCAATTGACATCATTTGAGTCAGTTGGAGGTGTACCTGTGGATGTATTTCAAGTCCTACCTTCAAACTCAGTGCGTCTTTGCTTGACATCATAAGAAATCAGATGGACAATGACCCCAAGCATACTTCCAAAGTTGTGTCAAAATGGCTTAAGGACAACAAAGTTAAGGTATTGGAGTGGCCATCACAAAGCCCTCACCTCAACCCCATGGACAATTTGTGGGCAGAACTGAAAAAACATGTGCGAGCAAGGAGGCCTACAAACCTGACTCAGTTACACCAGCTCTGTCAGGAGGAATGGGCCAAAATTCACCCAACTTATTGTGGGAAGCTTGTGGAAGGCTCCCCGACACATTTGACCCAAGTTAAACAATGTAAAGGCAATGCTACCAAATACTAATTGAGTGCATGTAAAGTTCTGACCCACTGGGAATGTGATGAAAGAAATAAAAGCTGAAATAAATAATTCTCTCTACTATTATTCTGACATGTCACATTCTTAAAATAAAATGGTGATCAGAACTGACCTAAGACAGGGCATTTTTACTATGATTAAATGTCAGGAATTGTGAAAAACTGAGTTTAAATGTATTTGGCTAAGGAGTATGTAAACTTCCGACTTCAGCTGTACATACATACAAAGCCTACTTCGAATGCTGAACATTTCACAGTAGCTGAACTCAACATCTGTCAATCATCATGTGATGGAACTTTGAGCTTTGCTTTACAAAGGCTTCCAAACGAGCAGTGACTACAGGGCAAACAGACCAAAAGGACATGGCAAAATGCACAACCATTTCAGAATCAAGACGTGCTGCCACTCCAATCTGTTTCCTAAACAAATTCATGGGGCACTATAACCACATAGGAGTTAAATTGGTACAGCATTCTCATGGGTTCAACAAATATAGACTCTTACAAGGCACGTCTCAAAATATGTTAATGAGCAATACCATACACCCACTAGTGGTCAAAAGTTTTTTGGCGAGCCTGTATTCTGTGGGGTGGAATTACAGTACCGTTCGAAAAATACAGCAATTCTTTGCTCCGCCCACAACATTTTCCTACAATACATTTTACTGTTGATAATACCCCAAATTGATATGTAATTCACATTTTTCCTTTACAGTGTGTACACAAATTGATGTTGCTATTAAGCACTCATCATTGTACCCCATCTATGCCCTTCTCCAAAGCTAATTACCGCAACTTGTAATCTCGCCAACCGAAACCTGAGCACATACTGTGCCTGCATCCCAAATGATACTCTTTTCCCTACATAGTGCCCTACTTTTGACCAGAGCCCTATGCAGACTTTAGTTTTTCCCCAATCTTATGTATGGACTATGTTGTTAGCTTTTAGCGATCATGGCTAATTCACTTGACTGGCGCTGATGAGCAGATACCAGTGGATGCTAGCTCTCCCCCAGGCATTTTCTCTGATAGAGCAGACAGAGAAATCAATACGCCTCTGCCTCCGTTCAAACCACGCTGATTCATTAAAACATGGGGCTACGTAAATACTTGTGTGTAACCTAGTGCTCTCTCTCCGTGTTGTTGTGGATCTCTATATTCCATCACTTAGCACTGAATGTTCAGTCTATATGACACTGTGATATTTAAACTTTATTCCTGAAAAATAACTACCCTTCTGATGTTGATTTTCATGAATATTTTAATTCTGTGATCATGCTCAAGTTGCTATTACAGTGTGGTATTCAGGCTGCACTCCTGTGGAGGAAATTCACAAAGTTTGAGTTTATTGATACGTTTTAAATCAATCTTTTCATTCATTCATTTTGACGGTCATAATTCAACATCTGTCATTATTGAGTGGGAAAAGTACTTGTGTAAGGTTATGACAGGGATGTTCGTATGTCAGCAATGTGTCCCAATTGGCGCCCTATAGTGCAGTACCTTTGACCAGAGCCTATGGGGTAATGGTCATCTAAAAAGGGACTCCAGCTCAGGCAACTATCCCCCCCTCTCTTGATTCCTTTGGATTTAGCTGCATCATGTTCAGTGATGGAAAGGCTGGTCCACACTCTGACAGGTGACCCTGTCTTGTGAGATGGATTAGCTGCAATACCACTGAGGGTAAAACTGATACAGCAAAACAAAAGATTGACTGTAGACAAACTGCAGTTGTACTGTATACAGTACATTGGTCTGTGTGTTTGGCCGCTGTGCCGCCCATACAGAAATGGATGCATGATTGTAAGTTGCTATGGATAAAAACATCAGCTAAATGGCATCTATTATTATATTGTTTTATTAGCAAAGACCAGGAAATTCCAGACCTGCATAATCAGGATTTGTAGGCCCTAAGCTCAAGAGGGGTAAAATGGATTCTTTGAAAACTAGTTCCATTGAATCTATTCTTAGGACTAAACTAGATCTGTGAGCCACCAATCCAGAAATGAATAGAACTTCCTTCCTATTATTGTAACGTTTCCTGGACGCTAGACCACACTTGTTTTCCAACATATTTAGCTTCCTTGTTTATCACCATGAAGAGGCATGCCTGCTCTTTGTAATGCAGGTCCCAAATGGCACCCTATTCCCTATATACAGCAGGGCACCACTTTTAACCTGGGCCCACAGAGGTATCCCCTGACTCGATGACTGCCTTAATAAACCGTATGGGGAATATGGTGCCATTTGGGACACATATCCTACTGTGCATGTACAGTATGACTTGAATCAGTTCTGCCCGTACACTACGTTGTGGTTATTACAGCTAGACGTTATCTGTAAATCTCTAAAGCCCTGTTTGGCAGAGAGAGGGAGATGGAGAGAGAGAGCACATCCTCTTGGCCTCTTACTGGTTCATATTTGCTGCTGTAAATAAATACCCGTCGATAAATCAAAATCCAGGATCCAAAAGTCAAATAAATCAAATCCCAAACCACTCAACTCCAGATTTATTTTGAGGAGTAAGAGGAGGAGTGTTGCTGTTGTTTCAGGGACATATTTGATTGGATAGCCTTTTGATTCAGATAGATAATGGCTTGAACACCTTTAACGCGTAAACCGCTAACCCACCGTGCGCTGTCCTCGCTGGGTGGTAATGGTGCAATTCGAATGATTAGAGACACGAGTCATGCTTGATAAAAGCAGACTGCGTGCACACGCGCACTCTAAGAATGCGGCGCTAGCTCTTCACTCGTCCACAAAACAGAGCATTCCTTTTTGTCCAGAGAAATGCTAACTTGGGGCACACTGCAAGCTTATTGACAGGTCATCATCTGACCTGAAGAGACTGTTAATGTTACCCGAATAACAGTGGTCATCAGGCTTGAATTACCATTCACTGAATAATATTAACTGGCGATCTCATCTTACCGTGAGGATATATTAATAGCACTTATCTTGAATTCAGAAAGTTGAGTTAACAGCAACAACAATGCAAGGTGCTGTTAGATGAGATTTGGTTTGTGCAAGGATATTGTAAGAAAATGACAGCAACAACCCACACTGGGTGTGGTGATTTTTTATTTATTTAACTAGGCAAGTCAGTTAAGAACAATTATTTACAATGACTGCCTACCGGGGAACAGTGGGTTAACTGCCTTGTTCAGGGGCAGAACAACAGATGTTTACCTTATCAGCTTGGGGATTCAATCCAGCAACCTTTTGGTTACTGGCTCCAAGCTCTAACCACTAGGCTACCTGCCTCCCCAAATTAATTGCCTTCCATAAGTGTAAATCTTACAATGTATTGTAACAGTATTACATCTATCTCTGGAGTCTAACTGCCCAACTATTATAACAGGCATGCCACTCTGATGGGTGAAACTCCCCTATTCTGTCCCAGTTTCCAGCAGTCTGCCTCCGAAGAATGTTTTTCCTCTGATTCTGATGGTGTGACAGTCATTCAGCTCAAGCTGAGAGAAACTTTCATCTTAGCTTTATCCTGCAGTGCATTCAAAAAGTATTCAGACCCCTTGACTTTTTAAACATTGTGTTACGTTACAGTCTTATTCTAAAATGTATTCAATTTTTTTTCTGAACAATCTACACACAATAGCCCATAATGACAAAGCAAAAACAGGTTTTTAGAAATTGTTGCAAATGTATATATTTTTTCACTGAAATATCACATTTACATAAGTATTCAGACCCTTTACTCAGTACTTTGTTGAAGCGCCTTTGACAGCAATTACAGCCTTGAGACTTCTTGTGTATGACGCTACAAGCTTGGCACACCTGTATTTGCGAAGTTTCTCCCATTATTCTCTGCAGATCCTCTCAAGCTGTCAGGTTTGATGGGGAGCGCCTCTGCACAGCTATTTACAGGTCTCTCCAGAGATGTTTGATCGGGTTCATGTCCAGACTCTGGCTGGGCCACTCAAGGACATTCAGAGACTTGTCCCGAAGCCACTTCTGCATTGTCTTGGCTGTGCGCTTAGGGTTGTTGTCCTGTTGGAAGGTGAACCTTTGCCCCAGTTTGAGGTCCTGAGTGCTCTGGAGCAGGTTTTCGTCAAGGTTCTCTCTGTACTTTGCTCAGTTCATCTTTCCCTCAATCCTGACTAGTCTCCCAGTCCCTGCCGCTGAAAAACATCCCCACAGCATGATGCTGTCACCACCATGTGGTCACCGTAGGGATGGTGCCAGGTTTCCTTCAGAAGTGACCATTGGCATTCAGGCCAAAGAGTTCAATCTTGGTTTCATCAGACAATAGTATCTTTTTTTCTCATGATCTGAGAGGAGAGGTACCGTTTGGCAAACTCCAAGCGGGCTGTCATGTGCCTTTTATTGAGGAGTGTTTTCCGTCTGGCCACACTACCATAAATGCCTGATTGGTGGAGTGCTGCAGAGATGGTTGTCCTTCTGGAAGTTTGTTCCATCTCCACAGAGGAACTCCTGAGCTTTGTCAAAGTGACCATTGGGTTCTTGGTCACCTCCCTGAACAAGGCCCTTCTCCTCTGATTGCTCAGTTTGGCTGGACAGCCAGCTCTAGAAAGAGTCTTGCTGGTTCCAAACATATTACATTTAAGAATGATTTTTTTTTTTTACCTTTATTCTACTAGGCAAGTCAGTTAAGAACAAATTCTTATTTTCAATGACGGCCTAGGAACAGTGGGTTAACTGCCTGTTCAGGGGCAGAACGACAGATTTGTACCTTGTCAGCTCAGGGATTCGAACTTGCAACCTTTCGGTTACTAGTCCAACGCTTTAACCACTAGGTTACCCTGCCACGACCTTCAATGCTGCAGACATTTTTTGGTAGCCTTCCCTAGATCTGTGCCTCGTCACAATCCTGTCACGGAGCTCTAAGGACAATTCCTTCGACCTCAGGGCTTGGTTTTTGCTCTGACATGCATTGTCAACTGTGGAACCTTATAGTATCAGGTGTGTGCCTTTCCAAATCATGTTCAATTGAACATACCACAGGTGGACTCCAATCAAGTTGTAGAAACATCTCAATGATGATCAACGGAAACAGGATGAAGTTCAACAGGATGAGTTCAATTTTGAGTCTCATAGCAAAGGGTCTGAATACTTATGTAAATAAGGTATTTATGTTGTTTGTTTTTAGAAATTTGCAAAAATTTCTAAAAACCTGTTTTCACTTTTCCATTATTGGTTATTGTGTGTAGGTTGATGAGGACAATTTTTTATTTAATCCATTTTAGAATAAGGCTGTAACGTAACAAAACGTGGAAAAGGGGAAGGGGTCTGAATACTTTCCCAGTGAAGACCATCAAAACCCGAAATACTTTAAATTTGAGCCAGTTTGCTACAGCAGGAAAATAATCCTGCAGCAACAGGAAATGTGAATTATTATGTGGATTATAATGAATTGACATCTTTGTAGGGGTTGGTACCCTCTTGGGCCTCACTCCGCCCTATCTGAGATACCTACTGGAGCCTTCATCCTCCACATACAACAGCCGTTCTGCCAGTCACATTCTGTTAAAGGTCTCCGAAGCGCACACATTCCTGGGTCGCTCCTCTTTTCAGTTCACTGCAGCTAGCGACTGGAACGAGCTGGAAAAAAAACACTCAAATTGGACCGTTTTATCTCCATCTCAATCATGAACACTCTTACTGACAGTTGTGGCTGCTTCACGTGATGCATTGTTGCCCCTACCTTCTTGCCCTTTGTGCTGTTGTCTGTACCCAATAATGTTTGTACCATGTTTTGTGCCACTACCCTGTTGTGCTGCTGCCGTGTTCTGTCGCTACCATGTTGTTGTCATGTTGTGTTGCTACCATGCTGTGTTTTCATGTGTTGCTGCCATACTATGTTGACGTCTTAGGTCTCTCTTTATGTAGTGTTGTGTTGTCTCTCTTGTCGTGTGTTTTGTCCTATATTTTGAATCCCAGCCCCCCGTCCCCGCGGGAGGCCTTTTGCCTTCTGGTTGGCCGTCATTGGAAATAAGAATTTGTTCTTAACTGACTTGCCCAGATAAATGGAGATTCAATGAAAAAATAACTGAAAAAAAGCAACAGCCCTGCTACACTGTAGCAGTCTGGCGTCCTGCATTGCCATTGCATTGTTGGCAGCGTCCAAACTCAAGGATCGCTGAGGTTCAATTCTCAGTGGCTGACGTGCCTGCTCATTCTATCAAGTGCATTTAAATCATGAGAAATACAAGTTGATTTTGGTTGCGTATGGCCTCAACTACACACCACTGGTTGTACTAAGACTTATGCGGTCATGAAGCTACTAGCTACCGTAGCTACATTTATGTTCACGATCTAAACAAAAGCAACTAATGAGAACTTGCGGGGAAAAAAGAAGTGGAACAAAGCTATTGTACTTACGCATTGTCAATGAATATGGTACAGTACAGTAGGTTTAAATAGGACTAAAAACACTCTTCCCCTCTGCTCCTTTCCGCTCTCAAAACAACGTGCTCTCTGTAGCAGGTAGAACGTCACATTGACGCCACGCCGATGGCAAAGTTTAAAAGTGTTAAATGGCATACATTATTATATTATATTAACAAAGCTTCCAAAAATGTATATAAAAGAAACTGTGGTACATTTACAACAATATCATCCTGAAAATGGTTCATTAACAGGAATGTTCTATTTTTTTGCTAGCATCCCTTTGAGCATCCCTTTGAGTGAGCACATTGTTAAGCAGCAGAAAGGACTGCATATAAGAGAGTGTCATGCAGTGGTCACCAACCTTTTCTGAGTCAAGATCACTTTCTGAGTCAAAATGCAAGCCGAGATCTACATGACTTAAAAAAACAGAAGACGACGCAATATTTACCAATTAAAAACAGTATTGTAGCAATGAGGTTGGTGCAGTAGGCTATAGGCCCAATACATTATCCCTGCATACTGGCTATGCTTGCCCTACCAATGTTGCTCTTCTCAAACCATTCTGAAATGATATCTTAAAAAATGTAGGTATATGACCACACTGGTAGTATATCATTTGTCGTACTACTTGTGGGCCCGCTGAGTGAGCATCATTTGTGTTTTTATTTTCTGAACTGATCGCCTGCATTTGATGGTCAGTCTGTGGGGAGGGAGGAAGCAGCAGTGAGGCTGCCTCTCACCCCACTCACCGTCCCTCCGCAGAGAAAAGGGGAAAGTCTTCCAGCTGGTAGCGAAACTCAAGTCACACTGCATTATTTCTGCCTAATGCACCAATTCCTGTTGTTATATTCCTCGATATTGTAAAAGACACGAGCCACTAATAATAACATCGCAAGCTTATACACAACGCTTAACGCTTTGCTGCACTCATTGCCGCTGCAGTGCTGGTTGTAGCGTGAGTGGAAGTAGGGAAAACGCTCATTTTATAGCGTATAAAAGTGTTGACAGTGCTGAATAACAACTTACACATGAACTTACTCATAAAAACAGCAGCTTTTTGCTGTATTCGTTGAGTCTCTCTCTAGTCTTGGTTTTAAAAGTTTTGAAATATCACAGTATCAACTTTGCTGTGTTAGTCAGAGGCTTATTTTTACAGCTTGAGGAAACTGTGCAGACACCGTGACCTGAGCTATCTGATTGGCCAGCGATAGGCCTATAGGTGCACTTGATTTGGTCTCTGGGCCTGATGGGTATGTGGAGTTCAACCTTCAGATACATGAAATGGTTCAAAATGGGAACACTTTGCCTTCACGGCACCAGGGCTGCTGAAACAGGTGCACCTACAGCCAACAGGGCGAAACAAATGTTTAAAAATAGTAACGCAAGGCTTTAACGTTGTTGTTTTTTTACAGAAATGTTTGGTGATCAACTAGGAATGCCTTGGAGATCGACCAGTCGATCACGATCGACCTGTTGGTGACAACTGGTGTAATGGATGAGCCAATTAGAGCCCTGCTACAATGGGTTCCTTCCTGCTAGTCACTGTGGCCCTTGGAGCCACATCTCTGTGATGAATGATCCTTTTTTTTTTACTATTCTTGCCTCATAGAAAACATAACATGAAAAAACTATCCCGACTACTACTTTTTCAGAGAAAATTGTAGTGGCGGATACCAAACGTATATCTTTTTCTATCTTCTAAATGTTTATGTGAGCCGCAGGGCCATTTGCACAGTGGCTCATGTGTATATGTGAAATTAAACAGGTAGGACAAGGGACATTTACATTGGAAGGTCAATATGTAACCTACTGTATGTGATCTACAGTAAGTGTAGATGCAATCAAAGGTAAACCTGGAAAAATGGATTTACCCATGTTGACAGCGAGTTCTAACCTAATCTTTGACAGTGAGTTCTAATCTAATCCTCTCTCAATGTGCGTCCCAAATGGCACCCTATTCCCCATTTTAGTGGGGCCATAGGGGCTCTGGTGAAAAGTAGTGCACGTTATAGGGCATTTGGGATGCAGACTAAGTTCCGTCAATACCAAACTAATTAGATGAATCTACATGAATCTATTTCACGTTAAGAGTGGTTGTCTGCTAAATGCGCAATGCCAAGAGTGTGCAAAGCTGTCACCAAGGCAAAAGGGTGGCTACTTTGGAGAATCTCAATTGTAAAATCTATTTTGATTTGTTTAACACTTTCTTGGATACTACATGATTCCATATGTGTTATTTCTTAGTTTTGTGTCTTCACTATTATTCTACAATATAGAAAATAGTAAAAACAAAATATATATATATATATAATAACCTTGAATGAGTAGTTGTGTCAACTTTTGACTGGTACTGTATATGCTTATCAGTTCTCTAAAGACTCATAGTGTATATATCGTTATAGGTGAGTTAGAGTGTCCCCAGAAGGCCAGGTAGAGAAACTACAGCGAAATACACCTCCCTCATACCGTACACTGAACAAAATAAAAGTTATTTAATGTTTCTTCCTCAGCTCTTAAGGTTCCTTGGTGAAGTGTGGGGTTCTTGACGTGGCATCGACAGTTCTTCAGAATTCTAAAAGGTTCTAGAAGTCTATGGAAACCTGCAGATGCGTCCCTTTCATAACACACAGCAAATTGCCCAGTGTTAACTAGGGTTGCTTTTTCAGTGTAACATCTATTGTGTTGATTCAATAGTGAAATTAACACTGTGAATAGTTAAATTAATACCTAGTTGTGTAAAATAACCCCAGTGTTGGAGTGAATAACCAGAGTTGAACCAAAACCACGCCCATCATTGTCATTGTCATGCTCTATTACGTGTCGTTTTTTTCATTGTTTCTTTCACTGGCTATGTTTCTACATGTACATTGTTTGATTGATTGATTAATTCATCTTTATTCCCCCAAATCTGGCACTCGTTTTGAATGCCGGCAAATTTTTTCTCCCAAATGTTGGATATTCCCACTTTGGCTGGGTCTCAGTAGGAATTACAGATCACTTCGGAAACCAGCATAATGTGTTTAAGGCCACTGTATTCAAGTTAAACTAGCTGCTCAAAAGAAGGCCTAATGACATATGTATTGTCTTAAATAATACTTGACAACATATTAATTTAGGATCTTATTTGGTGAATGCCACAGGACTGAAAATGTATGAATCCAGCAAATATGTCTTTGTCACTAGCAAACGAAATCATGGGTGGTACTGGTAACTCTAAAATTAACTCGAAAGGAATTCTGGGAAATATGCAAGCAAAGCTTAAAACCTTACAGCAGGGCTATTCAATTCTGGTCCTGGAGGGCTGAAACATTTTTTGCTTTTGGATTTTATATGGTTCTTCACAGAGCCATCCCATTTATGGTTCTTCACAGACCCTAAAATGATTCCCCTATGGCCAGCTCGTTGTGTAAGTGTCTGATGTGCTTCTCTTTATCCTCTAGAGAGACCTACGGGTTTAATTAAGACTCAGCTAAAACCCAGCTCACTGTCAGCTCATCTCCTTAAACATTATGGAGAGAAGCTTTTGCTCCTCTCAGACTGGGACTGTGGGAAACCCAAAAAATATAATACACATGACCACACACACACAGGCACACACACACACACACACACACACACACACACACACACACACACACACACACACACACACACACACACACACACACACACACACACACACACACACACACACACACACACACACACACACACACACACACACACACACACACACACACACACACACACACACACAAGGGAACACAGGATCAAATTCCGCCACCTCATAATTCAGGGGATTTTGGAAAGGAGCAATAATATGGTTTTAAGGCAATGCGAAGTCATCCCTCAGAGATGTATGTTTGAAGCCAGGCGGTGAGGCTAAAGCCATCATTCAACTGACACAACGTTTCGCCAGGGCTCTCACTGAGTAGAGAGAGTATGTGTCCAAAATGGCACCCTATGCCCCCTGTTCAAAAGTATTGTGCAATAAAGCAGGGGTTGGAGCCAAAATCATTTTCCAATCGTTCTGTTCCCAAGCAGAACCCCCGTTTTTTTTTCTCGTTCAGTTCCAATGTTCCCGACCAGAAAATTAAGTTCTGAACCGGTTCGAAACCCCAAAAAAGTAACGGTTCACACAACGTTTGTTCCTTTTGTAACCAGTGAAATCAACGTTGTCTTTACATTTAGCTCATTTGAGCAGCTTTCTGCTAGAGCAGAAAGCTGTAGGATAGTTGGATAGTTGTTTACATGTTTGATTGGCGACTGACATTTCACGGGTGTGGAGAACCCAAGAGAGAGGGGTGGGTTGGAGGGGACTTGGCTTGAAGCTCTGAACATCATGACCTGACGTGAATTGGAATGTGCTTAGGCCACTTCTAGCATTATAACTTCACCGGAATAATATTTTTGGAACTAAAAAGACAATAACGGTTCTGTTCTGGAACACTTTCGTTCCCAGGTCTGGTTCCATTCCCTGAAGATAGTAGGATGCCATTTGGGACAGATCCTGAGAAAATAAGGGGATTTCAGCTCAACTCATGTAAGCACCCTGGGTTGAACACTTCATAGAACCGTTATTTTTTGTGGCGTACTGCACTAACATCGAATAGTCTCCGAGATATGCAACTTTTCAGGGAAGTCAGGAACCAATACACACAGTCAGTTAGGAAAGCAACGGCTAGCTTTTTCAACAGAAATGTTCATCCTGTAGTTGTGCCCCAAATCTCTGAAACGTTTTGGGGCACTGTAAAGTCCACGGAGAATAAGAGCAGCTGGAAACACTGTCACCACCGATAAATCCATGATAATCGAGAATTTCAATAAGCATTTCTCTACGGCTGGCAATGCTTTCCTCCTGGCTACCCCAACCCCGGCCAACAGCTCCGCACCCCCCGCAGCTACTTGCCCAAGCCTCCTCAGCTTCTCCTTCCCCCAAATCCAGATAGCTGATGTTCTGAAAGAGCTACAAAACCTGGACCCGTACAAATCATCTGGGCTAAACAATCTGTACCCTCTCTTTCGAAAATGATCCGCCACTATTGTTGCAACCCCTATTTCTAGTCTGTTCAACCTCTCTTTCGTATTGTCCGAGATTCCTAAAGACTGGAAAGCTGCCGCGGTCATCCCCCTCTTCAAAGGGGGTGACATTCTAGACCCAAACTGTTACAGACCTTTATCCATCCTTTGTAAAGTCTTCGAAAGCCAAGTTAACAAACAGATCACTGACAATTTCTAATCCCACCGTACCTTCTCCGCTGTGAAATCCGGTTTCCGAGCTTGTCACGGGTACACCTCAGCCACGCTCAAGGTACTAAACGATATCATAACCGCTATTGATAAAAGACAGTACTGTGCAGCCGTCTTCATTGACCTGGCCAAGGCTTTCGACGCTATCAATCACTGTATTCTTATCGTCAGACTCAACAGCCTTGGATTCTCAAATGACTGCCTCGCCTGGTTCACCAACTACTTCTCAGATAGAGTTCAGTGTGTCAAGTTGGAGGGCCTGTTGTACGGACCTCTGGCAGTCTCTATGGGGGTACCACAGGGTTTAATTCTCGGGTCAACTCTTTTCTCTATATATATCAATGATGTCGCTCTTGCTGCAGGTGATTCCCTGATCCACCTCTACGCAGATGACACCATTCTGTAAACATGAGGCCCTTCTTTGGACACTGTGTTAACAAACCTCCAAACAAGCTTCAATGCTATACAACACTCCTTCCATGGCCTCCAACTGCTCTTAAATGCTAGTAAAACTAAATGCATGCTCTTCAAACAATCGCTGCCCACACCGGCCGACCGACTGACTAGCATCACTACTCTGGAAGATTCTGACTTAGAATATGTGGACAACTACAAATACCTAGGTGTCTGGCTAGACTGGAAACTCTCCTTCCAGACTCATATTAAGCATCTCCAATCCAACATTTAATCTAGAATTGGCTTCCTATTTCTGACTATCCTTCCAATTCTTTACTTCGGCGATAGCCTCCAACACTCAGCAAACTGGATGTCACCAAAGCCCCATATACTACCCACCACTGCGACCTATTTGCTCTCGTCGGCTGGCCCTCGCTACATATTCGTCGCCAAACCCACTGGCTCTAAGGCATCTAAGTCTTTGCTAGGTAAAGCCCCGCCTTATCTCATCTCACTGGTCACGATAACACCCACCCATAGCACGCGTTCCAGCAGATATATCTCACTGGTCACCCCCAAAGCCAACACACCCTTTTGCCACCTTTCCTTCCAGTTCTCTGCTGCCAGTGACTGGAACGAATTGCAAACATTGCTGAAGCTGGAGACATATCTCCCTCACTAACTTTAAACCTCTTGAATCTCCCCATCCCGGATCCGGGATCGTGACTAAAGCCTCAGGCTCATTAGCATAACGCAACGTTAACGATTTCTGAAAATCGCAAATAAAATGAAAATAATGCACCTGCTCTCAAGCTTAGCCTTTTCTTAACAACACTGTCATCTCAGATTTTCAAAATATGCTTTTGAACCATAGCAGTGGACTAATTTGTGTAAGAGTATGCTAAGCTAGCTTAGCATTTTGAGTAGCATTTAGCACGCAACATTTTCACAAAAACCAGATAACCAAATAAATAAAATCATTTACCTTTGAAGAGCTTCGGATGTTTTCAATGAGGAGACTCTCAGTTACATACCAAAAGCGCAGTTTTTCCTGAAAGCGTCTGTGTGTAGGAGAAATCGCTCCGTTTTGTACATCGCATTTGGCTACCGAAACGAACCGAAAATTCAGTCACCTACAACGTCAAACTTTTTCCGAATTAACTCCATAATATCGAGCGAAACATGGCAAACGTTGTTTGGAATCAATCCTCAAGGTGTTTTTTCACATATCTCTTCATTGATATATCGTTCGTGGAAGCCTGTATTCTTCTCTAAATTCCATGGAAAAATACTTGCAGCTCTCTTTTGCGCACCAATTTCGGCGCAGGACACCGGGCGGACACCTGGTAAATGTGATCTCTTATGGTCAATCTTCCAATGATATGCCTACAAATACGTCACAATGCTGCAGACACCTTCCTCTCATTTGGTGTGTAACTGAAAAACATCAGAAGGGCAGAAAGGGCAGACTTACCCCTTCGCATTCACAGCCATATAAGGAGACAATGGAAAACAGAGCCTCAAAAATCCTGCTCATTTCCTGGGTGCCGTCTCATCTTGGTTTTGCCTGAAGCTCACGTTCTAGGGCACGCACATAAAATATCTTTGCAGTTCTGGACACGTCAGAGTGTTTTCTTTCGAAAGCTATCAATTATATGCATAGTCGAGCATATTTTTGTGACAAAATATCTTGTTTAAAACGGGAACGTTTTTCATCCAAAAATGAAATTGCGCCCCTAGAGTTTCAACAGGTTAAGCATCAGCTATCTGAGCAGCTTACCCATTGCTGCAGCTCTACACAGCCCATCTGTAAATAGCCCATCCAACTACCTACTTCATCCCCATATTGTTTTTATTGACTTTATGTTGCTCTTTTGCACTTCTATCACTCCAGAGTTAATTTTCTAAATTGTAATTACTTCGCTACTATGGCCTATGTATTGCCTTACCTCCCTACTCCCTTTGCACACACTGTATATAGATTTTTCTATTGTGTTATTGACTGTACTTTTGTTTATCCCACGTGTAACTCTGTGTTGTTGTTTTCTGTCGCACTGCTTTGCTTTATCTTGGCCAGGTCACAGTTTTAAATGAGAACTTGTTCTCAACTGGCCTACCTGGTTAAATAAAGGTGAAATAAAAAAAATAAAAAAAGACATTGGATAGCTGAAGTGTGTTCTTCAAAAGCCCTTAGTGTTTGTTTTGTATTACAGTAAAATGGCACATGTTCTATCTATGACTACACACACAAAAACATTTTATTGGAAGGTGTGTTTGTGTGTGTGTGTCTGAGGATGATAATAAAAACTAATATTGATCGAATAAATTAATGTGCATGGGGTTAATACAACATTTCCCAAACTGCAAGGGGTGCACGTTTTTCTTTTCTTTTGCCCTAACACACACAGCTGATTCGGATGATTAGTTGATTATTTGAATCAGCTGTGAAAGTGCTAGGGCAAAAAAAATCAATAAAGAGCAGCATGTGATTGTCAGAGGTTTTCTTTCGCCACTGTTTGTCAAAATTTGGCTTTAGTATCCTATAATCCGTTGAAATACAATGTTAGCATCTTGCATAATGCTTTTGTTTTTTTACTTAAAGTTTTCTATTTTTCAAAAACGGAATCTATGGCATTATTTAGGATTTCATAGAATAAAATAAAACCAATGATTTGAACAACAGCGCATGAAGTATGGTTTCACATTAAAAAAAAATCGAAATAGTGTACCTTCAATGGGATTCGACTCCGTAGTTTCTTACTCTACCTGCTAAACTACCGGTCAGGTGAAACTACATGCAGAAAATCCAAGCTATATTTGTAAGTGTTTGAAAGCAGTTTTACAATCGAAGAAAGCACCGGAACCACAGCGAAATCACTGCGCTCTTGGAACAACACACGGTTTGAAAAAGCATGTGATGAAACAAAGCTTATTACGTCATTTGACGTACTTATGATAAAGCGGATACACTCGTCCGCACAGTTGAAATTGCTTGGTGATTTTGACGCATGACAACGAGTTCCGGAATCAACTGTAATATCACTATCTAACCCAGCAGTTGTAACAGCTAAACAAACCATACATATAAGCCCTCAAAATAAGGCCTTGTATTGTGTTAAATAATGTAATTATAAAGATAACATATTCACTTAGGGTATCACAAGGTGAAGTCCATAGGACTGAAAATGTATGTATGCAACAATCATGTCTCTAACAAATTCAGTCATGGGTTGTAACTCTACAATTCACTCGAAAGGCAAGGCATTCTGGAAAATACAGGTATGCAAATAAAGCTTTATACTATGCAGTGTGTTAATTCAACACTGTTCAGTGTCAATGCAGGTCCACGCTTTCAGTGTTAATTTAACACTGTGGAATTTATGTAGGCACCAAACAAACGGAAGAAAGCAGACTAAAATATGGAGGGACTACTTCAATTTGTTCAATTACAAATGCTTTTTTTGTGACTTTTGTTGCAAAAGGTTTCGCCACGGTGTGCCCTAATGAATAAGACATGGTTGAGACCCAGTTTGGAGTACAGCAGGAAGAGGCCCTGGTAGAAAGTTGTCCCAGATTGATACAAAGCTGGGCTTGATTTGCTTCATGTTGTCTGTGCTTGAGGGGATTCTACCCCTGAAGTTCTGCTTCTCACCGTCTACTATAAGGGCACAGGGCGAGACCCAGATGCAGACACGGGAGGCAGATGGTTAGAGTTGTATTATATTTATTATAATCCAAGGGGCAGGCAAGAGAATGGTTGTGGACATGCAAAAGATCATAAACAAGGTCACAGTCCAGGAGGTACAGAGTGGCAGGCGGTATGGTCAGGCTGGAGAGTTCTGAGTCAAGGGTCAAAACCGGGAGGCGATAAGAAAAAGCAGGTGCATGGAAAAACACGCTGGTTGCCTTGACAATACAAACTGGCAACAGGGAACACCGGAATAAATACCCAGGGACTAAATGGGGGGAACGGGTGACACCTGGGAGGTGGGTGGAGACAATCACAAAGACAGGTGAAACAGATCAGGGCATGACAGTCTACGTCCCAGATGGCACCCTATTCCCTATGTAGTGTACTATATCGGGAATAGGGTGCCTTTTGGGACACCCACACTCTTCCTACATCACAAGCCCCCAACAAATAACTCCCTCTAATTCTCTGCGTTTATCCTATGACAGCTCAGAGATACATCAGCCATTTTCAGTCACGTGAGTGAACTCAGGTTTAGTGAACCTGCTGGCCTTTGTCTGGTACTTGCATTTTTATTCAGAGTGAAGTTGATGCAAACCCTAGGTGTCACACTACAGTCCAATTGTCGTTTACACTAGCTTTCTGATAGAACCACAGTAATTCCTATCTGACTGAACATCAGAAACTAAACTACAGTGACTGTGTACCTGAAGGCTCAATGTCAAGATGGAAGGAGGATAGAGAGGGACGGAAAGGGAATAGAGAGAAAGTATAGGAAGACAGCTGTAGAGAGAGAGACAGCAGAGAGGAAGAGAGAGAGAGGAAGAGAGAGACAATAGCGAGGTAGAGAGACGCAGCGAGAGAGAAGAAGAAGTTGAAGAATTGAGGGATGAGAGGAGGGTGAAAAGCCTATAGCTCGCAGCTGGCTCGGGCGGTGAACATGTCACACGCCTCTCATCTTCTGCACCACCTGGTTTCCCATGAGAGCCCTGGAGAGAGAGTATAGGAAGTGTTCTCTCCTCCACCACCTGCTCTCTCTCTCTCTCTCTCTCTATTCTCTGTCTCTCTCTCTGTCACAATAACACTGCTAGTCATAGGTTGAGTCCCAAATGGCAAACCCAGGGCCCATGGTGCTCTATGGACCCTGGTCAAAAGTAGTGCAATATATAGAGAATTGAGTGCCATTTGAGATGCAACTGTTCTCTTATCTTCAAAGGAGAGTAAAGCCAGTGACACAACACATACACAGCCCTGACTGGAGAATCAGACATGATCTCTCTTTCAGTGACAGTGGACTTGGGAAAGGGGAGACCTAGTCAGTTGTACAACAGAATGCATTCAACTGAAATGTGTCTTCTGCATTTAACCCAACGACAATTTAACCCAACTGAATCAGAGAGGTGTGTTGGGTTGCCATAATCAACGTCCATGTCTTCGGCGCCCGGGGAACAGTGGGTTAACTGCCTTACTCAGGGGCAGAACCACAGATTTTTACCTTGTCAGTTCAGGGATTCAATCCAGCAACCTTTAGTTTACTGGCCCAATGCTCTAACCACCCCCCACCCCCTCCACCCCCCAACTGTGTTGTGAGTTCAAATGTTGTACAGTAAGTGTCTAACACATAGAATCACCCCACCCTCCTCCACTGTTGTTATTACATTCATTTGGCTCAACTTGGCTGAGGTAATATAGGAATATTATGACATAATTATGTTCAGGGGGGCCGAGACAAAACTTCTTTGAATATTCAGCAAACAAGATAGTTATAGAATATTAATTCATGTACCTTGTTAATCCCAGCGGGGGGGATTGGGCTTTACTTCAGGATCAAATAGTTTTATTTCAAAAAGTTTACCTTGGAGAGATGATGAACATAAGGCAGGGGTGACAAACTCATTCCATGGAGGGCCTCGTGTCTGCTGTTTTGATTTTTTCCCCCTTTCAATTAAGACCTAGACAACCAGGTGAAGGGAGTTCCTTACTAATCAGTGACCTTAATTCATCAATCATGTACAAAGGAGGAGCGAAAACCCGGCAGACACGCCGTGGAATGAGTTTGACACGTGATTTAAGGTTTTCAGAGGTAATCTCCTACAGAGGTATAACAGTGAACAATTGATTGTAGTTGCAGATGCTAAGTGGGAATGCAAAAACACTAGATAAACTGGCAGGGGTCTGGTAGCTCAAACAACCTGGAACGTTCCAGAGCATTTTCTCTTACGAATATAAAACAATGTAGCTGTCTGTCAGGATTGCATTTAGAAGAATCAGACAAAAACCAACACATTTTTTCATGAAATATGCATTACGGAGAAGCACTTATATGCACAATGACAACTAATTTCCTGGCAAAGAGAGAGAGAGAGATAAACAGGGAGAGAGGGGGGGAGAGAGTTTGAGTTTGAGTTAAAAAAAACTTTATTGGGTCTGGGAACCAACAACACAATCAACACTCAAACAAACAAAAACATGGTTACACATCAGTTAGAAACGCAACACCAAATATTCCGCCACAGTAACGAAACACAACAACCTCTAAACACCCCATATGCTCATAAACAGCCCAATGTTACTAATCAGTTTGTAACAGGCAAACTCAACCCTCAGTCTCACTGCCAACATCCAACATCCCCTCCAACATGCCCACCACGTCCTCAGACTCCTGTCCCCAAATACTGTTCTTTCGTTCTTCTAATTTAGCTGCCCTTGACACAAAGTTAAGTAAGAGAACTCCGCATCAGCTGACCCAGCTTGGTACGCCCCACACCTAACAGGCATGCACGTAGTCTGGCTGAACCCATAGCACGGGACTGGGTGGCAGTGTTATAAAAAGAGAGGCTCATCAAAAAGTCACTTCCCTGGTGACGTGCCGGCCTTACGGGACATGTCGAAAACTCTCCAAGCCTGCGTAACAGACTCATAGAATGTTTCTACTGACAATTGAGATGCACAAACTATGGCATAAGGGGACGACAGGCGGAGAAGAGGCAATCCGTAATGTTAATTAAGACATTAGTGAGCGAGCGATGACGGACTTAGTCAATATAACTATTTGTTCAGCACTTTTGAAATGTACAGCGCAGAATTTAGAACATGGGCCACACACACTCTCGTATCTTCCGGCGCCGACAGAGATGGCGAAACTATGCAGTTTTTTTTTTTTTTTTTTTACGTGTTATTTCTTACATTAGTACCCCAGGTCATCTTAGGTTTCATTACATACAGTCGAGAAGAACTATCCTTATGTACATATTCTTTATCCCCTTACACTGTGTATAAGACAGTAGTTCAGGAATTGTTAGTTAGATTACTTGTTGGTTATTACTGCATTGTCGGAACTAGAAGCACAAGCATTTCGCTACACTCGCATTAACATCTGCTAACCATGTGTATGTGACAAATAAAATTTGATTTGATTTGATTTGATTTGATTCTTACACCAAGTCAGAACTGTAGGATAAATAAAGGGTGCATAGAAGCAGTCTATGAAAATGTCACGTCCTGATCTGTCTCACCTGTCCTTGTGCTTGTCATCACCCTCCAGGTGTTCTCTGTTTGTCTGGGGCCAGTTGGTCTTGTTTGTTCAAGCCTACAAACATTTTTTTGTCTCAGCTTCTGCTTTTCCCAGTCTCTCTTTTTCTCGCCCTCCTGAATTTGACCCGTCCCTGTCCTGTCTCTGAGCCCACCTGCCTGACCCTGAGCCTGCCTGCCGTTCTGTACCTTTGCTCCACCTCTGGATTACTGACCTCTGCCTGACCCGATCCTGAGCCTGCCTGCCGTCTTGTACCTTTCTCCCACTACTCTGGCTATCGGCCCCTGCCTGCCTTGACCTGTCATTTGCCTGCCCTGTTGCTGTAATAAACATTGTTACTTTGACACAGTCTGCATCTGGGTCTTACCTTCAAACCTGATAGAAAGATCTTACAATATTCAATGATTACATTTCTCTAAAACAGGTTATAGACTATATGTGAGCCACCAAGTTAGAACAGTAGGTGAAATTAAGAGGGGAAAATAGACCAAATTATTAGGGTGAGTCACATTGAACGCTGTTTGGATCTTTACGTGTCAAAACAGATACACGCAAAATAACACTTTTTGACCCTCTAAATAAATTTGACACGTCAAAGAACACAATTCTATTATAGAATGTTGTGTATGGTGAATTTGCATATGCAAGCCAAGTGCCACCACTACGATGAGTAGCACTGTCAAAGCTGTATAAAAAAAGTCTGCAAACAAGCACACACCGGAAACGAACGATGTGTTTACAATACCATGTTGGTGAAAATATCCTCCTTCCAGATTATTAGGGTGAGGCACATGGGCTACTAACAGCTTACTACACAACATACACTTAGTATTACTTTCTTAGCTACAGTATATGTATCTCCCTGGCATATTACATCATTTATGCAGCAGCATAACATTACAATGCATTTTTGGACTCACCTTGTGCTGTGCTCACTTAAACAGGAAGGTGGCGCTGCGGCCCTTTGTGGGCAAATTTTGTCATCAAACTTTGTCTTCAAAGTCTGGCATTCTCTGGATGTATAGTGGGAACTCAGAAACAAAACACACATAGACACTCCACTGAATAGCAGGCAAGTGGTTGCTCTGCAATGCTTGCAGTTAGCCACTGATTCCTTCCAAATCCCGCATTGTTGAATTTGTGATTTCTAACTTGTTGTGTAATGTTTATGTCCAATGGCCGATGAACACTGATACCTTATATCTATAATTTCTCTTCATTATTTCTCTTCATATAACAAGGATTAAAAAGGAGGAGATTGTCGACTTGATTCATGATGATGACTGCTTTTAGATTTTGAAAGTAAGATGTTGACTTGATCAGTCCAAAGCTACTTTACATGTCACGTGATTTGACGTCATTTTATCTGTGGCCAATGACCTTGAGCCTTTTTGGAAGGGCTCTTCTAATGAAACTCTATGGCAGGACCCAAATGGCTTAAAAGTTCGACGTCTACTCTTACTAAGGACTTAGACTTGGCATGTGATGTAGCGTCCCGATGAGTAACAAAATAACATGCAAAATAGGCAACACACCTAACAGGTATAAACGTAGGCTGGCTGAACCCATAGCACGGGACTGGATGGCAGTGCTATATAAAAAAGAGGCTCTTCAAAAAGCCACATCCCTGGTGGCGTGCCAGCATTATGGGACATGTCGAAAACTCTCCAAGCCTGCGTGACAGACTCATAGAATGTAGTCAGGCCAGACAAATCACCCCCCTCTAGCTTTAAGAGGAAAAGGTGCTTGTCTAAGCCCAACCAGCCTGCTCTCCTCATCGATGTGTAGGCTGTGTCGACCCAGCTAGAACCGTCACTGTACAACAGTCTCTGGACTGCTTGAAGCCGGAAAGCCATGATCCTGGAAGAAATGTTCACCATGCCTTGTCCACCCTCGTGCAGTGGCAAGTGCAGGGCTGCAGCTTGAATCCAATGTTTTCCAGAACAGAAGAAAATTGACAAGGGTCCTCTGAAGCTCTTGTATTAGGCCCCCCGGGGTGGCTGTAAAATCATTAGTCTGTGCCACAGGGTAGAGACGGCTAGGTTATTGACTACCAGCACCCTTCCCCTTTAAAAGATAGCTGGGGTAGCACCCGTTTCCACTTAGACAATCTGGCATACACCTTCTACACGACACCCTCCCAGTTCTTTTTTTGAAAGACATCGGAGCCTAGAAAAACCCACAAAGTCTTCATCCCATCTCTGCTCCACTGAAGCCCCCCTGGTAACTGTGGAGCGGACCCTATCTGAAGCTGACCTGTCCACAACAATTCACTATTTTCCCTCAATTATCTCCAGCTGAGGAGGCCCCCTCATACACCTTTAGAGCTTTTGAGAGAGCCTTATCATCCATACGCAGACAGTGCTATCGTAGGTCCCTTCATAACCCGTGGCACAGAGAAAACAGTAATCCTCGCTCTTAAAAAACAAAGCATTGGTGAAATTTCCAGACAAAATAACTGTCCTGAAATTGGGCATCCCTGTCTAATACCCCTTTGGAAGAGGATGGGGGCAGCTCAAACCACCACCCACCTTCACCATACATGAGGCCCCAGAATACAGTAAACTCAACCAAGACAAAACAACATCTCCAAACACAAAGGCTTTCATTGTTTTGAACAAGTACTGTTGGTCCACACGGTCAAAAGCCTTCTCCTGATCCAAAGAAAGCCATCCCACAATCAAATCAGACAGTTTACAAATGTCTATAACATCTCTTATTAGAAACATGTCATCAAATAGAGCGGTCAGGTACACAGTAAGACTGGTCCTTATGGACCTACAGCTCCAGATATTATTTTAACCTGTTTGAGACACACTTAGATATAATTTTCTATTCTGCACACAGCAATGCAACAAGTCACCAGTTTTTTAAAAGAGCCAAATCCCCCTTTTTGGCAACAATTAAAGTACTGCACATTGTCAGGATACAGTAAGACAACAAATTCACACACCAAAATCCCCCCCCAATAGACCCCCAAAAGTGCTTATAGAAATCAGATGGTAAACCATCGATGCCAGTGTCTCGGCTTCATGAGAGCTGCATAACTGCGGTGGACAGCTCCTGCAGAGTAAAGGCAGAGTAAAGTCAGAAGCAGCTCTCTGTTCAGGGCCCAATTGAGGAAGTCCATGTAACAACTGTTCAGCACACAGAGGTATTTAATCCTCCGCCTTATAGAGGGCAGAGTAGAAATCCGCGAGCATATTGGCACATCTCACCGTTATCCGTAGGCCTCCTATCTCATCAGGAAGACGAAAGCCAGACCATCTGTTTGCGTTGCAATGTCAACTTCCCTAGGTGTGAGGGTTTTTTTTTTTAAACGCTGGGAGCATCCATATCCTTGAGGGTTACAAAGCAAGACCTAGTAAAGACAACCTTCACTATTTCATGTAAAAGCGACCTCAGTTAATGTCTCTTGTCCTGTAAGTTAATGACTAGTCTGGGGTCATTCTGAGTGAGCAACTTCAATTCAAGTTGATGTCTTGTTCAAGGGCCCTGATAGTCTCTTTAACTTCAATACTAGACAGAACAGTGTACTGGCCCTTCCCAAACTCCCACCATTGTCTCAAGGACTCCAAATTCCATTTAATAACCCTCCATTTCTCCCAAAACAACAAAAACGTTTCACAAAACATGGCATCATGTAATAATTAGTCATTCAAATATCAATAAGGTGATGACCTTCGTGGACGGGACAAGTGAATGTCAACAGTAGCAATATGGTGATCAGAAAAAACCCACAGTTGTGCTCAGATGCATACAACCTGTCTAACCGTGCTACACTGACGTGACCTTCAATAACTTTTAGCCATGTGTACTGCCTAACTTTTGCATGTATTATGCTCCCCACATCAGACGGCTCAAACTCAGTTAATAGACCTCCATATAGAAAAGAGAAAGGAAAAACATTTTTAAAAACCACAAAGAAACCAGACAAAGAAAAAACAACACCCTACGAGGCATGATAATCATCTTTGTTTTAATTTTTCTCTTAACCTTGCCACGATTCCCGATACCTTTTACTGCCGTGACAGTGGTAACACATTTCCTCAAGCGGAAATGCTTCTTCACACTCAACTGGTCTAACCCCACCGTCTTCTGTAACACCACAGCTGACCTCACAAACGTATCAACATCAAACAAATCTGCCAATTCAACAGATTTCCCAGAAGTCTGATCCAGGAACCAATGTACCTCTTCTAGATTGTAAATTGAGTCATCGCCAGCTGCTATCATATCAACAGGGATATCAGAAATGTGCATGTCCATATCCTTCTCCTGATCCTCCTCAACTGAGGCCACAGACCCCTGACTCCCCTACACCACATTCCTCTCAACACTCCCCACTTGCACCCCGTCACTCGTACCTGGCATCTCCACGGCCTGGGAGGCTAGACCCACCTGAATCCCTTCCTATACCCCATCACTTGCACTGTGCATCTCCTCACCAGTCTGGTGAAATGGTTCCCCAGATCCATTCTTACCTCCTACAACAATATTCTTCTGCTGCACATCAGATGCTATGTTCCCCACTGGTACAAGCTGCAACTCAGCACCCTCAACACAAATAACTTGTTCCTCAGCAACAGGTGCTTGTGGCTACTCTACTGCTGTCGGCCCACCGCTCCTTACATCCGTGGGCCCAGGCGTTACAATTGCCACCTGCGTCCCACCCTCCACCTTGCCCTTTTAGGGCAAGCATGTCACTTATGGCCAACAACCCACACTCAAAACACTGTTGACTATCTGAACTCGTACAAGCCATATACATTATGTTGTCATACTTGATTTTAAACGATAACTCCAAAGTCTGCTCCAGTGAATCCAAAAACATAAACACCCGTTGCCGAAAACACACAACCTGTTTCAGAGGCAGGTGTTTGCAACCCAGCAAGATTTCATTGAATTTGCAAACTTCCAAAACCGCAATAACTAGCGCTCCTATAGCTCATTGGGAATAAAAGGTGGTGCAGCCGACATCATAACCCTAGTTAACGGTGAAAGCGTAACTTGAATAAACAATCAAGACACCCTTCTTTAAACAAAAACCTCCATCGTTTCATTCATCGCTTTATTTTCATAGCCTACCTTCTCTCTTACGGTGACCAGAAACTCCTCCACAGTGACAGTAGCTTCAGTAACACCCCGAAGCCGTGCTGAAGTGACAGGGACGGCGTCCCCGTGTGGGTGGCCATCCTCGCCAAAACCAGGGCAATTCCAACAAGAAATACAATATACCTAATTCTACCACATTTTTTAAAATCATGCATAGAAAAAGGGAAACCCCCAAAGAAAAGGAAACATAAAAGAAAACAGAGACGATTTAACTCCAGACACCACTCGCACTCGCTCATACAATTCCCAGCATGCACCAACACTCCCAGCATGCAGAGAGAGAAGAGAGAGAGCAAAGGAGTAAAAACTAAAAGTTTGGATTGATTCTTCTAAAGGTGATTATTTTGACTTATATTGGACTACTGACATTAGGTCAGAGTTGAGAATTATGCGTCCCGGAAGTATAAACATGTTAATATGATCAATTACTTTTATTATGGCTGTGTAACGGGCTAGCTATTTGGAATGCTAATTCAGCCACAGCCTACGGGTTCATGGGCATTGTGACCTTCCCTCAATTAAATTCTCTAGATCGTTTAATGACCAAAACACCACAGTGTTTCATCTCCTTTCCCTGCTAATTAGTCGACTTGAGGCTCATCATTAAAAAGTCGCTAAATCCTTAAGTTAAAATTCTAAATTAGAACATCAATGTGGACTCAAAAAAGTATATTTCCTTAGTAGATTTCTATGTGTGACGACGGGTAGACTAGCCCGGCTAGGTAGGGGTTTTACTCAACATTTTAATTGCCCTGGATGGCTGAGATAACAGAAAGATCTTGGTCTCTGTCCCCAATACAATTCACCTCTGCTCCTATTCTGTATTACCCGACTGGATGCAGTGAGGTGAGCTTCAGGATTTCTCACTACAACGATGACGACCTGAAGTGTATCAGTGTGTGTACCAGCAGGATTCATTTAACTTTTTCGTTGTCTTCTGGGTCAAGCATATTCCCATCAGTACCATCGCATTCCACCATTTTTTCTCTCCGCGCTACGCCCCTCTTTTCCCATTTCACAATACTATTGGCTAACACCAAAGCTTTTTCGAACTCTTGACTGGTTAAACAAACTGTCCATTAACGAACACAGTTCCTCGAGCTCAGTATATAGTTACCAGGGGAAAGGCTAAAAAGTGCATTTGTTTCTCTCACCGTTACATATGAATAGGACAAAGATGCTGCAGATTACTCTATTACACAACAACTACATTGAGCGCATTCTGTTGACAATGTACATGGCCACACTATGGTACTGTAGCTGTTCAAAAACAATGCTGTCCCCAGAGTGCCTAGAGAGCTCATCTCAGCTGATACACTTTGAGCTGCAGCATGATCAAGAATACACTGCTGAGCTATCTAGAACCTTAAAAGGTTCTTTGGCTGTCCCGATAGGCGAACCCTTTGAAGAACATGTTCTGGTTGCAGGTAGAACCCTTTGTGTTCCACGCAGAACCCTCTGTAGAAAGGGTTCAACATGGAACCCAAAAGGGTTCTACCTGGAACCAAAAGGGTTCTCCTATGGGGCAGCCGAATAACTCTTCTTTTTTTTCTAAGAGTGTAGGGTCCACACTGCATCCCAAATTCCCCATAGTGTATGGTTGGGCTCTGGTCAAAAGTAGTGCACTATATAGGGAATAGGGTGACCACGCAGCTCCAGTCTTCCAGAGAGAGAGGGCATAAGATGGCTGTGGGGCTTGAGGAGGGTCAGTGAAGAGGGACAGTGAGTGACTGATTGACCAGCAGAGTGATGACAGACAGCCCAGGGTGTTAAGGTGTTGTATCTCACCAGGGATGAGAAAGTCTTTAGAGAGCTGTAGATATCATCCCATATCACTCACCACAGCAGCTGTTTTACACGCCCCTGATAACAAGACTACATCTTCCCTAAGGGACAGAATCTGTCTCACACACCACACACACACACACAGTCATGTAGTGTGGTGGTCGTCCCCATCCAAACCCCTCAGAATAAGTGAGTTTTCACATTAACACACACAGACACTTAACAACGTTATTAAAATACATTGTAGTCTAATGGATCGATCAAATACATTCAGCAATACAACATGTATTGTACTCTTCCAGTGCCTATTGGCTCAGTAATGAGCCTCATAGGGCTCTGGCTAAAATTAGTGCACTATGTAGGGAACAGGATGCCATTTGGGACAATTTAATGCAGGCCTCCATGGTGAAGCCCTATCATCCCTCCAACCGTTTCATTTATCAGATTCCCCTGCTTTATGTTATGGGTCTGTGGTTCGTCAGTCTCTGTTATCTCAATTAGTCCTCCTCCACATTCTGTCTGGCCTCATGAAATCAAACATTCCCATTATGTAAGGCTGACATTAGATCAAAATTTTGCTGATGATTCCATTCAAAACACATCTCTATCTCTACACTCTTCGAAAAAAAGTTGCTAAGTAGAACCATATAGGGTTCTTCGGTTTGTCCCCATACTGGAAACATTTTTTGGTGCTAAATAGAACCCTTTGCAGAGGGTTGTACCTATAACCCTCTATGTAGGGTTCTTCATAGATCCCCCTGTATTTGGGTCTATCTAGAACCCTCTATGAAGGGTTCTACCAATAACCCTTTTATCTTTGAAGGGTTCTTCTTAGAACGGTGAACGGTTCCACCAGCCTATATTGGGGGATCCTGTTTTCTGCAAACAATGCCTGCAGTACTGCGGTCGGGCTTGAACTTTGTGGCTTCACTGAGAGGGGGCAGTAATTCTTCCCTGATAATTCCTATTAGAATCCAGCTCGATTGAGAATATCCACTATTGGAACTTTCAATCACTCAAAACCTGCATTCAGAATAGAATGACTGCCAAGGTATGGAAAGTAATATTTGAGACTACCTGTTAAAATGGCGCCGGAGCAGAAGGCAGACGTTTTACGTGCCCCCAAGTGATTGTGTTTTTTGTTCATTTATCTGCATTGTTCGTAACTTATTTTAAAAATATTTTTGTACATAATGTTGCCGATACCGTCTATGACCGAAAATAACTTGTAGACATCAGGACTGTGATGACTCACCATAGACTAGCAGAATTGTTTTTCTTCTTTCATGACTCTGACGAGCCCGAGGCGGAGGATATACGGCTCCCCTCGGGAACAGGCCCCGACCCCAGTGATCTCCATGAAGAGGAGGTGGAGAAAGAGAGGCCGGAGGGCAGGCTGACTTCTGATGAGTAGGCGGCGATCGAACTCCACTCAATTCTGTTCGCAAACATGCAATCTCTGGACCACAAAATGGACAAGTTATTGGGAAGATTAAACTACCAAAGGGACATTAAAAACTGTAACATCCTATGCTTCACGGAGTCGTGGCTGAATAACGACAATATCAACATACAGCTGGCTGGTTATACGATGTACCGGCAGGATAGAACAGCAGCGTCTGGTAAGACAAGGTGCGGCGGTCTATGTATTTTTGTAAACAACAGCTAGTGCACGATATCTAAGGAAGTCTCGAGCCATCGCTCGCCGACATCCTGACGGGCCGCCCCCCAGGTGTTAAGGGTAGGTAACAACACATCCTCCACACTGATCCTCAACACAGGGGAGGCCACTCAGGCGTGCGCGCTCAGCTCCCTCCTGTACTCCCTGTTCCCTCATGACTGCACGGCCAGGCACGACTCCAACACCGTCATTCAATTTGCCGATGACACAACAGTGGTACGCCTGATCACCAACAACAACGAGACAGCCTATAGGGAAGAGGTCAGAGACCTGGCCGTGTGGTGCCAGGACAACAACCTCTCCCTCAACTTGATCAAGACAAAGGAGACGATTGTGTACCTGTACCTGCACCCCCTGTATATATTGTCAATTTTTACTGCTCCTCTTTAATTACTTGTTACTTTTATCTCTTATTGTGTTGTTTTTTAAAACTGCACTGTCGGTTAGGGGCTCGTTAAGTAAGCATTTCACTGTAAGGTTGTTGTACCTGTTGTATTCGGTGCATGTGACTAATTAAATTTGATTTTCATTTGACCTAAATAATCTAAACTGGAACAATCATCTCAGTAACGGGTGCAATAAGTCCAACTACCAACAGATTCAATTGGTTTAGAAAATCTATGTTATTTATCTTTTTGTAGCATAAGATCAATCAATCAATGCACATGTACTGTAAATGCACAGATATTGAAACAAACTTTTCAAAACATCAACATGCTAGGAAATATGATAATGATGGGTGTGGTTTTGAGTGTTTTATTCTGCACAGAGGAAAAATGAAGCAATCACACTCACCTCAAGTATTAACACTTGGGTTCTTCAACACTACTGAGTGTTAATTGACCTCTTTACAGGGTTCATTTAACTCCTGAATCATCTCTAGAAATGTTAAACTGAAAAATCTCAACTACGTAACACTGACCAATTTGCTGTGTACACATATTCCCATATACAGTACCAGTCAAAGGTTTGGACACACCTACTCAGTGTCACCAGCAAAGCACCATCACACCTCCTCCTCCATGCATCACGGTGGGAACCACACACGTGGAGATCATCCGTTCACCAGCTCTGCCTCTGCCTCTCACAAAGACATGGTGAATCTCAAATTTGGACTCATCAGACCAAAGGACAGATTTCCACTAGTCTAATGTCCATTGATCATGTTTCTTGGCCCAATGCACTATATAATATACAATGCACTATTTAAAAGAAATAGAAAAATACAATAGAAAAGCTTATTCAGATTCAGAAGGGTTCTATGTAGAACCATTCTTGCCTTCCAAATAATCCTTCTTGCCTCCCAAAGAATCATCAAAGAACCCTTTCTCCCAAAAACGGTTCTTAGGATGAGAAAGGTTCTGGGTTGAACCCTATGACTTAGAGGGAACCATTGTCCTCCAAAAAGGATTTTTCAAATGAAAATGGTTCTGGGTAGAACCCTGTCCCTCTGCCTTATCCCTCTGCAAAGAACCCTTTTTTTCAAAGAGTGTAGAGCATTGTATTTAATATCCCCCTGATTGCAGAATTAGATACAAAAGCAATGGATTGTGTAGTGCAGATCGATACAAAGCAGACAATGCAGTTAGAAACAACGATAGTAGGTCAAATATGAAAATAGTTGCATCATTATATACCAAGATAACCATGGACGTTCTGTGAAGAAAGTGTAGCAATTAAATAGAAGTTAAATTATGTAATTGTAATCTTTTTTGGTTTCCCATACAGACATGCACGCATGCATACATGCACGCACACACACACACACACATCCAATCTGCTTGTCTAGATGTGTTCGTAAACATGTGCAGTATCACTGTATAACAAACTAGCTGTTGGTGTTATTGTTTCAAAGGTCAAAATACAGGATATGATGTAGGCTGGGGCGGTATACCGATATACCGGGGTATTTGGAAATAGCAAAGGGATGGCTTTTCAATACTGTTTTTACCCCCTTTTTCGTCATATCCAATTGGTAGTTACAGTCTTGTCCCATCGCTGCAACTCCCTTACGGACTCGGGAGAGGTGAAGGTCGAGAGCCGTGCGTCCTCCGAAAACATAACCCCACCAAGCCGCACTGCTTCTTGACACATTGCCCGCTTAACCCAGAAGCCAGCCGCACCAATGTGTCAGCGTACATTCACCCTGCCCGCCACAGGAGTCGCTAGGGCCCGATGGTACAAGAACTTCCCGGCCTGCCAAACCCTCCCCTAATGTGGACGACGCTGGGCCAATTGTGCATCACCTCATGAGTCTCCCGGTCATAGCCGGTATCAAACCAGGATCTGTAGTAACGCAGCTAGCACTGCGATGGAGTGCCTTAGACCACTGCGTCACTCGGCAGGCCTGAAAATATTTCTTCGAAGTTATTTAATACATTTGAATATTTGCAGCTTCCTTTTAAGTAAATATCTGCAGTCAACTTGTACAATACGTAAGGTGATGAAGCAAATTGCTTTCTTAATTTCACCTGTAAAATTATTTTTCATTATGAAGCTAACCAGTAGTCCCCAGTCACACAACGACGAGAGACCGGAGCCTTGTGAATCACATGCAGAATGTATCAGGTGATGTAGTTACAGTATGGATTTCACAACTGTCTGCCAGCCTAGATATCTTAGAACTATTAAGTAAACTGTCTAAATGACAGTTTAATTGTGCTAAATGCTCTGCAGCTGTGCATTGGGTTAGTTATCTAGCTAGCTAAGCGTGGTTAGCTTCTTGCTAAATCAAGCTTCTCTTGGTAACAGCAGATAATCCCCTATTGAATCAAGAGCCTTGTTGTCTAAGATTTGTTTTGTGCCTGCATCAAGCTGTGAGTAGCATTTTTTTGTTTCTTTCATAACGTTATGAGCTGGGATGTCTGTCCTGCAATTAGTTTATGTCAGAGACTGTTGGCATGTGTACATTAGCATTTAGCTGTCATTCGCTATGGGATGTTTCAAATACTTGTTAGCATTGCTAGGGTCCTGTGTGGCTCAGTCGGTAGAGCATGGCGCTTGCAACGCCAAGCGTCGTGGGTTCGATTCCCGCTGGGACCACCCATATGTAAAAGTAGTGGCCCCAGCCGACTTGTAAGTCGCTTTGGACAAAAGCGTCTGCTAAATGGGATATATATTGCTAACTTTCAGATTACAGAGGCTTAATGTGGTTTGAAAACAGCACCCCTCATGTCCAGTGCCGGTATTACAGACAATCCCGGGATGGCGCAAGGTTGGTATGAAGGTATGACAATCTGGATACCGCCCAAGCCTAGTAAGATGCATTAAAGATACTTAGGTATTTTGGTAATGAGGCCCTTTATCTACTTCCCCAGAGTCAGATGAACTTGTGGATACCATGTCTCTGCATGCAATTTGAAGGAAGTTGATAACTAGCGCCAGCGCAAGTGCTAACTAGCGTTTAGCGCAATGACTGGAATTTATGGGTAACCTCTAGCGATACCCATAGACTTCCAGCCATTCAGAAAATCCCGAAGTATCCCTTTAACATACAGTAGAATTGTTTCACATTTAACCACACCTGTCATTATTCTTGGAAACGCAATTATGGTACACTGGACTATTTCATAAAATATTGTGTGCACCTGGGAGGGCTTTCCACTTTAGCTGAAGTTTAATTCATTCGTTCCAAATAAAACAAGAGATAGACAGCAATACAGATAAAAACAAATACAGTGCATAACAACGGTGTGCAGGTGTGGTTGGTAGCCCAAAGGCGTATATGAAAACCACAGCACATATAAACAATATACAAGACATAAGTACAGAAATAAAAACGTTTTAAAAAAAAAACAGATAACCAAACCTACTAATTATAAATATATTGATCAGTATTCACTAGATGTTGGAGCATTGCTGCGCCACTCAGGAGGCTCGACAAACATCTCTGTATGGACCTCGCTTTGTGCATCGGGGCTTTGTCTTGCTGAATTTTGAAAGGGCCTTTCCCAAACTGTTGCTACAAAATGATTATCATTGTATGCTGTAGCGTTAAGATTTCCCTTCACTGGAACTAAGGGCCCTAGCCTGAACCATCAAAAACAGCCCCAGACTATTATTTACCAAACTTTACAGTTGGCGCTATGCATTGGGGCAGGTTCTCCTGGCATCCGCCAAACCCAGATTCGTCCTTCAGACTGCCAGATAGGGAAGCTTGATTTATCACTCCAGAGGACGTGTTTCCACTGCTCTAGAGTCCTATGGAGGCGAGCTTTCCACCACTCCAGCCAACGCTCGGCTATTGGAAACCCATTTCATGAAGCTCCCAACGAACAGTTCTTGTGCTGACGTTGCTTCCAGAGGCAGTTTGGAACTCGGTAGTGAGTGTTGCAACCGCTGAAAGATTTGTGGAAAGATTTTTATGCACTACGCGCTTCAGCACTCGACGGTCCCGTTCGGTGAGCTTGTGTGGCTTGTGTGGCCTACCACTTCGAGGCTGAGCTGTTGTTGCTCCTAGAAGTTTCCACTTAACAATAACAGCACTTACAGTTGACCGGGGAAGTTCTAGCAGGGCAGACATCTGATGTAATGACTTGGTGGAAAGGTGGCATCCTATGACGGTGCCACGTTGAAAGTCACTGAGCTTTTCAGTACAGGCCATTCTACTGCAATGTTTGTCTATGGAGATTGCATGACTGTGTGCTCAATGTTATACAACTGTCAGCAAAAGGTGTGGCTGAAATAGCCAAATCCCCTAATTTGAAGGGGTGTCCACATACTTTTGTATATATTTTGTACGTCATAAGTCATTTCTTTTGAATACGTAGTTATATCCTAACACAGTGATGTCAGTAATCTCCTGGTTTACACACCACATCAGGCCTGCAAGTCACATTATGCTGGCTGGCAAAGTGATGTGTAATTCCTACTGGAATCAATCTGGAGTTAGGATATCCAACCAGGGGCATTGTCAATCATCCGTAACCTCCATTCAGAATGACTGCCAGGGTAGAGAAAATGAATTAGTGGGATTACCTCAATCATTTGAACTGGAACAACCATCTCAGTAATGGGTGGAAAAAAATCCAAAAGATAAGTTTAGAAAACTGTATGTTATTTAATTTTGTGTAGCATAAAATATATTACGCAATCAATGTACATAAAAAAACACAGATATTACAGTAAAACAAACAAATCTGAACATCTCACTGCTGGGAGCATGCTAGGAGCATGCTGGGAAATATGATATATGGTTCTATGTCGAGCCTTTCTTGACTCCCAAAGAAACCTTCCTGCCTTCCAAGGAATCATCAAATCAAAAATCAAGTCAAATTTTATTAGTCACATGCGTCGAATACAACAGGTAGACCTTAGAGTGAAATGCTTACTTACGACCCCTAACCAACAATGCAGTTAAAAAAACATATGGAGAAGAATATGAAATTAAAGCAAAAAGTAATTAAAGAGCAGCAGTAAAATAACAATTTCGAGACTACCAGTACAGAGTCAATGTGCAGAGGAACTGGTTAGTTGAGGTAATATGTACATGTAGGTAGATTTATTAAAGTGACTATGCATAGATGATAACAACAGAGCGTAGCAGTGGTGTAAAAGAGGGGGAGAGGGGTGTGGGGGGCAATGCAAATAGTCTGAGTAGCCATTTGATTAGATGTTCAGGAGTCTTATGGCTTGGGGGTATCAGCTGTTTAGAAGCCTCTTGGACATAAACTTGGCGATTCGGTACCGCTTGCCGTGCGGTAGCAGAGAGAACAGTCTATGACTAGGGTGGCTGGAGTCTTTGAGAATTTTCTGGGCCTTCCTCTGACACCGCCTGGTATAGAGGTCCTGGATGGCAGGAAGCTTGGCCGCAGTAATGTACTGGCCCGTTCGCACTACCCTCTGTAGTGCCTTGCGGTCGGAGGCCGAGCAGTTGCCATACCAGGCAGTGATGCAACCAGTCAGGATGCTCTCGATGGTGCAGCTGTAGAACATTTTGAGGATATGAGGACCCATGCCAAATCAAGTCTCCTGAGGGGGAATAGGTTTTGTCGTGCCCTCTTCACGACTGTCTTGGTGTGCTTGGACCATGTTAGTTTGTTGGTGATGTGGACACCAAGGAACTTGAAGCTTTCAACCTGCTCCACTGCAGCCCCGTCATTTCTTCCAAAAGCGGTTCTTAAGATGATCAGGTTCTAGGTAGAACCCTTTGCCTTACGAAGAACCCCTGTCTTCCGCAAAGGGCTATTCTGATCAAAACTGTTCTTGGTTAAACCCTATTCCTCTGCAAATAACCCTTGGGTTAAATACGGAAACCACATTTCAGTTGAAGGCATTCAGGTGTACAACTGACTAGGTATCCCCCTTTCTCTTTCCCTTTCCCTTTCGGAACATTTTTTTTAATGGTGTAGGGTTTTATGTTTAATTTATGACATTTTTCACCATTTGGGATGCATCCATAGCCTTAACATACAGCAGTAAGATGATCACGCTGGTCTTTAACTGTAACATTAGCCTTTACTTTCACAGCATTGGACTTCCACTCTGAAATGATGCTACTGCAGTAGAACTACCAGAAACATTATCCCACCTCCGCCTCACATTTGAGATTATAAAATGGGCTTTAAAAAGGAGAGCAGCCCAGTGAGGCTTTGGCTGATCTGAAATAAATAACTGTAAAAGTCTGCACGATCTGAGCTGAATCCCACGTAGAAATCTGCTTCACATGGTAGCAGACACTCTTATCCAGAGCGACTTACCGATTACAATTGGGGTTAAGTGCCTTGCTCAAGGGCACATCAACAGATTTTTCACCTAATCAGCTCAGGGATTTAAACCGGTGACCTTATGGTTACTGGCCCAACGCTCTTAACCGTGAGGCTACCTGCCGCCCTATGGCTGTGTGTTCAAAATGTCAGCCGATCCACACGTCACAGACCCATCGACTTGAATGGGGACACCTGTTCTAGTTATTCTATTTCTACGGTGAGCCTTTTATCCTAGCGCAGGAAGGGCATCGCTAGTCTCACGACTAGACACATTGGGCTCAAACTCAATTCATGTTGTGCAAGTTCAGCGCTATAGCGGCGATTGAAATGTAACGGCAATGTTCCCGCGGAGAATGCATTCCCAGTAAACACTGCATACAGTATGTTGGCTCAATCGGAAATCACCTTTAAATTGAAATTGCGATATTGGGCTGAATTTCCGCGATACGGACTGAATCTAGCCCTGTTTTGAGCGGACGTGGAATGATGCCCTCCAACCTACATCTAATATTGAAGTAGGAAGAATGCCATGCATGAGAGAGAGAGAGAGAGAGAGAGAGAGAGAGAGAGAGAGAGAGAGAGAGAGAGAGAGAGAGAGAAAAGAAGCTGGGCAGCCAGACAGCCATTAAAAACAGAACTATAGGGATATAATGATGCTGCTGCAGTCACACACACACAGTCGGGCAGTCAGTGACATGAAACAGGTGGCTCATTCAACTAGCATCGGCCTTTCTAGGGAGTTTTTCCTAGCCACCGTGCTTTCTACACCTGCACTGCATGTTGTTTGGGGTTTTAGGCTGGGTTTCTGTACAGCACTGTGACATCAGCTGATGTAAGAAGGGCTTTATAAATACATTTGATTGATCATTCAACTAGCATCCCAGAATGCTTAGCTCTCTGGAAGAATAGCAGAAGCTTCAGAACAGACTGAATAATATGTCTGAATAGCTTCAGGTGTAGGGTTCAGAACAGACTGAATAACATGTCTGAATAGCTTCAGGTGTAAGCTTCACCTTCTTTCTCCATTCCCTCCATTCACCTTCTTTTCTCCTTTCCATTTGTTTGGGCTCTGCAAAGACTGAGGAGGGATTTGGCAGCTGGGATTCGTCTCTGGCGAGGGAGGCAGATGAGAGGGGGCCTGTTTGTGTGTTTGTACAGAAGACAAGTGAGGTAAAGGGATTGCCTGCTTGATAAGGCGTCGGAGTTTTGCGTCCCAAATTGCACCCTCTTCCCTATTTAGTGCACTATTTTTGACCAGAGCCCGATGGGCTGAATCTATGGGCCCTGGTCGAAAGTAGGGGACTATACAGGGAATATGATGCCCTTTGGGACGTAGCTACAGAGTCTTCTCCCCCTCTCCCAGCTCTGTGCATCATCCTCATTCATCCAACTTCCTTCCTGCTCCAAGCTCCATAAATCACTCGCTCAGAGAGTCAACATCTGAGCTCCATCAATTTCTCAATCCGCTCTCGCCCCCCACTCACCCCCCTCTCACATCTCATATGTTCATGGCCTGCGGGGTATAGACTGACACATAAACACCCAGGTATCTACTCCCCTCTCATCTCCCCCACCTGAGCTAGAGTGGGACTGACGAAAACACATGTAAAATGCATTCACTCATACAATGTTGCTTCTGTCACCATACTTATTCAACAGGGGCTGATCTAAGTTATCTATCTAAGTTAGCATTCTCCCTCTTGGCCTCGTATTTACCAAGCTCGGTCTATGAGCAGTTTTGCCTGTTAGATCATAATGTATTAGATTATATGGACAGAGAGGACCTGATCCTAGATCAGCACTCCTACTCTGAGTCACAATATGTGTCTGTCTAGCTGGCCTGCGTTCAGCACAGGGCTCACGGTATTAGGACATCAGGTTTAGGACATCAGGATAGCATGCAGCCCCCTCCACTCAGCTCCAACACATTGTACTCAGACTAAACATGATTCATGTTTCTAGAGCCAGCACGACTGTGGCATGATGAAGGAAACCTGATCTGACTGTGTGGTTATCCAGCATGGCTCTGAGAGTGACCTGGAGAGAGTAGTGGTACTCCGTCGAGTTGAGGAGAGCAGAGGAGATGAGAAGAGAGGAGAACAAAGAGAGGAGAGGATAGTAGGGGAGAGCAGAGCAGAGGAGAGGAGATGAGAAAAGAGGAGAAGAGAAGAAAGAGAGGAGAGTAGGGGAGAGCAAAAGAGAAGAGAGAACAAATCTATTTCACTTGTTAACATGTTTCCCATGCAATAAAGCCCTTACATTGAAATTGAATTGAGAGAGACAGAGAGAGAGAGAGAGAGAGAGAGGGGTGGGTAGATGACAGGATAAGAGGGAAGAGAAGAGGTGGGTAGATGACAGGCGAAGGGGGAAGAGAAGAGGTGGGTAGATGACAGGCGAAGGGGGAAGAGAAGAGGTGGGTAGATGACAGGCAAAGGGGGAAGAGAAGAGGTGGGTAGATGACAGGCGAAGGGGGAAGAGAAGAGGTGGGTAGATGACAAGCAAAGAGAGAAGAGAAGAGGTGGGTAGATGACAGGCGAAGAGGGAAGAGAAGAGGTGAGTTGAGGTAGGGAGAAGAAAGGAAAGGAATGATGGGAAGAGGAGGGTGATGTACTGTCTGGATGTGACCGATTAAGAGCAGGGGACATGCGGACATGTTCTAGCAGAATCTTAAACGTATCATATTGTACTAGACCTTGTCATTGGACCACCGTGAAACCAGGGATTTTGAATTTTAGGTTTGTGCTTTAAATTAAGGGAGTGAACATTATGTATAATACGGGTTACATGGAGAACAGTGGAGGCTACAGAGGGCTTTTAATAATGGCTGGAACGAAGTCATGGAATGGTACCATTCATTTGATACCATTCCGCTCCAGCCATTACCACAAGCCCGTTCTCCCCAATTAACGTGCCACCCACCTCCTGTGATGGAGCAAGTCTGACCTCTCTGAAATGAAAACGGATGGTCCTCCCTTTAGCAAAAAATATATTTGACCTAAATCCTCCCTGAACGCTTGGAGAGAAAAAACAAGTGACCCTTGCCTAGACCCAAAATAATAGTTAAAACATAAAGTGGAGAGCAGAGAACATGCCTACCATTTACCCTCACATTTACCCTCATTTCTTGGACAGATTATAGCCTTAGATATGTCTTTTTACCAA